>NW_006408549.1:13366047-13419491 GCF_000296735.1 Chrysochloris asiatica | reverse complement strand
GCCGCTCCGCGGGAGAAAGATGAGGCTTTCTACTCCCGTAAAGATTTACACCCTCGGAAACCCTGTACAGGGTCGCTATGAGTCGGACCCGACTCGACGGCACTTAACAACAACAACAACAACAGATATGTCATTTCAATAATATCCTTGTTTAAATCTCATTAGGGTGTTTTTCAAAGTAGGGTCCAATCAAAATAGTGGCTTCTGAGGAGATCATATGGGTCAATTCAGCAGGATAAAGATGAGGCCGTTTACTCTGGTAAAAATTTACAGTCTCAGAAACCCTAAGGAACAATTCTACTCTGTCCTACAGTTTCACTATGAGTTGGAATCAACTTGATGGCAGTGGATTTGGCTGTTGGTTTTGGCATTATTTGCTGCAGAAGGACTTTGGAAAAGATACCACAGTGGAATTTTGGGTAGGAAAGGGTTATCAACTTCATTCTATAGATTCTAAAAGTAATTGTAGAAAACTCAGCCTCTGAGTTTTATATGTTTCAGTCCTGTGAACAGGGAGGAAAATAAATTATAAATGTGTTAGTTCCTTTGAAACAGTGATTTTTTTTTTTTTTTTTTTAAATCTTTTAAACAAAGGTCTCCTTTCTCTGGTTCCTCTTTCCATCAAAAGTCCAGTCATTTTTCAAAGTGCATTCATTGAAGAAAGAGTTCAATTGACAAAAGTGAGATAAACTTTTAATGATCATCACCAGTGGTCATCATGAGGTTTGTCACTGATATGAAATTTAAACAAAATATCACATATAAAAAGTTGCAGACCTAACAGAAAAGTTTATATTTTTTAACAGTTGTGGTCAGAATCCTTCATTAGCGGTACATCTAACTGCCTGAACTATTATGATTACGTTTCAGGCTGAGAAATGGCATTAAACATTATTGGTCTGTAGTAAAACCTTACAATTATCTTGTAATTTTCAAAACTATTGTGTACTTTATGAAATTTGTTTGATATTCAATAGTCCTTTGTAAGAAGACATTACGCCTGTTTTGAGCTCAGGATACCAAAGCTCCAGAGGAGTGATTTGTGTAAAGCAGTTATTCTCAAACTTGAGTGTGTATCAGAATCACTTGGAGGACTTGATAAAACCCAGATTGTAGAATCCCACACCCAGAATTTCAGATGCAGAAAGTTGGAGAGTTCAAGAATTTGCTACACTTTTTGTGTTTAATGTGCTGGATGGGAAAGTCAGTTTAAACTGCAAGGTCGGTGGTTCAAGGTCACCAGCAGCTCATTGGAAACCCTACAGGGTTGCTATGGTCAGAAGTGACTCAATGGCACTTACCAACAACAATGAATGATATGGTCTCAAGTGAAGCTAATGAATGTCTGGGATCCACATTTGAAAAATCGCTGGCCTGAAGTATCAAAGTCAGCTTGGACTTGTATTCAAGGCTTTAGGCTGCCAGTACTCCCATATGCTCACACTGTCTCTGAGAGGGAAAAAAAAAAAACCTAAGGAAACCATTCTTTGTCTCAGGAGTGACAGGCAGGAGCAGACCCTATTATGCTATACAAATAAATAAAACATTTTGCTATCTCACTGGGAGTTTAGGTTCTGGGAATCTAGCAGTGTCTTTGAGAAAAATGATACTCAAGGAACATTGCTTGAAGAGTTCTTGTATACTCTGAAAAATAATTCTCACAGAAAGTAAGATTTTGGTTTATATATATGAATGTGTTGTTGTTGTTATGTGCTGTGGAGTAAGTTCCGACTCTTAGTGACCCTGTACAGGGTTTCCAAGGCTGTAAATCATTACAGGAGCAGAAAACCTCTTTTTCCCATGGAAAGTTGGTAGTTGCGAACTGCTGACCTTGTGGTTTGCAGCCCAATTCGTAACCAATACGCTACCAGAGCTCCTTATATGAATGTAGGCGTGCTTATAAATTGAACACTTACACTGGAAGTTTTTTTTTTTTAAGTTTTTATTGTGAGGTTTATATGGGAGAACATCAGCTTAATACTCATCCTATCTAATTTAGTTTCATTGCAATGATTACAGTCCCCTCTATACATCATCAAATAACCAAAGTGTACACCACACAGGCCTGCCCGACCGCCAGCACACAGCCCTTCTCCCTCCCTGAGTCCAGGGTTCCCAGCCACTCCCTCCATCTGTTCGCGTCATCGTTTCTGTCTCCAACCCTGGAGTCACTGCGTCTCTGGGTATGGTCCCGCTCTCCGTTCTTCTCACTTGATGGTCCCAGAGACCTCTGCTGCTGGGCTGAAAAATCTATCACTCTCCTCCTTTTGTCAAAAAACATCTACCTCTGTATTTCCTACCCTTACAGTCAGTCCTGATGGCAATTATTCACTATTGTTCCACAAGAGTCTTATCCCCATTTCTCTTTGCCAGCCTGGTCCCAATAGAATGGAAATCATTCAGTGGTGATTCTATCTTCCCCCGCCCCGTCTGGAACTAGGCTCCCTCTTAAAATCTTGTAAGCCAGTCACTTCTTGTCTTTATTTGTTGTTGTTAAGTGCCGTCGAGTCGATTCTGACCTATAGAGACCCCGTATAGGGTTTCCAAGGAGCAGCTGGTGAACTTGAATCACCGACCTTGCAATTCAAACAGCTTTGCAGTCTGACGCATTTACCCACAGTGCCACACCAGGACTCTTGCCGTTATGGTGGTGGTGGTGGTTATGTGCCGTGGAGTCGGTTCCAACTCATAGTGACCCTGTACAGGTTTTTATGGAGGCAAAATATTTACTATATTACTTCAATTGTATCTGAGTTTTGTTTTCATTAAAAACTCCCCACTTACATGGTTGTAGTTTGGAAGTAAAACAGAGTTTTTGTTAAAACATTCCAAGGACACAAATAGGAGAATGTAACTGGAATAAATGTGATAGCGTGTGGGAAAGTGCTTTGCTGAAAGTAGACATTCAGAAAGTGTGCTTAAAGATGTAAATTATAGCCATGTAATGTTTTCCACATTTGCTGCTTTCTTTCAGTTTCAGATGTATTCATCTGAATCTGTAGACTGCATAAACAGATTCTGTGTCAGAGTTAAGAATCTTAAGTATTTGTATCTCCCTAAAGTTTGTAGGCCAATGTTTTCATAAGAAGAAAGAACAGAAGGGGAAATAGCCTCATGCAATGGTAGTATCATGAGAACATTTATTCTTGGACAGTTTATGGAGGGATAATAGCTGGAGCACCTATTCCATTTCATCAGTGTCTCCTTTACTTCCTTCAAAATTTTTTGAAATTTATCATAATTCAAATTTAAGGATAATGAAAGAATGTTCCCTTTTTATGGTATGAGAAATATAGGAGAGAAAAACAAACTAAACCAAACAAGTGATTTTCCCAAAAACACATATAAATTGACCTCTTCCCTGCTGCTACCCAACCCCCCCCCCAATTAAATTTGCCTAAATTTGGTAGCATAGTGGTTACAAATCAGGCTATGAACCTCAGGGTCAGCAGTTCAAAACTACCGACTGTTCCATGGGAGAAAGATGAGGCTTTCTGCTCCCATAAAGATTTATAGCTTCGGAAACCCTTTACAGAGTCACTATGAGTTGGAACCGACTCCATGGCATATAACTACATCAAATATTTATTTAGGAGCCCTTGTAGTATAGTGAATTACCCATTGAGCTGCTAACCACAAAGTTGGTGCTCAGTAAATACACAGTGAACAAAAGATGAAATTGAGATAGTGTTTATAAATCCTTTACTAGTCCTTGGCTGCCACAGTTGGCTCAACATACCAACGACCAAGAGGATGACACAGGACAGGGTTTTGTTCTGATATACGTACAGTCTCTTTGAGTCAGAGCTGATTCTATAGCAACTAAAAACAAGTAGTGCTTGGACAGGATGGATAGTAAATGTTATTTTTCATTTCATTTTAAAGTATGACTGGAGCTTCCTGCTACTCATAGCATCCCAAATGTAGGAAAATCTTGTAGGCTTTCAAAGTCATTAGAGTTCCTGAGTCATTCTGTTAACCATCAGGGTTATACTCATCTGTACCCATTGTGTAAAGGGAGGCACGGTTTCCCTTAGGAGCATCCTGATTTCTATTCTCACATGTTCTTTGCTTTAATAACTGATCCAAGTTATTTACTTTGTAGACTCATTGGCATTCTTCTGGCCTACCTTGGTTGGTAACGCAATAAAGCAGAACCAACAAGATATCTCCCTTAATCTTTCCCAGAATCAATTTCCGTCTCCTTCTCACCCATACCTCTTGGGTCATGTAGTTTATGAAAATAAGACTCTTTGTTACTGAGCTTCCTTTTATTAGACCCTTTACTCAATTTGTGCCTACTATTATCCTTATTATTTTCCTTCTTTATGTTTTTAGTTTGAAATGACTTCTCTATTCAAAGTGAATGCTGATTAATTTTGATCCATGGCAAACAGCCTAAGCATATTTTGCTAAGGTGTCTTTGGTTTCAGAAACTTACTTGACATCTAGCAGGGTACAGACTCTGGCTTGTTGTCACTCTGCTTACAATTGTCAAATTCATTTCCTGAATATTTCACAAATGATTCCAGCCTCTTTTTATTATTTTGAAGAAAGGCTGGTTTGTTCGTTTGTGTGTGTGTGTTTTAATTACACTCACCATATCCAAATGAGTTCATCTGCATCAGTGAATGATTTACATCTATGTGAAAAGACACAAATATGTTTATAAATACACATGAACTTCTTGGAAGACCACTAAGTTTTGGATTAATAAATATTTCTGTAAAATTGAATGAACACTTGGAGAATGGTTATTTCAAATTTAAACATGCTCAAAGGAAGCAGGGCAAGATGGCAGACTAGGCAGAAAGGCTGTATGGATCCTCTACAACAAAAATGTGGAAAATTAAATGAGACAGATGCAGATGATAGTCATATAACTCTGAGCTTCAGATGAAGAGATAGAGAAGTAGATCAAATGTTTATTAGGAGAGAGACCTGAGCAGACGTTGCAAAAGAAGAAGTGACTGCTGAGCTCTGGTGGCAGACCTGACCTGCCTAAGACATCTTGAGGATTTGTGAGCAGCTTTAGAGACTAGAAAGCATAGTCTTATTGGAGAAACCTACCTATGGCTCCCCTGGTGAGCAGAGGTGAGGACGGTCTCTACCAGCATTCACTCCAGGGAAATTCCCACTTTCCAGGTGGTCAGAACTGCTCAGAAGTGAGCAACGAAATTGTGAGACCAATTGAAGAAGAGAGGAGCTACTTGCAATAACACAACTAGTCCTGTTACAACTCTACAAAGCCCTGGTCAGCCCTGGACTAGCTCTCACTAGGAGAAGTGACTGAATGGATGCACATGCTAGGGGGAAAAAAAAGGAAACAATGTTGATGTGTGCAGGATGGCTAAGCAGAGCATGACCATCTTGACTTTCTTGGGCAGCTGTGAAGGCAAGAGGCCAGTAGGTGGCAAAGAGGCATTCTGCTTATTGGTAAAGGGAAAGTCATTGCCAATTTTTATTTTACTTCATTACTACTTTCATTTTTCACTGTTGTTTGCTAGTTTGTTTTCCTCTCGATTGTGTTTGTGTCTTTTCTTCTTGCCTCACTTGACAGGAGACAGCAACAGTGACCATGCATCTCTGTTACAGCCGTGCTATATATGGGCCCACCAAGGGCCAATACCAGTTGCTATATACCAGATCAGTGACAACAACCAACATCAGCTAAATCTACCCTGAACTAAACTGAATGAATAGCAAACAGAAAACAGTGCACATATTCATCTCCTTATCATACTCACTAGGAGGTGATTCATGAGTGTCTAAGAATATACCAACATACATTCATTAAGTTAAGACAAATTCAACAGCACCACAATGTCTCAAAACTAGCAGAAAATTTCTGTTCACAGAAGAAACAAGACAGAGTGGTTCAAATAAATGTTCAACAGGAAGAACTAGGAAACCTTTTTAAGGAAAAAGGCACTGGAACTACCTGAAAAAAGAATTCAGGAAAATGATATTTAGATAGTTCCAAATAATTGACAGGAAGGTCAAGTGAAGGAGAATTCAGAAAAGCACTACAGGAATAATCAACACGATAGATAAAGGATTGGAGACACTACAAAATCTGCAAACAGAAATACAGAAGACTAATACTAAGATATTAGAAATGTCCATTGAAAGAGCAAAGGAATAGATTTAAATAAATGGAAGACAAAATTAGTTAGCTTGAAGATAAATCTCTCAATACTCGTAAGCTAGAAAAACAATCAGAAAAAGGTGAAAACATCTGAAGAAAGTCTAAAATTCATGTGGGACAACAGGAAGAGGAATAACTTATACGTGAACAGAATTCCAGGACAGGAAGAGATTTAAAAAAGTACAGAAAAGGTAGCTGAAGAGCCCCTGGAAGAAAAATTCCCTAACATCATGAAGATGAGAAGATAAGCACCCAAGAATCTGAACAAACCTCAGGCAGGATAGATCCCAAAAGAAAATCACCAAGGCATATCATAATCAAACTTTCCAAAATCAAAGAAAAGGAAAGAATCCTGAAAGCAGTTCAGAAAAAACCCCAAAATGTTACCTACAAAAGAAAACCAATAAGATTAAAATCTGATTTCTCAGCAGAATCATGCAGGCAAGAAGGCAATGGGACTACATATACAAAACTCTGAAAGCAAAAAACCTGCCAAGCAAGAATCATATACCCAGCAAAATTGTCCCTCAAATGGGATGGCAAAATTAGAATATTTCCGGATAAACAGAATTAAAGGAATGTGTAAAAAAACAGTCAAAATTTACAAAATATACTAAAAGGGAGTCCTTTGGACTGAGAACCAAGAACAGCACACAATGATCAGAGATCGACATACGTAGCAACAATATAGAATTCAATGGCGTCCTGGTGTGGCGCTGTGGGTTAATGCGCCAGACTGCAAAGCCGTTTGAACTGCAAGGTCGGTGGTTCAAGCTCACCAGCTGCTCCTTGGAAACCCTATACAGGGTCTCTATGGGTCGGAATCAACTCAACGGCACTTAACAACAACAACAACATAGAAGTATCCAGAGTAAAATAAAAATAAAAGACTGAAAATAGGGAATCAGCGATATCAATTTATAATGAAGACAATTGCAAATAAAAAGGTGGGGGGGAATATAGTTACAGAATTCTAGGTGGTGAGGAGGTCAAGTAGGTTTCAAGATAGAACTATTTTTACATGTTTTAAACAGTGTATTTAAATGTATTAAAATGGGAAAGAAATTGATAAGTTGATAAAATTCTATAGAGTGACCTCATAGAAACTAATACCTTAATATCAAATCAAGAAAAGAGAAATTCCGTAAGATTTTGAAAACACTAAAACTATGAAGAAATTGAAAAGAAAATGAATAAAATAAATGAACTCTACAAAGGAAAACAAGCAGAACTAAGAAACCAGCATCACCACTCAAAAACACAGCAAAATAACTGGGATCAGTTTATGCCTGTGGACAATTACACTGAATGTCAGTGGATTAAATGCACTAGTCAAGAGACAGAGAGTAGCGGAAGAGATGAGAAAACAGAATCCTTTAATATGCTGTCCACAAGACACACACCTTACACAAAAAGACAAACAGAGATAATAAGCAGGAGTGGCAAAATTAATTTCTGATAAAATAGACTTTAACGCAAAAACCAGCATAAGAAACAAAGAAGGACATTATTTCATGATGAAAGAAAGGGTCGATTGAACAAGAGGACATACCATAATAAATATCTATGCTCCCAACGAAAGAGCTTCAAGCTCTAATAGAATTGAAGAAATAAATAATAATAGGAGGAGATTTTAATACACCACTTTTGAAAAAGGTCAGAACAACTAGAATGAAACTCACCAAAGACAGAGAAGAATTAAACAAATCAATCAATCAATTTGGTCTTAAAGATTTATACAGAGCACTCAACCCAACAATAGCACAATACACATTCTTTTCCAGTGCACATGTAACATTCTCCAGATTAGACCATATGTTATGTTACAAAGCAAGCCTTAATACATGTAAAAACATCAAAATACTACAAACCATCTTTTCAGATCACAATGCTATAAAATTAGATATCAACAATGGAAGATCAAGGACACAAAATCAAATATATGGAATCTGAATTACACTCTGCTTAAAAGTTACTTCATAATTGTTGTTGTTAGGTGCCGTCGAGTCGGTTCTGACCCATAGTGACCCTACACAGGGTTTCCGAGGCTGTAAATCTTTACTGGAGCAGAACGCCTCATCTTTCTCCCGTGGAGTGGCTGGTAGTTTCGAACTGCTGGCCTTAAGGTTCGCAGCCCGATTTGTAACTACTACACTACCAGAGCTCAATTACTTCATAATAGAACAAATAAAAAAGAAATAAAATAATTCCTTGAATCAAGTGAATTTTAAAAAAGCACTACATATATATATATGTGGTGCTGTGGGTCAATGCACCATACTGCAAAGCTGTTTGAAATGCAAGGTTGGTGGTTCAAGCTCACCAGCTGCTCCTCAGAAACCCTATACAGGGTCACTATGGGTTGAACCAACTCGACGGCACTTAACAACAACAACAACATACCTAAACCTTTGGGACACAGCAAAAGCAGTGCTTTGAGGGTAACTTATAGCAATAAATGCACACATGCAAAAAGAAGAACCAAAATCAACACATTAACACAACATCTCCAACAATTAGAAAAAGACTAGCAAAGTAAGCATACAGTCATAAAAAAAAAAAGAGATTAAAGCATAAATAAATGAATTAGAAAACAGATAAGCAATAGAAAGAATACAAGAAGTTGGTTCTTTGAAAAGATTAATAAAATTGACAAACTATTGACAAATTTAACAAATGAGGAAGAAGATGCAAATAACACAAGTAAGAAATATCAGTGATGTCACAACAGAAGCAAAGGAAATTAAAATGATAATAAAGATACTAGGAAGAACTGTATTCCAATAAATTTAAAATCTAGAGGAAATGGATTTTTAGAAAAACATGACCTACCTAAAGTAACTACAGTGAAGTAGAAAACTTGAATAGACCTCTGAAAAAAGAAGAAATTGATCACAACAACAACAAAAAGGCCAGGCTTAGATGGCTTTACTGGTGAATTTTATCAAACATCCAGAAAAGAGATTATTCCAATTTTATTCTACTTACAGAACATAGTAAAGGACAAAAAATTTCCAAATACATTTTATGAAATACATTTCATGAATACATTTTATGAACATCTTCAAACCAAAAGCAGGAATAGACCTCACTAAAAAAGAAAATTGTGGATGAATATCTCTTATGGACAGAGGTGTATAAATTCTCAACAAAATGCTAGCTAATAAATAAAAGAACATATTGAAAAAATAATACACCATGATCAAGTGGGAGAGGGAAGGTAATATACAATAAATGGGAGGAGAGTAGAAGAATGAAGATAGGTGACAATCAGGGAGGTATGCTTGGGCTAAAGGGTACACAGGTAAATAGTAATATATGCACAACCTTGGAACAACAGTGTTCTGTGGGTTGTTCTTGTTGTTGTCAGATGCCATCAAGTCGGAACCGACTCATAGCGACCCCATGTACAGCAGAATGAAACAATGTCCGATCCCGGGCCAACCTCACTACCACTGCCACACTTGATGCCATCAATGATGCCACCTGGCCAATACATCTCATTGGGGGTCTTCCTCTTTTTCTCTGACCCTCCATCTTACCCAGCATGACATCCTTCTCCAGCGACTGTTCTGTCCTGACAATATGTCCAAAGTATGAGAGACGAAGCTCAGCCATCCTGGCTTCCAAGGAGCACTCTGGCTGCACTTCTTCCAAACAGATCTATTGGTTCTTTTGGTAATCCATGGCACTTTCAGTATTCTCCTCCAACACCACAACTCAAAGGCATCAATTCTTCTACGATCTTCCTTATTCACTGTCCAGCTTTCGCATCCATATGAGGTTATTGAAAATACCATGGCTTGGGTCAGGTACACCTTAGTCCTCAAGCTGACATCTCTGCTCTTCAACACTTTAAAAAGTTCCTGTGCAGCAGATTTGCCCAATGCAATATGTCATCTAATCTCTTGACTGCTGCTTCCGTGAATGTTGATAGTTGATCCAAGAAGAATGAAGTCCTTGACAATTTCATTCTTTTCTCCGTTGATAAGAATGTTGTTTATTGGTCCAGTGGTGAGGATTTTTGTTTTCTTGACATTGAGATGTAATCCATACCGAAGGCTGTGCTCTTTAATCTTCATCAGTAAATGTTTCAAGTAGATACATGAATTGAAACATACACTGAATGGGTAAGGGAGGAAGTTGTTATTGCTGTTAGGTGCTATCGAGTCAGTACCTACTCATAGTGACCTATGCACAACAGAATAAATCACTGCCTGATCTTGGATCAACCTCACAATCATTGCTACATTTTAGCCCATTGATGCTGCCACTGTGTCAAACCATCTCATTTGGGGTCTTCCTCTTTTTCTCCGACCCTCCACTTTACCAAACATGATATCCTTCTCCAGTGACTGGCTTACAAGGAGCACTCTGGCTGTACTTCTTCCAACATAGTTCTATTTGTTCTTTCGGCAGTTCATGGTACTTTCAATATTCTCCTCCAGCATCATAACTCACATGCATTATTTCTTCTACAAAAATCTTTATTCACTATCCAACTTTTGTGTGCTTCTGAGATTATTGAGAATACCATGGCTTGTAGTACCTTAGTCCTTAAGCTGACATCTTTGTTCTTCAACAGTTTAAAGATGTCATGTGCAGCAGATTTGCGCAATGCAATATATCGTTTGATTTCTTGACTTCTACTTCCATTACTGTTGATGGTTGATCCAAGAAAAATGAAGTCCTTGACAACTTCAGTCTTTTCTCCATTGATAAGAATGTTGTTTTTATTGGTCCATTGGTGAGGACTTTTGTTTTCTTTACACTGAGGTGCAACCCTTACCGATGGCTGTAGTCTTTGATCATCAATAAATATTTTAAGTCCTCTTGGCTTTCAGCAAGCAAGGTTGTATCATCTGCATATTGCAAGTTGTTAATGAGCCTTCCTAAAATCCTGATGCCATGTTTTTCTTCATATAATCCAGCTTCTCTGATTCTTTGTTCAGCATACAGGTTGAATAAATATGGTGAAAGAATATAACACTGTCACACACCTTTCCTAATTTTAAACCATTCAGTGTTCCCTTGTTCTGTTTGAACGACTGCCTCTTGGTCTATGTACAGATTTCTCATGAGCACAATTAAGTGTTTTAGAATACTCATATTTCGCAATGTTGTCAATAGTTTGTCATAATCTACACAGCCATTTCTGTATTACCCTTAGCAGAACTTTATTCGCATGGGACAACAATGATATTGTCTGATGATTCCTACATTCTTTTGGGTCACCTCTCTTTGGAAAGGGTAGAAATACAGATCTCTACCAGACAGTTGGCCAGGTAGTTGTCTTCCAAATTTCTTGGCATAGATGAGTGAGTGCCTCAAGTGCCACATCTCTTTGTTGAATCATTTCAATTTGTATTTCATCAATTCTTGATTCCTTGTTCTTTGCCAAGTCCTTCAATGCACCTTGGACTTCTTCCTTCAGGATCATTGGCTCTTGATCATATGCTACCTTTTCAAATGGTTGAACATTGACCATTTCTTTTTGGTAAAGTGTCTCTGTGTATTCCTTACATCTTCTTTTGATGCTTTTTCTGCATCATTCAGTATTTTGCCCAGATCTTTGAACATTTTGTTATAATATTTGACTTTGTCTTCTTGAGCTGAAATTTTTCTGTTCAGCTCTCGTACCTCCTAATTTCTTCCATTTGCTTAGCATCTCTATGCTGGAGTTTTAGAGTCTCTTCTGACATCCATTTTAGTCTTTTCCTTCTCTCTTGTCTTCTCAGTGACCTTTTGCTTTCTTCCTGTATGATGTTCTTGATGTCATCCCACAACATTTCTTATCTTCAGTCTTTAGCATCTAATGCATCGAATCTGTTCTGAAGATAGTCTCTAAATTCAGGTGGGATATATTCAAGGTCATAGTTTGGCTCTCACAGACTTGTTTTCATTTTCTTCAGCTTCAGCCTGAATTTGCATGTGAACAATTGATAGTCTGTTCCACAATCTTCCCCTGGCCTCGTTTTGGCTGATGATATGGAACTTTCCCACCATTTCTTTCCACAGATATAATCAATTTGATTTCTGTGTATTCCATCTGATGATGTCTATGTGTAGAGTTATCTGTGATGCTGTTTACAAAAGGTATTTGCAATGAAGAAGTCATTGGTCTTGCAAAATTCTATAATGTGATCCCCAGCATAATTTTTATCACCAAGATCATATTTTCCAACTACAGATTCTTACTCTTTGTTTTTAACCTTTGCATTCCAGTCACCATTAATGGCCAATACATCTTGATTGTATGTTAGATCAGTTTCTGACAGAAGAAATTGACAGAATTCTTCAATTTCATCATTACTGGTGTTAGTGGTTATTGCATAGATTTGAATAATAGTCATATTAAGTGGTCTTCCTTGTAGACAGATAGATATTATCCTATCACAGACAGCATTGTACCTCATGACTGCTCTTTATATGTTCTTTTTGATGACAGATGCGACACCATTTATCTTTGTCATTTACAATTACATAAACTATGTAATTGTCATATTAATAATGGCCAATACCAGTCCATTTCAGCTCACTAATTACTAGGATATCAATGTTTATATGTTCTATTTCATTTTTGACAATTTTCCTAGGTTCGTACTTTGTACATTCCATGATCTGGTTAGTAATGGATTTTTACAGCTGTTTCTTTCCGTTTTGAGTTGTGCCCCACCAGCAAATGAAGGTTCCGAAGACTTTACTTCATTTGTGTCATCACAGTCAATTCTATGTTGAAAAGGCAGTTCTTTCCCCGTTGCATTTTGAATGGCTTCTAACCTGAGGGGCTTATCTTCTGGCACTATATTTGACAATATTCTGGTGTTCTTCATTGTGTTTCAGTATTCTAAAATCTGATGCTTACAGTGTTCCATTGCTACTCATAAGACTGTCAGTGACTAAATATTCAGAAGTAGTCAGTCTCTCCTTTTTCCTAGTCTGTCTTTGTCTGGAAGCTCGTCTGAAACCTGTCCACCATGGTTGAATCTTCTGGTATTCAAAATATTTGTGGCATAACTTCAATAATCACAGCAACACACAAGTCACCACAGCACAACAAACGGACAGATGAGTGATGGAAGGGAGGAAGATTGCAATATAAATATATTTACATATCCCATAAATATATGAGTTTAAAAGAGGATATTTGCACATGAGTGTTTATTTTTATTACAAATACAACTATTAATGTGGCAGAGCTTACAGTGGGCAAAATGATAAAAACTTCCTAGATATTATCCAACATCTTAAGGCAATGAGTTTCTGGGCCTGGGGGTTCAGTTCAGTATCATAGTCTCAGGGGACATCATGGTCAGTTGGCATAACATAGTCCACAAAGACGATGTTCTACATCCTACTTTGGTGAATAGCATCTGGGATCTTGAAAGTTCACGGGTGGCCATCAAAGGTGTAGCTATTGGTCTCTCCATGCCGGAAGAATTAAGAGAGGTAAGAATCAAAGAGGCTTGGAATCAATTAGTCCACTGAACTAAGGAAATATGTGAACATCTGTCTCCATGACTCTGAGACCAGAAGAAATATATGTTGTCCAGCTACCACTACCAAGTGCTCTGAAAGAAATCACACTAGAGCATCCCAGATTGAGTGGGATAAAATTTGTAAGAAACCTCAAAGTATTAAAAAAAAAAAGAAAACAAAACAAAATCTGGGTTTCTTGTCAGAGAGACTCGAGGAACCTGAGATGTTGGCCCTTGACCACCCTTCAGGTCTGGAAAGGAACTCACCGTCATGGCCCAATTTTCAGACAAGCAGTAGATAGGTTTATTATATAGTGGAAGTGGAGGGTGAACAACATTAGTAAGGTATGTTCATCATGGGATGGTCAATCACTCAAAATCAAAAGGGCAACAGTTTTCTAATGACAAAGTTGAAAAGGGATGAGAAGGTGGGTGGAGTGGAAACAGGAGCCACAGAGAAGATGCGGGATTGCCTGGAGGGGATTGCAATCATTGAGATGAAACAAAATGTGTGATCTGTTGAATGTAAACTGCTGATCTTGTTTGTAAACCTTCACTTAATTCACAACAAAAAGGTGTTTGTTTGTTTTTTTTTAATGTATTCATTATCAAAAATGTCCTTCTGTGATCCAGAAAATACAATACAATTGTGGGAAAGGAACTCCTTGGGAAAGTGAAACTGTGGTGTTTGCTTTAAATCAAACCTCCTATCAAAATGTTTGAAACTCTTTTGCAAGATGGTTAGAAACTAGCCTAAATGTTTTAAAACTACACAGGGATAGTTCCGTCAAGTTGCAGTCAGAGAAATGCTCAGATACCAGTACAATCTAGTGATTTGATTTAAAGTCTCTACTTTGCTCAAACAGCCATGAGAAATTCTTGTTTTCTACCACATCTTTGCTTGTCTGCCTTTTTTGAATAGTAACAGTAGGGATTCACTTTGTTCTTGTTGCCATATCTATTGTTTGTTTTCTGTCTCTTTACTCTAAAGGAAAACTATCCTTGGAGCTCACTAAATACCTCTCCACAATTTGACCTGAACTTAAAAATGGTATATTTTTCTTTGGTTGTCAAGGCTGCCTTCAGTGGCTCACTTAATAAGAAGACATACATACATTTAAAACAACATTCAATGACCTTTTAAAAAATGGGACACAAGCCAGTGCTTTTCTAATGGAAACCCCTTGTGGGCTCTGTGGTTTTATGTAAGTGATGTCAACTTTGCTAATATAGAATTAGTGAGTTCCAAAACTTGACTAAATGCCTAGCCTGTCACTACTTTTAAGGGAATGAGATCATGCTTTCTGCTGGTTTATTTTAAAAAAAATTTTTTATTGGGGTAGGGGGAGTAGGCAAGGAGGAAGGTGTTGAATTATATGTTATTGAATCTTTCATCATTCTAATTCTAAAATTTCCTAGATAGAATTTTTGAAATGAAAAGCACAGAGAAAATTAATAAAAGATACTCTGGGTGCAATAATTGTTTGTTAAAATTCTGGTGCCAGCATTGAGGGATCAATTAAGTGATAACTATTTTCTTGAGTAACTACATGAAATAATTTGAGTTCTTACATTTTGCCTCTATACGTGTTCTCATCAGAATGAAAGGCTGGTTCTAAATGCATGAAAAATTTAAGTGTTGCAAAGGACCTTGTTCCATATGATGGAGGTGATGAATAGTTTTTGTCTCTTTCTAGTTACCCTGAAAGATTTTATTCTTCTGGCCAGGTAGCTAAAGAATGTAGCTGGGGAGATATAAGGCATGCTTTGCTTACCTTCAAAACTGAGATCCCAATATTTAAGTAACAGCCACCTCACTTGCTAAGAGGTAGGAAGCATACGTTTATTTGCTCATGATGTCGAGCCAGAGCTGCTGTGTTTTTGTTTTGTTTTTTTTCTGCCCTGTGATAGAAGTAGAGCTTGAAATAAATTCAAAATCGGAGCCAGTGTTTTTCATGGAGCAAACCTAATGAAAGGAGTCTTGGTGTGGTGCTGTAGGACTTCTAATCTCAAGTTCGGCTGTTCAAACCTACCAGTCACTCATTGGAAACCCTATGCATGGTTATTATGTGTCGAAACTAACTCCATGCACTTAACAATAACAACAACAAACCTAATAAAAAGATTGAGGAAGATTTGAAAGAGAAACTTCAAGTGAAATGCACTAATACAACCCTGTGCGCCTGTTTAGGAATTCATTTTCATTAGATGATGAGTCTTGTACCATCTGCTTTTCTCCCCATTTAAGGTCTATGAAGACCAGGATTTTTTTTTTCTCTTCTTCATTGATGTACTCCAAACACCAGGCACAAAGCAAGCTCCCAATAAACATTTTCTGGATGGATGGACATCTATAGAGAATAGATAAATGGATGAGTGTATATATGGATATGGGTTTTATTTCAACAAAGATGTTGCTGTTGTTAGGCGTTGTCCAGTCAGTTCCAAAGATTTCCAAGCAGCAGCTGGTGGGTTTGACCTGCCAACCTTGTGATTCGTAGTCCAGAGCACCACACCAAGAATCAAAGATGACTTCCTGAAAAATCAAAGCTGATTTGTGAAAATTAATAATAAAAATTGGTCTAAGATAGAAGTTTTCAACCAGGGAGGATTTTGCCCCTCAGGGGACATTTGGCAATGTCTGGATACACTTCTTATTTGTCACACTGAGAGGTGGTGGTGATACCACAGGCATCTAGTGGGTAGACTTCAGAGATGCTTCTAAGCAATGCACAGCAAGTTGCCCATAATAAAGTATTATCTGGACCAAAATGTCATTATTGTGGAGGTTGAGAAACCTTGATCTCAATGATTTGCTATGTATTCCTCTATGTTTTCTAGGCCTTGATCTTTATATATCTTTATTATATAGATCTTCTTCTACATAACAATAAGAACATAGTGCATAAGAATCAGTAGTGGACTTTTTGAAATGTTGATGTCTTGACCCCATGTCCAGAGATTCTGAGTTATAACTAATAATGATTTTCCTTAAAGCTTATTTTTTTCTGGTATTAATATAGCTGTGGAGTCCTTGTACCCTAGTGGATTGCAAGTTGGGTTGCTAACAGCAAGGTCAGGAGTTCGACTTTACCAGTCCATCTTCAAGAGAAATATGAGGCTTTCTGTTCCCATAAAGATTTATAGTCTCAGAAATACGATACAGGGATGCTACGACTCAAAACTGACTCGATAACACACAACCACCACCTATATAGCTTGCATCAGCTTTATTCTGTTTACTGTGTACATTATGTATCCATTTCTATCTCTTATTTTTGAAGTTTCTTATTTTTATGGTTTATATGAAGGGGCTTTAAAAATGGAATTACAGATCATTGAATTTCCCCCAAGAACTTTTTGAAGCTCCCTTGTATATAGTTCTTATTAAAAGCATATGATTGTTGATTTTCTAAAATTAAATATGATAAGCTTTGTGTTTTAATTGTAGTACTTAGTTCATTTAAATGTAATGTAATTAAATCCAACATCTTACTGCTGTTGTTAAGTGCCATTGAATTGGTTCCAATTTACAACGACCTTGTATCGGGATTCCATGGAACAGCTAGCTAGTGGGTTTGATTTGCTGACCTTGTGATGTGCAGTCCAGTGCTGATCTTATAGCACCACGTATTTTTAATTTGTTCTAGTCAGTTGATCTATGTTTCTTTTTCTCTCTTTTCCGGCTTCCATTTAAAATGCATAGGTATTTTTATGAGTCTATTTTTTAAATCTTAGAAAGCTTTATATAATAATACTACTTTATAATTGGTTCCCTTAAACATAAATTTTTTTTACGAAGGTGTAATAATGATTAGTACTTGTACCTTACTTTATACTTGGATTGTGTACAGATTTTTGGATATTAAAATCTTTACAGAAGCGATCCGTATTTGTGCCCATTCCCAAAACAGATGAAACAACAGAATGCAGAAATTGTTGAACAATATCAATAATATTCCATGCAAGTAAAATTTTGCCAAAGGTAATTAAAAAACAGTGGCAGCAGTAGATCAACAGAGTTGCCAGAAATTCAAGCTGGATTCAGAAGAGGACAAGGAATGAGGGATATCATGGCTGACATCAGATAGATCATGACTGAAAGCAGAGAATACCAGAAAGATGATTACCTGTATTTTATTCTATTCACTATGCAAAGGCATTTGACAGTGTCGAGCATAACACATTATGGATAACATTGCAAAGAATGGGAATTCCAGAGCACTTAATTATATTCATGCAGAACCTGTACATAAACAAATAGACAATCATTTAAGTAAAACAAGGCGGATACTGCATGTTTTAAAATCAGGAAAGGTGTATGTCAGAGTTGTGTCCTTTCATCACACTTATTCAATCTGTATGCTGAGGAACTAATATGAGAAACTGAATTTATGAAGAAGAATATGAAATCAGGATTTGAGCAAGACTCATTAACAACCTGTGCTACGCAGACGACATGCCTTGCTAAATGAGTGAGTGTCTCCAGTTTGCTGAAAGATTTCAGTTTGCATTCTGTCAGTTCCTGGAGCCTTACTTTTCGTCAATGCTTTCAGTATAGCTTGGAGTTCTTCCTTAAGTAGTTTTTAAACAAATAATAGACACTATTGGCTCAGGATCGGTCAGTGTTTGGTTCTGCTGTACATAAGGTCACTATGAGTCAGTACTGACTCGATGGCACCTAACAAAAAACACCAATCTATCTATATGTATTTGTCTAACGATTGAAGGGCCTGACAATACTCATTATTTGTCTACCCTACTTTTCATCTTGTGCCCACAAGTCACAAACTTTGTGATGAACCCAAGAATCTTTTCTGATCTTGATGTAGATGTGAAAACTTGTTTCCATCTTGCCCCTACTGCTACCAATGTCTACCCTGTTTGCTTGGTTATATATTGCTTTTCTGCTTTATTGGTCTCTAAAGAGAACTGTTTTTCTGAATCTTCCAAGTCCACTTTAAGGTAAATTTATTATAATGAAAGCATTACATTTCTATTATAGGTATGTTGTTGCTATTAAGTGCCATTGGTATGTTTCCTTTATAATGTTATCACACAAATTATACTGGACCTTCAATTGTATTTTTGCCTTGTTTGCCAAGAAATTAAGAACACTATTAAGAGCCTACAGTTTTAGAATAATCACCTTTTCCTGTATATGATTTTATTCTCTACATTTATTGGTCACAGTTTATAAGTCTTCTTTAATAAACCATCTAAATTCCTTCTTGGGGAAAAAATAGCGTATATATTAAAATCAAACCAAAGCCAAAATAAAAATCTAGGTTCAAACTGAAACGATATCCCAGGAGACTTCCAGAATCTTCTCTATAAAATTATAAGGTCTTTCATAGCATTTGATTTTTATCAGCAATAGGGGCGTGATGAAGAGGGATCAATTTTCTCATTATTCTTTGGATTTTTATAAGGCAAGGATAAAATCGTTTATAGCAAACTGCCTGCTGTTTTATAAATGTTCGTGTTCTCTTTGTTTTTACCTATAAGTGCTGCTGATGGTCGTTGTGATGTGCAGTGGTGTCGGTTCCGATTCATAGTGACCCTGTACAGGGTTTCCAAGGCTATAGATCTTTATGGGAGCAGAAAGCTTCATCTTTCTCCCGCGGAATAGCTGGTAGTCTCAACCTGCTGACCTTAAGGTTCTCAGTCCGAGTTGTAAGTGCTACACTACCGGAGTTCCATGTAAGTGCTCGGACATGGAAAGTTAGACCGTAGCTTGTGAGGAAGCTATATCAGTGAGATAGATGCAGTGATTAGTGCAATCAAGACTGAATGTTCTAATTAATTGAGACAGCCTAGAACATATTTAGGAAAAAATCACATCTATGTCAAGAAGACGATTACTCTGAGGTGTCAGGGAATTAGGCCCAGCACATAGACCTATCTCTTATTAGAGCCAGGACAACTTTCCCTCAGGAAATTCTGACAATAAAATTCTCTGAATTAGGAATCTGATGATTAGTTGTTGTTGTTGTTCTTGTGAAGTGCCGTCTCGAGTCGGTTCCGACCCATAGCGAATCTGTATAGGGTTTCCGAGGAGCGACGGGTGAGCTTGAACCACTGACCTTACAGTTCAAAGCAACATTGCAGTTCGGTGCGCAGCCCAACAATTAGTAGTCAAACCATTAAGAGATAGCCTAGGGCCATGGTAGGAGGGATGTTCTACATTGATTTAGGGTGCTCAGTGAGGATTTCACTTTTGCAGGTCCGAGATGCCCACTAAAAACAGTAATATGTCAAGAGAGGATAAGTCAAAGTTGCTTACATTCTTTTTAATATTTGTTGGCAGCTAACATTCTTTGAACACTATGTGGTTGGTTTATTTCTGCAAATAACAGCACATTGCAAAAAATCTTTGAGACTGGCATAGTAGGAAATAGGTTTTTCTTGGTGGATGTACACATTAGCTTTCCAAGGGAAACCTGGTGAATCACGACTTTGGTAGTGATTTCTCTTTTAGGCCTTAATAGGACAATGAACAACTTAGTGTGCTGTCTTTATTGATTAAGCCAGACCAAATATTAGTTAGATTTCTACCTTTGGTGGAAGTAGCATTGTAAGTAGCATTGTAAAATCAAAGGACTGTACAAAGGGGCTGCAAAAAGTCTGTGAAAAAATTCCATGATCTTTTAATTAAAAATTTCCACAAACTTAGGAAACCCTCTACAGGGTCCCTATGGGTCAGAACCAACCTGATGGCTCTTAACAACAATAACAATATATGAATTTCAATTTTGAAATTAGTTTCACTATTGGTACATTTTCTGAACCCCTTGAACTTCAGTTTCATTTTTTTTTAAATGGGATAAAATGTAAATTCTACTGGTTTTTGTGAGGATTGGCTGAGCTAACAAATATAAATTGTCAGAAACTTAGCAAATGCTTTATATATTATGTTGTAGTTCCTGAGTGATACAAATGGTTAGCATGGTTAGCTGCTAATATAAAGGTTGAAGGTCTGAGTATATCTAGAGGTTCCTTGAAAGAAAAGCCTGGAGATCTACTTTGAAAAGATCAACCATGGAAAACAACTCTACTTTGTCATAGCTGGTGTCTCCATGAGTTAGAATCGACTGCATGACACTGGTTTTAACTGCTTTATGTAATACGTTAATTCAAATTCCTATCTTTCTCTATCATCGTCAATTCACAAACATGTTCTCTCACCCCATATAAACAATTGCTGTGGCTTGGGAATGCCCTGATGATGTCAGGATCTAATGTAAACTGTTAGAAGGTATAGTTACTGCATTCTGCCCCCTGCTTTTCTTTTCTTTAGGTTAGCCCTTGCATGCAAGGTGTGTCTGGAGTCCACTGAGGTAGCCTGACAAAGACTGAGAGACTGGAGAGGAGGGGTTGGAGGAATAATAAAAAAGAAAGGTGGAAATATAACTAATATTTGGTCTGGCTTAATTTTTTAACTTTGTGACTAGAAAGGAATTATAATTTATGTTCCTGGGTCAAAGATATACTCTATAAAGCAAGAACAAAATAAAGTAAAACAAACATATAGCTTGTGTTTGTATTATAGTGTAAGAGGCAGTTTTATGAAGTTATTATACAGCACTCCCATATAGTTTATATGTAAGTATTCACTATTTTAGTGTGCAAGTTTCACTGACTGTCCCCTGAGGAACAACAGGTAGAGTCGGTCTGGTCTAGCACTACCTGTTCTCATATAAAAAGAACAAGGGGACACGTGCCTCCATGGGGTGAGCCAAGGACTGCCAACCCAATGCTGTTTTTCAATCAAGATTCAATCACTGCTCATTTTCATAGAGACACAGTTGGCTGTAAATTCTGCTGTTCCCTTTCCCTACCTACAGCCTGGTGATATTGCCTGATTTGCTTGTTGAATAGTCACTTTTTGTGGTTTACTGTTCTCTCCACCCTCTGCTTCCAATTGCATTGTGATACTTGTTCAAAGATTTAGAGATTTAAAGAGCAGAGAAAGCAAGAGGAAGGCATGATGCTGAAAATTCAATAATTCCCACAGAAACTTCGAAAGAAGGCCTGCTCCAAAGGGGATCTGCATATTTCATGAAAGTGCTTTTAACATTAATTTAGGTAAGGAAGTAGAGATGGGAAAATACCCAGTATTTCCTGGTAAATGCTTGGCAACCAAAACTCTCGGGGGTGGGGGTGGGGGTGGGGAAGCTCTGATATGTAGCATTTGACACCTTCTGTGGTGTAAGCACTCCCACGAAGAAGATCTGTTTCAAGCTACTAAGGATATGCCTCTGAAACTGAAGTTGGAAAGTGATAGTTGAAATCGACTCTTCCAAGTGAGTGCCAGACAGCTTCAGCCCACCAGTAGAGGTATTCTTGGTGCAGCTGCAAAATGGTGGATCTGTTATAGAATCCTATACTTCTTTGGAAGTCAGAGATCATTAAAACATTAACTCTGCCATTCATTAACTGTATGATCTTGTGGTTGTTGTTGTGTGCCATTGAGTTGGTTCCAACTCATAGTGACTCAGTATAGGGTTTCTGAGAGTAACTGGTGGATTTGAACTGCCGACCTTGTAGTTACACGTCCAGTGCTTATCCTACATTGCCACACCAGAGCTCTTGACCTTGGGCAACCAAAATTAAACCAGTTGCTTTCAGTCATTTCCAACTATGGCAAGTTCATGTGTCAGGTAGAGAGATCTTTCAATTCCACAGACTAAATTTATTTTTCAATCCATTTATTCAATATACATTTATCGAATATCTTGTATGACACGAACTACTCTAGGCACTTTTTATAAAATGTGAAATGAACAAACAAAACAGAAAAACTCTCCACCTTCTTGAAGTTTGTTTTAGTGGAGGTTCAAACCTGTCAACTGCTTCAAGGGAGAATGATAAGACAGTCTGCTTCTGTAAAGATTGTTGTTGTTGTTGTTAAGTGCCATTCTGTCCTATGGAGTCGCTGTGACTCAGAGTCTATTCAGTGGCAATGGGTTTAAATCCAGATTGGAGATTTGTTCTGTTTAGTGTGGTCCTCTATCCTCAGTGTTTAAAGCAGTGGAATGGAGGGGTCTGCTTCTTTAGTGCTGTCAGGAAAGGATCTCTAGGGGCCAACATGTGATCAGAGAGACTTGAATGATATCATAGAACAAATGCAGCAGGCCCTGTTGGGTCACTGACCCAAGCCCTCCTCTCCTGAGCTACTTTCTGTGGGGACTGATCATGTTTCTGGGTTCTGACCAGAGGAAAACAAGTAGAATTTTTTGTTGGTGGAATTCCTAGGAAAACTTTTGTTTTGGACAAACTTATCTGACTCCTCCTAATGACTCTACCTCTTACCCTTGGTTCTTCCTTCATTTTGTTGCTTGGGCTTGATTGAGGACTAGCAGCCATTTTGAAATCACAACCCACATTCTAACCAAAATAGACTGTAAGTGGAGTGTTTGGCAGCATTGTTGCATGGTAGCAGTACCCCTAGGCAGCTCCTTCACAAATATATGTTGCATGAGGTAAATGATTCTATGTGTTATTGTCTGTTATTTTGCAATGAATATAGCAAGAGGCAAAGGCATAAGGAGATAATTATAGGCAGAATAATGAGGAATAAATGGATTAAGTCATATAACACACTTGGCAGAATTTAAAACATTTTTTTTAAATTTAAATATTAAGAAAAAACAAAATGTTGCTTTTAATAATTTAAAGGACTTGATAATTAATATAGAATGTTGTTGTTGTTAAGTGCCGCCGAGTCGATTCCGACTCACAGCGATCCTGTAGAGTTTCCAAGGAGCCGCAGGTGGGTTTGAACCACAATGTTAGTGGTTCAGTGCTTTATCCCACAGTGCTAATAGTTAGTAAATATTTTTTGAGACTCTAACCTACGCTTTGTAATAGTAAGCAGAATGTAAGTGACTCAAGTGTCAAATAAAATAAAAATGTGTCTCTAGAATCTTGGGTGTAATTAGCAGCTATCAGCACATAATTTCTCAAGACACAAAACATTGATATCTGAAAATAGGAAGTAGTACATCAGAAATAAGATTCAGGACTTTACAAAATATCCTTTTTGATATAGAAATAAAAACAAATTACTGAATGGTCGATTGGTGATGTTTCCTGAATGAAAGAACCATATACAGGTGTGTCTGTGTGTCTGTGTTTCTAACTAAAGTAGCGAATGCCAGCTCTGAGCAAACTAAGAGACAAAATATATGAAAAAAGAGATTTGGATTTTATGTTCTTAAAGATGGACCAGAATTTCTCAATCTTGTTTTTTTTTAATTTTATCAAGGAATATCTACACATTGTCCCCCTAATGTCCCTTTTACCTGAGACATCTTAGTACTATTGTTATTGTTAAGTGCCATAGACGCAGTTCTTACTCATGACCACCCTGTATGAGGTTTCTGAGGAGTGACTGGGGGGTTTCAACCACTGACTTGCGGTTAGCAGTCCAGTGCTTACCGTACAAAGCCATACCAGGATTTAGTATCATAGATTTACTAAATATTTAGTGCCATTGTTGTTGTTGTTAAGTGCCCTCAAGTAGATCCTGACCCTTAGCGACCCTGTATAGGGTTTCTGAGGAGCAGTTGGTGAGCTTGAACCGCCGACCTTGCAATTCAAACAGCTTTGCAGTCTGGCGCATTAAGCCACAGTGCCACACCAGAACTTCATTTAGTGCCGTGCTGTTGTTGTTGTTATGTGCCTTGGAGTCGTTTCCGACTCATAGCAACCCTGCACAGGGTTTCCGAGGCTGTAAATCTTTACGGGAGCACAAAGCCTCCTCTTTCTCCCGTGAAATAGCTGGTAGTTTCAAACGGCACGTGATATTACCACACCGATTCGTAACCACTATGCTACCAGAGCTCCTTATTTAGTGCCATAGACACGCTAAATATTTGTGGAGTGAATTTTGAAAGGCCACAAACAATGATAACATCTAAGATTTTTTCCCCGCGTCTTCCATAAACCAATTTTTACCTCCTTGGAGATATCGCCCACATCCTGACTATTGAAATGCATGAACTCAACCAGCACATAACATGAAAACTATTTCTTACATTTATACCTCATGTGCCAGATATGTGGGAGAGTTTTCAGACCTCCGAGAAAATCTTAGACTTGGACACATGTTGATATAACTTTCTAGAAACCTTTGAAATATTTTTAGCTCTGGGAAAATGTTATCCATTTGGGGAAGCTGTAGTTTCACTACAAGAAGAGTTATCGCTCATTGCTCCTGTTCCCTTCGGAAAATTTGCAAGTGGGTAATCTGCAAATGAGGGTGGTGATGTAAATCTAATCATGTCTAGAAAAAAAACAACCCTTAAAAAATTTCATTTCCACTGTGGATTATTTAGAAAATAGAGATAATTGAAAAAAAAGCAAAAGTATGCAGTCAGGGGAAAAAAGCCCACGGTCAACATGTTTTTTAAATATTATGTGTCTATGAATGTGTACATACAGTATTTTTTTAATGTAATATTCACGCATGCTAATGTGTTAGTATTATTCATACACATTGACTAATAATCAAGGATAGAGTATCCGTTTTCTTTACACGAGTAGAAAGCCTCATCTTTCTCCAACAGAGCAGACAGTAAATTCGAACTGCTGACCTGGTTGGTTGCAGCACAACACGTAATCACTACGCTACTAGGGCTATGTTGTTGTTGTTATGGGCCATCGAGTCGGTACCGACTCATAGCGACCTTATGTAAAGCAAAACAAAACACTGCCCGATCCTGAGTCAACATCACAATTGTTGCCACGTTTGAGTCCATTGATACTGCCACTTTGCCAATCCATCTCGCTGGGAGCTTCCTCTTTTTTTCTGACCTTCCACCTTACCAAACATGATATCCTTCTTCAGTGACTGGTCGCTCCTTACAATGTGTCTGAAGTATGAGAGACGAAAAGGAGCTCTGGTAGCGTAGTGGTTACGAATCGGGCTGCTAACCTCAAGGTCGGCAGTTAGAAACTACCAGCTGTTCTGGAGAAAGATGAGGCGTTCTGCTCCCGTAAAGATTTACAGCATCGGAAACCCTGTGCAGGGTCACTATGAGTGGGAACCGACTCCACGGTACTTAACAACAACAGCGAGAGACGAAATTTGGCCATCCTGGCCTCCAAGGAGCACTCTGGCATATAGCTATTTGTTCTTTTGGCAGCCCAAGGTACTTATACATACATATTTTATAACACACGCTTTCAATTTTTGTTGTTAATATTTCCCAATGGCTTATGTGCTTTTCACATCACTCTATTTCATGGCTTTGTAAGACCTCTATTTTTTTTAGGTAATACATTTCAAACTTTTGGCCATAATAAAAAAGATTTCAACTGATGTCATTATAGCTAATCTTTGTCTATCCTGTTAGTTATTATTTTATGATAAATATTTAGAAGTGTAACTTCTAGATAAAAAATTATGTACACTTTTACTGATTCGATATATATTGTATATTTTGCTTCTTAAAGGTTTATTAAGATTTTAGAAAAAAGGTTTATTAAAAAAAGATTTTAATTGACTATTTCTTTGTCTCACTCCTTACTCTTGCTTTGTGTATTTAATATTTAACATGTTGTTCTTGTTGTAAGTACCGTCGAGCCAATTCCGACTCATAGCAACCTTGTACACGCTTTCTGAGGCTATAAATCTTTGCAGCTGCAGAACAACCTCACCTTTCTTCTGAGGAGCAGCTGGTGGGCTCCAACCACAGACCTTGTGGTTTGCAGTCCTGTGCTTATCCTATAGAGCCACCGTCCTCCCTATATTTAACATTTCTCTCTAAAATTATTAATTATGTTTGTTGTTTAAAGTCTTGTTCTGTTACCTCCATTTCCTGTGCTATAAACTCTTCCATCTGTTATCTCTCATCGTGTTAGTACTTAATGATTTCATTTAAAACTTTTGTGTTTGCTTTTGCATTGGGACACTTGAGATTTTCTAATAGACTGGAAGCTATCTTTGCAATTCACTCTGTGGGAGAGAAAGAAGGACTGACAGCAGTTTGCACTGGTCAGTGAGAATGTGGACGTGGTTAAATATACAGCAGGTATAATGTACTCAGACAGCTCCTCATGTCTTTCTGGTGTTGCCAGTCACCAGGGCCCTATTCGATCTCTATGTTTAGCTTTGCTTCTACCAGGCTGTCAGTATGTAGGAGTTGGGTAGGGATGTGTGGGAATGGAAGCAAGGGTGTGCCTATGTGGATAAAGAGTGGGTGGGTGCACACCCAATGTATGGCAGTTCTTGGGTGAGTGTTGTTACCATCTAGTGAATTTCTAACTCACAGTGACCTATAGAACAAATAGAACTACCATCACAGTGTTCCCAAGGCGGTAAATCTTTGTGGAAGCAGTGGTGAGTGTCTGGTGAGATCTAACTACTGAACAGAAATTGGAACCACTGAGCTACCAGGACTCCTTCCTGGATTGTTATTGCAGTTAGGTGCCGTGGAGTCCATACTGACTGATAGTGACTGTATGCACAACAGAACGAAACACTGCCCAATCTGCACCAACCTCAATAATTAAGCTTGAGCCCATTGCTGCTGCCACTGTGCCAATCCATCTCATTAGTGTTCTGTCTCTTTTTCTCTGACCCTCCACTTTATGAAACATGATGTCCTTCTCCAGAGACTGGACTGGAAGAGCAGGACTGCTAAATGTGCCTTTGTGGATAAGTACCATAAATAATCCCTCTGTCTGTTGCCCCTTGACTCCATTAGTCTCTGGAGACTTTTACTACTCTGGGTATAGAGGTCCCTCAGAGTTACCCCCACTGTTAGTGGAATTTCCTCACTGGGCTTCCATGTTCATGCTGGGTTGATGCTTTCCTCTTCATTCTAATACTATCTATTCATCATCTCTGTTCCTGTGAAAACTTTTATTCCTATTCTAAAGTAGCTGGAGTCCTAGTCTAGTACTGTGAGAGGAAGCACTGGGACAGCAAGGTTGATTTGAACCACAAGGTCATCAGTTCAAACTCACCAGCTTCTCCTTGGAAACCCTATAAGGGTGGCTGTGAGTTGGAACCAATTCGATGACACTTATTAACAATAGCATTTGTTTTTTTTAAATGTATTCTATTGCTTTTAGGATTTTTCATGGGAGAGCAAGACTGCTAAATGTGCCAATCTGAATCAGGAAATACTTGTATCAATTTGCTAATCCACTTGCAGTACATGTATGTATCTTTATCTTGGTCTGGAAAAGCTTAATTCAAGCAAAATAATCAAATAAAAACAAAGACAAATAATGGCTGATCCTAATAAAATACAAAATATGACTGGCCTACTTTAGACAATAAGGAGCTCTGGTAGCGTAGTGGTTACGAATCAGGCTGCCAACCTTAAGGTCAGCGGTTCGAAACTACCAGCCGCTCTGCGGGAGAAAGATGAGGCTTTCTACTCCCGTAAAGATTTACACCCTCGGAAACCCTATACAGGGTTGCTATGGGTCGGAACCGACTCCACGGCACTTAACAACAACAACTTTAGACAATGGGCTATTTGTTGGTGTTGTATCTTATTTTCTGGAATTCTTCAAGTTTACTGATTATTTTCAACAAGCTTCACTTAATCTTCACAGTTCCATGGGACAGATATCATTACTTCTACTTATAGGTGAAAAATAGACTCAGAAACTTCAAATAGCCTGTACACAAATGTTATGTGGAAAAACTGGGACTTAACTCCTGCCCCGACTTTAACTTTAGTGCTTTCTCTATTCTACTATTGAATACAGACTAAGTTATATACAGAGCTTTAAAAAAATGTGTTTTGGTTAAAATATCAGTGAGAGACTTAAGGGAAAGAAGAACAAAAGCATACTGATTGAGCATACATGCATTTTGCCACTGAGAGGCTTTCCTTAAAATCACATTGGGTGGGACTTGTGTGGAAACCAAGGCAGAAGCTACAAACAGACATTCTTTCTGTGGTTCCCACCATGAAACTGGCCACTCAAGTTTTAATTTCCTGTCAGGATAAGAAAAATGGTAGACCACAGATACCACAATTAGTTTTCAAACCATAAACAGCTTTCATCACACAATCTTTGAATAGCTTTCTTCAAGTTCACTACTCTAAATTGTTCCCTAGTCTGAATAAAATTTTAAATGGAACTCTCTAGCTTAAATTGTAGAGTATCCTAGAGTAGAGGTTGGGAATTTTTGTCCTTGGTATTCCTTGAGGAGAGTGCTTTTTGTAGAGGTTTGTTATTGTTATTCCTGTTTTGCTCTGAAACCAGGTCTGTGAGGTTTAGAAAACTGCTTGTAAGAGATTCTTTAGTTTTATGACTCATCTATTAATTAAGCACCAGCCACACTTCAGAAACCCTACACAGGATCGCTGCCTTATAACCCACTCAACAACAACTATAGTCATCTAATTAGGAGCTCTGCTTGTGCTGTAGATTAGAGGA
This sequence comes from Chrysochloris asiatica, assembly GCF_000296735.1. NCBI lineage: Eukaryota > Metazoa > Chordata > Mammalia > Afrosoricida > Chrysochloridae > Chrysochloris > Chrysochloris asiatica. Next base: position 13,390,454 of record NW_006408549.1, on the reverse strand, counting down.
TGGGCTGCTAACTTTCATTTCAGTGACTCAAACCCACCAGCCACTTGGAGGGAGAAAGACGAGGCTGTCTGCTCTCATAAAGATTTACAGTCTCAGATACCCTATACAAGGTCCTCATGAGTCAGAATCTACTTGATAGCAGTGGGTTTGTTTAATTATCAAACTGAAGTTCCTGGTTGGTGCAAACGGTTACCATACTTATTGCTGAACAAAAAATTGCAGATTTGAGAACACTCAAAGGAACATCATGATCGAAAGACCTGATGATCTAATTCTAAAAAAACCCCAGCCATTAAGAGCTCTCTGGAGCACAGTTCTACTCTGAGATACATGGTGGTTGGTGGTTATGTGCCGTGGAGTCAGTTACAATTCATACCGACCCTGTACAGTGTTTCCAAGGCTATAAATCCGTACGGGAGTAGAAAGCCTCATCTTTCTCCCGCAGAACAGCTGGTAGTTTCAAACTGCTGACCTTGCAATTCACAGCCTGATTCGTAACCACTACGCTACCAGAGCTCCTTAGTGTCACCAAAAGTCAGAATCAACTTGAAGGCAATTGGTTTTTCGTTATCTAACTTGTTTTCAACCTGAAAAGGAGACTGTTTCTATAAAGTGAATGACTAAGGATTGAGATGCTTGCCTAGAGTTAGACAAGGGAGAAGTAAGATTATTATATTTTCCAAAGGAGGATTTGCAGAAACGCACCCAGGAAAGTTAACTGGAGCAATTCAGAAATATTAGAGAAACTTGTTTGTGGGTTGAAAGAATATGATGGCATGCTGGAATTGATGTGTATGGTTTTGTCAGGATTTGATTTTAGTACAAATGGAATTTAGTTAAAGTTACCTAGGGAGTCGTATGGAGTCCTGGTGTATTGCTGTAGCATAAGTATTAGACAGCTAACCACAGGTCAGTAGTGTGAGCCTGCCAGCCACTTCATTGGAGAAAGATGAGGCTTTCTGCTGTGGCAAAGATTTACAGTCTTGGAAACTCTGTATAGGGTCTCTGTGAGTTGGAACCACAGCATTTAATAACAAGCAAGGAGTAAGGAGGATCCCACGAGAATTCAAAGAGAAGACAGGGCAGAACTCAAATATACTGGAGCAAGTGTGCAAATTGTGGGAACCTCAGTTGCTTAAATATGTATGCTATCACATTTGCTGCATTATTGCTATAAATTAACTACATTCCAAATGTTTCTCTGCTTACACTTTGTTTCTGCTTCCTGATAATTTCAATGTACACATAGTCTCCTATGGATTTCTAGCCCTTTGACATAGTAACTGCTCTATTTCAGCTTTCAGGATTAAATGGCAAATTACTTCCATACTTCTTGATTGAAATTCCCCTAAGATTATATGGTTAAGCCACCTTTTCTGATTCTGGATGACCGTATCAGAGCTTGTGGTCAGTTTATGATTACCTATTTTTGGACCAAGAGTCAGGCTCTTGTTAAGTCAGTTCAGCGGGTCAGTGATAGATTTGTAAAATATAGGGGGCAGGGGTCCCAAGTGGATGATGTTTAGAGAGGATATAATCAGCAGAGTAGAAAATGTTTGAATAATGGTACCCAGGACTAAAATTGTAAGCATCTTGAGAGTCCAGACTCCTTTTTGAATGCAATGTGAAACCACTGAAGTCCTTTGAGCTCAGGAGTGACATAATTTTACTTAAGATTTAAAGGCTCTCTGACAATGGCCACTCTTCACATGTGGCTGCACTTTTTTCTTGTTCACCCAATGACATCTTCCATGAATCTTTTCTGATATTTCCCACATAGTTATTTTTTTATCTCAAATAATTTATATAGGGTTATGTTGTTGTTGTTGTTGTTAAGTGAGGTCAAGTCAGTGCTAACTCATCGCGACCCTGTAAAGTGTGGTTAGCAGTCCAGTGCTTGTCCTACAATGCCATACCAGGACTCCATTGTCATGTTGTTGTTGTTGTTTTAGCAGGTTCCAACTCATAGAGACTTTATACACCACAGAACAAAACACTGCCCCGACTTGCGCCATCCTCACAATCGTTGATAAACTTGATCTCATTGCTGCTGCCACTGTGCCAGTACATCTTGTTGGGAGTCATTTCCCTTTGCTGGCCTCCAAGCATGATGGCCTTCTCAAGGAACTGCCTCTCCTGATCATATATCTGAAGTATAAGAGACGAAGTCTTGCCATCCTGACTTCCAAGGAGAATTCTGACTGTACTTCTTCCAACAAAGATTGTTCTGTTCGGGCAGGCTATGGTACTTTTGATATTCTCCAACGTTATAACTCAAATGCATTAATTCTTCTATGGCCTTCTTCATCATTCACTGTCCAACTTTAACAAGCATATGAAAATACCATGACTTGTGTTGGTCACACCTTAGTTGTCAAACTAACATCTTTGCTCTTGAACACTTTAAAGAGGTCTTGTGCTGTAGATTTGCCTAATGCAATACATCATTTGATTTCTTAACCACTGCTTCCATAAGAATTGATAGTGGATCCAGTCAAAATGAAGTCTTTGACAACTTCAATCTTTCTCCGCTTTTCATGATGTTATGTTATTTATAACAACCTGTGATATGATACAACCTTGCTTGCTGAAAGTGAAGAGAACTGAAAATAGTTACTGATGAACACCAAAGACCACAGCTTTCAGTATGGGTTGCATTTCAATATAAAGAAAACAAAAATTCTCACCAAATCCAGTGCCTTATCCTACAGTACCACATCAAGACTTCTAAATATATATGTATCTATATATGGACTTCTGGTCTGGTGCTATAGGATTCGTGCAGTACTGCAAGGTGAGTTTGAACTGTTCAAACTCACCAATTGCTACTCAGAAACCCTACATTTGGTCTCTGTGAGTTCGAACTGACTCAACGGCATTAAACAACAACATATATGTGTGTGTGTGTGTGTTGTTATTTAGTGTTTTATATATGTATGTACCTCTGGTGTGGTTCTGTAGGATAAGCACTGGACTAGTAACTGAAAGGTCAGGGGTTCAAACCCACTAGCTCTTCCTTGGCAACCCTATAAAGTGTCGCTATGAGTTGGAACCAACTTGACGGCACTTAACAGCAACAATATGTGCAAATACATGCCAAGAAATTCCGCAAATGTGATGGCACTTGGCAGATTGAAACTCATACACACATGTAGGTATATATGTATATTTGTATATATATGAATCTAATTTGCCAACTCCCATCACGTTTGCACTCTTTCTTTAGTGGTTTATCTGACTTCTGGTCTTAAGCACCATCCTTTTTTTATCATATCTTTTAAAGAAACAGATCAATTAAAAATCATTTGATATATTATTTGCTTTATTTAATTGGTTTGCTTGTTTTTATAGTTAGCCAACTATGTGATTACTTTAATAAAAACTGGGTAATGTATCCCAGGTTTAAAATCTACTCTTTCTCTTTTATTTTTGGAGAAAAGTCAGATCTAAATTACTTTGTTTCCAATTATTGTTGTTGTTGTGAAGTGCTGTCGAGTCAGTTCTGATCCTTGGCGACCCTGTATAGGGTTTCCAAGGAGCAGCTGGTGAGCTTGAACCACTGACCTTGCAGTTCAAACGGATTTGCAGTCTGGCGCATTAATCCACAGCGCCACACCAGGACTCCAATTACAGTATATTTTAAATAAAGGACTGAATGACTTGCATACAAAGAGTACTATGGATGGCAATTTTGAATTTTGAATTTTGAATGGATGATCTGGAAACTGACATGCTATATACTTGTGTACTGTATCAATTAACATAAAATAACCTTTTACAATTAATGTAAAAAGAACCTTAATCCTAAAAAAGTGTAAATGTTAACAGGCTTTTAAAATAAGCTTTGGATAATCTCTATTAAGTTATTTGTGCAGTATTATATGAAAGGTCTGACAATTAATTTTTCTCCTTTTTCATCTGACCTGATTCTTAGCTATAATCTTGGGCAAATATTACATTGCATATTCCATTTTATTTGCATTAAATTATGACAGGATCTAACTACATTTATTTAAATGCATTTAATAAAAATCATAATCCAAGATAATTACTTAAGGATTATTATGTTAAATGCATTTTAATGCAAGACTCTTTTGATACCAACAGTATCAGGCCATTATATAGATTTGTATGATCACTGTTTGAAACATCACAGTACATACAACTAACAGGCGATGAGCAATCCCGTTGAAATGTGGAAAACTGCTTTTCCAAAGCTGAATGTTAGGAAACGAGAAATGAAACTGAATCTTCTGGTCTGTGACCCTGGAGGTAACAGGGAGCTGTTGTGTCTCATAGTGGAATTGTAGCATTAAAAACAAAACGTAACGAGGGAGTTTCCAAAAAGCTCGTTTGAAAACTTTCATTATCTTTTAATTCCATGGTTTCATGAACTTTGTGAAATCCTCTCCTCAATTGCTCTTTCTTTTCAATCTTCATCTCTAGTTTTTCTTAGATGTAAAAACATAGCACAAAGAGTTTTTGACTTCTCACTACCTATTCTTGTATTTTCTAAGTGTTTAGAAAGGGCTCAGGAATGAGGAATATTTCATTTCTTTTTGTAAAAGTTGAAAGAATGTTTGCTACAATTTGCATGACCCCTCTTCTTGGTTTACTTGGAACAACAGCCAGACAACCACTAATTAGTTGCATTTGAGAAATACTTTATTCTCTAATTAATTTAGATGACTTCCTTTATAATTAGGGAGTGAGTTGGGACAAACATGAAGGAAAGTGTTCTTGAGTTTTCAGACTATATAATTAGTGTATGAAAGTGAGGTGAATATTTTGGTATGCAAGGAAATAGCTTTTTGTTTTTATCTTGCCATTACTTTGTATTATTTACTAGGTGATATTAGGACCCTATAGGGAGTTCTGGTAACCTAGTGGTTGTGAGTCAGGCTGCTAACCTCAAGGTCAAAAGTTCAAAACTACCAGCTGTTCCATGGCAGAAAGATGAGGCTTTCTGCTGCCGTAAAGATTTACAGCTATGGAAACCTGATGCAGAGTCAATATGAGTTAGAATCGACTCCATGACACACCGCCACTTCCACCAAGGAGCTCGGGTAGAAGGAGTTTGTCATGTTAACTTCAAGGTCAGCAGTTCGAAAATACCAGCTGCTCTGTGGAGAGAAAGATGAGGTTTTCTGTTCCTGTAAAGATTTACAGCCTCAGAAACCCTGTACAGGGTCGCTGTGAGTCAGAACTGACTCCATGGCACATAACCACCACTACCATTAGGACCCTATGATGTTGCAGTGGCTTTGTAGGACTTGACTGAGAACCACAAAGCTGGTGGTTCAAGTCCATCAGTTGCTCCATTGAAGAAAGATGAGGCTTTCTGCTCACTAAAGGATTTACCAAGTTGGAAGCCCTATATTGGATCACTATGAGTCAGAACAAACTTGGGGGCACTTAACAACAGCAGAAATATTAGAACCCGGTAAGTCAGAGTGAAGAATATACTTTACCCTTTGAGATAAGAAACCATTAGAGTGTTTTTTGATCCATGGGAATAATATGATCTAATTTACAATGTAAGAAATTTACGTTGTGAAAAACCAGTGGGTAGGAGATGCAAGGCAGAGTATAAGCAGAGATTTCTTCAGGCTAACACTCTGGTAGTGTAGTGGTTATGAATCGGCTATGAACCACAAAGTCAACAGTTTGAAACTACCAGCTGTTCCATGGGAGAACGATTAAGCTTTCTGCTCCTATAAAGATTTACAGCCTCGGGAACCCTGTTCAGGGCCGCTATGAGTCGGAACTGACTCCACACATCACCACCACCACCACTGGTTTTCAGCTAGTTCAAGTCAGAGGTGAGGTCTAAAGTACGTATGGGGGATGGATTATGAGGTGATACAAACAAGCACTCCCAGATCAGTTGTTCTTTATACTAAACCAAGTTCTACTGAGTTGGCTCCAACTCACAGTGACCGTATGTATGTGTGCCAAGTAGAACTATACTCCATGAGGTTTTCAGTTGTTGAGTTTTTGGAAGTAGATCAACATGCCTTTCTACTGTGTTGCCTCTGGGTAGACTCAAACCTTCAACTGAGTGAGTTGATGGGACTATCCAAGGCCTCCCATTCTTTCTATCAAAAACAAACAACAAAAAATCCATTGCTGTCTAGTCTAGTTCATTCCAACTCATAGTGAGCCTGTAGGACCAAATAGAACTGCTCTATAGGGTTTCCAAGGCTGTAATCTTTACAAACAACCACCACTCATTTGTCAGTTTGTTGTACTGTGGTGGCTTGTGAGTTGCCCTTACCTTCAACATACTCAAGTCTTCTTCATCTTCAAAATAATAACAAAAATCTTCATTTGAACCTTCATCTCCCTCCAGCTGCCAATCCCCCTCACAAATAAGATGTGTCTTGATATGGTCTTGTACGTCTGAGGTTGGATATCTTATGTCTAGAGGCTATTCCACAGCATAGTGGTTAGCAGTTGGGCTGCTTATCTTATGGTTAGCAGTTTGAAACTACCAGCTGTTCCGCAGGAGGAAGATGAGGCTTTCTGCTCCCGTAAACATTTATAGCCTTGGAAACCTTGTAGAGGGTTGCTATGAGTTGGAACTGACTCCACGGCACATAACAACAACAACAACTAGTATCATGCATTCTGTGGTACATTTGATAGACCAATATTGATACATTATTATTTGCTAAAGTCCAAAATTTTGAAACCATGTAGTGTTTAGCCTTTTCAGATTGGCTGCTTTCACTTAGAAGTATACTTTTGAGTTCCTCTATGTCATTTAATCATACTTATTTCTTCAACCAATACAGTATTTGAAAAATATTCCCAGTACTTGATTAATTTTGCTATTATTTTATTTTATGTGCTATCTTATTAACCAGTTAAATGACCCTGAACAAATTTTCTTTACATGAAAATTCTTAAGAGATTAACAGTACAGTAAGTATCAATATTAGACTACTAATGCGGAATACTGACAAATTCACTGCCATTGAATAGATTCATTGCCATTGAGTGCAATCTATATAGATTATTTGAGATTATGTATAACCCTATATAAATTATTTGAGATTATAAATCTTTCTGGGAGCAGATAGCCTCAGCTTTCTCCCACAGAACAGCTGGTGGGTTTGAACTGCTGACCTTGCAGTTAGCAGTCTAATACTTACCCCACAACATCACCAGAGATCTTTAATGTGGAATGTTGTTGTGGTTGCTAAGTGCCTTCTAGTTGGATCCAAGGAGTGGATTAGAAATCCTACTTTGTAGCAATTTAATGGAAGATGTAGCCTCAGAGGTGAAATATACTAATTTGTCAGGAAATAAAGGTTTTCTTTTGTTTTAAAGTTTCAGAACCTGAAGCTGAAGGAATTCTACTGTGAAGGGAACCCACTGCTTCTGAAGCAGCCAGTTCATGCTGTGGATCAGGAGGATGTCTGGAGTCTACTGGTAAAGGTTTAGATGATTCTCACAAGTCTTCAAATTAAAGCCATGGCTTCAAAGCTAAAGAGATTTCTTTTAACCATTCTAACCAAGCCAGCAAATGATTAATGAAACACCAGTCCAGTGGCCATGAAGATCCTACTCATAATCTATTTATCTTTACAGAATTTGATTTAATCCTCTCTGATTCCTAAAGTGACCAAATTAAAAAAAAACATAGACTTTTTTTTTTTTTTTTAGAAAAACAGAGGAATTTATTTTCTCTTTAACCTTCCAAGTAATTTTTTCAGTATTTTAAAAGATGTGTTTGATTTGTTCCTAAGTGATACTCTTGCCTCTTTTATTTCTTCTTCACTTGTTCCCTTCCTAGGCGGATGAGTAAATATAATCTAGAAATCAAGTTCACTTTTAGTGAAACAATTTGATGATATTAACAGAAGGAATAGACAAAAATATCAAAGGCCCCTCTTTGTGTGCCTCTGATAGTACAGGAGTTAAACATTGCTGATCCTTTCACAATTATGATTGTCCATCACACATTTGGACTTTCCAGATCCATTTGGGTTTATAACTGAGCACAAAGGGATTGTCTTAACATTTTCTGGAATTCAGGTTTCCAGAATTGTAAGGATTCAGGTTTCCTGGATGCAGGAAACAGCTAACTTTGTTCAATCGTTTATTGTTGGTGAGTGCTGTAGAGTTGGTTTGGACTCATAGTGACTCTGAATAGGGTTTCTGAGTAGCAGCTGGTGGTTTGGAATCATTAGCCTTGTGGTTAGCAGTCCTGTGCTTATCCTACAACACCAGAATGGTTTAATGTATTAAAAAAAAACCCTGCTATTTTAACAAATAATTCACGGTCAGTATAGAAAATTAGAACAGTAGCAAGGAGGCTAAAAAAAAAAAAAAAATTAGTAAACAGAATTTTAAAAAATTCTAAATGAAAAAAGTTCCTAAATTAACTTAGAGAATTTAGGAAAAAAATAAGCTAAGTTGTTAAATTCTATGATATCCAGTACTCACAGACACATTCACTATTCTTTCCTTGACTTTTATTCTTCCATAGGTTTCTATGTGCCCATAATTTGTTTAAAACTAAAGATGAGTTCAAACTGTGCATACTAGTTAGGGATTTACTTTTTTTCACTCAAGATATTGTTAATATCTTTCTATATCAGTGAAAATAAACATCTTTTTTTGATGAATATATTCTGTCACATGATTATACCATAATTTGGCTAGCTATTTTCACTACTGTTGGACATTTTTATTATTAACACTTTTCTGACTGTTTGGCCTTTATATACAAGGCTAGCTTCAGTGACCATCTTCTTAGTGAATTTCTGGCTCACATTCATATTATGCCTACCAGTGAAATTTCTGGCCCGAGAACTAGCAGCTTTTAAAGCTTTAATTAGCTATTGTGAAATATCCTCCTAAAAATCAATCTATATTTTCAAAAACAGCATTCTCTATTAGTTTCATGTGCGAAAAAAAAGAAAACTTATTTGAAGTTGAGATGTAAATGATTTTAAAACTGTATTACTTAATTTCTTTAATCCAGTATAACTTTTTAATTCTTCTTGTAGTAATCATTTCAGAATAATGATGACTAACACTTACTTTAAGCTTATTTTGGGCAAAGTTCTGTGCTACACACTTAATAAAAATTAATGAATTTAGTCCTCTATTGTTGTTAAGTGCCATCATAGTGACCCTGTCTTGGGTTTCTGAGAGTGGCTGGTAGGTTTAAACAGCCAACTTGGCTGTTAGCAGTCTAGTGCTTATCCTACAGCACTTTACCAGGACTCCAATTTAGTGCTATCAGGACCCTAAAAAAATGTATTGTTTTAGATTCCTACTGCTCCTCTAACAAAGGAGAAGGACGTTATGCTTGGTAAAGTTGGAAGGATAGCAAAAAAGAGGAAGACCCCCCCCAACGAGATGGATTGGCACAGTGGCAGCAACAAGAGACTCAAGCATAGCAGCAGTTGTGAGGATGGTGCAGGACCAGTTGGTATTTCGTTTTGTTGTAATAGAGTCACTATGGGTCAGAACTTACTCAATGGCACCTAACAACAGCAACAACGCTAACAAAAGATACCACAAAATCGGTGGCTTTCAAGAACATTATCTCATAGTTTTCAAACCTAAAAAAAACAAATTCGAGAACCAGCTCTTAGGCAGAGTCCTTACTTGTTAGCCCCAGGGTCTTTGGTGTTCCCTAGATGTTCCCTAGGTGCTTGCAGTTAGATAGATCATCACATGCCCTCTGTCTCTCCTACTCCTATGTGTTTGTGTATACTAGCGTGTTGTTGTTGTTGTTAAGTGCCGTCGAGTCGGTTTCGACCCATAGCGACCCTGTACAGGGCTTCCGAGGGTGTAAATCTTTACGGGAGTAGAAAGCCTCATCTTTCTCCCGCGGAGCGGCTGGTAGTTTCGAACCGCTGACCTTAAGGTTCACAGCCCAATTCGTAACCACTACGCTACCAGAGCTCCTTTTATACTAACGTAGTGGTTATGAATTGGGCTGTGAACCGCAAGGTTAGTGGTTCGAAACTACCAGCTGCTCCGCGGGAGAAAGATGAGAATATTCAGGAACAAGGAGATAGCAATCTACGAGATTTTGTTGTATTTTAAAAATTGTTTAAGATTTTAATTAGGATGAATGGATGAAATATTATGTATGTATGTATTTATACCCAGAGATTATAGCAGAGACTGATGTGTAATATTTTGAAACCACTGTGGAAATCTTATTTCATATAGAAAAACTGGCAAGGAATAAGTCTCAAATAAACTGGTCTGTGGACTGTTAATTCCAACTCACAGTGACCCTGAATAGCGTTTCCAAGAAGCAGCTAGTGGGTTTGAACCACCAACTTTGAGGTTTACAGCATTCCAGTGCTTATGTAACAGCTCTGTACCAGGACTACTAAAGATATATGTATATGCTGTTGATGATTTTAAGGTGCTACTGAATTGGTTCTGACTCATAGCAACCCTGTATAGGTTATCCAAAGAGAGGCTGGTGGCTTTGAACCACCAACCTTGTAGTTCAAACTGACCTTGAGGTCCAGTGCATTATCCTGAAGCTCCACAACAGAACTCACATATATATGAGTTGTGATGGTAGAAGCTGTGCTATCAGGATTTAAAATATATACGTATATATGCATATTTATATGTATTTAAATAAAAAATATATATGTCAGTTTGTTTCTGGACATATTTGTGTGGATAGGGTTAATAAAAATTGAATAAAAGCTTTGTTCATAGTCGTTACTAATTTTTTCTAAGATGATGTATTCAGGTACTCACTGCAGCAAATAAATTAGATTAGCACTTATCAGACTTTTAATGTGTATGGTTTGCCTGTAGTCTTTATCACATTGTAAATTCTAACTCATTAGGTCCGAGGTGGGGGTGAGTCTACAGTTATGAAAAGCTACTACCTAGTAAGGATACTATTAATTCATGAACCACAATTAGCAACAGTTTAGACATGTGCACTGGACTGTGAACCACAAGGTCTATGGTTCAAGCTCACCAGCTATTCCACAGGAGAAAGATGAGGTTGTCTGTTCCCATAATGATTTAAAAGCCTCGGAAACTCTTTACAGAGTCGCTATGAGTCGGAACCAACTTGATGGCATCCGACAACAGCAACATGACAGACTCAATTTTTGAATCTTCCAGTCTGAACTTTTACACAATCCTTGCTTATTGTAATTATAGGTACCAAATTGGAGCCTAGCTAGAGCTAATTTTATAAATATATGATATAAATGTATTATGACTTGGGTTTCTGTTTGTAAGAACCACAGATATAATGCTAGTTACTTACTTTCCTTATTTGATTAACCTGAATTTATTTACAATGTCAATCACTTATGGAATATTTTATATACTTTAGTATCTCAATTTAACAGACACTCTGAGGAATAGGCCAAAAAAATATAAATTAGTGAAATGTTAATCAATTAGTGACAAAGACTGATTTTGAAAATAATCTGAGGAACCATGTTCTTCTTTTTTAATCTAGGAAATAGCATCAAGATTTGTAATGAATCACCTAGCAGAAAATAATCCTTTAATAATGCAAGCCATAGTAGGCTACCCACACATCAGGAATATACTCTCTCAGAGAAAAGAATGTGCAATATGTGGAAAATCCTTTCTAACCATGTGGCTGGAGTGTGTTCAGTTTGTTCCTCCATCGAAGGTAAATGGTGCTTTTTGTATGAATATGAACATAAGATCTTCTCCTACTCCTTGTCTTTATCTAAGTCAACCATAGACCTCCATGCCAGTATAACAATGAGTTTTGATAGATACTTTTGGATAAGAGTCTGTAATGATCATCATCACCCATACCATTTATATTTTTCAGAACACATTCATTGTATCAAATATCCAAGGAGATTAAAAATTTTAAATCAGAAAATTGAAGTTTTTATCATCTTTAAAAATAAAATGAGAGCTATGTTCCACTAAAGAATCACTGATGGTGCTGATAAGTAGTGCTGATCTCATTCAGCTATTGAAGGAATCTGTGAAATGTTATCCTATGATACAACAACCAGTATGTTAGCTGCAATTATATAAATTAATCACTTGTCCTTGGTGAAGCAAACATTGTAAGAAGCCTAGTCATGGCTCCACAGGTAATAAGAACACAGCATTACTTATGTTCAGGAGCCGGTAGATTTATTGCAGAAGTAGACTTAATGAGCATGAACTAGACAAAGTGCACTAAAGCAACCATCTAAAGGATCCACTTGGTTTCCAGGGTGGAAAGCATATTAAAGTGTTTGTAGTAGTATTCCACAGTGATTACCTCCTGCCCAATCCCTTTAAAAAAAACAACACAACAGACTATTGTTCATACTCGTCTTTGTCACTAAAGGCAATTTATTCATTCATGTATAAGCATGTCTCATTTGATTGCATTTCACTTTATTGCATTGCACAAATTGAAGGTTGTGGCAGTCCTGAGTTCAGAAGTCTATCAGCATTGTTTTTCTAATAGCATGTGCTCACTTTGTGTCACATTTTGGAAATTTTCAGAATATTTCAAACCTTTTAGCCCCAAGGTTGCTGGTTCCAACCTGCCAGCCACTCCTTGGAAACCCTATACAGGATCGCTATGAGTCGAAACTAACTTGATGGCACCTAACAATAACAACATATTGCGTACTTAATAGACTAAAGTAACATAACTTTGTTGTTGCTATGGTTAGGTGCCATGAGTCGACAGTTACTAACTCATAGCAATCTTATGCGAACAAAAGAAAACAACCTCACAACCGTTGATATACTTGAGCCTGTTGCTGCCGCCACTGTGCTAATCCATCTTGTTGGGGTTCTTCTTTTTCACTGACCCTCACTTTACCAAGTATGATGTCCTTCTCCAGGGACTGATCCTTCCTAATATATCCAATATGTCTGAGGTATGAGAGACAAAGTCTGATCATCCTGGCTTCTAAGAAATATTCTGGCTGTACATCTTCCAACACAGATGTGTTTGTTCTTTTGGTGGTTCTTGGTACTTTTAATATTCTCTTCCAACACCATAACTCAAATGCATCAATTCTTCTACGATCTTGATTCATTGTCCAACTTTCATATGCATATGAGGTTACTGAAAATACTATGGCTTGGATCAGGTATACCTTAGTCCTCAACCTGACATCTTTGCTCTTGAACACTTTCAAGAGGTCTTGTGTAGCAGATTTGCCCAATGCAATACGTCATTTGATTTCTTGACTGCTGCTTCCATGAGTGTTGATGGTTGATCTAGTAAACTGAAGTCTTTGACAACTTCAATTTTTTTCTCCATGTATCTTGATATTATTTATTGGTACAGTGGTAAAGATTTTTGTTTTCTTTACATTGAGGTGCAACCCATAATTATGGCTGTGGTCTTTGATCTTTGTCAGGAAATATTTTAAGTCCTCTTCACTTTGAGCAAGCAAGGTTGTATCATCTGCATATCACAGGTTGTTAATAATTCTTCTTCCAACCCTGATGCCACATTTTTCTTCATGTAATGTGTTGGACTGCAAGGTCGCTTTGAATTGCAACGTTGGTGATTCAAACTTACCAGCCGCTCCCAGAAACCCTATACAGGGTCACTATGAGTCAATACTGATTCAATGGCACTTAACAACAACAATCCAGCTTTGCCAATTATTTGATCAGCATATAGTATGTTGAAAGAATACAACTCTGGCACTCAACTATTTTAATTTTAAACCATTCTGTGTTATATGCACTGGGCAACCAAAACATTCGTGTGACTCACTTTATTGTGATAGTCTGGAACCAAACGTACAATATTGCTGAGGTATGCCTGTATTCATACAACGATTCCTATTTTTTGCTATGTGGAAGCCAGTTCTTGTTTACTAAGGTGAGTCAGACACTGCCATTGCCCTGTGCTCTTGAGACAGCACAAAACTGTTTACGTAGAGATTGCCAGTCCTGACTGCATATGAAAGCCAACAGGGGAACTTTATAAACTGGATGCAAAGGGCCTTTCACCACGGTTTCTGACTATCTGTATTTTTTTTTTTTAGCTCCACAGGTACAATTTGTGAGTGGCCACTGAGACAGGTATAAGCAGACTCTTGACTTAGGTTCTTTATTAGCATAAGACTACTCTCATCTAATGATACCCCAAATCATTATAATTACAGGACTTAGAATCAGAAACTCTCTAGAGATGAAAATGACTTTAGTTTCTTACCAAAATGTGCACATATAAACCTAGTACTAAATCCTAGGTTCTCCAGCATGCCTAAAGGGCTGGATATTCTAAAATAGCATAGTGTGTGATTAGTCCTCTTCATTTTAAGAGAATCACGTGGCAATGACTAACAAGAAAATGAAAATGCTTTACTGATCTAAAGTTTGATGCAAAGAATTATAAGGAAAACCATGCTATTGTAGGACAGCAGATTTCATGGTCAGAGTCAGGGAAGCAAGGGATCTATGTGAAGCAGGTATGACTGCAGAGGTTGGCTCAGGGAGAGACCAGACACTTCTGACCCAAGAGACACCAAGTGCTCATCAAGAAAAGAAAGGGAATGCTGGTGTCAGGAACAAATATTGGACAGTCCAGAATAGTAGTAGGCAAGTCACCTATAACTGGTGAACTAAAAATGATGTTCATATTTTAATAGGTTGAAAAAACTCAAGAGAAAAATATTTTGTGATGTGAAATTTTATGACACGTAAAATTTTATGGCATATGAAATTCAAACTTCAGAGTCCATAAATATATAGTTTCTGGTACCCAGTCTTGCTTATTAATTTACCTATTGTAAGGAGCTCTGGTAGCGTAGTGGTTACGAATCGGGCCATGAACTGCAAGGTCAGAAGCTCAAAACTACCAGCCGCTCTACAGGAGAAAGATGAGGCTTTCTGTTCCCGTAAAGATTTACAGCCTTGGAAACCCTGTACAGAGTCACTATGGGTCGGAACCAACTTGACGGCACTTAACAACAACAACAACAACATTGTCTAGGGCTACTGTTAGGTGACAAACACAGCATTGAATAGTTGAAATAGAGATCTTACGGTCAGTCCATAAACCCAAAAAACCAACCAAGCAACCAATTGCCATTGAGTAAAGTCAATTCCAACTCATGGTAACCCCATGTGCTGCAAAGTAGAACTGTACTCCATAAAGTGTTAAAGAAGCAGATCACATGGTCTTTCCTGTGAAATGCCTCTGAGTGGGTTTGAACCACTAAACCTTCACTTAGAAATCAAGTGCTTAATGATTTTCACCACCCAGGAACTCCTGGGGCCCATAAAGTCTAAATGATTTGCTATCTACCTGCATCTTTACAGGAAGGTTGTTGATCCCTGGTTTAGATTGGGCTTCATGGGCTATTTGAACTGCCCAGTGATACAGAACTGTTGGGAGACATAATGTTGTGGGTGTACCCACACTCAGTGTGCTAGATCCATTATGTTGGTAATGGTGGTTATGTGCCATGGAGTTGATTCCAACTCATAGCGACCCTGTACAGGGTTTCTGAGCCTGGAAATCTTTATGGGAGCAGAAATCCCCATCTTTTTCCAGTGGAACAGCTGGTAGTTTCAAACTGCTGACCTTGAGGTTCGCAGCCCGATTTGTAACTACTACACTATCAGAGCTCCATAGACCCATTATGGTTGTTATTGTTGTTGTTAAGTATAGTGACCCTGCACAGGGTTTCCAAGGCCGTAAATCTTTACAGAAGCAGAACGCCTCATCTTTCCCCCACGGAACCACTGGTAGTTTCAAACGGTAGGAAGCTCTAAAACCAATTCAGTTACTAGAGAGTCTCTGATTCTAACTTCTGTAGTTACAGTGATTTGGGTGTTATAAGATAAGAGTAATTTCATGCCAGTAAGAAACCTAAGTCAAGAGTTCTGCTTACACTTACCTCAGTGGCCACTCACCAAATTTACCTGTGGTAAATGACAGACTTACTAAGTCGGAATCCATTAGGGTAGGACCCTGAGCTTCTAAAGTTCATAAAGTTTTCCTGTTGACTTTGATATGCAGTTAGTACTGGGAATCTCTATGCAACCGGTTTAGTGCTGCCCCAGCAACTCAGGGCAATAGCAATGTCTTACCTTGGAAACCCTGTACAAGGTCGCTATGGGTCGGAACCGACTCAACGGCACTTAACAACAACAACAACCTTAGTAATGAAGACCTGGCTTCCACATAGCAAAACAATAGGAATCATTGCGCAGATACAGGCACATCTCAGAAATATTACAGCTTTGGTTCCAGGCCACCACAATAAAGTGACTATCTCAATACAGTGAGTCACATGAATGTTTTGTTTGTCCAGTACATATAAAAGTTATGCTTATACTATAATCTATTAAGTACACAATAACATGAGAAAAATTAATCTTCAAACTCACATCTTTGCTCTTGAATACTTTCAAGAAGTCTTGTGCAGCAGATTTGCCTAAGGCAGTACATTCATTTTAAAAATGAAAAGTTAAATAGAAATAAAATTTGTGTGGGGGTAGTATAAAAACTACAATAGAGTTGCATAAGAATATAACACAGTAGTTATAACCATAATGAATAAAAAAATTAGTTTTTAAACCAAAGACCTAATGGCAGAAAAATTTTAAATATTGAAGAAAGACATGCTTCTTCAGATTTAAAAGCCATATTGAGTGCCAAATAGAGTAAAAAAAATAAATCCTTAACTAGACACATTGTAGTAAAACTGAAAACTATCAAAGAAAAAATATTATGAGATAAACATAAAATATTATGAAAAGAAAAATGACCTACAGAGAAAGAAAAATCTGAAGACAAATTTTTCATTGCAATAATTTATGCCAGAAAATTACGTTTTAAAGCACTAAGGGAAACAAACTAAGACCTAGAATTACATGCTGAGATAAATTGATAGGCAAGAGAAATTGGATTCCTGTCATAGTGGTTATGAATCTGGCTGCATAAGGTCAGCTGTTCGAAACTACTAGCTATTCCATGGGAGAAAGATGAGGCGTTCTGCTCCCGTAAAGATTTACAGCCTCGGAAACCCTGTATAGGGTCGCTGTGAGTCAGAACCGACTCCACAGCACATAATCACCACCACCATATTCCATCTGGTGAGGTCCATATGTATAGTCGCTGTTTATGTTGCTTAAAAAATCTATTTACAATGAGTAAGTCACTAGGAAATTGTGATGATTTTGAAAAGGAAAAGTGTTTTGCTTTGAAACTTCTTCCTTATTAAAATAATGTTAGAAGTAAGAGTAGTAACGTATAGTAAATACATTACAGTAAAAAAAAAAAAAAATGGAACTGTGCAATTAGAATAAGTATACATTGTGAACTTATCATTCATGGTGAACAACTTAGGAGATATGTAACACTGGTAAAATTTGGATAAAGGAAATTTATATTTGAATGTATATTACCAGGTTGGTGCTTGAAACATACTGTTCTTTTGTTAAAGTTTTTATTGTGAATTGAATGATAGTTTACATGGAAGAACATTGGTTTTACACTCATTCATTGCAATGATTACAATCTACTCTATGCATCATCATGCAACAATATTTGCTGCTATTATCTCTGTTTGTTTTTTGTGGGGTATACACAAAAACTTTGGACATATTGTCAGGAGGGAACAGTCGCTGGAGAAGGATGTCATGCTGGGTAAGGTGGAGGGTCAGAGAAAAAGAGGAAGACCCCCAATGAGATGGATTGGCCAGGTGGCATCATTGATAGCGTTAAGTGTGGCAGCGGCAGTGACGTTGGCCCACGATTGAACATTGTTTCATTCTGCTGTGCATGCGGTCGCTATGAGTCAGTTCCGACTTGATGGCACCTGACAACAACAACAACATACACAAAAACACTCAGGAATATATAATCATTAAACAATCAAAGGGCATATTCTGCAAGCCTGTCTCCTGGCTACCAGCACATAGCCTTTCTCTTTCCATGAATCTAGAGTCCTCAGTTGCTCTCTCTCTCCATGTTCTATCTCTGCATCCATCTCTGGTGTCATTGCTTCTCTGGATAGGGACCCACATTCTGCTCGTGTGCTTCTCCCTTGATGGTCCTATGCCCCTGTGTTCCTGGACTGTAAGATTAACTACTTCCCCTTTTTTGTTACGAAGCTTCTACCTTTACAGTTATGACAGTCACAATTAGTCATGATAAGAATTATTCACTATTGAATCATAAGAATCTTATCCCCATCTCCTTTCACTTGACCTGTCTAGACAATATGAAAGCTATTCAGGGAAGATTCTATCTGCTCTTCCCCTACTCAGCCCCCTGCCCCACACTCTGAAACTAAACTCCCACTTGAAAACTTGATAGCCAGTCATTTTGGGCCTTTATTGCCCCCAGTAGCCAATATTTAAGTTGCCCATCCCTATCAACCCTGTATACAGAGGGGATCGGATTGATACTTATGTAAAGACTCCTTCCATCTCAGTTGTTATTTTGAGCTGCTACATCCACAAGTATAAGTCAAGTTCATCAAATTGTAGCAATTTACACTTTTTTGTTCATCAAAAACTGGTATTTTATCTTCCTCTAATTGAGTTCTGATCATCAAGCCACTGACGTGAGGTCAAATGGGTACTATCTACAAGTTTGAGTGTTGTTGTGCACCTCCCCTCACTTCATATCAGCTGGATGCTTCACTCTCAGCTCTAGCCCTCTGTGGCTATCTATGTTCTTGTCCATGGGCTCAAGAATCCCCAGGTCTCACCACACTTTGGACCAACCAGCCCCTTTCTCTATCTCTCTTATTTCCAGGTCAAGGTGAGTCACACTCAGCCCATTTCTTCTTTGCTGCCTTTCCCCCTCTTCCACTCACCACTTGACCAATGTGCTCGCCAGCAATCTTACATGACTGCTTATGTGTTCTCTTTGAGTTTCTGTCTTGGAGAGGGGGAAAAAGTTGTTTTGATGGGATTATTCAGATCCCTGTTTCCAGAGTGAACACCAAATTTTAGACCAATTGTGATTGAGCTGACTCTAACTTAGGGATACTCCATTTAGGGATACTCCATTTATTTATATAGAGCTATATTCCAAGGCTAATTCTTTGAAAGTAACTAATCCGATCTTTCTTCTGAGATGTTTCTGGATAGATGCCAATCTCTCAACTTTTGATTGACAGCTAAACATGTTAATTGTTTACACCACCTAGGAACTCTGAAAACAGAATTATGTGCACAAAATTCATAGAAATGATAATCAGACTAACCATACTGATAAATACTTGATTTTATATTTATTTAAAGTTTTATGCTAGTTTATCTGTTATTGTAGAGAAGAGATTATACAACTAAATACTAGTTTGTCTAGAATCCTCCCTTCTGCTTAACTAAAGTATCCCAATAGCTAAAGTTTCTTTTTAGGAACTAAGTTTAGAGAATGCTGACCTTTATAGTAAACTCTTTATTATAAAGAGCGAACCCACTGGTTCTCCACTTCTGGTTGCATTTGTTTTGTTTAGTTCAATCTCTAATTTGTTTTACCATCTGATGGCAGTGTTACAGGAGGGAAACACTTGACAAAAAATGCTTCTTTGTCTCAACATAAAACAACTAGAAACAACCAAATATCAAATTGTATTTGCTTCTATTCAAGTGGATATGAAATTATGTCATGCTTATTTTATGGAATAGTGAGATAAGGATTAGAAAATTATTGATGAAAAATGTTATTCGTCCCTCAAATATTAACCCTTACCATAATTTATCCATATGTTTTGTCTTTTTCCATATCTTAGAATCTTTGCCATCTGAGTTCCATTATTGCTTTGCAATTACAGAATTATCAATAATTTCAATGTAATTGACATTTCAGTATTAACTATTAATGATATAAACCTTTGAAGCAACAATAAAAATAAATCTTTTTTAGTCTCTACCAGCTTGGGTCACATTTGAACTAATGACTTAGAGGTAACCTAAATTGTCTCATAAAATCCTTTCCAAACACTTGAGTGATTCTATGTCCAAGATATGCATTTGATACTTTTTATTTCATATAGTTACATTAGTTGAATTTAACGTTTCCCCAGATTCCTTTAAAGTTGAGGAGTTTAGCGAGGGAACAGTTGGAACATGAACTCTCAACCCTGCATTGAATGATGTAATGTAATTAAAACTACCCTCAAAAGAGATTAGACTGAGTAGGTTTCACTACAAATGAGTGAAAACACTGATCCACTTTATGAAAATAAATGAAAATTTGTAACCTTAATTCCTTTTTTATGACAAGCTGCAAGTAATGAGACATATTACATTTTAATTTTGCTCATTACTTACAGAGCAAAAATCTTACTTTGCAGTAAAAAGTTATTACTGTTTTGATACTGCTGACATTCATTTATGAAACCGATCACTTCACCAGTCAACTGTAAAAATGAATGAAGTTTTTAAAACATTTATGTGGTGTTTAGTTGAGTTAATGTACATGAGGCACTAAAAGGATTCATAAGACACAGAATTTCTAATCCTGAACAGTCATGAGAGTAATATGTATTTATTGCTCAGAAGAATTTATATGGTTATGTGGTGGTGGTGGTTATTTGCTGTGGAGTTGGTTCTGATTCATAGCGACCCCGTACAGGGTTTCTGAGGCTATAAATCTTTATGGGAGCAGACAGCCTCATCTTTCTCCCGCAGAACAGCTGGTAGTTTTGAACTACTGACCTTAAGCTTCGCAGCCCGAATCGTAACCACTACGCTACCAGAGCTCCTTCTTATTCTTTGATTTAGAATGTAGCATAACAATTGCAGTAAAAATGACTACACATACTGAATCTTGATTAATTCTACTTCTGTGGGACCTCACTGACTCTGCTTTTCCCTTTTGTTCTTAAACTTCTGGATAGAGTCTCAGAGCATCTAGCATCTCTTTACTTTTTACTCAATTCATTTATCACTAGAAGATTTAGAGCTCCCACGTGAAGTTCAAAGAACACTGATTAAGCAGGGGTGGTGTTAGGGAACAGGATGACTCTTACAGAAGAGGACATTGCTTAGCAGGATGACTAACTGGAACATAAGCAGGATTTTCTTTTTAATTTCTCTTCTTGACGTTGTCCCAAATGCTGTAGTGGTAGAATAACTATTTAATGTATCATCTAAGCCAAGACACTTTTAAGAGTTAAAAAGCACATTATTAATAGCTGAGAAAATTAAAGGGACTCAGCACTGTGCAAAGAAAATCAGAATGTGTGGTTGTCCTTCCCAAAGGGAGCAGATAACTTCAGAGCAGCTACCTTCATTGCTGACACTGGTGGCTGCTGGTATCGAGGAGTTGTCTTCTGAATGTTCAACTGGATTTTAAAAATTATTTTTTAGTTATTCCATAGATATTTGAGGTTCTGCTTAAAGCTAAGCATATTTCAAAGAAGTAGGGGATCTAGCCTCTCTCAAATGGCTTCAAGTATAAGATTTTATATTTAAATATGCAAAAGACACTAGGGATAAGAGCTAGATGTTAAATGAGCCCTGCTGTACCCTACAGTACAGAGTAGAACTTCCTATAGGCCTTCCACAGCTGTAATCTTCACAGAAGCAGACTGCTGCCACATCTTTCTCCTGCAGAGGAGCAAGTCCTGGTGATGCATTAAGTTGCTAACTGAAAGGTTGGTGGTTCAAACCCACCAGACACTCCTCAGAAACTCAGGGTCACTGTAAGTCAGAACTGACTCAATAGCATTTAGCAACAAGAACAATAACATGAATGGTAAGATGGTTTGTGGCTGAGAATAAAAGGGGAGAGATTATTTTAAAATTGGGATCAAATGCTGTGAATTTCAAATGATAGACAAGGAGTTTGTACTTAATCATGTTTGGAAATGAAGCCCTGATGAATTGTGGGAGCAAGCCAGTGATAGTAAATACAAATGTGTTGTAGGGAAAGTCATTTATTAGTAGTGTGCTGGCTTAATTGAAGGCTGAAGAGAAGAAAAACTGAAGAAAAGAGAACAATAGAAGTATTTTCTTGTGCCTGTGTAAGATATAGCAGTACAAGAAGGGAGGCAGCATGAGGAAGGAAGGAAAGCAGAACTTGTTGACTGAATATAGGAAAGCTCCAAGAGGTGAGGAGAAAAGATAGGCGAGTCCAGAAAGGACCTGATTTCAGAGGCAAGATCCAAAGCATCATTTTAGACATGTTGAGTTTCAGAACAATTAATTAATATGTTGTTGTTGTTGTTAAGTGCCATCGAGTCGGTTTCCACCCATAGCAACCCTGGTTTCTGAGGCTGTAAATCTTTATGGGAGCAGAACGCCTCATCTTTTTCCCACGGAGCAGCTGGTAGTTTCGAACTGCTGACATTGCAGTTTGCAGACCAATTCGTAACCACTACGATATACTTCTATATATTATTTGAAAGGAGCTCTGGTAACATAGTGGTTACGAATCAGACTGCTAACCTCAGGGTCAGCATTGCAAAACTACCAGCTGTGCCACGGGAGAAAGATGAGGCTTTCTGCTCTTGTAAAGATTTACAACCTCGGAAATCCTGTACAGGGTTGCTATGAGTTGGAACCGACTCCAGAGCACATAACCACCACCACCATTATTGTTGTTTAGGGGCCATTGAGTCAGTACTGACTCAGCGACCCTATGCACAACAGAATGAAACACTGCCTGGTCCTGGGCCAACCTCACAATTGTTGCCACGCTTGAGCCCATTGATGCTGCCACTTTGCTGGTCCATCTCGTTGGAGTCTTCCTCTTTTTCTCTGACCCTCAGAGGTCTGAGATAAGTCACTATATATGGATTTAGTATCTTCATCTGGAAAATGAAGAATTGGATCAAAATCTCTTCTAAATCAAATGGGGTGAAATCGTGATAGTCATGCTTTTTCATGGTCCTGCTAATTTGTTAAATGATACCCGACTAAGCTTTTTATTGACACAGATTTATCAGTTTCAACAACACAAATTTATTATATCACAGATTTGTAGAAGTTCAACATGAGGTCCTTACTGGGGTAGAATTAAAGTGTCAGTAGGACTGCGTTTCTTTCTTAGAGTTCTAAGGGAACTTTTCTTATTCTTTACAGTTTTTAGACCCATCCACATTTTTTGACTCATGATCTCTTTCCTCCATTTTCCAAGTCAGCCGTGGCAGGTTATGTCTTCTCAAATAGTATTTCTTAGGACTTCTCTGGGAGCCTTCCTGACACAATGGTTAAAGCAGTCAGTTGCTAACTGAAAGGTGGGTAGTTTTAACCCACCAGCTGCTGCTCAGGTGAAAAAACATGGCAGTCTGTTCCTATAAAAATTTAGCCTTGGAAAATCTATAGGACAGTTTTACTCTGTGTTATAATTACTGTGAGCTGGATTGACTTCACTGTGGTGGATTTAGTTGTTGTTGTTGTTTTTTAATTAGACCTCTTTCTCTTCTATTTTTAATAACCCTTATGACTATTTTGGATCCACTTGAAGAACCCAGACAACCTCCCCATCTCAAGGTCTTTAAATTAACCAAATCTGCTAAATATTTTGCTATGTTCATCTGACATAGTCACAAATTCTAGGGAAATGGACATCGTTGGACAGGGTATTTTTCTGCCTCCCATCATATCTTTTCCTAAGAAAATAAGAAACCATCTTACTCTGATCTATTTTTTATGCTTCACACAATACTGAAAACTTATGCTCAAGCTTTCAGTTTCTACTTTGTAATATCAATACAATTGTGATAACTTAATGATTTCTGGTTCATTATTTGAGGCCTGATGGCAGAGTGGGTTAAGTATTGGTCTGCTAACTGTAAGGTCAGCAGTTTAAACCCATTAGGCACTCCAAAGGAAAAAGATGAGGCTTTCTGCTTCTATAAAGATTTACAATCTTAGCAATGCCCTGTAGGCTTGCTACAAGCCAGAATTGACTTGATGGCAGTGGATTTTAGTATTTTTCAAAGCTTAAAGCATGGTACTGATTATTATGGAGACATATACAGCTCCTTGGAGGCCAAGATGGCCAAACTTCATCTCTCATACTTCAGACATATTGTCAGGATAGGCTAGTCGCTGGAGAACATAAGGTGGAGGGTCAGAGAGAAAGAGGAAGACCTCCAGAGAGATGGATTGGCTAAGTGGCAGCATCAATGGACTCAAGTGTGGCAACAGTAGTGAGGCTGGCCCAGGATCGGGCAGTGTTTCATTCTGCTGTGCATAAGGTCGCTATGGATTGGTACCGACTTGATGACACCTAACAACAACAATACTGATGGAGTTGAAAACAAATTTCTCTTCTGTTTTGCCATCCAACATTTAGTTAGTAAACATATAGATTTAAATTTGAAGTGGACTACTAGCTCTGGTAGCGTGTTGTTGTTGTTGTCAGGTGCCATCGAGTCAGAATCGACTCATAGCGACCCCATGCACAGCAGAACGAAACAATGTCCGATCCTGGGCCAACCTCACTACCGCTGCCACACTTG
>NW_006408549.1:13362639-13364362 GCF_000296735.1 Chrysochloris asiatica | reverse complement strand
CTGACATCCATTTTGACCTTTTCCTTCTTTCTTGTCTTCTTAATGACTTTTTGCTCTCTTCATGTATGATGTTCTTGATTTCATCCCACAACTCTTCTGGTCTTCGGTCTTTAGTGTTTAATTCATCAAATTTGTTCTTCAGATGATCTCTGAATTCAGGAGTGTAGTGGTTATGAATTGGGCTGCGAACCGCAACATCAGCAGTTCAAAACTACCAACTGTTCTGCAGTGGAAAGGCTTTCTGTTCCCGTAAAGATTTACAGCCTCAGAAACCCTGTACAGGGTCACTATGAGTCGGAATTGACTCCATGGCATATAACAACAACGTCAACAACTTTTCCCTAAAATAGGGAGAGGATATAATCTCATGTTTATTTCTTTAGCACATAATGCATTTCATTGTAAATAGTGAAAAAGTAGACCCTTGAATGGCACTTTACTTTTTACAGCTTTTTGCTAAAATGATATACTTGTAAAATAAACCTCCATATAGTCATAAACTAAATCTGTTTCATCTGATAAGAAAAAAAAGTCAATTTCTTTCATTGCTTCAGTTTCTAACTACAAACAAAGACCAAAGCAGTAACTATCATTGACAGAATCATGAAGTTTGGTTAATTGCTGTTTGTGAGGACAGGTCCTCTAGAGGAGAGATTGGCATTATTCCTTTGTATTATGCTCATTGTTTCAAATGAACTGGATGTAACACCTGTAGACATAATTGTGATGCCACCAATTGAAATCACGATTGAAATGGGCTTTGGAGAAGTAAGATATTAGAGAATTATTTTTTCATGTAAACATGTAGACTAAAGATAATGACTCTAGATAAAAAAGTTGTGTTAACCAAGGTATTTTTTTAGGTCAATTTTTTCTCAGTAAAATTTCTAGGAAACAATTCAAATTGTTTGAGAAATACTATATCCAACGTAGGAATTAATAAATATGAGCATAATTACAAGTAAAGTTACATATCCCATACAAAATTGAAAAAAAGGCTTTTGGTAGAATAAGCTCCTAAAAAGCTAAATGAAACATTGACTTTATTTTAGCTAACTAAACAATAATACCCCTAAGAAGGGGAAAGAGGGACACAGACACTTTACATTCCTGCTTGCAAAAAGAGCCAACCAAAACTCGGCCCATGCAATTTCTTAATGACACAGGGGAAATGGCTAAAACCACAATGGAAATAGAAAATGCCTTTAATAGTTTCTATTATAAACTTTTCACCTTATGGAGAAACTGGCAAAAGCAAATCATGTAACTCTATGACCCCACTGCTTCTTTGGTTCATGTTGGTCTTTTTTCTTTAACTTATTCTCTTACTTGACAACACTACTCTCTGCCCTGGTTTCTTAAACAGGAGCTGAGTGTACTGCATGTGATCTAGTTTATTTCTGAAAATCCTTTAGGTTAGCTGAGATATATTCTAGAAGCTGACAGGAAGAGCTGGTTGCATTAGACCATTGTCTACTATATAGAAAGGGACATATAGAAAGGGACAAATGTGATCTTTTGACATTTGTCTTGCTCTCTTAGCACATCTTCAACACTTAACCAGTATAACTAATTAGGTAATCAACATTATCTAGAGTAGATTTTAAATATTCAAAATGTGGCTATGATTGTTGTTGTTGTTGTTGTCAGGTGCCATCGAGTCGGAACCGACTCATAGCGACCCTATGCACAGCAGACCGAAACAATGTTCGATCCTGGGCCA
>NW_006408549.1:13360452-13362194 GCF_000296735.1 Chrysochloris asiatica | reverse complement strand
ACGTCGTCTGATCTCTTGACTGCTACTTCCGCGAGTGTTGATAGTTGATCCAAGAAGAATGAAGTCCTTGACAACTTCAATCTTTTCTCCATTGATAACAATGTTGCTTATTGGTCCAATGATTAGAGAAACTCATATTCTTTATACTCCTGACCTACTTACTGTACTTATTGTTATCACATAATTTAACATGTAGTTCTGGTGTGGCGCTGTGGGTTAATTCACCAAACTGCAAAGCCGTTTGAACTGCAAGATTGGTGGTTCAAGCTCCCCTGCTGCTCCTTGGAAACTCTATACAGAGTCACTATGGGTTGGAATTGACTTGACGGCACTTCACAACAACAATTTCTTTTTTAGGGATCATGGTGTGGGGCTGTCAGTTAATGTGCTGGACTGCAAAGTCTGTTTGGACTGCAAAGTCAGTGGTTCAAGCTCACCAGACGCTCGCTGGAAACCCTATACAGGGTCACTATAAGTTGGAACTGACTTGATGGCACTTAACAAGTTAACAACATTTATTTTAATATTATTGTTTTCCCAACACAGTACATTTAAAAATTTTTGCTCTCATTGCTTACCCTTCCTGAAATGTCCATTCACTTTCTCTCTAGGCAGTCACATCCTACTCCTCCTTCAAACCTAACTGATTTTTTTTCTTATTAACTCTTGTTTAATACGCAGCTTACATCCCATTTCTCTGCCCTGACATAAAACTTACTGAATTGAGTCTTAGGTTTCTTTTGTTCTTTTTGTATTTCTTATCTTTTCAGAAATAAATTTATATTCTTATATTTACTTCTTGTCTTCTCAATATGCTAAAGAGATAAGAAGCAGAAATTGTCATATTATGTATATCATTAGTATTTTGTCAAATGTGATGCAAGTTGTAGGTGCTTAGAATAGGCCAGAACTCTTTGGTTTCAGGTTACAGAAACCCAAATCATACATTAACTCAAGTAATTAAAATAATTTCATTATATACATAGATGACCCAGTAATGGATCTGGTTGATTGTTTAGTCATGACTAAATCCAGGTATCCAAGTTTATCATCAGAAGTTTATTTTTCTCTGGTAATGAACTCTGCTCTCCTGAGTATTGACTTCATTCTCAGGCAAGAACTCCCTGAGTCATGTCTTTGTGCCATACAAAGAGAGAAAGAGTTCTTCTTTCAACAGATGTAGAAAAAGCCCTGGAGTTGAAGTGTATTGGCTTTACTGAGTCAAGTGCTTACCCCTGGACTATCAGAGTGATCAAAGGAAAGTGATTTGGTTGTTGGCTGGGCCTGAGTTAAATGGTCATGTGTTTAGCCAGAGACTATGATCGATTGTCTTGCCCTCAATATACACAATGAGATTGGGGGGAAATGGTACTTTCCAAAAATGTGGACTTCTGAACCAGTTAAATAGGAAATGGATACTGGACAGGTGAAAACAAAATGTCTATTGGAGAATTCAGTAAATGTTTGTTAATTGATGAAGTAAATATCACTCTAGGATAGAAGCTAGTTTCACATGTTTTGACCTTCATATAGATATTTTTCAAAACTTCATTTCACATACTTTATGATTAGTACCATGTATACTCCAAGCACTCTACAGTCACTGCTGAATGTGACTGTGAAAGTGATAGGATATAGGGATTTGTGGTCCCCACTGTTGGTTGTGTAGTGGTTACGAATCGGGCTGCGAACCTTAAGGTCAGCGGTTCGAAACTACCAGCCGCTCCGTGGGAGAAAGATGA
>NW_006408549.1:13355939-13358652 GCF_000296735.1 Chrysochloris asiatica | reverse complement strand
TAAAGATTTACAGCCTTGGAAACCCTGTACAGGGTTGCTATGAGTTGGAACCGACTCCACGGCACATAACAACAACAACAACATGAATTAATTGCTGCCATTGTTTTAATGTTGTGGTTTTCAGTTCAATCCTTATCCTCTAGAGCCACCGCACTCCCATTAAGTTATTGTTGTGCTTAACTGCCATTGAGTTTGTTCCGACTCATAGCAACCCTGTGTAGGGTTTCCAAAGAGTTGTTGGTGGTTTTGAACCATCAACCTTGCAGTTTCCAGTCCAGTTCAAATCTTACAGCAACACACCAATAGGTTACCATTATTTAAAACATCAGAAGTCAATACACTAAGTTGGCTAACAGCCTAGTTTATGCATTAAGATATAAGATCAGAAATATTTGAGATACAAAAAGTTAAATCATTTATTGGACAACTTGTCTAAGACCTAGCCAATGAAGATCTGAATGAACCTCGTAGACAGTGACCAAAGCATTCTCTCCATTGGGGTGTGCAGTAAAGTTTTGCTGATTGATCAATTAAATATACCTGTAGGACAAAAGTAAGGTATTTTGTAGATTCTGTACTATTTTTTTCTTTTTAAAAACCTTATATATTTTGTTGTTGCTGTTGAGAATACACACAGAAAAACATATAAAAATTAAACAGTTTCTGTGCATACAATTTTATGTTGATTACATTCTTCAAGTTGTGTAAACATTCTCACACTTGTTTTCTAAGATGTTCCTCCCCTACTAACATGAATCACGGCTTCTACTAGTTCATTCTAGTTTGACTTCCTACTGAGAATTTGCATTTCCATCCCAGATTACTGAATCAGAATCTAAAATTGAGCAAGATCCCCAGATGATTCTTACATATTTTTCACTGTCGGTTAATGCGGTAAACTACCACATCGGTTTGGGCCATTAACGGCGGCAGTTCCAACTCACCAGCTGCTCCTTGGAAACCCTGTACGGGTTTGTCATGAGCCGGATTCTGACTCGATGGCTCTTAGCAACAAGCAACAAAGTTGCCTATCTAATCTTTCAAGTTTCTCTTGTCAATTTGATCCCATAAGCTAGATCTTGAAGGAGCACAATGCTCAAGGCAGATATGCTTTACTATTTGAACTTTTGTTTAGTTTTCAGAATATTTCAGGGGAATATTTTTGGCATAGGGTTTAAAGATGATCTCAGGGCAATAATTTCAGTGGTTCATTGAACCTCCATGGCTCCACAAAGTCTGCAGTCCATAAGAATTTGAAATTTTGTTATGCATTTCCCCCTTTGATCAGGATTCTTTTACTGAACTTTAATCAAAATGCTCAGTACTGGCAGCTGGGCACTGATTAGTTCTTCTGGTCTCATGGCAATTGGTCACAGAGGCAATTAGCCACATATTACATATCCTCCTTCTATTCCTGACTCTTCTCCCTTTGTTGTTTCAGGCTAAAAGAGACCCACTGTGCCTTGAATGGCTGCTTGCAAGCTTTTAGAACCTCAGACACTATACAATGAACTAGGAAGGAGAGCAGAAGCATTAAACATGTTGTGATTGTTGTTGTTAGGTGCTTTCAAGTCAGTTCTGACTCATAGAGGCTTTCTCTATTCAAAATGAAACACTGGCTGATCCTGGGCTATCCTCACACTTGTTCCTATGTTTGAGCCCTTCATTACAGCCACTATGCCAAACATGTTATTAGGCCAATTAATGGTCTCATGAAACCATTACCCTAAATTCCCAAACCCAGGAACAACAACAACAAAAATCCCATGAGGTTTTTGATTATATATAAGCAACCTCTGTAGCTACTATTAAAAAGGTTTTTTTTGGTTGATGTTGTTAAGTATATCTAGCACACAATTTTTACTTATGCAAATTTTTATAGGTGAATCTGTGCTAATCTTTAATAGACTTTTTATTTAACAATTTTATATTTACAGAGAAACTATACAAAACTACAGAGCTCCCATGTCCATCCTTCCTCCTTGCACACTATTTCTCTATTGGTAACATCTTGGCTTTCTGTGGTACTTTCCTTCTAATTAATGAACAAATATTGATACATTATTTTTAACTGAAGCCATTGTTTACACTAAGGTTTCCTGTTTGTGTTGTACAATCTTATGGATATTGCCAAATGCATAATGTCATGCATCCACCATTACAGTATCAAATTGAATAGTTTTACTGCCCTTAAAATGTCTTGTGTTCCACCTATTTGTCCATCCATCACCCTTCCACTTAAGTCGCTGGTAACTGCTGATTTTTTCACTGTGTCTGTAATTTTGCGATTTCTATGATGTCATATATATAGTATCATACAATATGTAGCTTTTTCAGACTAGGTTTTGTTTTTCAGTTAGTAGTTTGTATTTGACTCTTTGTGTTCCTTCCATCTTCTTTTGATACTTTCTGTATCATTCAGTATTTTGCCCAGAAAAATCTTTCAATAATGAAAGTTGAGGCTTGAATTTTTTTATTCAGTTCCCCCAGCTTGAGAAAAGCTGAACGTCTTCTTCCTTTTTGGTTTTCTGATTCCAGATCTTTGCACATTTTGTTGTAATATTTGGCTTTATCTTCTTGAGCTGATCTTTAAAATTTTCTGTTCAGCTCTTGTACATCCTCATTTCTTCCATTTTCTTTAGCATCTCTTCTCTGGAGAGCAAGTTTCAGAGACTCTTCTGACATCCATTTTGACCTTTTCCTTCTTTCTTGT
>NW_006408549.1:13346187-13348314 GCF_000296735.1 Chrysochloris asiatica | reverse complement strand
AAGAATGTCCACACCTTTATCTCAGCGGTTCTGCCAGGCGTCTGTGGCCGCTCCGATCCTTTCCCCACGTGGTCTCACCCAAGATGGCGGCTCCTGGAGCAGCTGAGCATCCTGGACTAGAAAGCAATAGATTTCTTGCTTCTGCCATAAATTCCCCCAGTTGTGAGCCTTCCAACCTTCTAAATATCCTTTATATGTGGTTCAGAGTTCTGGGACCAACCGTCCCCTGAACCTGCTTGGTCGGGTATTCTGTGTTGTTGGCGGAACTCTCTGCTATACATCCACCCGATCCGCCATCTTGTTTTTGTTTGTTCCCCCTCAAAAAAAATTTTTTTAAAATAGGCAATATGATGATAAGTACTATGAGACAATAGAATTTGGGAGGTTGAGAATGATGGTGATCATTCTTCTGATACTGGGTGCTCTGCATCTGACAGGGTAGTAACATCAAAATTCTGAAGAATGTGAGGCAATGAGTCCTACAACTTTATAAGGAAAGAGAAGTGCAGGTAGGGAAATCCCACACAAAAGACCTGAGGCTAAGAGATTACTTCGATTGCTCCCAGAAAGCAAAAAGTCTAAAGTAGCTAGTTGAGGTTTTAAAAGTATCTTAACAGTGTTTCATATACTTGATTATTTTTTTTCCGAGCTGAAGAACGAATTTATTTGTAAGCACAGAAAAAACAGCCACATGCATTAGTCAATTTGGTGGCCAGTTCTTTGGCCTTTGCCTTTTCCAGCTTGACGATGTGAGCCACGGACTTGAGGCCCAGATGTTGCCTCCCCAGTATCTCGTTGTATCTTCGTTTTAATGGATTCTGATGGCTTCCACAAATGTAGCCGCAGCTCCCTTGTCTTCTGAGTTCACCTGCGTGAATGCCACAGTGGTGTAGGCCTTCCTGTGGACCAGCCACCTCAGCAGGGCCTTCTCCTTGATGATGCAGTAGAGAATCCCCCATTTTATGACACAAGACTGACAGGAATACAAGAAGCTCGATCGGGTTCACGTCGTGTGCAATCGCTACCAGCTGGACTTTCTTGAATTCAAGCCGTGTGGTGACAGTATTGACCCCACAGTCAATACTTGGAGGACGGGGGCCTCTTGGTGGGGACATCCCCTTTGCCAACAACCTTCTTCTCAGCTTGGACTAGCAGCTTCCTCCTGCTTCATCTCCTGCCTGTACCTGTGAGCCAGCTGCAACTAACGGCTGAGTGGTTGTCGGCGTCCAAGGCCACGATGCGGGTGAGGTCCCTTTTGGGCTGGATATCCTGTCCATGCCAACGCTATTGGGCCTTTTCTCAAACAGGGATTTACCACCTTTTTGACCTGTTTCTCGACGATAGCAGGCGCTTGCTCCACCTTCTTCCCCTTGGCCTTCTTTCCTTTCAGCATCTTGGGTGGATGAATCATATATTATTTTATTACATTTTCTGATATTCAATTGATCTGAAAGTTTGGATTGGTATGATTCTATGGGAAAACTTTTGTAAAGACCATTAAGAAACTAGAATTTGACACTACAATTGTCTGTAGTGTCAAAAATAATTATATCAGTGCCCACAGAAATTGTTAACTGTAACGCAAACATGATTTTTTTTTTTGGGGGGGGAGCAGGAGTGGGCAGAGTTCAGTAAAGTAATAGGATACTTCAAATTTAGTGAATCGAAGGATAGTTGGTATCTCAAAAATAGGAGAAAATTAATGAATAATTTTTCATTTTAAAGCAAACCAAACAGATACTGTAAAATAGGTTGAAACTATCATTTGGTGCTCTTTCCATAAATATGCAGCTTTCTACTATCATTGTGTGGTTGTCAGCTTCCAGGCCATACCAGTAACTGCTCATAGTCTTTATCTGAAATTGTAAAAAGTTTGTTCCAGAGTGCTACAATTTTGGTCTCTTCTACCATTCTCCACAAAAAGGAACCAGCACTTCTTGGAGAGTAACTAATTCCATATTTGTTACAGAAGAGCTCAAAATGGGCCTAAGTAGGGTTGCCAGATTTAGCAAATAAAAAAATTAAGGACACCCAGTTAAATTCCATTTTCAGGTAAATAGCGTTTTGTTTTTTTTTTTTTTTCTTTTTTCTTTTAATATTTACCATGCAATATTTGGAATATACTTA
>NW_006408549.1:13341281-13346087 GCF_000296735.1 Chrysochloris asiatica | reverse complement strand
GGTATTTTCAGTAACCTCATATGCATGCAAAAGCTGGACAGTGAATAAGGAAGACCGTAGAAGAACTAATGCTTTTGGGTTATGGGGTTGGAGGGGAATATTGAAAGTGCCATGGGCTGACAAAAGAACTAATAGATCTGTTTTGAAAGAGTGCAGCCAGAGTGCTCCTTGGAGGCCAAGATGACCAAATTTTGTCTCTCATACTTTGGACATATTGTCAGGAGGGACCAGTTGCTGGAGAAGGATATCATGTTTTAAGGTGGAGGGTCAGAGAAAAAGAGGAAGCTCCCCAATGAGATGAATTGGCCAAGTGGCAGCATCTATGGACTCAAGCATGGCAACAGTAGTGAGGTTGGCCCAGGATCGGGCACTGTTTCGTTCTACTGTGCGTAAGGTCACTATGGGTTGGTGCTGACTCGATGGCACCTAACACCAACACCATCAAAGTTTGCATTTTTCCTTAAATTTTTTTTGTGGTTTGATAGCTGATTTCCTTTTATGGCTGAATAACATTCTACTGTATGCATGTATACAGTTTATTCACCAGTCGAAATATATCTTGGTTGCTTCCAAGTTTTAGCAATTATGAATAAACAAACAAACAAAATAAACCTATATGTTGATGAGTCAGTTCAGATACATAAGGACCCTATAATATAGACTAGAATTGCTCCATAGGATTTCCAAAGCAGTAATATTTCATAGCCATGTCTTTCTACTGTGGAGTCTCTGACTGAGTTCAAACCACCAACCTTTTAGTTAGCAGCTGACTGCTTAAGAACTGAACCACCAGGGCTCCTACATCATTAGGAAAAAAGCTGCTATAAACACGTATGCACGGGGTTTTATGTGGATATCATTTTCAGTTCATTTTGGTAAATACTAAGGAGTGCAATGCTGGGTTGTATTGTAAGCCTATATTTAGTTTTGTAAGAAAGTGTCAACTCTCAATCTGGGTCACTTTTTTTTTTTTTTTTTAACCTTCTTTCCAAGTACTCTATGGTTAGACTAGGTAATAATATGTTTGAATATGGACAATCCTGTATCATTTGACATTTAGCTAGTGGTAAACATGCCTTTCATTGTTTGCTATGTGGAAGAAAAGCAAACCAAGCAAAAGAAATCAAGGGTCTGAAATCTCTCAGAAAGTTAATACTTATTTTTTTTTTGCAAAAATGCATATTGAGCACTGCCTTGTTAATTTTATTTTAATCTTTACTTCTTAGAACTGGAAGATAAGCAGAAATGTACAGCTGATTCCTCTTCGAATGTTAATTTGTTCTTACAAATGTTTTAATAGACGTGGCCCTGACCTCTTTGGAATTGCTCAGGTGTAGAGCAGGTAAGACGCTCCTTCTGAGCCTCCCCTGATTTGCCCCATTGGCTCTAGTTACACTATTACTTATGGTGCTGTGCTGTTGATTCTCTTTGTAAGTGGAGCAATCAAAGGAATGAAAATATCATTGTAAAGATCTTAATCTATGAATTACAGTCTACCTTTAGATTGTTTCAACTCTGCATGTGCTGTCTCTTCCTCACCCTCCTTTGGCTTAAAATAAAATGAAAATTGGAAAAAAGAGAGATATGTGACACATGAGTGTTATTTTTTATCCCTCTCATTTAGTAACCACCATCTTCCTGTTGAGGAGTCCTGATATGGTGCTGTAGGATAAGGGCTGGACTGCTTAACTGCAAGGTTGGTGGTTCAAACCCACCAGGGCAGGACTAGAGAAATGAAAACACAACCTTCAGAAATGTATAGATGGAGGACGTGTCGACAAACAGTAGCTTCACGTATATGTATTTTTGTTTAATGAAGCTTTCTATGATTTTGTAACAACACATTTTGACATACCCTGGTATTAAAAACTAAGGTGAAACTTTCATTTCACTTGAAAATGAGATGTTATTGTTAGCTGGTATCAAGTCAGACCTTAATTCATAGCAACTCCATATATTGCAGAACAGAAGTACTCTATAGTTTTTCTTGGCTGAAACGTTAACAGAAGTAGCTTGCCAGGCCATTAGGTGTGTTTGAATTGGCAACCTTTAGGTTAACAGTTGATTGCATCACACAGAATTAAATATGAGTAATAGGATGGAAGCCTAGGTTAGGTTTCTCCTTATATCACCTTATTACTGCTTTTTCTTTTCTTTTTTTCTTTTCACACAAGGGAAACTGATAGAAACCTGGGCAGTAGTGTTGAAATGAGAATGTGATTCACTTTCTCCAAATGATATCTTAAAAACGAGGGCTAGAACTAGGGACGCCATGAGTTGGACAATGGATTTGGTATTTGGTGGGGAGTGTGGTTGTGCTGAGCAGCATCAACATCTTTACAGAACATGTTAGAAATGCAAATTGCCTGACTCCACCCCAGATCTACTGAATCAGAAACTCAGGGGGATGACAGGGAGAACAGCAAGCCCTTCAGATGATTTTGGTGTTCACTTTGGCGTGAGAACCACAGAGGTAATCATTTCTAGTCTTGGTGTGGAGCTGTGGGGTAGTGCACAGACCGCAGGGTTGGTTTGAACTGTAAGGTCAGCAGTTCAAATTCAACAGCTGCTCCTTGGAAACTATAAGGGCCACTATGAGTCAGAAGTGACTCAACAGCAGTTAACAACAATAACAACAACAAGAAGATTATGATAAGTTTTTATGGGCTCTGAAAGCAAGTGAGTATCCATACTTTTTATATTTAAGCCCCACAAGAAATGTATTTCCTTACATATCTATTTGATTGTTCTGGTGGAAAACAATGTAGATTCTGATGGTCCAGTTTAGCACATACCATTTTAACCAGGCCTTTTAGGAATTCACATCAGGACATATTCCATTATGCGTCAGAGTTGGCTGAAGCATACCTGGGAAATGAAATCAGTGGAGCACAGTTGAGAAGACCTCAACTCCAATAATAAATACTAGGTCTGGGACACTGAGACAGACTTGGAGGCTCAAGGTAACTTTCTAACATTCATTAACCAAGAAGACATTTTAAAGAAAAATTAAAACAAAGTACAAATGAAAGATATCAGAATTCATTTAAAATTAGTTACAGTAATAACTAATTTTTCTTGAGAAAAGTGTGCTCAATACATTTATTTTAATTAGTGAATTAATTTTATACAGATTATGCTGTTGGAGTCCTGGTGTGGTGCTGTAGGAAAAGCACTGGAGTGCTTTCTGCAAGGTCGATGGTTCAAACCCACCAGCAACTCCTTGGAAACCCTATGAGTTGGAACCAACTTGACGGTACTTAACAACAACAATATTCAATCTGTATGCTGAGAAAGTAATAGCAACAACATGGCAATGGAAGTACATCTCATGTATTTTAGACATGTTTTCAGGAGGAATCGGTCCCTAGAAAAGGATATCATGCTTGATAGAGGGTCAGCAACAAAGGGACAGATCCCCATCAAAATGTAGTGACGCAGTGTCTTCAACAAAGGGCTCAAACATAAGAATTATGAGGATGGCACAGAACTGGGCAGGGCATTGTTTTGTTCTGTTATGCTTACAGTCTTGAATGCATCTAACAACAACAGCAATGCTGTTTAAAAAAAGTGTTTTATTTATGCTTTTAAATCTCACAACCTCAACCTCAATTAATATGTCATCTTGGTTGGGAGAAAGGCTTTACCTTTTTATCTATGGAAAACTTTAGCTATTCACTTTTCTATTTACACATTTATTTAATAAATACTTCAGCTTAGGAGACCCAAAAGAAGAATCTTGTATCGCTACACCTATTTCCACTTTCATATTTCATGCTATTGCAAGCTGGTTCTGCCTCACCATTTCACACAACTACTCTTTCAAAAGCCATTGGTGCCAGTCCAATCGTTTCTCATCTGGCTGGACATCCGTTATCGATTGCAACTCTACTGACCATCTTCTGTTCCTGAAACTGTATGCACTGGGTTTCTTCTTTTCATTCTCTTAATTTCCTAATTCTTAATTTGCTTCTTCATAATCAATTGGACTTCTCCTCTCTGTCTTCCCAAAATGGGTGTCCTGTGAGATGCTCTAGTCAGTTTCACTTATTCTGTTTCTTTGCTAGAACAATTGCATCTGGTCCCACCAGTTTATTTATCTTATTTATTACACCTAAGTGGGTAATTCCTAAATATATTGTTCTATTTTAATCAATATTTCCAAATTCCTTAACGTCAACATATCTAAAACAAAACTGATTCTCTTATTTATAATTTTTTCTGTTTATTCATTATTAAACAACTATTTAATAATACACTGTTCTCTGTTCCAGAGCTATAGTTATGAACAAAATGGATAAGGCCCATCCTCTCATGAAGTTTATATTCTATTGGAGGAGGCAAAAAAAATTTTTTTTTCATGATTATGTTGTTTATTAGGGAACTGAACAGGGTGCAATTCAGGATCAGAAAGGATGCAGCAGTTCTCGAGTCAGGAATGCCTCTTGTCTGCCATACTGCAGACACACCTCACTCTTGTCTTCGGCCTTTCAGTCATGTGGCTCCTTGGCCTATGGCCTGCTCCCCTGCTCCAGCAAGTGTTACATAGCTCTTTTTAGCTTTTAGTCTGTGAATGCCCAAAGGGCACATTCTGCAAGCCAGTCTCCTGCCCATAAACACTCAGCTTTACTCAGTCCATGGGCCTGAAGCCCAAGCTGCTCTATCTCTCCATGCCAACAGATGTGTTGTTGCCTCTTCTGTTACTGCTTTTCTAGGTAAGGATCTCATGCTCCACTCATGCTCTTCCTTCTTGATGATCCTGGGATTGTCTGTTCTTGCTTTTTTTTTTTTTTTTAAAGCTCAACT
>NW_006408549.1:13330848-13336271 GCF_000296735.1 Chrysochloris asiatica | reverse complement strand
TTTTTTCTTTTAATATTTACCATGCAATATTTGGAATATACTTACACATCCAAATTATTTGTTGTGTTTCTGAAATTCAAATTTAACTTGGTCCCCTCCATTTTATCTGTCAAATGAAACCTGAAACATCTTGTTGGAAAGTAGGAATACCTTCAAGTCTGTGTGTAAGGAGATGGTAACAAAAGAATCAACCTGAAGGAGCACTTAATGACTAAAGTATCAGACTGAAGGTTGGCAAAAGATAAGGTAATAATTAGATAGAACCAGTGGAGTGTTTGAAAAGTTAAAAGTCTGGACAGATGCTCGAAAGTATCAAATAACCTAAAGTGTGCAAAGAAATTCTGTGTGACTCTCGTGTTAGGAAATTAAGTGTTGCTGGCATGTGTTCATGCATCACATGTCACCAAGGGAACCAGTAACTGGAGTAGAATACATCTGTTCCTGCCCCCTGGGTGAACCCATGTTCCAGATCATTGGTTAATTAAATCAGAAATCTAATTAATCTTACTCCATGGGTACTACATTTGAATGTGTGATCTCTTATTATAAATTCTAATCCATCTGAAACACTGCCACATATTTTTTATTTTCTATTATAATTGACCTTTAGTTGTCTATATGATGTTGAAGTAGAGCATTCACTTTTTTTTTTTTTAAGTTATTTAGTTTCAATATTTCTCTTTATTTTGCCTTTTCCATGCTGTCTATAATCTTTATAGCTTATTAAAGTTTATCTCAAAAGAACACAAGAGGATAACAAAGTGAACCTCAAATCTCTTGTACTGTTTGTTATAAACTCTTATAATCTCTACTGTGGGAAGTTAGTTTCAGATAGAAGGCACATTTGATTTTAGTATTATTAATATATTCTATTTATGTCCTCAGTTACTATGAATAATTCAAGCATGATCTCTGACGTTTTATAATTGTGTATGTTTTTTATAGACACAATCCAAGATGCATTTAAGCCATCAATATTCCTCACAGCGTTTCAGAATGTTGTGAATTGAGTTTAGGAGATAAAAGAGTTAACTAGTCTGGCTAAAGTATGGACATTGTTGCTGTTGTTAGGTGATGATGAGGTGGTTGTGACTTACAGCAACCCTATGGAAAACAGAATGAAACTTTGTCTGGTCCTGTACCATCCTCACAATTGGTGTTATGTTTGAGTCCACTTTTGAAGCCATTGTATCAGTCTAGCTTCTTGAGGGACGTCCTTGCCAATCCTCTACTTTTCCAAGCAGGATATTCTTCTACTGAGAGTTGTCTGCTGATCTCACCTTTGTTCCCAGGAGGTGAGTGCCCATTGGTTTGGAGATTTAAAAGGAGTGACCAATTATGGAATATAACTAAGAAGGGAGTTAAATTTTAACTATAGCTACTGTTCTCAGATGGCTGTTTTGGCTCAGCGTTACCTTTTGTTGTTGTTTAGTGCCATTGAGTTGGTTACAAGACTCATAGTGACTGTGTAAAGCATTTCGGAGGAGCAGCTGTTGGGTGTGGACTCCTGGTGTGGGGCTATTTTACTTTGTTGTTGTTAAGTGCCGCCCAGTTGGAACTGACTGAGAGGGACCCTGTATAAGATTTCTGAGGAACAGCAGGTAAGCTTGAACTGCTAAACTTGTGGTTAACAACGACCTTGTAGTATGGCACAATAACCCATAGGGCCATACAGCTAAAACCTTTTTAGTGCCCTCATTTCACTTGTAAGAAGCATTCTGAAAGTACTTCTTCCAAGGCAGAATTTTTCTTTATTATGGCAGTATTCAGTATTCTTCACCATCACCATAATTCAAATGCATAAATTGTTTTTTTTCAGTCTTCCTTGTTCATTGTCCAGCTTTCCCATGCATATGAGGTGGTTGAAAATGCCATAGCTTGGGTGAAGCCCACCTTCGTCCTCAAACTAACTTCTTGATACTTTAAAGAGGTCCTTTGCAGCTGCTTTATCCAATGCAATACATCATTTGATTTCTTAATTGATTGATTGTGGATCCAAATAAAATGAAATTCTTAAAAAATTCTCTTTTCACCACTCATCATGATTCTTTCTATTGGTTCTGTTGTTAGGATTTAAATTTTTATTATGTTGAGGTGCAATACATACTAAACACTGTAGACTTTGGTCTTCATCAGTAAGGGCTTCAAGCCCTTTGCATTTTCAGCAAGGAGGTTGTGTCATCTGCATATTGCAGGTTGTTAGTGAGTCTTCCTCTAATCCTGAAGTTGCATTCTTCTTCATATAGTTCAGCTTCTTGAATTATTTGCTTAGCATACAGACTGAATAAGTATAGTGAAGGATACAATCTTGGCTCAGATGTTTCCTAATTTTAAACCACACAGTATGTGCTCCCTTGTTTTGTTTAAACAACTGCTTCTTTGTTGATTTACAGGCTCTGCATGAGCACAATTAAGCGTTCAGGAATTCCCATGTTACACACAATCTGATGCTTTGCATACTCAATGAAAAACAGGTTAACATTTTCCTAGTATGCTCTGCTTTCAGCCAAGATCCATATGACATCAACAATTGTATCCCTCATTTCTTATCTGTTTTTGAATCTGACTTGAATTTCTAGCAATTCCCTGTGGATGTACTGCTGCAATCAGTAAAAATTTAATTCAATGTGATAGCAGTGATATTGCTTAGTTTCTGTTTTCTTTGGAATGGGCACAAATATGCATTTCTTCTAGTCAGTTGGCCAGATCGCTGTCTTCCAAATTTCTTGACATAGATTAGTGTGCCCTTCCCATGTTGCATCTATTTGTTGAAACATCTCTATTGGTATTCTGTCAATTCATGAAGGTTTGTTTTTCACCGGTGCTGTTAGTCAGTGCAACTTGGACTTCTTCCTTCAGTACCATTGGTTCCTGAATATATGCTACCTTTTGAAATGGTTGAACACTGAACGATTCTTTTTGGCATATGGATTCTGTATATTTTTTCCATCTTTTGATGATACCTGTTTCATTCAATATTTAGCACACAGAGTCTTAGTTTTGCATCTCAAGTCATGAATATTTTTTCAGTTCTTTCAGTTTGAGGCATAACAAATATATTCTCTCCTTTTTGTTTTCTAACTCCAGGTCTTTGGACATTTACTTATGGTACCTTACTGTGTCTTTTCAGGCTGACCTTTGAACTCTGGTTTTCAGCCCTTTTACTTGATCATTTCTTCTATTCTCTATATTCAAGGACAAGTTTCAGATTCTCTGAACATCAGATATGAAGAAAGCAAAAGGTCACTAGAAGGTTACGAGAAAAGAACCAAAATGGCATTAGAAGAGACTTAAAAATATTAATATTACATTTATAATCAAATCAATAAACTATTAAGAATATTTTCTTTTTTGACCTTCAAGTTAAAAAAATATGACTTCTTTACATTAATGTATTTATTATTAAGGATTGGTGAAAAAATTTTAAATGAAGGTAGATTGAAACTTTCCCACTTGATAAAGCATTTAAAAATTCCAAAATCACATTTGGAACTCTCATTAGTATTTCTTTATGAAATATCTCTTTGCATATTCCTTGTTGTCAAGGTTATTTTCCAGACTGCTGCTGTGAAATAAAATTACATGGCTGGAAGTCACTTGCTTTGTTCTTTAATGCAGAGAAAGTCCCTGGAAAAGCTTAATCCTGCAAATCCCTTGCTCGAACTTTTGAAGCCTTCTTCAGGCCATGGGGTTCTAATTCACATTGAAGCTCCTAGCCTTCAGGAAGAGTCCAAGGGAATTTGGGATTTATAGACAAGTGATGGTGCACAAGGATTATTGTTATTCAGTGTCATAGAGTTGATTCCTCATAGTGACCCCTGTAACAGAGTAAAACTGCCCCTAGGTTCTTCTTGGCTGTGATATTTATGGAAGCAGATCCATAGATCTTTTTTCCATGGAGCGATTGGATGAGTTTGAACAGTCAATAAAATAGTTAGCAGCTGAGCACGGACAATTACACCACCAGGCCTCTTTGCACCAGAATTAATGAGGAGAATTTTAAATAGTCTTCAACCTGCTAGTGTGTGTGCCCTGAGGAGTCAGAGAAGCATCTGGAGTAGAAAGGAGCTTAGGACATGAGCCCAGTTTCTATGGTCAGGGTTGCAATTGGTGAAGGTGGCTAACAGGCAGCATGGCATGTAAAGGTGAGTTCAGAGGTGATGAGAGGCTGAGCTATGAAACCTGAAAGAGAAAGGCTATTTTAGGAGGTAGGATAGGAGGATAATGACACTATAGTGAAACCTGGGAGAGCCAGAACTTTAAAGGACTGCCTTGTTTTTCTGGACTGCAAATTTTCAGCCTTTGCTAGGATACATGCAGATGCATTAATTTTTTATTGCTCTCTAGAAGTGGGAAAAATTTTACTTTTCCTTTCAGGATAGGTTTCCACCTTAAATAGATTCTGGCTCTCACAGATTTTACTGTAGAATCTTGTTGTTAGGTGCTGTTGAGTCGATAATAACTAACAGTCACTGCAGGCATAACAGAACAGAACACTGCCTGGTCCTGTGCCAACCTCATAATTGTTGCTATGCCTGAGCCCATTGCTGTTGGCACTGTGCCAAGCCATTTAGTTAGGGGTCTTCATCTTTTTTTTTTGCTGAGCTCCACTTTACCAAACATTATATCGTTCTCCAGTGACTGGTCCCTCCTGATAATATGTTCAAAATATAAGAGATGAAGTTTGGTCATCCTGGCTTTTAAGCATTCTGGTTGGACTTCTTTCAACACAGATTTGTTTGTTCTTTTGACAGTCCATGGTACTTTTATGGTACTTTTATTCTCTTCCAATACTGTAACTCAAATTCATCAATTCTTCTACAATGTTCTTCATTCATTGTCCAACTTTCACATGCATATGTGTTGAAAGCCATATGAAAATGGCTTACGTGAGATGTACATCAGTTCCCAAACTGACATCTTTGCTCTTGAACACTTTAAAGAGGTCTTGTGCAGCAGATTTGCCTAATGCACTAAGTCTTTTTCTTTCTTGACTGATGTTGATGGTTGATCTGAGCAAAATAAAGTCTTTGACAACTTCATTCATTTCTCCAGTAGTGAGGACTTTTATTGTCTTTCATTTGAGGTGCAACCCATACTGAAGGCTATGGTCTATGATTTTCATCAGTATATATTTTAAGTCCTCTTCACTTTCAGCAAGCAAAGTTGTATCATCTGCTTATTGCAGGTTTTCCATGAGCCTTCCCCCTACCCTGATGTCATATTTTTCTTCATATAGTCCATCTTCTCAGATTATTTACTCAGC
The DNA here is from genome assembly GCF_000296735.1 of Chrysochloris asiatica. Classification (NCBI taxonomy): domain Eukaryota; kingdom Metazoa; phylum Chordata; class Mammalia; order Afrosoricida; family Chrysochloridae; genus Chrysochloris; species Chrysochloris asiatica. Next base: position 13,331,005 of record NW_006408549.1, on the reverse strand, counting down.
ATAAAGTTGAATAAGTATGGGGGAACAAACAAGATGGTGGATCTGGTAGATGTATAGCAGAGAGCTCCACCAACAACAACACAGAATACCCGACCAAGCAGGCTCAGGGGATGGTCCCAGAACTCTGAACCACATATAAAGGAATACTTAGAAGGTT
>NW_006408549.1:13324290-13328382 GCF_000296735.1 Chrysochloris asiatica | reverse complement strand
GCAACTTAGACATTGGCTATCTAAAATGAGGGGACAATAAAGGCACGAAGTGACTGGCTTACAAGGTTTCAAGAGGGAGCTTAGTTAAGAGTGTGGGAGGAAAGAGTCCCCACTGAATAGTTATCATCTTGTCTAGATGGGTCTGGTGAAAGGAGATGGGGATAAGATTCGTAAGATTCTGTAGTGAATTACTGTTATCATGACTAATCGCGACTGTCACAATTGTAAAGGTAGAAGTTTTGTAACAAAAAAAGGGGAGTGATCAATCTTACAGTCCAGAAACAGAGGACCGTAGGGCCATCAAGAGAGGAACACCCAAATAGAATGTGGGACCTAATCCAGAGAAGCAGCAGCACCAGAGATGGAGGTAGAGATGGGGGCATGGGGGTCTCTAGATTCATCAACTAAGAAGAGAAGGACTAAGAACTGGTGGCCAGGAGCAGACTTGCAGAATGTGCCCTTTGGAGATGTAATTTATTATACATGCCTGAGTGGAGTAAAAAAAAAAAAGATTGAATAAGTATGGTGAAAGAATACAACCCTGGCACACATCCTTCCTAATTTTAAACCACTCAATGTTCCCTTGTTCTGTTCAAACAGTATATCTTGGACTGTGTTCCCCATGAGCACAATTAAGTGTTCCAGAATGCTTATTCTCCACAATGTTGTCCATAGCGTGTCGCTACCCACAAAATCAAAAGCCTTTGAGTAAATGAAAACAAGTCCACAGAGCCAAAATATGACCTTGAATATATCCCACCTGAATTTAGAGATCATCTGAAGAACAGATTTAATACTTTTAAATTAAACACTAAAGACCGAAGACCAGAAAAGTTGTGGGATGACATAAAAAACATCATACATGAAGAAAGCAAAAAAGTCATTGAGAAGAAAAGAAAGAAGGAAAAGGTCAAAATGGATGTCAGAAGACACACTGAAACTTGCTCTCCAGCATAGAGATGCTAAAGTAAATGGAAGAAATGAGGAAGTCCAAGAGCTGAACATAAAATTTCTAAAATCAGCTCTAGAAGATAAAGCCAAATATTACAATAAAATGTGCAACGATCTGGAATCAGAAAACCAAAAAGGAAGATGCTCAGCACTTCTCAAGCTGGGGGAAGTGAAGAAAAAATTCAAGCCTCGACTTTCATTATTGGAAGATTCTCTGGACAAATTATTGAATGATGCAGAAAGCATCAAGAGAAGATGGAAGGAATACAGAGTCACTGTACCAAAAAGAAATGGTTAATGTTCAACCATTTCAAGAGGTACCATAAGATCAAGAGCCAATGTTACTGAAGGAGGAAGTCCAAGGTTCACTGAAGGAATTGGCAAAGAACAAGGCACCAGGAATTGATGGAATAATTTCAAGAAAGTGAGGCAGCACAGGAAGCACTCACTCATCTCTGCCAAGAAATTTGAAAGACAACTATCTGGCCGACTGATTGGAAGAGATCCATATTTGTGCCCATTTCAAAGATAGGTGACCCAAAGGAATGCGAAATCATCAGACAATCTCTTTGATATCCCATGCGAGTAAAATTTTACTAAATGTAATACAGAAATGGCTGCAAGCATACATTGACAGAGAACTTCTAGAGGTTCAAGCTGGATTCAGAAGAGGCCATGGAATGAGGGATATCAATGCTGATGTTCGATGGATCTTGGCTGAAAGTAGAGAATATCAGAAAGATGTTTATCTGTGCTTTATTGACTACACAAAAGCTTTTGATTGTGTGGATCATGACAAGCTTTGGACAACATTGTGAAGTATGAGTATTCTGGAACACTTAATTGTGCTCACGAGGAATCTGTACATGGACAAAGAGGCAGTTGTTCAAACAGAACATGGAAACACTGAGGTTTAAAATGTAAGGTATGCAACAAGGTTGTATTCTTTCACCATAATTATTCAACCTGTATGCTGAGCAAATAATACGAGAAGCTGAAGAAACCGTGGCGTCAGGATTGGAGGAAGACTCATTAACAACCTGCGATATGCAGATGATACAACCTTGCTTGCTCAAAGTGAAGAGGACCTAAAACATTTACTGATTAAGATCAAAGAGCACAACCTTAGGTATGGATTACATCTCAATGTAAACAAAACAAAAACCCTCACCATAGGACAAATAAACAACATTGTTATCAATGGAGAAAAGATTGAAGTTGTCAGGACTTCATCCGTCTTGAATCAACTATCAACACTCACGGAAGCAGCAGTCAGGAGATCAGATGATGCATTGCATTAGGCAAATCTGCTGCACAAGACCTTTTTAAAAGTGTTGTAGAGCAAGGACATCAGCTTGAAGACAAGGTGTGCCTGTAGACACATTTTGGAAGAAGTGCAGCCAGAGTGCTCCTTAGAGGTCAAGATGGCCAAACTTCATACTTCATCTCTCATATTTAGGACATATTGCCAGGAGGGAGCAGTCGCTAGAGAAGGATATCATGTTTGGTAAGGTGGAGAGTCAGAGAAAAAGAAGAAGACCCCCAACGAGATGCATTGGCCAAGTGGCAGCGTCGATGGACTCAAACGTGGCAACAATAGTGAGGTTGACCCAGGATCGGGCAGTGTATCATTCTGCTGTGCGTAAGGTTGCTATGAGTCGGTGCTGACTCAATGGCACCTAACTACAACAACATCAAAAAGGTATTTGCAATGAAGAAGTCATTGATTGGTCTTACAATATTCTGTCATGTCATCTCCAACATTGTTTCTATCACCAAGGCCATATTTTCAATGATTGAGCCTTCACGGTCAACTCTACTTTGAGGCAGCAGCTCTTCCCCAGTAGTATTTTCAGTGCCTTCCAACCTGAGGGGCTCATTTCCTGGCACTATATCTGACAATATTCTGATGCTCTTCATCATGTTTCAATATTTAAAATTCTCGCACTATTTGATGGTATTCAACTGTTATTCATAAGGTTTTCAGTGACTAAATATTCTGAAATATTCTGTCTCTCCTTCTAACTAGTCTGACTTAGTTTGGAAGCTCAATTGAAACAGTCTACTATGGGTGACCCTGCTGGAATTTTAAAACCTATGCATAAAATGGTCCAACCTCTCTGGAAAACAATATGGCGTTTCCTCAGAAGATTGAAAATAAAAATACCCTATGATCCAGCAATCCCTCTACTCGGTATTTACCCACAAGAAAAAAAAGCCACAACACGAGAAGATATACGTACACCAATGTTTATAGCAGCAGAAGATATATGCACACCAATGTTTATAGCAGCACTATTTACAACAGCAAAAAGATGGAGACAGCCAAAGTGCCCATCAACTGAAGAATGGATAAACAAACTGTGGTACATACACACAATGGAATATTATGCTACATTGAAGAATAACAAGGAAGCAGTAAGCCACCGCATAACATGGATGAACCTTGAGGACATTATGCTAAATGAAATTAGTCACAAAAAGAGAAATACTGCATAGGACCACTACTGTAAAAGACTAAGAAAAAGAAATTATACTAAAAGGGGGTAGAGGGAAATCTTTGTTGGTTGTTGGGAACTTGGTGATGGGTGGGGGGAAGGGGAGAGGGCGGAGCACAGGGTGTGATTGGACACAGGAGAGCTTGGGTGCTAGGGAGGGGGGCAATATACAGGGAGGGAGAGGAAAGTGGAGAAATGGGGCAGATGGGAGAACAATTGGGCATGATCCAGAGGACTAAATGGGACAGTGATAAAGGACGATATATGCACAGCCTTGCAATGGCAGGGCTCTGAGTTACAGGGATTGAGTTATAGTTGGAATGGGGGGGGGGATCATGTTAAGATGCTTAACTGTTTTTTTTGTTTGTTTGTTTGTTTGAATCTTGGTTTCCCTTGCATTATAATATAGAGTAGACACTGGAGAGGGAGAGGAAGGAATAGTCAGAAACATCACACTGGAAGGCTTTTAAGTCCATCTTCTGCCTATGACTAATTGAAATACCTAAAATGGGGCTACAGTATACACAGTGAACAAGGCTTCTTGCAGTGCCTTTGCAATACATAAAACTATAGGTAGAAACCGGAACCACATCCAGATCTCCAGAGATGAGAAATCTCCACTTGAAAGGACGAGCAGACCAGC
>NW_006408549.1:13273130-13323130 GCF_000296735.1 Chrysochloris asiatica | reverse complement strand
TGGAATATACCTTTTGGGTGGTTGATGATGCATGGAGGGGATTGGAACCATGGCAATGAGATGATATACGATGGAATGAATGTAAAACTAAAGTTCTCCGATGTAAACTATCATATAATTCACAATTAAACATTAAAAAAAAAAACTACTCAGAGAAAAAAAACACATCAAAAAACAAACCTATGCATAGCTTCCAGCATCACAGCAACATGCAAGCTACCACAGTATGGCAAACTGATAGACAAGTGGTGGGTATAATTTTGTAGAGGTCAAGATATTTAAATGGAACTGAGGGAGAGCTGGCATTCAAGGACAAGTGGTAAGACCTCAAGAGGAGCAAATTGAACCATTTCACTTCAAAGTGACTCAAAACAAGGGAGCTGCAGGGAATCTTCATGGAGTAGGGATTCCCCAAGGGCCAATTTATGGCAAGTCACTTCCGTTTACTTCCTTAAGTATTTTAAGAAAATTTGAAGAGAAGAAGGTGAATACACTGGAGGGTGGGGGAAGTTGAATGTAGGAGATGAGGATCATAAACAGCCATCAGTTATCTCCCACATTCTTCAGGGAGTCCTCCTCTGACCATCTTAATTAAATTAGTGAGTCTCCTCCTGTTTTCCTTAAACCCTTCCTGTATGTTTCTCCCAGTGCTGTCACCTCCTATTTCATTCTAGTATTTATTACTATTTTTTAAATTTATCCATTTCCTTTCACTATAATGTAAACTCCATGAGGTCAGGCAAGATTTTCTCTAAACCTTTTATTATGAAAATTTCCAACCATGCAGAAAATTTGGAAAAATTATACAGTAAATATTTATATGTCTACTACCTAAATTGTATAATTAATATTGTACTATGCTTACTTTGTTACTTATCTGTTCATCCCTCTATTCAGTCATTATTCTATTTTTTTTTAAAGTTATGACTGGATGAAGGTTTACAGAGCAGATCAATTTTCCATTCAACAAAATGATAAAAAAAATACACATTTTGTTTCATCTCATTGAATGCAATTCCCACTTCTGTCCTGTGTTTCCTGTTTCCATACCTTCTTCTTTCCTAACTCTCCTGAATTTGTCCTTGGGTAAATGCTGCCATTTTGATCTCAAATGGTTCATTATTCTAAGGCATGGGTACCACCCTAGTTATTTTATTCCTCAGGTAGGTCTGTTTGTTATTTGGCTGAAAACTGAGCAGTGGGGTGAGTTACTTTTCAAACCTGAAGAGTGACTGAGGGCCATAATCTTTGGATCTCCACCAGTCTTTATCTGAGGATCAAGTCTGGTGTATAGCTATATATATGTTTTTTACATAATTTTGAGTTTTGTTTCACATTTTTCACCGATTCTATTCAGGAACTTCTATTTCGATCCTTTTCAGAGCAGTTAATATTAGTAGCTGGGCACCATCTAATTCTTCTGGAATCAGGGTCATTGAGACGAATGTCACATGGTACATTGGACTTAATGTTTCTATGCATCTTCAATTTTCATCATTCTTCTTTCCTCTAGTTATGGATGCACTGAAAAAAAGCTACAGAGATCAGTATACTTTAGTCCTCTTTATACTTTAGTGTACGTATTGCTTACTATAGTTTAATAGTTATTTAAGATTCATTTTTTGTTTTGAGTTAAATTAACATGAGTTCAGCAAATTCATTTCCAAGTCCTATCAAAATGTGGAAGGAGCTCTGGTAGCATAGTGGTTACGAATCGGGTTGTGAGTCGCAAGGTCAGCAGTTCGAAACTACCAGCTTTTCCGTGGGAGAAAGATGAGGCTTTCTGCTCCCGTAAAGATTTACAGCCTCGGGAACCCTGTACAGGGTCGCTATAAGTCGGAACCGACTCCACGGCACATAACAACAACAACAACATCAAAATGTGGAGCATTACCAACACTACAGTGCCCCACACCACCCCCCCTAATGTGACACCAACCATTTTTCCCACAGCCTTCTCTATTCAACTGAGGCCAATAATCCACTGCAATGGCCACACAGAGATCAGACACCGTATACCCAGTTATGTATGGGCTGTATTATAGAAATTTACAGGTGACAATTCAAGAGCAAAAATGATCAGGGCACAGTTGCTCCAGTCAGCTGCTGAAAAATGCTCCCAGAAGACACCATTTCACCCTAAGCTTCAGCCTGAAGGCACTTAGCTGTCCTCTAGTTCCATGGGTCAGTAAATCTTGCTCCCTCATTTAAGTGCCTGGAGGTACCCTACTCTACAAGGTACCCTCCTGCTCCAAATCACCCAGCTTTATGTTCTCTGTGGGCTGGGAAGCCCACTTCTCTGTCTGTGGCTCTTGACTCTGTTGCTGCTACTCCTTTGCCATTTCTTTGGTGTCACAGCTTCCTGGCCCTGGGTTGAAGAGGTTCAATATACAGGAATCTTGTGGTCCAAATGACATCCTCCACTGCTGGCTCTTCTTTGTTGATGGTAGTGAAGTCCATCCTGCTCCTAATTCTGATCTGGCTCATTTTATTAACATGCTGAAGTTTCAAGTTTTTACAATTGCAATGAACTGTTAACATCGACACCTAAATCATGCCATCCTATCAGTATCAGTATCTTCTCCCACCTTGTGTTACACACACCCATTAGGAAAGGAGTCCCTTGGTGGGAGCTACAAAGACGTTGGCTAGAAAGACATATGAAATAATTCACTACAAGACACCCAGAAAGTTTGGTTATGTTCCTTCCCTCTAGGGATTTCAGATCAATGATGTATACATTTTTAGTATAATATTGTCCCAAATATTGCATGGCACATACACATATACTCAAAATAAAAATTTGTTGTTGTCTGAAACTCAAATTTAACTGAGTAGCCTACATTTTACTGGTAACCCTCCTTTCCAGTATATTCTTGGCCTACAGTCCAGAAGAACCATTATTTTGATTTTTTTCCACCATAGATTTGTCCTGTTTTAGAGCTCCATATAGAAGGAACCATAGACTATAAACTATCTTTTGTAAAATATCATTCACTCAGCATTATGGTTTTAAGATTCATCCATAGTATTGCATTTGTCTTGAGTTTGTTCTTTGTGTGTGTGTGTGTGTGTATAATAGTAATTAGTATTTCATAATATAAATGCAGCACAGTTTATTCATTCATTCCCTATATTGGGTTTTTCAAGTTTTTGTTTTTATGAGTAAGCAATAGCTACTGCCCACAGGCCCTCTAGCTATTGTCACCTTTTCCCTGGTCTCACTATCTGCTATTGTGTTTTTAAGAGCTTTATTCTCCAGCCATTTAACAACAGCAACACCTCTCCACTCATATTTCTTTCAGTACCTCTGAGAGTTTCATGCTACTTCCAGCTTGGGACCTTTTATATGTAACTCCCTCTCATTAGAACATTATTTATTCCTACTTATTGCTTGGCATACTTTGCTTCATGTTTCTCTGCTTATTGGCTGTGTGACTGCAGACAGTTGCTTAATTGATCTGTGCCTTAATTTTCTTATCTATGACATGGGATAATAATAGTTCTTTCTCAGGGGACTGTTAAGAGGATTAAATAAATTGATGTATGGAAAGCACTTAGTCTTCCATCCTAGTTAGTGGCTAGTCAATATTGATGAGTACTGTTGTGAAGGACCTTGAATTTCTAGAAACTTGTTATTGCCATTCGATTGTCTTAGGCTCATAGAGACCCTAACTATAACAGAACAAAATGTTGTCTAATCTTGTGTCATCTTCATGCCTGTTGGTACATCTTGGCTATTTTTGCAGCCATTGTGTCAGTCTATCTCATTGTGGATTTCCCTCGCCTTCTATCGTTCTTCACTTTACCAAATATGACGTTCATCTCCAGTAATTGGTCTCTTCTGATGGCATATCCAAAGGAAATGAGTCAAAGTCTTGAACAGCGTTCTATGATATTCTGTGTTTTGGCTTATTTTAAGCAATAGAGAAGCAAGCCTTTTATTTCTAGGCTGTTTTGGTCTGGGAAGAAATCTGTTTTAAAAGTATACTGTAAGTATACTGCATATTGAAGAATAGAGAATGACTGAAGGCACTTACAACAGAGTGAAAGAAGAATTAAGGGGACAAAGGAAGCAAGAGGGAATAGATCAGATCAAAAGCTATAGTAATAGTGCAATTCTACTCTGCACAGGTGGGGTCATCATGAGTCAGAACCAACTGGACAGAAACTCACAACAACAACAACCCAAGGAAAGGTGAAAGGGAAGAGCTGTCAGTTATATTGAGAGTGTTGTTGTTTTAAAAAAAATGAAGCATAAATAAATAAAGGGTTTATCTCAGAAAAAAAAAAAAAAGCTATAGTAATGGTCCACATGAATGGATAGAAAGGGAGTTGAACTCATGGCCATAAGAATTGAAAATTGGAGATAGATTCTGAAGACCTCTATTTGAGAGAATTGAGTGACAAAATATTAAGGAGTAAAGGAAGATGTAAAGGAAGAGATAGATGTCTCTGAGGTTTCAGTTTGGGCTAGGCTCAAGAATGTAGTCAGAAAAGCAGGTGGATTCTGAAAGAGGAGTTGGATTTGGGGTCTCAGTTCAGACTCATGGAAACCCCGTGTGTGCAGAGTAGAACTGCTCCATAAGAATTTCATGCCTGGTTGGTGCTCTAGGATTAGTAAGTACTGGACCGCAAGGTTGGTAGTTCAAACTCACCAGCTGCTCATTGGGAACCCTATACAAGGTCACTATGAGTCAGAAATGATTTCACGGCACTTAACAACAACAACAACAACAAAAACAAACTTTTTGGAAGATCACCAGACCTATATTCTGAGGGGCTTCTAAGTGGATTTGAACCACCAACCTTTCAGGTAGTTGTCATGCAATAAACCGTTACTGCTGTTAAGTTCCGACTCATAGTGACCCTGTATAGGATATCCAAGGAGTGGCTGGTGGGTTTGAACCATTGACATTGTGTTTAGCAATCCAGTGCTTATCTTGTGGTAGTGGTTGTATGCCACGGAGTTGGTTCTGACTCGTGGTGGTGGTGGTTATGTGCTGTGGAGTCAGTTCCAACTCACAGTGAGCCTGCACAGGATTTCCGAGGCTGTAAATCTTTACAAGAGCAGAAAGCCTCATCTTTCTCCCGCAGAACAGCTGGTAGTTTTGAACTGCTGACCTTGAGGTTAGCAGCCCAATTTGTAACCACTACATTACCAGAGCTCCTTAGTGACCCTGTATGTGGTTTCTGAGGCTGTAAATCTTTATGGGAGCAAAAAGTCTCATCTTTATTCCACATAGCAGCTGCTAGATATGAACTGCTGACTTTACAGTTAGCAGCCAAGTTCATAATCCACTATTCTACATGGTGGTGGCAATTGTGTGCCATCAACTCAGTTCTGACTCAAAGTGATACAGTTTCTGAGGCTGTAAATATTCACAGGAGCAGAAAGACTCATCTTCCTTCAGCTACCAGTGATATAGTTGTTTTTAAGTGCTGTCAAGTCGGTTCCTACACTTAGTGAGTCTGTATAGGGTTTCTGAGGAGCAGATGGTGAGTTTGAACCACCAACTTTGCAGTTCAAATCAATCTTGAAGTCTAGTACTTATCTTCCAGCACCACACCAGGACTCCAGGGATAGATGCTTACAAGCTATTGATGAAAATGTCCAGCAGGCCATTAGAAAGAAAATTAAATCGTAGGATGGATTCTGGTGAGGGATGCATCATTTCCTTGTATCATCTGATGATTATATTTTCAAGGAAGAGAAGTTGATGCTGTTGTTACTGTTTTCCCTATAAATCTAGTCCTCTTTTAGGCCAGCCTTGGATAAGTAAAAAGTTATCTCTTTCCTTATGCATTAAAGTCTCAACAAAGATGAGTAGACAAGTGCACAAGCCTCTATTAATGGAAAAAAGGCCAAAGGCACACATGAAGAAGCACTATTTGAACGGGACTGTTGAATAAGGTCTAGCTGTGTCTACAAGGAAGTGTCTTTCTTTTCCTTCTTTTTTTTCCCTACAGGATAAAGACCCTGGCACTTTGAATCACTGCCTTTCAATTTGCAGCTTAGGGTGGATTATTTTAAATCCTAAAACTGTGAGGAAAATGGTAGAGCTAGTAATAGCAGTTGGGTTCCTGATTTCAAGGCAAGAGGCTAATATGGTATGGCTCAGGTGTGTGTTTGTGTTTGTGTTTGTGTGTAGTCCTATTTCCTTGTTTGGATTCTTTCCACTGCAAGGCAGGAACTGGAGGTCAGAGAAGCATCTGGTATTACTACTAAGTCCTTGCTCTGATCTAATAAAGACATAAGGAGCTCTGGTAGTATAGTGGTAACGAGTTGGGCTGTTATCCTCAAGCTATCCTCAAGGTCAGCAGTTTGAAACTACCAGCCATTCTGCTGGAAAGATGAGGCTTTCTGCTCCTATAAAGAATTACAGCCTCAGAAACCCTGTACAGGGTCTCTATGAGACAGAACTGACTCCATGGCAGATAACCACCACCACCACCACCAGTAATAGTGTACGAGTCCTGGTGTGGTGCTGCGAGTTAATGCACTGGACTGCAAGGTTGGCTTGAACTGCAGGGTCAATGGTTCAAATTTACCAGCTGCTCTTCAGAAACCCTATACAGGGTCACTATGAGTTGGAACTGACTTGATGACACTTCACAACAATAACAAGGTTGTGTTGGAGTTTTATATCATCTTTGAGAAAACAAGGTGTATATGTTGTTGTTAAGTGCCATCGAGTCGATTCCAACCCATAGCGACCCTGTATAGGGTTTCCAAGGAGCAGCAGGTGAGGTTGAACCACTGACCTTGCAGTTCAAACAACTGTGCAGTCTGACCTATTAGCCCACAGCATCACAATATAGTCTTCATTTATTATGCTGTTTGATTTATTGAAGTATAATATAACCAAAGTTACCCAAGATTTCCAAGATGACAAATCTTTTGAAAATAGAATTTCCCAGTAAGAAAAAATGAATTTTCTGAAATTATTGTTTTTCTTTTGTCTGTAGGCATTTTATTCTGGATATATTTTTAAAGTACATGGCCAATACATAACATGCAACCTTTATGATACAAATATTAATGGAATTAAATTACTTTAATATAATAATTTTCAGAGGTTATTTTTGTAATCACATGAATCTGTTCACAATATATGATCTGTACTTTTGATCATGTAGAGAGTATGCATTATGATCCAGAATACATACATTATATTTTTTAACAAGATGTTTAGAGAAGCTGAGAAGATTGGTTATGAAATAGGTATTTTTCTGCTGATTTCAAACTTCTGTTTTCATGAAAGGGATTATTTATTGTTAGAAAAGTACTTTTCCCCTGCACTATTTCTTGTAGTGCTGAGAGTATTTCCTTTGTGTAGTATCAATACATTTTCCAGAGCATCATCTCCTGAAATCAGTTCTTCTGGTTCTGGTTGAACAGATCTTGTTAAATTTCAGAAGCATCTAAGAAAATCACAGTGTCTTGACTTGAGGAAACCAGGATAACAGAAGGCTTGGATAGGTGACAAAGAAGGCTTGGATAGTGAAGATACTGCCAGACATCATAAATTGGTCTATTTGTGGTGCTTATGTTGACAGAACATTCATAGTATTTAAAAGAATCAGGCACTGCCTATGCCTAGCAGGCATGTACTACACTATGAAGATTCAGTTGGTTTTTTTTTTTTTTCCTAGGAGAAAGATTTAGAGAATCCAGATGAGTGAATGGGGTGCTCTCTTGGGGTTCTTTCTAGTCCCGTGATTCCAAGAAAGGCTATGCATTTCTGAAAGCTGGTAATTATTGACAAATGAAGGTCTCACAATTCCAGCCAAGAATGCTGCTCAGTGTTCCTTGGAAGAACTGAAGTATATTGGGACTATTTCCAAGTTAATTGAGAATGCCCTTTGTTTACAAGATGCTTCCATGATTTTGTCTGATTATATTTAAATGTTGTTTTTTTTTGGTGTTCTTCTGGAACCCTGTTGAAAAGGAAACCCTCGAGCAGAAGGATAATGCATTTAATCCTGGTTAAAATTCATTAGGTAGAGTCTAGCAATAATATAAAACAGGCTGAGCCAGTAAGGGAAGAAGAGGAAATGTCAGTTAAAAAAGGAAAGAAGAGGTTGATCATTAAAGTTTCTCTCAGTAGCGACACCAGACATGGAGGGAGAGATGATGACATGAAGAGATAGAGCAGCTGAGGACTCTAAACTCATGGAAATGGAAAGGCCGTGTGCTGGCGGCCAGGAGGCAGGCTTGCAGTATATATATATATATATAAATATATATATAAAACCACACAAAAAACCCCCAGAGGGAATAGAATCAAACACTGTTGAATGATGGTGTATGAAGGGGATTGTAATCATTGCAGTGAAACAATGAGTGTAAAATCAATGTTCTCCTATGTAAACTATCACTCATTTCATAATCAAAATTAAAAAAAAAAAAAAAAGTTTGTCTCGGTGATGGCATAGACAGATAGAGCAGCTGTGGACTCTAGGCCCATGGACTGAAAAAGGCTGTGTGCCCGTGGGCAGGAGACTGGCTTACAAAATGTGCCCTTTGGAAATTTAAGTGAATATATGTATTTTTGTGTGTTATGTGTACATCAAAAATTAAGAGGGAGGGGGAAGGGAAAGAGATACATTTGTTAACCAATGGTACATGGAGGGAATTGTAATCACAAAATATGTGTTAAATGTGAAACAACTGATGATCTGTCCTGTAAACTATCACTCAATTCACAATAATAAGTAAAATTTAAAACTTCTTCTTCATGATAGACAGCTTTCCCCTAGAAAAGTTTCCCCTAGGAAGGGAAACTTAACCCAATTCTCTTACTTCTCTGAAAATACTCATATGTTTCTGAGACATATGAGTAAAAGGACTTGTCCAAAACCACATCATGTACCAGCAACAAAGCCTAAATTCACCCTTAAGGATGAGATTCTAAATTTGGGATTTTAGGAACGTCTGCTTATTACCAATAATTCAGATGGCAGCTGTGGAAAACTGGGACAATAAGAAGACTGAGTTAAATATTTGCTTGCTGTGACTCAAATTCATTTTCCTGTTTAATTTAGCTTAGTTTCATTTCTAGCCTAATCCTCAATTTTCAGAGAAATTCCTTTCTCTGAAAGTTTGTTTCTTGCTCTTCAAAGCATAATCATCATCTCTCTAGGAAATTTTCTTTGAAAATAGATTTTCAACCTCATTATCTAGAAGTCCTGGTGTGGCAATGTAGGATAAGCACCACATTGCTAACCACACATTTGGTGATCAAACTTATTGGCCACTCCTCAGAAACCCAACACAGCATTGTTATGAGTTGGAACTGACTCAATGGCACTTATCATCAACATATATGCTGCTATATGCTGTCAAATAGGTTCCTACACACAGTGGGAGCACAAAGCCTCATCTTTCTCCCATAGAATGGCTGGTGGATTCAACCTGATGACCGTGTGGTTAGCAGTCCCACACACAACCCACTATGCTACTAGGGAACCCTGTTATCTATCTATCTATTTATACATCCTTGCATCTGCTTCCCTACAGATTTAGTCTTAAAATCTATTTAATGGCAGTGGGCTTGAGTTTTTGGCAGTTCAAACCTATCAGAGGCACCTCGGAAATCCTACCTGGAGTCACTGTGAGTGAGAACCAGCGTGAGGGCACTTAAGAACCATATATATGTTATTGTTGTTAGGTATGGTTGAGTAGGTTTTGACTCACAGCGACCCTGTATAGGGTTTCCTAGGAGTGGTTGGTGAGTTTGAACCTCTGACCTTGTGATTGAAACCTACATTGTGATTCAGTGCTTTATCCTGCAGCTCCATACCAGGATTCCTCTGAATGGATATACTGTATCAAATACTTAAGGAAAAAATTAGGTGGTTTCTCTGTTTTTTGTTTTTAATGGTAAGAGTGAAGGGCACCTATCATCTTTCAGTTTCAGAAAATACTGATCCTTTGTCAATTCTAGTGAGTGATATTGAGGAACTATATGTTGAAGTATTTGATGTTCTTACATTAAACAACCAAACCTGAGTTTAAGAAACTTATATTTTTTAAATTGCAAATGATTATAACGGAAAACTGTCTTCCCATTCAATAAATGGTCATGTTCATTTGTTATGACTGGATTTTTTCAGTCATACTTAGCATAAGCATTATGCATAAGAAATCTTGCATTATTCTTTTCCATATATGACTCACACAGTAAACTCAAGGAGATTGTACAGTAGCTGCTATTATTTCCAGTTTAGCTTTTCTTCCAATAGCTGTCATTCACACTCTGCAAATAGATATGACCTGAATTTGTGAATTGCTTTCCCAGGTGTACAGAAGATGGACAGTTTTATGGGAATAAGTGCTCTGACCCCATTGATGTGTCTGAATATTCTGCCAGATAGCCTTGTGCCTAAACTGTTTACTTCTGGTCATTGAGGGATTAGTGCCCAAATCTTAAAAATAAGTATTGAGACGAAAAAGAACAACCAGAGGAGTTGGAAAGAACTATTACAGGAGATATAGTCTCACTTATGTTTATGAAAATGGCATTGAGCACTCGGACATGTACTTTCCAATAAATTATCCTTTCTCATATCCTTGTTCTTTCCTATCAGAGAAAATAAGAAAACTAGAATTCCTAGGAGCCTAGAAATGCTGTGAAACAGTATCAGCCATGAACTACTTAGGATAGATTTTGAGTAAAGTGAATTTGGGGAAGAAAAATCTGCGAAAGGTCTGGGAACCACTGAAAGATTTTGGTAACTGAGTGTCTCTGGGGATTTCCAAAACATATCTAAAAAGAGGTTGGGTCTTTAAGAGGACTGGTTCTTAACTGATATTTAAATGTAAATTTCTCACAAACTCAGGAAATATGTCTAATAGTCATGGATTAATAACTGCCCCCAGCTATATCTGAGTTGATATATGACCAGTGTAAATGCCAAGTTTACTTAATCATCTGCTGACAATTAAGCCATGCAACTCTAGGATGTTTATGATATTCACATAGCAACCCCCCCACCCCCAACTCAGTGCTGTCAAGTTGATTCCAACTCATAGCAGGATACTACAGGACGGAGTAGAACTGTCCCAGAGGGTTTCCCAGGTTGTAAGTCTTTATGGGAGTATCTTTCTCTTGTGGAGTGGCTGGTAAAATCAAATGGATGGAGTTTCAGTTAGCAGCGGAGAGCTAGACTACTGCATCATGAAGAAATAAATGGGGTCAGAGTAAAGTCTCCCCCAAAGGATACTTTGGATTCTTGACTTAATTTCTCTTGACATTTCTAGAAGTGAACATAAATGGCACTATTCATTACTTTTTGGAAATTTTACTTGAAGGCACAACCTCACAAGCTGTAAATCATATCTCTAAAGAGCTCAGGTTAAAAGCAACATAATATATTTGGAGCAAACACTAGTTCCCAACTAATACAGGAATGAAATTTGCAAGCGTATCTTAATTTGTGTTTCGGGAAAATATGTTTTCTTTTCTAAAAGAAAGGCATAGGTCCTCTTGACTGCTTGAGAAAGAAAATAGAAACTTCTAACCTACATAGAAAAAAAACAAAAACAAAAACAAAAAACAATGAAGCCTGTAATTGAGCAAGCTGTAAGCTTCAGATTTCCAGTTCTCTGTAACTTCCCCTTCCCTCTGCCAAGAGTTTTAGTTTTAGGGAGTAATAGAATTAGACGAAGTTGTTAGAAGTCCAAAATTCATTTGAGTAATTTTGTAATTAAAACCTCCTGTGCAATGGCTGTTTGTTTGTTAGACTATCAAGGGAAGGCAGTGAAGGTAACAAGTAACCAAGATCCTCTTCTAGATAGAGCATGTATCATTTTAATCAGATAAAGTGAGATGAGTTGGTGTAATATATTACTGAAAATATTACTTACCAGCAATATTTATCATTCATATAAATTTGGTAAATTTTGTATTGATACCAAACTCTAGCAACCTAAACCCAGGTGTTCTTGATAGTCATTATTGACTATACAACCACTAGGTGACACTGTTGAATCAGACTTAGTAGAGGACTTGCCTTTAACCCTGTAAAAAGTTAAACAGGAAGCACTATTGTTGGATACTTGAAATAAGAACCTCTGATTTAGCTTGAAATCAAACTAATACTGGTTGTCAATATCATGACAAATATTTTTGAAAGTTTATTTATCTAGATGAAATTTACACATGCTTAGAATAAAACAATCTGCTGTTGCTTCTCCTTTAATCCCCGTCACACCAATGTCTAATCTTACTTAACTGCTTACTCTGAGACAACATTTTGCTTAGTGCTTTATGTGAATTACTTCATTTATTCCTTCCATCAACCAAAATTGTTGAAGATTACAAAGCTAAGAAAAGGCAGAATTAGAATTCAAATCCTATCTGACTGCTACTCTAGAGCTTTCATTGATAGATGTGGCCACCAGTCATGTAGCAAGTTCCTGGGAGAACATGATCTGAATTCTGCAATGATATTTCAAGCCAGTTTATTATTCTCAAACAAGAGAGTCTAAGGAGCAATAATGGAGTGGGCCTAATATAAATACCACACAGTTTCCTTTCAATTACTCTTCAAAGGTATGGCTCAGTAGGATAAACACTGGATCAGAAGTTTGGTTTGAACCACAAAGTTGGTGGTTCAAACTCACCAGCTGCTCCTCAGAAATCCTCCACAGGGTTGCTATGAGCCAGACCAACTTGATGGCACTTAACAACAACAATAACATATTTATGGAAGGAATCAGTCCATTTGACATACCTAGTAACATTTTCATTCTTATTATATGAATTTAGCGTAATTGTATCCAGCTAAGATTGTGTTTCCAGTAAACAAAAAATAATTATTTAGCATGAGTCTGTGCCATATAAAAATTTGAATATCAGATAAACCAAATAAAAATTTTCCAGTGTAAGTACCCGTATACTCTAAATTTTATATGTTGTTGTTGTTGTGTGCCGGGGAGTCTGCTCTGACTCATAGCGACCCTGTACAGGCATGTAAAATTATTCCTTGTTTATTTGAGATTCATATTTAATTGAGCATCCTGTTTTTTATTTGCTGAATCTGACAATGGAACTTTAACTTTTTAAGCTAATTTGGGGCAAGCTCACTTGCTTGCTTTCCTTTCCATCTCAGATGCTATCTTTCTCTGTATTCCTGTCTCAGGAATATGTTTATTCTTTTATAGGATGAACCTGTGGTCTATGCCTTTTATCTTTTATCCTTACGTTTCCTACCTCTTTCAGACTTGCTCTTTTTCCCTCTACCATTTCTCTTTACTATCTATAAAAGTAATTTGAGAGTCTTTTTTTTTTTTAATTCCCTTCCCTCCCAACCATGGTAACTATCATAGAATGTTTCTTCTAGCAAGAAAACCTTTTCTTAACTTTTAAATACAGTGACCACATACAATATTTGTTCTCTTTTGATTGACTAATTTCACTCAGAATAATGTCCTCCAGGTTCATCCATGTTATAAGGAGCTTCACAGATTTGCCATTATTCTTCCATTGTGTGTAGTAGTCTATTGTGTGTACCTACCAAAGTTTTTATCTATTCTGCTTTCTCTGTCTCTTGTTGGTGCATTTAATCCATATACATTCTGTGTAATTATCAATAGGTATGAACTGATTGCTGTTGTTGTAATGTGTGCTTTTGTGGTGCTGCTGGTTTCTTTGTTCCCCATAAATTTCTCTGTTGAGTTCATTTTGTTTGTGGATTTTCTTTTCATTTTCTTCATTTTTGTTGTTTTAATGTTTACTAAATCTTTTTGATTTCCTTTTTCATTTTGATGTTAAGGTGTATTAATTTACTTTAGTTTAGCCTATAATTTTTTAATTTTTTTCTCTGTTTAAGACAGTCTGTCTTATCTTGAAATCATTTGATTGTTTTTTCCATTTGGAAGTCCTATATCTACATGAGTCCCTCTTTTTGAGTTGTAGTTGAATTCATTATAAATTGATATCTCTGGTTCCCTGTTTTCAGTCTTGTAGGTTTGCTTTACTTTGGAGACTGCACTGAATTCTGCGTGGGATAGTCATATATGCTAATCTCAGGTTGTTATCTGCTGTTGTTCGTTATCAGTTCAAAGAACACCCGTTAGTAATTTTTGTACAGTTGATTATTATTACAAATTTCTTTAACTCCTGTTTACCTGAAATTGTCCTAATTTCATCGCCTTATTTGAGTGACAGTTTTGCCATGTATATGATTTTTGGTTGACAATTCTTTTATTTCACAGTTTTGTATATGTCATACAATTGCCTTCTTGCCTGCATGGTTTCTGCTGAGAAATCAGAGCATAGTTTTATTGGTTCTCTTTTGTAGGTAACTTTTCATTTTTCCTGAGCTGCTCTTGGGATTTTTTTCTTTGTCTTTGGTTTTGGAAAGTTTGATTATGATATGTCTTGGTGATTTTCTCTTGGGTTCCATCCTGTTTGCAGTTCATTCAACTTCTAGAATGGTTATCTTCTCGTCTTTCATGTTAGGAAAGTTTTCTTTAAGCATCTCAACAATTTTCTCTGCTTTTTACGGTCTCATCCTTTTCTAGAATTCCGATATTCCTTTTCATGTTGTTCTACATAAGTCTCAGGCTTTCTTCAGATTTTTTTCTGATTTTTCTTCAAGATTATTAATATAGAGAGATTTTCTTCAAGGTCTCAAAATTTGGGCTTCCATTAGTTCAAATCTACTCTTTTGCTCTCTCAATGTATTGTCCATTTATGAGATCTTAGAATTAATCTTTTGGATTTCTATTTGCAGATTTTGTGTTATTTTAAAACTTGGCTCTTGTCCAGTGAGCATTGCTGCAGAAGGTTAGTTGTGGCTGAGTTATATAGCACAGTTGTTGTTTCTGTTGGGTGGGGCAAAGGAGAACACACACAGGAAAACAAAACAGAGCAAACAAACACAACAGCCAAAACAGTATAATAAATGATAAAAATGAAAAAAAAAAAGGACAGCAACAAGAAAAAGAAGAATATAGCAACTAAAAAAAGAAAGAAAGAAAAGTAGAATTGTACATAAGGAAAATAAGAGATAAAAGAAAGAAAAAAAAGCCACACACACACAAAAAAAACTAAACAAAAAAAAAAAAACAACCCAGAGATGAGATGGAAAGAGAAAGAGACTAGAGAGTAGGAAAGAAAAATTAAGAGGGGGAAAAAAGAAATAAAGGGTGGAAATGAGAAACAGAAGAAAGAGAATAAAAACAAAAGTGGAGACAGAAAAGATAAAATCAAGGGACTGGAAAGAGGAAGGTGGGGGAGAAATAATAAAGAAACAAAAATAAAATTAAAAAAAAAAAATGCAGTTGTTGGACTCAGAAAGGAGAAAATTCTGGGGGGTTCCTGTCAAGGAACTCATGACATGGGTGGAGGAGGGACATGACAGCTGAGTTCCCAATCTTAGATGGAGTTTCGGTAAGACTGTTATTCTTAAGTGCCATGGAGTCTCAACCCTGTATAGGATTTCCAAGTAGAGGCTGGTGGGTTTGAACTACCAAACTTGTGGTTAGCAATATGTTGTCTATCTTCAGGCCATCCAATAAGGAAGTAGTTGGTTGAGGCCCTTCTGGTTACTAGTTTTAATGTCTATCAGAACCAGAGGGCAGCTGGGGGCAGGGTGGTTGATTATGAAGGTCCTGCTAGTCTAATACTGGCCTAGAGGCTCTGTGGGTTCTGTAGACCTGAGCACCAAGATGACGCAGAGGGCACCCACCTCACACTGGCTCAAACTGAGAAACTCAGAACTCCTGGAAAACAGGGTCTGCATTAGGTATAGATGAGGGTGGGGCAGCCTCCTGTTTGTCTTACAGGGGAGTGTGAGGAATAAGAAGGAATCCCACCTTTTCTGTGGCCCATGTGAATCTGTGCCATCAGGCTGCCATCTGCGTGTCTCTCCAAATTGCTTGCAAAAGTTCTAGATGGCTGCACTGTATTTGGCCACCAGTCCTATCACCAGTCAGTGTCCTTTCACTTCCCCAGCTCAGCTTCTCCTCCCAATAGGTACTTAATCCACTTCTCTACCCTCTCGTCTGTAGCTCACGGTTTCAGGATTGGCCTTTGTGTCTGTTTCATTTGATCTCCAATATCTTTGCTATTCGTGCTGGAAGTCCTCCAGAGTCTTATTTTAATAGACCTTAAGATTCCTCTATTATTTTTTTGACATATTTCTTGGAAAAGTGGTCTCTTGACTCAATACCTCTGTTTTCTTATCACCTATTCACCCTTTAACAAGCTGAAATCTGTTTTCTGTCTCTATTACTATAATAAAACTTCTCTCTCAAAGGTAACCCCACAGTGTTCTAGTTGGTAAATTCCACACTATTCTAAACCCTCATCTCTCGTTTTTCATTTGTATTTTATGATGTCCAATTTTAATCCCTTATTTCATTCTCTCTGTATTATTTCCCATCACCTTCATGCTGTAGATGATGAGATTCCACATCTCTATATCTCTATTTCTATTGTATGTTAATAGTATCATCATATGCCCTGTCATATGAAACAATTCCTCTTTGACATTTTTTAGTTCCCAATTATTTTGCTACCTCTACCACATCCTTGTGCCTCTCCATTCCTTTATGTTTCCAATCTGATTACCTTAGCAGTAAAGGGAAGACAACTTTTCAAGAAGAATTTAAGATTTAATGGAGAGAAATGGTTCTTTATCTCCCCTATCTAACACCCCTTAACTGATGTTTATTCTGTGACTAACAGGAATAGAAGTCGTAGTCTTTGTTTTTCTGAATTTATGGGTAAGTTAAAAAGCTCTCAGCTTTCAACCGGTTGCTTTGATAGTGATCATTCTACGAGAATGAAGGTGGGATACAAAAATATTTTTTAATTTAATATATGAGGTGGGTTAGCATGTTGAATTGCTCTCTTTCTTTAAAATGATATGGTGATTCTCATTACATTCAGTTCTGTTCAAGATATTAAGTTGTTGTTAAGTATGTTGGAAAAAATCATAAAAAACAACCTGCATTACTCCTAATCTCAACTATCAATTCCAGGGAGAAATTGAGATCTTGAATTATTTTGTTGAAGTCTTTTGTTCTTGGTCCTAAAGTTTCTTACTGTTCCAGTTAGGTGAATCCTCCTGAAATATAACTCTTCAACATTCTTGGGACTTCCTTGGGGTGGGTAGTCCATGGATTTATGTTAGAAAACACTCTGATCATCTTTCATCATGTTTAAAGCAACCAATTAAAACAGTGTCCATGGGATTTGAGACTTTGGAAATATATACACTCTCTCCTCACTTATTCACTGTCATGTTATCTGACATTTTGCATTTAAGACAATAGTTTAAAAATCTACCATTTTGTACATTAATGATATATGTCTACAGCAAAAAATGCCAAGATATGACATGAGAGTAATTTTGACTCTGATGATTAGGGTTATGTGTCAACTTGGTTGGACTGTGATTCTCAGTGGTTTGGTTGATATGTAATGATATAGTCATCTTCCATTTTGCCATCTGATATGGTATGTATTTTCACATGACAACTTAATCTTTGGAACCTAACCATACTGATAAGTAAGGAAAAGGTGTATTTAATTAGTGAATGCTTTCAGTTAAGTACAGGTAATTCCTTCGTCATAGATAGATAAAAGAATTGATAGGCATCTGTACTATTCATTGTTTATTACAAGGGCATTTGTTTTAAGTTTCTAAATGCTCTATGGGTAGTCTTCAACTTACAACAGGTTCTGTTCCAATGATTCTGTCATAAGTTGGTTCTAATGCAAATTGAACTTTTTCTTTTTTTAGTTTTCATAGCCTGTCACAAAGCAGTGCTTTTAGCAGTAAATCATAACATTGAACATCTGTGAGTGAACATTTGAAAGTGATAGCATCAGCAAATTATGTACTGTGCACTGCAATATTATATGTAGTATATTACTAACAGTAAGTTTTCCATATTTTATGTAGAACATATAACTAACAATAAGATGTAGAAAAACAAACAAAACACGGACAGTTCTAGGTGGATTCTACATAAGTTGAATATATCGTAGATTGGAGAGTACCTATAAAATGGTTTTACAGATTGGGTTGCCATGCATTGCCAATGTGTTCAAAATGGTTTGTAAATGAAAATATGTGAAACTGTTTCTATTACCTCTCTTAAGAAATCTTAGATTAAGAACTCCTTGAACATCGATGGTAAATTCATACTGCGTATGTATATGCTCCCTTCAATGCCCATGGCACAAATCACTAGTAGGTTTATGTAGACTTTACTACAGAACATGAATATGTTGCTTCAGAATTCTTATCAACCCAGCATTTCACTATTTCAGGATGGCACAAGAGGCTTGTGAGTCCCTCTTAAAATAAAGGTTGACAGTTAAACCCACCCAGTTGCTCTGCAGAAGAAAGACCTGATGAAGTACTTCCATGAAGCTTGTTGTTGTTGTTGTTGTGAAGTGCCCATGAAGCTTACTGCCAAGAAAATCTGATGCAACACTTCTACTCTGTAACATATGGGTTGCCACAACTTGGAATAGACTCAGAAATAGCAGGTTTGATTTCTGGTTTGAAAAGCTCTGACAAAGTTTACTGTATAAAGTTGTCTTTCTCAGGAAAAGAAGAAAACATTTAGTTCTAATTGAATAATAATAAGATGTATATATGGTATTCTCCCTTTACACTTTTAATGTATTGTCATTGTTAAGTGTCATTGAGTCAGTTCTGACTCATAGTAACCCTATATAGGGTTTCCATGGAATGGCTGGTGGATTTGAACCGCCAACATTATGGTTAGCAGTCCAGTGCTTATTCTACAGTGCCACACCAGGTGTATTAAAAACTCAATTTAAAACTGTGAGAAGATTCATAAACATTGTTCAAATCATTCTAGCAACGAATAAAAGAAATTAGTGTGGCTCTGTGGGCTAATGCGTCAGACTGCAAAGTAGTTTGAACTGCAAGGTTGGTGGTTCAAGCTCACCAGCTGCTCCTTGGAAACCCTATACAGGGTCTCTATGGGTTGGAATAGACTCTACAGCGCTTAACAACAACAAACAACAACAATGAACATTTATCAGTTCCTTTCCCATATGGTAGGCATTCTCCTTTGTACTCTACTTATCCAAATACTCCCTTCCCTCAAGGACCTTGAAAATTTAACATTGAATTTGAGCTTTACTTGCCAAAGTACTCTTTGGTTGTCTGGCTCCATAGAACACTTCGTTTTGTATTTTGTTATTTTTTCCTGTTGTGCCCATTTTGACCTGAATGAAAAGTAATGTTCCTTGTGGGCAGATTGTAGAAAATATCATTGCATTCTGTGTACAATGTAAACCATGCAACTTCTGGAGTAAATTTCAGTTATGCCACAAATTAGTGGGTTGAATGAGAACAAATATGCTACTCCTTCAAGTGAAAGAAATGCTGTATGGCAGGTCTGAGAAATCCTGTAATAATTTGAATTTTTAATCAACTGTAAAATAGTTTAAAACCCTCTCTGAATTTTCCAATAAGTGATAAATCCATAATTGATCTGCAATTATTTACTTTTACTTTTTCTATGCTTTGATCCCACTCTGTGAATAGCAATTAGTCATCTGATATGACTTCCTGAGAAAAATAAGCTTGAACACTGAGAATTTTTCTGAATATTATTATGTGCATTTTGAGAACAAGACAAAAAGAATCACTTTCTTTAGTTGTAGACTAAAGACAAGTAAATTAAAACTAGCTCAAAAGAAAAATATAGTCCATGGTCTTGCTGCCTGTGCTGTACATTATCGAGTCAGTTGTGACACATAGCAACTCTACACTGGATAGGGTTTTATAAATCTTTATGAAAGCAGAAAGCCTCATCTTTTTCACTTAGAGCAGCTGGTGGATTCTAACAGCTGACCTAGTGGTTATTAGCCGAGGGCTCCTTAGTCCATGGCCTTACGATTTTAGGAATTCTAAATATGATTACTCCACAATTTAACGGGAAGTCAGTTAATCCAGAAATCAGATGTCATTAAGTGTTGTGGAAATCAACATGTGATTGTCCTGAACAACACTTTAATGAGACCACTCAAAAGATGAGTTTATTATAGATTTGGCTAGAATAAAAATGTTGACCCAGAAAAGCATTAATGAAGCATGGGAAAATAGTCTTCAATAAAAATAGCATCATTAGTAGTAGTTCTTTGTCATTTGGACTCTAGTAATTCTACTTCTTGAAGTGTGGTGACTCTATATGGTAAGTACTAGACTGTGAACCACAAGGTCCATGGTTCTGATCCCGCGAAGATTTAAAGCCTTGGAAACCTTCTACAGGGTCGCTATGAGTCAGAATGGACTAAACAGCTGTTAACAACAACAATAGTCTACTTCTAAGGAAATAATAAAAAATCTAGATAAAGATTTATGACCAAAGATTCTTAGCTAAGTGTTGTCTGTAATAATGAAAAAAAAAAAAAAAAAAAATGAACCAACATAAGTGTCTCCTCTTAGGGAGATGGGTGTGTAAACTATTCTATATTCCCAGAAAGGAATATTGCATAGTCATAATAAAAAAAGCCTGAGAGTTTCTAATGACATATCATAAAGGCTTATATAATACTCATTGAAAGAAATGTGGTTTATAGTAATGCCTTAATTTATAAAGAAAAATATTTGATAGGAAAAAAAAGGCAAACTATATCAAAATATGGAATATCTTTTAAAAAAATTTTTATACTTTAAATAATTTTATATCCTAGATAGTAATTTAATTATTTAATAATCAGAAAAATTAATTAAACAACTTAGGAAAAAATGACTTCTAAATTTTTATCCAAGTGAAAGTGTTCTGCATTTTGCCTTATTGATTCTTGACATCAAGAATACAAGACTATATGAAGCTTGACCATGGAAAATTGAGCAATGGAATGAAATGAAAATTGTTTTAATTTTTGAAATTTTAATACATACATATGAGACCAATTTGGTTATTTTTTAGCTTAGTAAGCAACTCACAGCGTCCTGGTGTGGTGCTGTAGGATAAGCACTTGACCACAAAGTCAGAATGAACTGCAAGGCCGGCAGTTTGAACTCACCGGATTCTATTTAGAGGAAACACTATACCGTGATGCTATGAGTTGGCACTGACTCGATGGCACTTACCAACCAAGCTTGTTATGAGTTGGAACTGACACAATCACACTTAACAACAAAGCTAACTGACATGTTATAAAATAATTGTCTTTTGATAGAAATATTATGTGATACAAGAAAGTGACAACACTAAGTGTAATTAGAAGTTCTGAGTCTTAGAATAGTCACATACTGCATGTATAAAACTGGCCATCTCTTAGGAATTCTTTGAAAATAATTCCCAATATGCTTGAATCCTTTCAATTTTGTGATAACCTCTAAGTGCAATTTCAACTTAGAGAATTAAGATTTAATGAGGCTAACAGTTCAAGATCCATGCTAGTCTTGAATTTTCCTGAAAAGAATAATGTGAGAAATCAAAAATTGCTTAATATTGAAGGAGAAATTTGCTTTGTTGAATTGATCTCTTAGGAACAATATTGACTGCATGGAGTATTTTAGCCATCTTCCTCTGAGTAACACAACTGTTCCAATGAGTCCATTTTTTCCCTCTGATATTACCTTCTCTTCCAGAAGGGGACTTTGGGGAGAATTTAATGTGGTTGTTAGACAAACTTCATTATCTCTTTTAATAGCAGTACTAGATTGAAAAGTTACATGACTGTTGCAGACATATTTGACTTCAGTAATAAGTCTGACATGAGCTTTTAATATACCTTTGTAGACAAAATGAAAAAAAATTCCTATTTGACTGACTTTTCAAATAATACCTCCTAAAGATACTTTTCAATCTGAAGGACAGGGTTTAGTAGACGTGTCTGTTTTTCTTATTTATAAGTGATTTCAGTGAGGACTTATCCAACATACTTTACAAGTGTTTGAGTAGCATGATGTTTCAGGAAATAGCTAATAAGTTGGAGTTAAGAGTATAACTATTAGTATTAGTGATGATGGCCAGATTTAGAAAGATATGCCATGATTAATAAATTTACCATACTTAATAATGCACCAGACTGCAAAGTCATTTGAACTGCAAGGCCAGAGGTTCAAACTCACCAACTGCTCCCTGGAAACCCTATATAGGATTGCTATGGGTCAGACCTGACTTGATGCCACTTAACAACAACAACAACAATATAAAACTTGGTGCTCAGATTTATTTAAAAACACATAGTAAAGGAAGCATATATTATCTAATAGTGGTGTTGTTATTAAGTGCCGTTGAGTCAGTTCTGACCTACAGCAACCCTGTATAGGGTTTCCGAGGAGCTTCTGATGACCTTGAACCACCGACCTTGCAGTTCACTTGGCTTTGCAGTCTGGTGCATTAACCAACAGTTAATAGTAATAGATGTGTATAAAAAATGGCATTGGTCACTCTCCCATAGTACTCTCAACTGGGCCAGTAAGTCATTGCCAGGGTCAAACAGAACACAGACACCATATCCACAGTTATCTGATTTATTAAGTAAACTAACAGGTTTCAATTCTGGATCAGAAATGTTCAAGGCACAGTTCTTCTAGTCAGGAGAGTGTTTCCTCTGCCATGCCCACAAGGAGGCCTCTCTTGGCCCTCAGCTCTTTGGCCTGGCATGAGCTCTGCTTGTGTTATGTTACAAAGCTCTTTTAGGGATGCTGCTAAACACCCACAGGACATATTTCTCCACTATAAGTCTCAACCTAAAGGCACTTGGATCTATCTTCATAGTTAGCAAAACTACTCCCCCAATTAAGTGTTTGGAGGTACCATACTCTGTAAACAAGGCTCCTGCCCAAAGTCACTCAGCTTTGCCTGCTTTATGGACTTGAAGCCCACCACTCCATCTCATGCTCTGGTTCTCCTCTGCCACTTCTGGTGTTCACAGCGTTCTGTCTTTGAGTCCAGGAGGTTCAATACACCAGAATCTCAGGGGGGTCAAAGGATGCACTCTACTCTTGGCTCTTCTTCCTTAACAGTAGTGAGATCTCCTCCTGATTCTGAGATAGCTCATTTATACCCCATTAACTCAGGTAACAATCACTCACAGCTGAACCATATAGTTCTCTCAGCATCTTTTCCTACCTTCTCTTACTCAAACTAATCAGGGAAAAATATTGTTTGGTGGGAGTTACAAGATCATGGATGGTGGTGGTGGTTGTTATGTGCTGTGGAGTCAGTTCTGATTCATAGTGACCCTGTGCAGGGTTTCCAAGACTGTAAATCTTTATGGGAGCAGAAAGCCTCATCTTTCTCCCAAGGAATGACTGGTAGTTTTGAACTGCTGACTTTGAGGTTAGCAGTCCAACTAGTAACTGCTACGCTACCAGAGCTCCTTAAGATTATGGACAGAAGAGTCATATGAAGTAATTCACTGCACTGAAATGTGGTAAAAAGTTTGAATTTAATTGTAAAGTACTACCTACAATTATAAAGTCAGCATTGTTAAGTACTGTAGTAATTTTTGATATTAGATTTTGAAAGGAGAATAGGTAAACTGTAGTAAACCATGAGTAACATGACCAAAATTATGGACTGTTTGAAAGCCATATCCTATGCTAGCTGACTTTGATTTCCAGGCTATATGGAATAATGGTGACTCCGGTGAGACACTGTAGGCTAAGCACTGGACTGGGAACTACAAGGTCAGTGGATCTAACCCATCAGATGCTCCTAGAAAAACTGGGTTGCTTTGATTCAGAATCAACTCAACAGCAGTTAACAACAATAACAAATAGAGTAGTAGGGACTAAATTCACCTTCCTGAGTGACCAAAAAAAAAAAAAATAATTATAATAAAAACTTGATAAAACACATGTCAAACCATTATGTCAGTTTGATCATGATCTTGGAGAGAAGGAAAATAAACAAATTGAGCCCTATCATTGTTCTAATTTACTGTTAGGAGATAATTTTCAGGCTACAGTATAGCAGAGTATGGACGGTGGTGCAAAATCCCAGAAGAGACTAGTATTTCTCTTAGGTTAAATGGACGTGCTAGCAGTCTGGAAAGGTCAAAGTGGCTAGATTTTGCATGGTAGAGTACCAGAGAAGAGCGTTACACAGAGAGGGTACATGCAGAATGTTCTGTTAAGTAAAAATCAGCACGAGTGTAAGGAAACTGGTAGACATTGGGAAAATGATTTGAAGGAGCAATCCCAGGAACTCACACAGAACTGGAAACAGTTCATGTTTCTACCAACTAGAGTAGAAAATCATAATTCATAGGGTATTGAGCATAATACTTAGCAGGGTTTTGCCTCAGTAGTATGAGTAAATGTTGCTTTGATCCCACTTATCAAAGCGTAATAGCATGATTCAAAAGGATGATACTGTTTCTAAGTAACTTAATAAAATCTAACAAAGCTCAAGAATACTCATAAAAATACAAAAATATTCCAGCACCCAAAATGGTAAATTCATAGCCTCCAATAAAAAATCACCAGCTATATATGTTGTTGTTGTTGTTATGTGCTGTGGAGTCAGTTCCGACCCATAGTAACCCTGCACAGGGTTTCCAAGGCTGTTAATCTTTACGGGAGCAGAAAGCCTCATCTTTCTTCCGTGGAGCAGCTAGTAGTTTTGAACTGCTGATCTTGCGGTTTGCAGCCCGATTCGTAACCACTAGGCTACCAGACCTCCAGCTATATATAGCTCTTGTATAAAACAGTATGGCAGTTACTGAAAAAATTAAACATAGAATTACCATATGACACAGCAGTTACACTCCTAGGATGTCCCTAAAAGAATTGTACTAATAGATACTTGTACATTATTGCTCATGGCAGTATTATTAACAATAGTTGTTTGTTGTTGTTGTTGTTAAGTGCCATCGAGTCGGGTCCGACCCATAGCGACCCTGTACAGGGTTTCCGAGGGTGTAAATCTTTACAGGAGTAGAAAGCCTCATCTTTCTCCCGCGGAGCAGCTGGTAGTTCGAACCGCTGACCTTAAGGTTCGCAGCCCGATTCGTAACCACTACGCTACCAGAGCTCCTTATTAACAATAGTTACAGGGTGTAAATAATTCCAGTGTTCATCGGTAGATGAATAAATGCAATATGTTGTATGTATATAATAGAACATAATATTCAACTATAAAGGGAAATGAAGTTCTGCTATATCATGCTATGACATGGATGAGCCTTGGCAAAATTATAATGAATGAAATGTCATATGTTGTTGTTATTAGGTGCCACTGAGTCAGTACCGACTCATAGTGACCCTATGCACAACTGAACAAAGCACTGCCAGGTCCTGGGCCAACCTCACAATTGTTGCTAAGCTTGAGCCCATTGATCCTGCCAATCTATCTCGCTGGGGTTACAAAAGGACAAATACTATATGGTCTCACTTGTGTTCAATATCCAGAATAGGCAAATGTATAGGGAACACAGTTTATTAATAGTTACCATGGGTGGCTGAGAAGTGGTAAAGATGAGGAGTTGATTAGTACTAAATTTTTAAGGTGGTGACGCAATTTGGAAACAAATAGTGGTGATGATATTACAACATGGGGAATGTAATTAATGTCTTTGAATTGTACATGTAAAACTGGTTTAAAATTTAGATTTAATATATAGTCTACCACAATAAAAATATAAAAAACAAAAACCAGCAACTATGAAAGACATAGAAAGTAAAAAATGGCAATATCTTAGACTAGATGGTGCTTGGTTACCACTATCAACTGCTCTGAAAGGGATCTCATTATAAGGTCCCAGATAGAGTAGGAGAAAATGTGGACAAAATGAAAATGGTGAACAGGATTTAGTGGTGGTGGCAGTGTCTGTGGCAGTGAAGTTATGGATCTAGAGGTGGCGAGTTTCAAAGAACGCTGGACTCAAGTGTGTTGCTGTCTCTTGGGTTCTTACTGATGAAGGCAAATATTACAGTATTTCTTGTCACAATGTTAGAGAAAGATCTAAAGCAGTTATAAATACTGGAGCTAGTCCTAATACCAAGATACAAGCCATCAATGGAGGACTTAAAAGAAAAATAAAGTTTGAGAAAGACTGGGATTGGTATGTGTGTGAAGGTTTCAGGACATATTTTATCAACAAGCAGAAGCTGTGAAGAGCCTTGGAGTATGCCCAGTAAAAGAATGAAGCTTCACATAATTTTTTGGAAGCACTCTGGTAGCGTAGTGGTTACGAATCGGGCTGGGAACTTCAAGATCATCAGTTCGAAACTACCAGCTGTTCTGCGGGAGAAAGATGAGGTGTTCTGCTCCCATAAAGATTTACAGCCTCGGAAACCCTGTACAGGGTCGCTATGAGTCGATTCCGACTCCACGGCATATAACCACTAACACCTTTAGAAGAGCAGCTAGGCATGTTGTAAAAACCCAATGTATATCAGTAGAAGGGAAGCTGTGGTATTAGAAGATAAGCTAAATCCATCAGACTGGGAGAGCAAGTCTGAGCAGCTGAGTATCTTTAGCCTGCTGTCCTTTGTTCAAACTCACCAGCTGCTCCTCAGGAACCTGATACAGGATTGCTATACTGATTTGACATTTTTATTTGTATTATAAAATATTAAAATTAATTGTAATTTGTACCTATGTGTCTTATGTTAATATTGAACTACTATAGAGGTAACACCTTGAAGAATAAATTGCCTAATAAATATAGCTGAACCAAAGGCTTTGCTAGTAAGTTATTTTTAACAGACAAAGCTAATATGCAACAAGGGAAATAAAGTTGTTCTTCTATAACAACATCCCTATACTTGTATTGCGAGCATAGTGGTGCTGTAGGGGAAGGCTGGCTTGCTAACCACCACAAGGTTGACTGCTTGAGCCCACCTGCAGCTCCTGGGAAGAAGATGAAGCTTTCTGCTTACATAAAGATTTATAGCCAAGGAAGCTCTATACAGGCTTGCTATAAGTAAGAACCGACTCAAGGATACTCACCAACAATAACAACAGCATGCTTGTATTATCTGAAATAGAAAGGCAGAAATGAACTAGTCTGGAATTGAAACAAAAAAATCCATTTGGTCTTCAAATCAAAGGTTTGCTTTCCCTGGGTAAATTTGGTGGAATTGGCTGCCAGTTACTTTGATGTCACTCCTGTCATCTACCCCTCACATTGACTCCAGGGACTGTTTTAGACTTCGATTGATTATCAGGCTGGACACAGCTACACTATGATACATCTTAATAAAATTGCTGAATAGCAGTGATAAAGAGAAAATAATCTTGAGGGGGGGAAAAAAAGCCAAACAGTATGTACTAAAGTTTGATAGAGATTGCAACAGATTTTATTGGAAACAATTCAAGCTGGAAAACAGTGGAACCCTATCTTTAAAGTACCCCAAACAAAAACAAGAAAACAAACAGAAATGTCTACTAGACCTCTATACTGAGTGAAAAAAATCTTTCAAAGCTGAAGTCAAAATGAAAACATTTTCAGACATATAAAACCTGTAAGAATTAATTACCGGGGAAACTGTTAAAGGAATTCCTTTAGGCATGAATAGATTAATACCAAAGGAACCCTGGTAGCTGGATTATGAGCTGTGCTGCTATCTGCAAGGTCAGTAGTTCAAATCGACCAGTCTAACCGTGGGAGAAAGATGAAGCTTTCTGCTCCTGTAAAGATTTCCAGCCTCAGAAACCCAATACTGGGTTATTATGAATCAGAACTGACATGACAGAATCCAAAAAAAAAAAAAAAAAAAAACCAGTTCCAGAAGGAAATCCCTAAGTATCCCAAGAAAAAAAATGAAAATAAACAGAAATGGTGACTATACAGATAAATATAAAATACTTTTTATTATTCTTATTACTTAAATATCTTTCAAAGATAGGAACCTATTAAAGTGAAATAAGAATGATGTATTTTGGGGTTTATAACATATTACAAGGGAGATTTTAAAAGTCGATGGAAAATGGAATTTATCCATGAAGTTTATGAAGCTCCTTCATAGAAGTAAAATTTATGACAATAATAGCACAGAGGAAAATGGAAATATATGGGTATAAAGTCCATAAACTGTATTTAAAGTGGTGTGATATCACTTGAAGATAAACAATGCGTTATAAACCCTAAAGCAATCACTAAATAAATGATAAATATGCATAATAAACCAATAAAAGAGTTAGAATAATAGTTAAAAATAAGTCCAAAAGATGGTAAAAAATTAAGAGGAGGAATAAACAAACAACTGAGGAGCTAAACACACACACCTACACATACAAATCCAAGCATAAGGCAGAGATTGTCACCTTGGATAAAATAACCAAGACCCAACTATACCTACAAGAAATCCACTTTATATAGAGACACAAGTAGGTTAGCAGTAAAAGGATGAAAAATAAATACATTGTGAGTAACTGAAAGAATTTAGGATAATACCTAGAGATAATACCTAGAAAAGGTATATTATCCTTATTCTTTCAGGAGCTCTGGTAGCGTAGTGGATATGAATTCGGCTGCTAACCTCAAGGTCGGCAGTTTGAAACTACCAGCTGTTCTGCGGGAAAAAAAATGAGGCTTTCTGCTCCCATAAAGATTTACAGCCTCAGAAACCCTGTGCAGGGTCACTATGAGTTGGAACTGACTCCACGGTACTTAACAAAAACAACAACCTAGAAAATGAAAATACATGAGAGGCACAATTGTGTTCTTCTAAAACAAACATACCTTCTTCAGCATAGTGGCTAGCAAGGTACAGAGCCAAACCTTTACAGTCCTTAAGGAGGTGAATTTCCAGTCTACTGGATAAATTCATTCTCCTGAAATATTTAAATCTTAAGTAATGCTTCTTGTTGTTGTTGCTAAGTGCCATCAGTTGGTTCCAACTCAATATGACCTGTATACGGTTTTGGATAAACAGCTGCTGGGTTTGAACCCCTGACCTTGAAATTCAAACTGACCTTACGGTACAGTGTTATCCTACAGTGCCATACCAGGACTCCTAAGTCATGCAATATCCCCAGAGCTTTTTTAGTTTATTTTACTTACTGTTTTTAGTTGTTTAAGAAATAAGAATAGGCTTTCCCTAATCCTTAATTATCCTTAATTAACTGCCATGCTTTCTTTATTTTTTTAAACATTTCCTTGTCAGTGCCATGGATCATTATAAAAATGTGAATTTAATGTACCTTACACGCAATTCTTTCCCTGATCATTTTAAACTTTTCAATAGCTATCTCTTGTTGGTCCTCATATGGGTCAAAATTGACCACCGGATATAAAATAATGAGATGAAGAGAAGCCATGGTAAAGAAACAGACTGAACATGTACTAGTTAATTCAAAGAAAGCATAGTAAGACATGTTAGAAACCACTGCTTCAAGCATAGGGATTTGCTCATTCTACCTCACTGGTTGTCCTGTCATGAGAAAAGCATTAACTGCATTGTTCAGGCCTTTAATGGACTCATATGTGTGTCTCCATTAAGTGTAATGGTATTTTTGAAATGAAAAACACCATTTAAAAAATCAGCACTTTTTTTTGAGGTAACACTAAATGAGTTATGCCTGAAGCTAAAAGGTTGTTATGTGCCATAGGGGTTAGGATATAAAATTGGAGTAAACATTTTAAGTAGAAGATCTTGGCTCAATAATTGGGAAAATGTTCCAATAATTAAATTGTTTAAAAATTTGAGTGGGCTATTTTTCTAAGCCTATTAGTTTCAGTCATTGGAAAATTAAAATAAAGGCTGGCTTCAGGGTTGTGCTAGCCTATATGAAACTTTGAGTAAATAAGAAAAAGGTACCTTGTTTGGTGAATGACAATAAAAACTGCTCCTTATGCTGGTTACCATAATGACTAGTTTCAGGAGTTCTGGTGCGGTGCTGTAGGATCAGCACTTGACTGCCACCACAAGGTAGGCAGTTCAAACCCACTGGCCACTTCTCGAAAACCCTATACAGCGTATCTGTGAGTCAGAGCTGACTTGATGGCACTTAATAACAATAGTAGCATACTTTCAGCTCTACTTTTGTACAGTGTCCTCTTGTAGATTAACTTCCTGAGGTAATGGATTTGGAGTTGGTACTCTTCAAGGATGATGAGCCTATTTTTCCAAGTGTAACTTTGGTATAAATCAGTACATTGTTGTTGTTAAGTACCATGGAGTCAGTTCCGACTCATAGTGGCCCTGTACAGGGTTTCCCAGGCTGTAAATCTTTACAGGAGCAGAAAGCCTCATCTTTCTCCCACAGAACAGCTGGTAGTTTCGAACTGCTGACCTTGTGGTTCACAGCCCGATTCGTAACCACTATGCTACCAGAGCGCCTTAAAATGCTCTATATCTACACAGATCAATTTCAAAGAAGCACAATACAACAATCATAAGCAATTGAAGAAGAATTTCAGTATTTACCAGTGTCTCTCAAAATCCATTTCATGTGATCCAAGTTATAACCTACACACCATTTCCCAAAAGACTCTTTCCTCACTCAAACCTGACCCAGTTCCCTCAACATTTCATAATTTCTCCAGAGGCTGTCATATGTCAATCCCCTAAACATCTCCCTGGGGCCCCAGTTCACGAGTCTTCTATCTCTTTGTCTTATATCTCTCATCTAGTTTTTCCTGTTTCTATTCCCCAGCTTCTATAATATAAGAAAAAGAAACTTTTTAGATAGATAGAATTTTCCTTAGGTTATTAGAGAAGCTGAGCGAACAAAAAAAAAATATTTCTCAGGGAAGTGTGTTGTTTTGCTTTCCTTATTTCCCGCCCTAGCATTTCTAATTATTTCTATCTCCATTTATTTTCTTGATACTTTAACAGTTTAGTCTGCTCACAACTGATTCCTTTGAGGCAAACTTTTTACCAATTCGGACACAAACTGTCTCTTCTACAGCATTCTCTACTTTTCTGCTGGGTTTGGTAATTCCTTGCAATGGCCTGACAGAACTCACAGACAATACTCATAAAGTAACAGGTTACAATTCAAGTTCAAGAATGACTCTGGATACAGTTCTTCAATCAGGACAGCCTCCTGTCAGCCATGTATGTCCTCAGGCCCAAACTTCTCCAACCTTTGGTCATTCAGCATGGTCCCCATCTTGCTCAGGCAAGGGTTACAAAGCTCTTTGGGTTCTGAGCACTAAGTGATCTGAGGCACACCACTCTACCAATCAGCTTCCTGCCTGAACACTCAGGTTTCTAGCTCCGTGGGCTAATAAGCCCACAACTCTGTGTTGTGCTGGTGTCTTGGTTTTGCTGTTACCATTTCTCTGTTGTTGCTTCTTACCTTCTCTTGCCTTCTCTGATGATATAGTTTTCTGTGTCCTGGATCAATTGGAATTTAGTCAGATACACACTGTAGAAGGGTCACAGTGCTTATGCAAATAAATTTTCTTGATATTGGAGACAAATGGCTGTTTAAACACTTAAATGATGTGATCAAAATGATGTGTTATATATAGAAGGATTTTCTACATGTGAGGTGGAAGATAATTTTATTTTGGTTTGTACAGGGGCTACCTGGACATTTGGATAGAAATGTTTTCTATAAATGATACCTAATACTGAACTTTAATTTTAGTCATTGAAACTTTTGAATAAATTTATTTAGCTGCCTTGAATTTTATGAAGTGGTCAAAGTAGTCTGAGAATCTCAGGTGCCTAAATATATTTTTTCATTTTTCATTTTGCTGATTAAAAGTAGTAGTGATACTATGCGCTGGCGTGAGATTTTGGCATGTTTAATTTATTTATGTTATTTAATGGATGAGCACATGGAGTTGGGAGAAACATCTGGAATTTGAATTTTTCAAATTTAAATGTAAGATTCTTAAAACTTATTCTAATATTTAGGAATTTTTTGTTGAGGCACTGCAAAACTAATTTCTCCTCTCTCCTTGTTATAGAATGCTTGAGAATAGTTTCTGGCATAATGTAATTTTAGGTACGTCTATACATACTGTGGAGTCCCGGTGTGGCACTGTGGGTTAATGTACCAGATTGCAAAGTCATTTGAATCGCAAGGTTGGAGATTCAAGCTCACCAGCCACTCCTTGGAAACCCTATACACGGTTGCTATGGGTTGGAATAGACTCTATGGCACTTAACAACAACAACAAAATACATATTGGGGGAATCCTGGTGTGCAATGTGGGATCTAGCACTAGACTGAAAGGCCGATTTGAACAACAAAGGTTGCTATGAATCAGAATTGACTAGACAGCACTTAACAACAACAATGACTTACATAATGGGGAGTCTTTGTGAGGCACTGTAAGATAAAGCAGTGGACCACAGAGTTGGTTTGAACTGCAAGGTTGGTTATTCAAATTCCCCAGCTGCTCCTCTGAAACCTCTGAAATATACAGGGTCACTATCAGTTGAAAACGGACATAATGACAATTAATAACAACATAGATTGGGGAGGGAGAAAGATGAGGCTTTCTACTCCTGCAAAGATTTGTAGTCTCAGAAACCCTATACAGTGTCGCTATGAGTTGATACCAACTCCACAGCACTTAACTGCAACAATATACTGGTTGGATTGCTAACTGCAAGGTCAGCAGTTCAAATCTACCAGTCACTCCTTGGGAGAAAGATGAGGCATTCTGCTCCCATAAAGATTTACACCCTCGGAAATCCTATTCAGGGGCATTATGGCTTGGAACTGATTGGATGGCACATAACTACCATACAAATTCAGAGTCTTTATGTGGTGTTGTAGAATAAGCACTAAACTGCCAATTGAAAATTTGGTGGTTCAAACCCATCAGCAGTTCCTCAGAAACCCTATACAAAGGTCACTATGAGTCAGAACCAACTTGATGGCACTTAACAATAACAACAACATATAGATTCAAAGAAGTACTAGTGGTACAGTGATTAAGCACTCATCTGCTAAATAAAATCAGCAGTTCAAACCTAGCAGCCACTCTGTAGGAGACAGATCAGTCTGCTTCCATACAGATTACAGGTTTAGGAACCCTATGGGGTAGTCTAGCCTGCCCTGTGCTGTCATGATCAGCTGGAATCACTCAATCACAATGGACTATATTGACTTAACTTCTGAAATCCTGTTCACGTCAATTCCTTCTTACTAATATTTAATACAATTGTTTTGTTCTGTTGTTAAATGTTTGAAAGTGCACAAATAATAGCTGTCTGTTGATTAGAGATTTTAGTCAAACATTCAATTGTAAATTTATAACTTAGATGTCTTTTAAAAATTATGTTTAGTTTTATTTTGATTAGGAAATAATACATACTTATTATACAATCCGCACACTCATGATGTTGCATATGAACCAAAGTTAGATTGTTGTTTGTGAAGGAAAAGCAACATAACATGTTTATTAAAAGTGTTGTTGTTTAGTGTCGTTGCATCGAGTCTGACTCATAGCTGTGCTATATAGGGTTCTAAGAGTGGCAGGTGGATTTGAACTGCCAACATTTGCAGTTCAAACTGGTCTTGTGGTCCAGGATCCTTATTAAAAGTAGATTTTCATTTATCTGGTGAGTCCACTTCTACTAAGAGAACAAGATTAAACAGCAATTACTAAATGGGGTTCTATCTATAAAGATTCTATCTATAGCTATTTGTCCTGGTGGTGCAAACAGTTAAGCACTTGACTACTAAATGATGAAAAGCAAAGAGTATAGCCTTCAGTACAGATTACACTTCAATTTAAAGAAAACAAAAGTACTCACACACAACTGGACCAAAGATAACATCATGATAAATAGAAAACTCAGTTGTCATGAAAACTCAGTTGTCAAAAGACTTCATTTTGCTTGGATCCATAATCCACACTCATGGAAGCAGAAGTCAAGAATTGAAAAGACATATTACATTAGGCAAATCTACTATAAAAGACTTCTTTAAAGGGTTAAAGAGCAAAGATGTCAATTTAAAGATCATTAGTTATTTTCAAATGCTGTATAAGCATGTGAAAGTTGGACAGTGAATAAGGAAGACTGTAGACGAATTGATGCATTTGAATTATGGTTTTGAGAAAGACTATTGAAAATGCCACGAACTGTCAGAAGAGCAAACAAATCTGATTTGGAAGAAGTAAAGCCAGAATTCTCCTTTGAAACGAGAATGGTGAGACTTCATCTCTAGTACTTTGGACATGTTGCCAGGATGGATTCACCAGTCCCTGGAGAAGGACATCATGCTTGGTAAATCAATCTAGGATCAGCACCAAAAAAGAGCCTCCCAACAAGATGAACTGGCACAGTGGCAGCAACAATGCACACATAACTATTGTGAGGATGGCACGGGCCTGGGCAGTGTTTCCTTCTGTTGGACATAGGGTCCCTGTGAGTCTGAACTATCTGGATTGGACCTGACAGCAATAGCTAACAGAAAGTCTGGTAGTTGGAATCCTCAAAATGAACCTCAGAAGAAAGGACTGTAATTTGCTTCCTAAAGTTCACATCCTTGAAAACCCTGGGGAATGTAATTCTACTCTGCAACACATGGAATCTCCCTGAGATGAAATCAACTAGCTGGAAACTCCTTTTTTTTTTTCTTTCTTTAAAGACCCAAAATCTGAATTATTAGAGTTTGAAATTTTTAAATAATGTAAGCAACTGGAAAAATACAAAGCAAGTTATATTCTATAGATAAGAATAATGACTACATATATAGCTACATATGGATGGTTAAGATGAATTCATTTAAAAGGAAAGGTATTTTTGCACAGGTTGAAATTAGTGATGTCATCTTTGGAAGGTTGAAAATAAATTTAAAATCAAAGGGAAAGGTACAGCAGGGACTCTTAGAAGTAGTCAAGGGATCCAAGTACTTGGTTATTCGGAAGGCTTCCAGAAATCAAATTTTAACTGTCTGGACAAATGGGCATTTAAACGGGGTGAACTACATACATGGCATTCTTTTCCTGGCTTCGTATTTTTAGTGAATACATTCTTTTTTTTTTTTCTTTTCTTTTTTCATTTTTTTTACTTACTTCCAATGATACAAGTCATAAATACAGGCTTTTTCTTCTGGGACAAAAATGGAAAAACTAATAAAACAAAAAACTTTTGACAGATTTTCTGTTCTGTTATAAAATGTAACACCCCTTCTAGAAAAGAGAAACTCCCTCCAAGTTATGTGAAAGAAGACCAGTGTCAACAAATAAATAAAAACATAACAGTTGAACGTTTCTTAAACACATGTTTGTACCCATTGAGTTATTATGTGTGTGGATTATATGATTTAGAGAAACAAAATTGAATGAATAGTTCCAGAAACAAGTAAGAACTCTAACCCCAAATAGTTGCTTATTGTGATGATTCTTTTCTAAGTCTGTAGATGGCATTTCAGTTAATTTATAAGAACTGGCTATTTTTTTTCCCCAGACTGGGCTGTCGTCTGGCTATTATAATGTTTCTGTATGAATGAAAAACCTCAGTCAGCTAGGAATAAAAACAATAAGAACTTTTAGCAGTGCCTTATCATGTTTCTGAATTTTGTGGGACTGGAAGTTATCTGATATATTGAAAATAGATATTTCTCAAAGAAGTCAAGCTGGATCTTCTGACTGTATTTTGCAAGACAGACGTCTTGCTCCGGCAGTTTTTTGGTTTTGCATAGGGAGAGACTGGACTAGCTGAGCACTTCCTGCTGCATTAGCATAACCCAGCCCACTTCCAACACACGCCCAGAACTACCTCATTAACCATTGGGATTGGAGCCAAAAGCATAAGACTACAGTGAATATAAAGGGGAATTACTGGCAAAACAGCTCTAGACCAATTTAGGACTAAACCCATTACTTTTTCAAGATCAGGAAGTATTACGATAACAGGAACCCTTCCTTCATTTCATTCAGATCAGAGACCAAGGTTTTAATATAATTTTAAAAAGATCTACAATAATTACCTACACCATAACAAGACACACAGCCCAGCTGCATGTATTTAAATTTTTCTGTTAATCTCGCTCTCTCTCTCTCTCCCTTCTCTCCTCTCTTTTAGTTATTTATTTTCTGGATAGCTTTGATACTGTGAACCACAGAAGAACTGGAGACTGGCATTGAAAGGAGGTGTTTTCCAACTTTTTTTTTTTTTTTTTAAGAAGTTTACTTCAACTAGAGAAAAGCTGAGAAATGACAGGGGCAAAGAGGAAAAAGAAAAGTGTGTCCTGGAGCAAGATGTATGCCCCCCATTGTGAAGACATTAAAAAGTGGTGTAGAAGGCGGCTACCTGTTTTGGAATGGGCACCACAGTATAATCTGAAAGAGAACCTGCTTCCAGACGCTGTGTCTGGAATAATGTTGGGAGTTCAACAGGTGACACAAGGTAATGTACTGTGTTTGATTTTCCTGTTACATGCAGAATAGATGTCACTCTGCTTTCTTGGGAGTGTATTATAACAGTTTAATGAAATGAATATTTAGTTAGCTACAGAAATAAGCACATTGGATATCTATGTAGGGAAGTTTTCCTAATGTCTCTCTCATTTCTGTTGTTGATAGCCATTGAACATTGAATGGATTTTTGAATGGCTTTACATATTTGCAACTTTAGAATTCGAGTTAAGGTTAATCAGCAATTGAGGGATAAAAATGCATTTTTATAGCTTGACCTTGCTGACATAGTTTTCTACTTTCGCTGAATCAAGCGATAAAGTGTCTTCTGGCATGAGCACACCATCTTTTGTAAAGCTAATTAGTAGCACACAATTACCTGTTTTAGCCTTGAGAGTTGCTATAAGCAAGGAACAGACCTTTCTGTACATAAAAGAGGCTCTTTGCCAAGATCATTATTTGCAAAGAGAATCCCATATGTCCATAGAGCTTGTATTTTACTGTGCATACTGATTTATTTCTGTATCACATTACCTACTGCATCTACTTCTCAACAACATTTTAGCTGGTAAGGACTCTGATTCTAATTTTCTCAAAGTATATTCCAAATGATATTCTGGGTTTAGATAGATGCTTCCCTTGATGATAGCTAGCTAACAAATGTGTGTATATGTGTGTGTGTGCATGGATGTGTGGCTATGTATTTTCCTTAAAGGCATAGTTATTGTTGTTTAGACTGATTCAGGTAACAATTTTCTACTTGTAGTAAGGAAAAAAAATGGAGTTTTCACCCTTGAAAATATAGAACAGTTTCCTTGCAACAAACTCTGTAAGTTTTTATTTCTCTGCAGTCTCATACTGTTAACTTATAAGCACTCTTTTAATTGAATTATTCTGTAGCTGGAACCAACTGGTTTGTGTAAGTATTTGTGTTTTTAGTATAATTAGGAACATCTGCCCTAGCAGCTTTGCTTTAGGATCCCCAATACTATCATTCTTTATGGAATTCCATTTCACTGAATTAGTCCTTGCATTACATTTTTAATGACCGTTTTGCTAATAGTAATGTATAGTAATATTTTAGAAAAAATGCAAAGTAAATAACAGGTTTGGTCTTGTTTTTTAGCTTTGTTTTTATTTAATTTTAAAATCAAAATTAAATACCACAAGTGCTTTACAGCTTAGGTGATGAAGTTAGAAGGCTGTTTTCACCAAATAGTTTCAACTTAGGTTTCAAACTTTCTTTGCTTAAATTGAATGTAAAATGAATGAATTTTATGTATTTAAAAAAATTTTTTTTTCAACTTTTGAACTTGCCAGGTTAATAAAGGAATTTAAGACAGGATTAAGTTACCTTAGATACATCATTATTGATATCATTCATGTCTTTGGTAATTAAATGTATAGCTTTTATTTGTGTATCCATTTTGAAATACTTGTTTTCTGAATCATGCGTTTCATTGGTTATAAAGAAACACAATAGTCAGCCCCTGACAAGAAGCACAATGCTTATACAGTCATTGAGTCTTGGTGGGAAACTATGGATCTGGTTGCTGGTCTTCTTGTAAGACCTGTTGTTGTTGTTGTTAAGTGCCGTCGAGTCGGTTCCAACCCATAGCGACCCTGTACAGGGTTTCCGAGGGTGTAAATCTCTCATTTTACAGGAGTAGAAAGCCTCATCTTTCTCCCGCGGAGCGGCTGGTAGTTTCAAACCGCTGACCTTAAGGTTCGCAGCCCGATTCATAACCACTACGCAACCAGCAGTGAATAAACAAAACTAAGAGTTTTTGTTCATGTATGAAAAGACCAGTCTTAAAAGTACCACCTCTTTTAAACGCAATTCTCTTCAGCTTTGTAAAGAAGTCTTGGTAGTGTAGTGGACTATGAGCTGGCCTGGTAACCACAAGGTCAGCAGTTTGAATCTACCTGTTGCTCCTTGGGAGAAACATAAGACTCTCTGCTCCCATAAAAATTTATAGCCTCAGACCCCCTATACAGGGTGGCTATGAGTTGGAACCCCTTCGATGGCACACCACTACTGCTAATCACCAAACTTTGTAATGGTAATCTATTATAGAAAGTTAAACAGTGACGCACCATCAGCTAGGAGCCCTGGTAGCTGTTGGGATGCTAACAGTAACGTTGGTGGAGTGACAATGATGAGGCTTTCTGATCCTGTAAAGATTTACAGTCTCAGAAGAACTGACTTGATTGATGCCAGTAGGTTTTTTGGTCCTTTTGATTTACCATTTATTATAAAGGCACTGTGCTAAGCCTCTTACATATGTTATTTTACCTTATTGTTGTTGTCATTGAACTGATTTTTACTCACGGTGACCCCATGTGTTGTTGTTGTTATATGCCGTGGAGTCAATTCCGACTCATAGTGACCCTGTACAGGTTTTCCAAGGCTATAAATCTTTACTGGAGCAGAAAGCCTAATCTTTCTCCCACGGAACAGCTGGTAATTTCGAACTGCTGACGTTGCAGCTTGGTGCCTGATTCGTAACCACTACCCTACCAGAGCTCCTTGACCCCATGTGTACAGATTAAAATTGTTCATAGCATTTTAAAGATTGTAAATTTTCAGAAACAGATTGCCAGACCTGGCTTCTCATGCACCTCTGTTGTTGTTAAATGCTGTCGAGTCGGTTCCGACCCATAGTGACCATCTAGAGGGTTTCCAAGAAGAGACTTGTGAGCTTGAACCACCAACCTTGCAGTTCAAACTGGCTTTGCAGTCTAGCGCATTAACCTGTAGCGCCACACCAGAACCCTCTGGGTGGGTGCAAATACCAACTTTTCAGCTAGTAGTCAAGAGCTTAACTATTTACACCACCTAGAATAGTCATTTCCTTAACAAAATTTTGAAAGAAAGCAGTCACGTCTTCCATTTACATAGAGAAAATAAAGGCTTTGAGAGTAAGTTTCCCTGGACTTCATACTAGGTAGGGAGTGCATTGGCCCTGTAAAGATAACCACCGGACTACAGACCACAAGGTTGGTGGTTTGAACCCACCAACCACTCCACAAGAGAAAGATAAGGCTTTCTGCTTCCACAAAAGATTTAAAGTCTTGGACACCTAGTACAAGGTTGCTATGAGTCAAAATCAACTCCATGCCATTAACAACAACAACAACAACAACATATACCTGATAAATGATAGAGTCAGGACTTGATTCCAAAGCTAACATACTCAATGTTTTATATTTTATGTCTACACTGCCAAAATAACCAGACTTTTCATAACACCAATGTTATTAGAAACAGAAGACATTTCTTTGGAAAGGTACAAATATCCTTCTCTTCAAATTTCTTTTGCATTCAGGTTTCATCCCTGCAGTTTTTAGACTCAAAGCCAAAATGGCAAGAAAAATAACTACAGTAGGGAGTAAGAAAAGCATTTAGCTCTGGTAGCGTAGTGGTTACGAATCGGGTTGTGAACCGCAAGGTCAGCAGTTTGAAGCAGCGGCTCCGCAGGAGAAAGATGAGGCTTTCTGCTCCCGTAAAGATTTACAACCTCGGAAACCCTGCACAGGGTTGCTATGGGTCGGAACCAACTCAACGGCACTTAACAACAACAACAACAACTTCTATTTGCACGAATGTAATATTGACGATCATTATTGGTGGCATTTCTTTAGGGAAATTAGAATAAGGAAGGGGTACTTTTTATATTTACATCATTACACAAAGAGAACAAATACTTTTTTTACTCTACTGAGTTTTGGAGAGCTTTTCAGGAACTCAGCATAGTTGAGTTATATGAAAATGTTGAACTCAATGTGTTTTTGACATAAATATTCTAAGCTTATATGGTTCTATCAAGCAGTTGTTTTTCTTTCTTATCTTGATCTAGAAATGAATTTAAAACTATGGACAATGGAAATAATAATTTGAGTGTTTTCTATATGCAGAATACTTACAGAACATTTAAATTGCTTTATTAAAGATTTCCTTTTTGTTAAATATAATAGTTGCTTTCATTGCTCA
Source organism: Chrysochloris asiatica (assembly GCF_000296735.1). NCBI lineage: Eukaryota > Metazoa > Chordata > Mammalia > Afrosoricida > Chrysochloridae > Chrysochloris > Chrysochloris asiatica. The sequence goes on along the minus strand of NW_006408549.1, from coordinate 13,282,882 downwards.
GACCTGACTTGTCTCTAGCATTTTCTATACCCTTTCTAGAACTCTTCCTTTTCTTGGTGTTTAGATATTGCGCTTTTGTTTTTCAAATACTACCTCTCTGGCCTTCTTAGATACCTCTACACTAGGCCCTAGTTGCATAATGGGTTACATATTGGACTTGCTAACTTCAAGGTTGGCAGTTCAAACCCACCAGCCATTCTTTGGGAGAAGTTGAGGCTGTCTGCTGCTGTAGGTATTTGCAGCCTCCAAGACCCTATGGAGTTGTTCTACACTGCCTGATAGGGTCACTGTGAGTCCAAATTGACTTGACCAAAGGCTGTGTGGTGTTTGTTGTCTACCTGTTAAACATTTGTATCCTGTAGACTCTAACCCTAGCCTCTTTTCCCAACTATTTCCTAGGCAATTCCATCTGTACACAAGACTCTATCCCTATACTCAACACAGGATTCATGTATCCAACTATTCAAACCTAGAATGCTCTATGTTGTTGTTGTTGTTAAGTGCCGTCAAGCACTTCAAATATAACATTTCAACTTTTAAAACAAACTGAATTATAATAGTAATAGTTATTGTTAGACGCAGAGAGGAATACTCTTCTAAGATCACTTGATGTTTTTACTTAATTGAATTTCAGTGAGGATAAATAGTCCAAAGTCACATAGTAAATGAGTGGAAGAGGTAGAATTTGAATTCAAGGAGTTTGATTTCAGAGATTATGTTTTCACTTTTATACTAGACAACCTGTCATAGAAAGTTCTGGGAATCATTCTCAAGTTTCCCTTCTCTTAACCATCCTACCTACTTCTATTAGTATATAATCAGTCACTGGGTTCTTTTGTTTCTACTTCCTAAATGTTTTTCCAACCAAGTAGCCTTGCTTCTTGTCCTTGGTGTGGCCCTTGAAACTGTGTGGATCTTCATCCTCTGCTCTGTCTCCCCCTGTAGGCTGTATTCTATACTGCAGCCAGAATGATCAGAAATCTAAGCACTGCATCCCTGTATTGAATTTGGCAATGACCTTCTACATACATTTTCTCTAGAATAGATCTCAATTTTTCATCGTACCTATTAGATCATTAATAATCTACACCTCTTCATATAAAGCTCAACTCAAAGACTTTTCTCCTCTTAGAACCCTTTCAAATTATCTCGGGAAGACTTACATTTCCTCCTCTCCTACTCCCTTTGTACTTTCTGCGTATCTCTATGAGAGGCCTTTACACAATGTGTCATAATCTTTTGGCACAGATCTTTCCACAGTAGTCTGTAGGCTCTGGAAACAAAGTTAATGTCTTAATCTTTATACTCCTATGAACTTCTATATCACCTGGCACATGGAAGTAAGCTTTCAATAAATGTTTGTTGGAAGTATGAAAATACAATGTCGCTCCCAAAGCTAACTTGTTCTATTAAACCATGCTGTGGTCCTAGGAAGGAAACTATTATCAAAATTTACTGTTTTCAAAATAAACTTAAGATGCTAAGTTAACAACATGTTAAAAATTGTTGTTGTTGTTAAGTGCTGTTGAGTCAATTCTGACCCATAGTGACCCTGTATAGGGTTTCCAAGGAGCAGCTGGTGAGCTTGAACCACCGACCTTGCAGTTCAAATGACATTGCAGTCTGATGCATTAGCCCACAGCACCACACCAGGACTCCATATTAAAAATAAGAGTAGATAATTTCTTCCAATTCTTCCTACTTTACTGAAGTACAAATTTACGACCTTCCAGACAAATCTGGCGAAAGACGTTGTTCCTGTTGTCTATAAACAGTGCTATATTTTCCTTCAGCAAATATGAATATTTCATATAAAAATTCAGATGCCTGATCTCTTTTGGAAAAGGGATCAATAAAACCATGTGAGAACCACATTCTCATGAAGAGAAACTGTGTTGGACCTTAAAAGAGGCTGTCATCTTCAAACAGGGCATGCACTTTGCAGTTTACTCAGTTCCCACCATGCACACATGCTGATGATACCTTTCCTACTGGTGTTCTCATTGGTTGCTTGTCCCTATGGGTGTCTGGATTTGGTTCCCCATCCAAGTCACTTCCTAACATATGCCTTCAATGCACCCTTAAATAAAATCTTTAAGAGAAAATACGAATGATTAGGTCCTTAACCTATATCCATAGAACCATTTGGGTCTGTTAACTCATACGAATATATTATGTTGTTCTTGCTGTTAAGTACTGTTGAGTCAGTTCTGACTCATAGCAACCTTGTATAAGATTTCTGAGGAGCAGCTGGAGGGATTGAACTGCCGATCCTGTGGCTCCAACTGCCCTTGCAGTCCAGCACATTATCCTGCAGCTGCACACCAGGACTCCAGTGTATTATGTTGTTGTTGTTGTTAAGTGCCGTCAAGTCAGTCATAGCAACCCTGTATAGGGTTTCTGAGTAGCCACTGGTGAGCTTGAACTGCCAACTTTGCAGTTCAAACAGCTTTGCAGTCTGGCGCATTAACCCACAGTGCCACACCAGGACTCCCCAGTGTGTTATAGTCCTATGTATTTTGTGCTATTTATTTAAAAAACAGTTTCTGGGCAGTTGTCCATAGGCTTCATAGACTGCCAAACTCATTGCCCACTTCCAAAAGTAGTTAACTATTAGTGTAGATGAGTTCAGTTCAAATTAATATAAAGCAAGCTTTAGGCAAGTCTGTCACTTTGCTCAAGTATTTCTTCAAAAACATTTTGTGTGTTTTTAAGTATTGAACAAATTGGGAACCTCTCATTACTAATACAAAGGAAACAGTCACTACTTAAAATTTTTCACAATGTTCTTTGGCTGATAATTTGTCACACTTGATTGTAAAAATATCTTTCAAATGAGCAAACATTCATACAGAACTTAAAACATGTCATCAATGGCTGACAAGCTTAGCATTATGAAGGTAAGTCAAAAAGTATTGCTACTAGTGTGCCAGTTCATACATGCACAGGTTTATTCCAAACAAAATATGTTTAGACATAGCTCTGTGATGGGATGGTTGAAGAGAAGTTTGCTTAGTAACACACTTATCTTAGTCTTTTTGGACTAACTTCAACAAAAAGATCCCATTAAAACAGTAACTTCAAAGAGGGTTTGCTGAGTCAGTTAAATTCAAGTCAGAAAGGTCAGCTCAGATTTTGTTGACTGTTTTTTGGGATTTTCAATGGGTAATCTAGGAGTCCTAGTGTAGTGCTGTAGGATAAGCACTGGACTGCAAGGTTGGTTTGAACCACAAGGTTGGCAGTTTAAACTCACTAGCTGCTCCTCAGAAACCCAGGGCTGCTATGAATCAGAACTGATTTGATAGAACTTAACAACAACCACAACAATGGATACTCTTGATAGATTTTCTGGAAGAAAACAGGAGGTTCACAAGGGTTTGTTAGGAAGATGCTTTCAGAAAATTGAAAACTGCATTGGTGCAAAAAAGGCCAGAAAAAATGTGCCAAGAATTTTATTTCCATCATGACAGTGCATCCCCTTATTCTTAGAGAACCAAAGCTGTCCTTTAAGAATATTATTGGGTACACAGAGTAGACAGGGATGAGCAATTTGGACATTGGCTACCCAAAATGGGGGGTGGGGGGGGTGGATTGTGCCTACAAAGGCAAGAAGTGACTGGCTTACAAGCTTTCAAGAGGGATCCTAGATCCAGAGGGCACAGAGGAAGGTAGAATCTCCACTGAGTAGGATCCAATCTTTCTGGGCGGGCTAATGAAAGGAGATGGTTCCTACTCATAGGGATTGTGTATAGGATTTCCAAGGAGCAGTTGGTGAGTTTGAATGATGGAATTTGCAGCTCAAACCAACCTTGAGGTTGAGTGCTTATCCTATGGCGCTAAACTAGGCCTCAGGTAGGATTAGAGATGGAAATACCACTTCAAAATGTATAGATCTAGATGAAAGATATGTCAAGAAATAGTAATTTCACATTTTGATATTTTACTTAATAAAGGTGTCTATGATTTTATAGCAATACTTTTTGACTTCTCTTATAAAAGACTTTGAACTCCTGGTGTGATGCGGTAGGATAAACACTGGTTGACTGTTTAAATCTACCAGGCAGTTCTCAAAAACCCTATTCAGGGTCACTGAGAGTTGGAAACTACTCAAAGGCACTTAACAACAACAACTGCATGACTTTGGTCTCTAGAGTGTTTAGTTCACATTCTATACTGGATGACCACTTGGGGTGAAATAGTTACTTTGTTTCCAACGTGTTAATTTAAGAATTGAGACAAGATGGGGATATTAGATGCATGACTTGCCATGCAATACACTGAGGACTAAGATGAGAATGTTTTGCTTTGCATTCCAGGGGATCACCTAGAGTTTTTAGTCCTAAACCATGAAAATTTTAAGCTGCCATAGGGTTGCCTGATGTTCAAACCACAATATTTTGAACTGCAGACAAAAGATGGATGTTCCTTATAATTATGCAGAATGTGTGGCATTGCTGGCACCAAGACATATGTGTGGAAGTTGAGCTTCACTGCACTCCTGAGGGGGACTTAGTGACACGTGGAACAATAAGCAGAAATTCCTGAAGCATACTACATTACAAAGATTAAAGGCTTGTCTGAAAACTTCCCTGCATGGTCTCAGTCTTGGAAATGCAGCAACTTAATATTAGCTATATATTTTTAACCCAGCCCGCTTAATTGCTCTGTCTTCCTGCTATTAACCTTTTTTTTTCCAGGAACAATGTCAGCAAAGTATTGCTAAATTAGTCTAAAATGTACTTCCTTTGATCCCTGTAAAAATACATGTATGAGCTAGTAACTTTGTTGACTTTTTCCTTCATCTCTTGACCCATACTCAGTATAGCTGTAGGCGTGATTCAGTGGTTCTTATTTATTTATTTATTTATTTTTACTTTTTCTAAGTGTAAAAAGATAGTGAGTTGGATATAAGAATTCCATTGTATTTCTTTACTCAGGATAGCAACCTTTATAGTATTTTAAATGATCCATAGTAGATGCATCCCTGAGAAATGAAATTACTTATATGCTCAGATGCTAATCAAAGGTTGGAGGTTTGAGTCTATCTAGATGATCCTTGGAAGAAAGGCTTGGTGCTCTTCTTCCTAAAACTCACCCATTGAAAACCCTGTGGAGCACAGTTCTGTTGTGACAGACATCGGGTCACCATTAGTCAGATTTGACTTGATCGTAACTTTTTTTTTCCATACAAGGATGAAACATTGTGATAATATCCTTCATCTCCACCCCTTAACTGCCGTTTGTCACAATACTGGCTTGGGTGTTGCTGTAATATGGGAAGCTATGCCACCAGTATTTTAAATACCAGCAGGTTCACTCATGTTGGACAAGTTTCAGCAGAGCTTCCAGATTAGAAAGAAGGGGAGGTGGACAACATCTGAATGGTTACCCACTGAAAAGTGTATGAATAACAGCAGAACACTGTCAGATTGGTGCCAGAAGACGAGCCTCTCAGGTAGAAAGGCCCTCAGGTTGAATATATGACTAGAGAAGAGCTGTCTCCTCAAAGCAGAGTTGATCATGATGACATGAATAGAGCAAAGCTTTGGGGACCTTCATTGACTGATGGTGTACAACTCAAATGAGAAGAAACAGCTGAAAACATCAATTGATAATAGAATCATGGAATGGACAAAGTATGGAAATTTAGACGAAGTAAGGAAAATTAGAAGTGATCACAAATGAAATGAAACATGCAAAGATCGATATACTAGGTATCCGTGAATTGAAATGGACTTGCATTGGACGTTGTAAATCAGATAATCATATTATTTACTATGCCGGGAAGGACAAATTCAATAGGAATGGAGCAGCAGTCATCTTTAAAAAGAGCATTTCAGTTCTGTTTTGAAATACAGTGCTGTTTGTTGTAGGATAGTATCATACATCTACAAGGGAGACCAGTTAATACCACTATTATTCAAATTTAAACACAAACCACTAAAGCCAGTGATGATGAAATTGAAGAATTCTGTAAACATCTTCAGTCTGAAATTAAGCAAACATGCAATCAAGATGCATTGATAATTACTGGTGATTGGAATGCAGAGGTTGGAAACAAAGAAGGATCATTAGTTGGGAAATATGGCCTTGGTGATAGAAATGATGCATGATATAATTTTTCAAGATCAATGCTTTATTCATTGCAAATACCTTTTAAAAAACACCATAAAGATGACTATACACTACATGTGGACGGCACAAGAATCAAATTGACTACATCTGTAGGAAAGTGGTGAAAAAGGTCAATATCATCAGTCAAAACAAGGCCAAGATCAGACTATGGAACAGACTGTCAATTGCTCATATGCAAGTTCAGGTTGAAGCTGAAGAATATTAAAACAAGTCCACAAGAGCCAATATGTGACCATCTCAAGAATAGCCTTGGTACATTAGACACTCATGACTGCAGACAGAAGAGTTGTGGGATGACATGAGCATCATACAGGAAGACAGCAAAAGGTCATTTAAAAGACAGGGAAAAAAGAACCGAAATGGTTATCAGATGAGACTCAGAAACTTGCTTTTGAACATAGAGAAGCTAAAGTGAATGAAAGAAATGAGGAAACACAAAGGCTAAGCAGAAAATGTCAAAGGGCAACTTGAAAAAACAGTCAAGTATTATAATGAAATATGCAAACACCTGGAGATATAGAGAAAACCAAAAGGGAAGCACATGAACAGCAATTCTCAAACTGAAAGAACCAAAGAAAAAAACCAAGACTCATGTTGTAATATTGAAGGATTCTATTGCATATTGAATTATGCAGAAAGCATCAAAAAGTACCAAAAAGAAATAGTCAGTGTCAACCATTTGAAGAAGTAGCACATGCTCAAGAACCAATAGTACTGAAGAAGTCCAAGATGCACTGAAGACAATGGCAAACAACAAAGCAGCAGGAATTGACAGAATACAAATGGAAATTGTTCAACAGCCTGATGCAGCACTGGAGGTGCTCACTCATCTCTGTCAAAAACACTGGAGGACAACTACCTGGCCAGCTGACTGGAAGACATCATATTTACGCCCATTCCAAAGAAACTATCAAACAGAATACAGAAATCATTAAATTACATGGAAGTAAAGTTTTTATGAAGATAATTTTAAAATGATTGCAACAGTATATTGACAGGGAAGAGCCAGAAATGTAAGCCTGATTCAGAAGAGTGCATCAAACTAGGGACATCAATGCTGACCTCAGATGGATCTTGACTGAAAGCAGAGAATACCAGAAATATGTTTACTTGTGCTTTAATGACTATGCAAAGACTTCATTTGTGCAGATCCTGAAAAAATAGGGATAGTATTGTGAAGAACTAGTATTTCAGAATACCTAAATGTGCTCATGAAGAACCTGTATAGATCAAGAGGCAGTGTTTGGAATGGAACAAGGGTATGTAAAATCAAGAAAGATGTTCATAGGGTTGTATCCTGTTACCAAAGTTATTCAATCTGAATGCTGAGCAAATAATCCAAGGAGCTGTATTATTTGAAGAACACGAGGGGCATCAGGATTGGAAGGAGATTCTTTAAGAATCTGTGATATTCAGATGATATAACCTTGCTTGCTAAAACTGAAGAGGAATTAAAATACTGCTGAAGATTAAAGATGACAGCTTTCAGTATGGATTGCATCTCAACGTAAAGAAGAAGAAAAAAAAAATCTTCCCAACTGGACCCATAAAAAACATGATAAATTGAGAGAGATTAAATTGCCCAAGGATTGGTTTTGCTAGGATTCACAATCAACACTCATGGAAGCAGCAGTCAAAAAATCAAAGGTCATATTGCATTAGTTAAATCTGCTGCAGAAGACCTCTTTAAAATGTTCAAGAGCAAAGATGTCAGTTTAAGGATTAAGGTGTTCCTGACCTGAGATGTGATATTTTTAATAGGGTCATATACATGCAAAAGTTGGACAGTGAATAAGGGAGATTATAGAAGAATTAATGTTTTTTATCTGTGATGTTAGCAAGGAACTGAAAGTATCATGGACTGCCAGAAGAACCAACAAATCTGTTTTGGAATAAGTACTGCTAGAATGTTCCTTAGAAACTAGGATGACAGAGTTTGTCTCTCATTTTTCTGGATGATTTGTCAGGAGGAACCAATCCCTGGATAAGGATATCATGCTTGGTAAAGTGGTGGGTCAGTAAAAAAGAGGAAGACTCCCAATGAGATGGATTGATACAGTCATAGCACAAATGGGCTCAAATGTAACAACAGTTAATGAGGATGATGCAGCACTGAGCAATGTTTTGTTCTGAGATGCATGTCAGTCAGAACTGACTCCATGGTACCTAACAACACTAACAATCCTTGATCTTCTTTTGTAAGATGCTAAGAATTTTACAAGATTCATAATAAAACAGACTGGCAGTGAGTATAGGATGAAGTATGTCCACTATATAGTAGCAGTAGTTGTAGTTATTAGGTGTCGGCAAGTCGGTTCTGGCTCAAAGTGGCCCCTGTATAGGGTTGCTGAGGCGGTAAATCTTTGTGGGAGGAGAAACCCTAATCTTTCTCCTGCTACATATGTAGTAGTAGACATCTGCTTTTACCAGATTGCATCCACGGTAGCTTCTTTAATTTATTTTACTTCACGTTTATTTTTAAGAACAACCCTTCATCCACTTTTAGTACATGTGGTTTAGGTCAGGTTCTACTTCTGGCTTTCATCCAGGTTGCGCAGTGGACCGAGTCCTTCTAGACTAGGTTTCTTGGCTGCTCATTGGAACCAGCTAAAGGCTTAGAAAGACAAAAACTGTGGTACCGAGCCCCAATCCTAAGTAATTAAATCAGACTTTCTATGGGCAAGGTACAGGCATTGAAGGAGAAATTGTGTTTCTTCTTCTTTTTAAAAAGTGTTCTGTATTCTAATGTGCAGCAAGATTTACAGTCTGATCCAGGTACAGTTATCGGTACAAGTGAAGGTCTATGGCCCAAGTCATGATAATTAGCATGATTCCTGACAGCAGCCAGTGATTTGTTCAGGAATGAGCTCAAATTCCTGGACACAAGGATATGAATTTACTACAAAGTAGGCCAGTCATTTCTTATTTTTAAATGATAATTAAAAAAAAATTACCAAGTGGTCCAACCACTTGGAATCAGTCTTGATTCCAGGATATGTGTGTGCCTTTTATACAGACATTTTCCATTGCACTGGGTTAGTAAGGTGGACATGTCTCTACAGGTTACCAACCCCTCCATAGCCTGAGAATGAAGCCAAAATAGCCAAAGGCAGAGAGTAGAGAACCCAAGTCTTGACGACAACCAGAACACCCTTGACTTTTCACTTTCATGTGCAAGCATATTTTTTTTCCTTGATTATGAGGCTTAAGTTGGATTACTTATAATCACATTAAATACATACTTGAGTACTATTATAATTCCGATGTATTATACAAATTTTGTATAATTTTATAAAACCCAGCAAGATAGATATCATCCAACTTTATATTTTATGTGATGAGGAGTTTGCAACTTAGAACTTGATTTTAGGTGGCTTGACCTCAATTCTGTAACTGCTAAGCCCTCCGGATTCAATTGCTCGGCCCTCAGTGTCTTCTCTTCTCCTGTTTGCTTCTAGTGTAACAGACCTAATCAGAGTGGGACTAGCACTGAATCTGGGCAACAGATTTGAGTCTCCCTTCCACATCAACTTTTCATGCTGCTCCTTTCCAAGATGACATATCACTTTCCTTGATAACATAAACCTAGAGTCTCTGGTTGAAACCAGAAGCTAGCT
>NW_006408549.1:13231438-13269882 GCF_000296735.1 Chrysochloris asiatica | reverse complement strand
CATATAATGCAATCCCAATCCAAATCCCAACAACATTCTTCAAAGAGATGGGAAAAACAATTACAAACTTTATATGGAAAGGAAGGAAACCCAGGATAAGCAAATCACTGCTTAAGAAGAAGAATAAGGTTGGAGGCCTGTCACTTCCCGACTTCAAAACTTACTACACGGCTCCAGTGGTCAAAACAGCTTGGTACTGGTACAATGAAAGATACACAGATCAATGGAACAGAGTCGAGAATCCAGAAATTAACGTATCTACATACTCTTGTTCTTAAGAGTCTTTCATTGATCCATGCTAGGCTGCCTTAAAGGAACTCTGGTAGTGTAGTGGTTACAAATCAGGCTGCTAATCTCAAGGTCAGCAATTTGAAACTACCAGCCATGGGAGAAAGATGAGGCTTTCTGCTTGCTGTAAGATTTACAACCTTGGAAATCCAATATTGGTTTTCTGTGACTCAGAATCAACTCAATGGTAGTTGCTTTTTTGGATTATTAAGAGTCCAGGAGAGAAAGGCCTATCTTGGGTTTTCCTTATCTTTTTGACATTGGAGATGACTTTCCAGGAGGTAAGAGTCCACCCTTGTTCATGTCCTTGAGCCTCAGCAGGATAGTTCTTTCCCAACACAAACAAAATTTCCACTTACATGAAGTATCTAGAATAGGCGAACTGTCAAGAACAAAATTGATATTAGAGGTTACCAGGGATTGGCTGCAGGAGAAGAAAGGGGGATTTCATTACTTAAAGGACATTGAACTTTTGTAAAGAATGATGGAAATTTTGGGATATGGATAAGGGTAATGGTTAAACAGGGAGTGCACTGAACAAAGTTGGCAATTGAAACCCACCCACTGCTCTATAGGAAGAAAATGAGGATTTCTGCTCCTATAAAGATTTGTTGTTGTTGTTGTTGTTGTTAAGTGCCGTCGAGTTGATTCCAACCCATAGCGACCCTGTACAGGGTTTCCGAGGCTGTAAATCTTTACAGGAGCGGAACGCCTCATCTTTCTCCTGTGGAGCCGCTGGTGGTTTCGAACTGTTGGCCTTAAGGTTCGCAGCCCGATTCATAACCACTACGCTACCAGTACTCCTTTTTACAGCCTCAGAAACTCTACACAGGGTTGTTATGAGTTAAAACTGACTCAGTGCACAGAACAACAACAGCAATGGTTGTACATCTTGATGAACATAATTAATTTCACTGAATTGTACTTGTGGAGAATACCGAAATGTCAGATGCTTTAGTTACATTTATTTACCATAAAACCACAACTAAAAGGATAATAAGCTGTATTCTCCAATCTTTGTTCCTAATTAGCTTTTCTTTTCTCTAATTTTTTCTTTCTAGCTCTTGGTATAAATATTCAGCTGCCTACTGGGCACCATCTTATTGATTCTCAGAAACATATAAAAGTAAACACATCATTTTCCCTCCCCTAGACCACTCCTTATCCTGTACCCCTTGTCACATGGACATCCTTGTTCTTAACACTCCTTCAGCTACACCATTGCAAATGGATATCATTGTGTGTAGTTCCTTTGCTTCTCACGATTTGGCCCCTTTCACTCTACCTTCCACCTTCCTTCTTGTTCCCTCTTCATAGCTCACTCCTGGAACTTCAGATGCTTCTCTGGAATCAATTCCCACCACAGGTATGTTTTTAGTACCTTGTTTAATGCTGAAAGCTAAGATTTAAATTTTGAAAGATTTCATTTGACTTTTGAGATTTCTTTATTTAAATCTAAACGTCGAACAACGTTGGTGTCATATTCCCAAATGTCAACAGCAGGCTACCGTTGATAGGTGCCTGTCTTCTTTATTTGGGTATGACTTCCAGTTTGTCACTGTCCCCAACATTCTATATTATTTTTACATCACTACTGCTTCTCTCCAAGGGGCTGTGAAAGTGTAGTGGGTTACAAGTTGGGCTACTAACTTCAAGCTCATCAATTTGAATCGGCTTTCTGCTCCTGTTCAGACTTACAGCCTTGGAAACCCTATACAGGGTTGCTATAAGTCGGAACCAACTCGATGACATACCACCACCACCACTGCTTCTCTTAGAGCAGAATGATCTTGAACCCTGCTAACTTTTTGAGGAAGGCTCCTCAACCCTACCTCCCCAAATGTTTTGATTTTGTCCACTTCTTCCCACATACATTGCCACACCTAAGCCCCAACCATAGAGCAGTAGTTCACCTTCACCTCTACCATCTATGAGAAAGAGCTATACTTGGAGGAGTCAAGGATGAACACGCTGAAGAGGACACGTGGGAGGAGACCATGCCTATATGTGTGTATATTTTTTCTCATATAGTAATTCTTCATCTATGCTATCAGTATGATAATAGCATCAAGCTGGTCTCAAGTTGAGCTCTGGTATATTTCTTTCTCTTTCCAAAAGCAAGTCCTAACCTTAGCTTTACAAGTCAGAAGGAAGTCCCACTGAGATCTAAACTATGTTGCTCTACTTTGGCTTTTCTAGAGCTCTGTTTTACTCACTAACTCAGCTAGTAAAGTGAGATTTTTGTTGCAATTTCCATAATGCCTGTATGTGTAGATTCTCTCCAGAGAAAGAGTGATTAGCAGGACTTGATTTATTGAAATGCCATTGTATGTAATGCCATATGTCTGTAGCTAAGCACATCTTTCTAACTTTTTAAGACTATCATTTTGCTCTCTCTATTGATCCACTTTTATTTTTACTACCAAATACTCATTTCATCTTATGCCATGTAGACGGGATTTTACTGCTCTTCATGAACCTAAATAGAAGCACAAAATCGAAATCCTTTGGCGGCTCCCTAGGTTATACAACCTACTGAAGGTATAAAGTATCTGAAACCAATACTCTATACAAACTTCCAGTAAGAAAATGTTCCCACCCTTAGGTACCCACACCAGAATGAGATCGCCAAGGTTGAAATAACAAGATCATGTTCTATTTTACTTTTGTACAAATTTCTGATGTGGAGTACAGGGAAAAATAATAAGCTCCTTGTGGGCTAGATTGTTGTCTTATACTTCTCTGTCTCTTTCCAAGAACATAGCAGAGGTTTGTATTCTTTCAAATATTTTTGGAATAGAAGTGAATAAAGAACCCTAGCAAGATAGATTAGTATTCTTGAAAACAAAATAATTAGATGGGGTAGGTACTTCCAAGAATTACACATAAGAAATCAAACCCAACTGCATGGGTAAAGCTGAGGTTTATTTCCCTCTGGTAACTGGTTGGCAGTGGTCTTTAGTGTTATTATTAGGAAACCACATTATACCCAGTTGCCTGGTTCACAGCATCAGTAGACTCAAGGTTAAAAGGTAGTCTAAGAGAGTCTCCCATGGTAAATTTGCATATATTCAAGAACCACAATTATGGGAAAACAAAATTGCTACAGAGATATATCACCTTGGTTGACAATTATTGCTAATCAGAGAAGATCAGTGGTCCCCTAAGCATTTTAGGGAGTAAGGCAAATCATAATATGTGGGTGCTTTCATCCTAAAGTTTGTTTTTTACAAGTGAAATCTCACAAATTTGAAATCTGATTATCACTGGAAATGTCTTTGCCTGCCTAGATTCATGCTGGTTTGTGCTCACCTGGAATGGACAAATATCTTCAAGACATCCAAGCAAATAAATTCTGACAATTCATTCAGCAACAACTGTACAAAATTCAGAATCACTTAGTTAAGTTATTCCTAAAAGCCAAACACAAGGACAGAGGCTACTGTTTCAGTACCAGGGCCCTGTCACTGTAAGAAATTTTATCCTGAGAGGCCCATAATACAAACCATAGACATACAAGAAAAACAGAAACCAGAGCAAAATAATAAACCTAGAAAACCAAAATGCTACTTACCTTTAAGGAGCTCTGGTAGCGTAGTGGTTACGAATTGGGCTGCGAGCCGCAAGGTCAGTAGTTCAAAACTACCAGCGGTTCTGCGGGAGAAAGATGAGGCGGTCTGCTCCCTTAAAGATTTACAGCCTCGGAAATCCCGTGTAGGGTCGCTATGAGTCTGAACCGACTCCAGGGTACATCACAACAACAACAACAATCACGTACCTTTAAGCCCCTGAAAAGTACCATCTTAGATTTAGCTTTACCTCTCCCTAGCCCTGCCTAGCAGGCAGTGTTACATTCTGCTGTGCATAAAGTCACTATGAGTCGGTACCAACTCGATGGCACCTAACAACAACAACAACAACAGTCCTGATGGTGTTGTTTCAGTCATTATTGAGAGATCTCTATTAGGAGTCACTTCTCCTGCACTGGCTCACTCTTGGGTACAGACACAAGTCCACATTGATCTCCAAAGAGGATTTTACCTCCCTGGCTTTGCAGATCTCATCAGGTTACCCCATCCCAGGACCAAATACTCTTGCCAACCATCAATCTCTTACAGTCGTTGACCATGTGGAGAGGGGACTGGGTTGCTCCAAGAGCTTTCCTAAGGGATGCTTCTTACAGGCAAAGTGCGTAGAGCATTCTGAGCAACCCTTAAGTTTCTAAATAGTGAGTCACCTATTCCAACCTAATAAGATGCCCTTTTCCATGATGTGGTCTCAAGGAGCGGAGTGTTATAGAAATATGATTCTAAAAGAATAACCAAATCAAACCAACCAACCAACCAAATAAAAGCCACAAAACCATTTTTTTCACTTTCCATGGGAGCAATATCTATTCAACTGCATCCAGCTAGATATTAAAGAGTGCCTGGTCCTAACTGGAGCTTTGAAGTCCCCAGTCCTGCTCTACCCAATAAGTTCAACACCTACTAACAAAATTGGCCTTTTGTGTCCTCAGGCTGTTACCTGCTTTTGTATGAGCTCTTCACTTTGACTACTTCTTAACCTCTTTTCCTGACTTATTCGCTTTTCCTCACTTATTCTTGGCTCTGACTACTTGACTTTGCTTACACCCTTATCTATTTAAGAATCAGGACCTTTCTTTTCTTTTATCGTAGGTTCTGCTTTCCCCCATACCCCTGTTGTTGTTATGTGCTGTGGAGTTGGTTACTGTCAGTAAAAATATTATTCCTAAGATCTTTCATGTGTTCATCTTAGCCTCATGTGATTAGTTACTGGTGCGTTGACTCATGGTAGCCTCCAGCGTGCAGAGTAGAACTGTGCTCCATGACCATGGTTTTCAAGGCTGTAACTTTTCAGAATCAGATCATCAGGCATGTCGACATTTCTGAGGCACCTCTGGATGAGTTCAAACAACCCAACTTTTAGCTAGTAGTTGATTACTTAATTGTCTATGTCACCAAAGGACTCCAGACCCATCAGTTGTTGTTCTTGGTGGTAAGTGCTATCAAGTTAGTTCTGACTCATAGTGACCCTGTATAGGGTTTCTGAGGAGTGGTTGTGGGGTTTGAACTTTGCATACATTAGTCTAGTGCTTTTTGTGCAGCACCTTATCAGAGACCCTAGTAATTTGATTGTTGTTGTTGTTATGTACCGTGGGATTGGTTCTGACTCATAGCAACCCTGTGCAGGGTTTCCGAGGCTGTCAATCTTTACGGGAGCAGAAAGCCTGATCTTTCTCCTGTGGAACAGCTGGTAGTTTCGAATTTCTGACCCTGAGGTTTGCAGCCCAATTCGTAACCACTACGCTACCAGAGCTCCTTAGTAATTTGATTAACACATAGTAAATAGTTCAATGATGGTGGTGGTTATGTGCTGTGAAGTTGGTTTCAACTTATAGTGGCCTCAGTTTCCAAGGCTGTAAACTTTTGGGGGGCAGGAAGCCTCGTCTTTCTCCTGAGGAATGGCTGGTAGATTTGAACTGCGGACCTGTGGTTAGCAGCTCAGCTGGAAACAATTATTTTTATGATGTTGCTTAAAAATACAAATTCACAAACTATTACCTAGAGATCTTGACAGAAGCACAAGTGATATAATACTTTTGGTATGTGATGCAAATGAAAACTATGCAAAGAACAAATGAAGAATGTAAAGGCCCTATCAACTCTTCCTGGAGTAAGGACAAGGTTGATAGCCAGGAAAGATTTCAAAAGAAAACTGTACTCCAGTTGGATCTTGAGAGCAGTTTACCAGCTAAACTCCAGGTAAAGGGTATTCTACATAGAGGAAAGACATTAAATGATAATAAAAATGACAGAATATGGTTTATTTTAACACTGCTAATTAGCCAGGTGACATCTTTGCAGGAACAGAAAGCCTTATCTTTCTCCTGTGGAGCGATTGGTGGATTCAAACTGCAGACCTTGTGGTTGGCAGCCCAACGGGTAGCCTACTATGCCAACAGGGATCTGTTGTTGTTATGAAGTGCCGTAAAGTCGGTTCTGACCCATAGTGACCCTTTATAGGGTTTCCAAGGAGTAGCTGGTGAGCTTGAACCTCCAGCCTTGCAGTTCAAACGGCTTTGCAGTGGTGCATTAACCCACAGTGCCACACCAGGACTCCAGTAGGACTCTACCAGCTGGCAAATAGTAGGTGCTTCATTCTAGTCAATGTTTTCCCACCTCCAGGTTTTGGTTCTGTTACTTGAAAGTAAGAACATAGAAAAAGGAGAATATCAACTAACGTTTCAGGAGAATTTCCAAAACATGAAATTTTGACAAATTCTAGGCATCTTACAAAATTAAGGACAACCTCCAAACTTTCTAAGGATGCATGCTTCAAGTATTACTTATAGCTGGTATATGAAATCCTGATGTGGTGCTGTGGGTTAACGTGCTGGAATGCAAAGTCGGTTTGAACAACAAGGTGGGCGGTTCAAGCTCAGCAGCTGCTCCTGGAAACCATATGGAGGGTCGCTATGGATTGGAACCAACTCGAAAGCACTAAGCAACAAAAAATAGCTATTATACAGAGCTATTGTATTTAGTTTCTCAGGGCTTGTCCATTTAATCCCCATAGTAATGCTTAGTTATCTGTAGTAGTAATGAACCAAAATATGTATTATTTATGTTTCCTTGAAACCATTAGTGTGAGGCAAAAATATCCTGGAACTTTTTGTTTGAGGAAAACTCAGTTTTAGAAGCCGCTCAGTTAGGAATTGTATGTGATAGAAAACACAGTCTGATGTGGCATAAGTAAAAGGAGACGAACTGGTTGTATAAGTGGAAAGTGGGAGTCCTGGTGTGGTGCTGCAGGATAATGCACTGGACCTCAAGATCAATTTGTACTGTAAGGTAGGTGGTTCAAACCCACTAGTTCCTCCTCAGAAACCTTAGACAGGGTCACTCACTATGAGTTGGAATTGACTCATTGGCACTTAACAACAACAACATAGCTATTATTGATATCAGATGCTAGATAACATCACATCGCAACCACAGGTACTCTATACTTGACTATGCATATATTCTATTCCATTTCTTTTCTGCTTTCCTTTCCTCTCCACTTACTCAGTAAATAAAAGGAAACAAAGCCAAACACATCCAAAAGGGCACAGAGAAGAGATGTCAAATAACTTAATTAGTATTTTTTAAGTTCATTGCCTTATTCTATTCGACTAAAGTGTTCTGAGTAAGAGAACATTTTTATGGCTATCAGTATTCCATGAGTCCATGATCACTCTCTTCATATGATTGTGCATAAACTGTTGGAGGTATCGCTGGAGAATGTCACTGTGCAGAGAATGGCATAATGTAGCCAATCTGCCTCCTTGTCTAAGGTGGCCTTGAGTGAGAAGGGAGAGCCAGTCTGGACATCAGCTCAGACAATCACTCCTCAGTGTTGTTCAGAGTTAGAGATTAGTAATGTGTGCCTTTCCTTCTGGGTATTTCCTCATTTTCACATGGGTCTCAAGGGTTTACTACTGCATACTGATCCACTGGTGAGCTAGTTAATCCTCTCCGAATGTAACTGGATTGTCAAGGCTTTTCTGAGTGTCAGTTCCTCTATCATTGATCATAAATAAATTAGGGTAGGTCTGAAAGGACGAGTTGTCTTTTTCAAATTTGCCCAAGGATGCTAAATGTTGTAGCATCATCTCCAGTTAGATGGAGCCTTGGAGTAGAAGACAGGAGCCTTTGAAAGGCTTTGCTATAGCAAGCCAATCTTTGTTCACTCATCTTGATATTTTTACATAAAATTTCTTCCTTGTGTACCTCGAATTAGAGATACTAATAGGACAAATATATTGTATTACTTCTTTATACAATTTGTTTTTGTAAAAGTTGCATGGTATATCATTGTGTGTGTGTACCGAAGTTTATGAAGAAAAAATTCAAGCCTCGACTTTTGTTATTGAAGTATTTTCTGGGCAAATTATTGAATGTTGCAGAAAGCATCAAAAGAAGATGGAAGGAATACAGACTCACTGTACCAAAAGGAAATGGTTGATGTTCAACCATTTCAAGAGGTAGTGTGTGATCAAGAACCAATGATCCTGAAAGAAGAAGTCCAAGGTGCATTGAAGGAATTGGCAAAGAACAAGGCACCAGAAATTGATGGAATAAAAATTGAAATCTCTGGGAAAGTGGCACTGGAGGCACTCACTCATCTGTGGCAAGAAATTTGGAAGACAACTCTCTGGTCGACTGATTGGAAGAGATCCATATTTGTGCCCATTCCAAAGAGAGGTGACCCAATGGAGTGTGGAAATAATCAGACCATATCTATGCTATCCCGTGCAAGTAAAGTTTAACTAAAGGAAATACAGAAAGGGCTGCAAGTATACATTGACAGAAAACTTCCAGAGCTTCAAGCCGGATTCAGAAGAGGACGTGGAACAAGGAATATCATGGCTGACATCAGATGGACCTTGGCTGAAAGTAGAGAATACCAGAAAGATGTTTACCTATGTTTTATTGACTACACAAAGGCTTTCAATTGTGTGGATCATTACAAGCTTTGGACAACATTGTGTAGTATGAGTATTCCTGAACACTTAATTGTGCTCATGAGGAATCTGTACCTGCATCAAGAGGCAGTTGTTCCAACAGAACATGGGAACACTGAATGGTTTCAAATTAAGAAAGGTGCGAGACAGGATTGTATTCTTTCACCATACTTATCCAACCTATATGCTAAACAAATAATCCAAGAAGCTGGGTTCTATGAAGAAAAACGTTACATCAGGATTGGAGGAAGACTCATTAACAAACTGCAATATGCAGATGATATAACCTTGCTTGCTGAAAGTGAAGAGGACTTAAACAATTACTGATGAAGATCAAAGAGCACAGCCTTTGTTATGGATTGCATCTCAATGTAAAGAAAACAAAAATCCTCACCACTAGACCATTAAACAACATTCTTATCAATGGGGAAAAGATTGAAGTTGTCAAGGACTTCGTTCTTCTTGGATCAACTATCAACACTCATGGAAGCAGCAGTCAAAGAAATCAAACGACATATTGCATTAGGCAAATCTTCTGCACAAGACCTTTTTAAAGTGTTGAAGGACAAAGATGTCAGCTTGAGGACTAAGGTGTGCCTGACCGAAGCCATGGTATTTTCAGTTACCTCATATGCATGTGAAAGCTGGACAGTGAATAAGGAATACCATCAAAGAATTGATGCTTTGGAATTATGGTATTGGAGGAGAATATTGAAAGTGCCATGGGCTGCCAAAAGAACAAACACTTGGAAGAAGTGCAGTCAGAGTACTCCTTGGAGGCCAGGATGGCCAAACTTCATCTCTCATCCTTTGGACATATTGTCAGGCGGGACCAGTTGCTGGAGAAGGATATCATGTTTGGTAAGGTGGAGGGTCAGAGAAAAAGAGGAAGAACCCCAGCAAGATGGATTGGCAATATGGCAGCATCAATGGGCTCAAGCATGGCAACAATTGTGAAGTTGGAGCAGGACTGGGCAGTGTTTCGTTCTGTTGTACTTTGGGTCACTATGAGTCGGTACTGACTCGATGGCAACTAACAACAATGATATCAATTCTCCCATTCTTGGGCACTTAGGCTATCTTCATCTTTCTGCTATTGTGAATAGTGCTGTGATGAATATTGGCATCATACATCTGCTCTTTTTTTTTTTTTTTTTGCGATATTCATATGTTCTTTCTTTTTTTTTTTTTAAGGTTTTTATTGTGGATTGAGTGACAGTTTACAGGGCAGATCATCAGTTTTGCATTCAACAAATCATACACCTTGTTTTATTTTAATGATTTTAATCCCCACCATGTACCATCAGTTAACAGTATTTCTCTCTATTCACTTTAGCTTTTCTTTAAAAAAACAAAACAAAGCAAAACAAAACACTCAGGCATATATAATAATTTATACCTCCAAAGGGCACATTCTGCAAGTCTGCTTCCTGGTCATCACTTCTAAGTCCCTCTCTTCCCATGAATCTAGAGTCCTCAGTTGCTCCCCCTCTCCATGATCCCATCTCTGTCTCCGTCTCTGGTGTCGCTGCTTCTCTGGATAATGTCCCGCATTTTGCTTGTGCTCTTCTCCCTTGATGGTCCTAGGGTCCTCTGTTTCTGGACTGTAAGATTAACCACTCCCCTGTTTTTGTTACAAAACTTCTACCTTTACAATTGTGACAGTAGCAATTAGTCATGATAACAATTACTGAGTCACAAGAATCTTATCCCCATTTCTTTTCACCACACCCATTTAGACAAGATGAAAACTATTCAGTGAGAACTGTTTCTCCCCACCTGCATACCCTTTATTGCCCCCTCATTTTAGGTAGCCAATGTCTAAGTTGCCCATTCGTATCTACCCTGTATACAACGGAGACATCATTGGTACTTGATATGAAGACTCCTTCCCTCTCTGTTGGTATTTAGAGTTACTACCTTCATGAGTATAGGTCACGTTCACCAAATTTTAGCAATTTACCCTTGTTTTCTTTATTAAAAAAAAAAAATTTTTTTTTTTTTTTTTTAAATCTTCCTCTAGTAGAGGAAGATAATCAAGCCTTTAAGGCTAGAACAAATGGGTACTGTCTGCAAGTTTGGGTGTTCTTGTGCCTCTCCCCTCACTTCATATCAGCTGGATGTTTCACTCTCAGTTCTAGCCCTCTGTGGCTGTGTCCTTGTCCGTGAGCTCAGGTGTTCCCAGGTTTCACCACACCTTGGACCAACCAGCCCTTCTTCTTCTCACTCTCATCTTCAGGTCAATGGAAGTCAATGGACTGTGGTTGAACTTAGCCCATTTCATCATTGCTGCCTTTCCCCTTCTTCCACTCACTAGTAGATCAATGTGGTCACCAGCAAGCTTACATGCCTCTTCGTGTGTTCCCTTTGAGTTTCCGTCTTAGAGGGAGTTTGTCCTGAAGGAACTTGATTGCTTGCCTTGATGGCTTCTTGGTGAATGGCTTGTTTCTTCTTGTCAGTCATGTGATATTTTTGTTTTGTTTTGTTTTTCCTGATGATCTTTCTTTGAAGATGTTGCTCTAGCTGTTCCAGGCTGGTCTGCTTGTCCTTGCTAGTGGGAATGTCCCACCTCATAAGGTTCTAGATGGGACACAGGATTCCACCTAAGGTCCTATACTCTGCAAAGGCTTTTCAAGAGGCCTATTTCACTGGGCAAGTTCTAGAACCCCTTTTAGCTATTCCAGTCAGTCATAGACTGAAGACGGGCTTACAAGTGTTCTTTAATCAACATTCCTTTTATCCCACTCAAGTGTCTATTTTACAATAGTAGGCAAGGGAAACCAATATTTGCAAGACAGTCAAGCATTTTAGTATTATTTTCTCTCTTCAAACTATGCCTACATCCCTGTATCACAGAGCCCTGTTATTCCAAGGCTGAGCATGCATCACTATTTACCTCTGTCCCACTTAGGACATGCACACCTGTCTCAGTGTTCCCCTATCTATCTTCATCTTCTTCCTCCTCCTCCTTCATGTATTGCCCTCCCCAACACCTGAACTAAACCCCCAACTCCAACCCCACTATTGTGGTTACCTTATAGTCCATTAACTCTTCCCACCATTTAAGACAGGCTATTTTATCCTATAATCTACCTGACCTTCTCACAATCTGGAGGTGTCCTCTGTGTTTAACTTCTTTCACATTGTAATTGTTTTGATCATAGACTGATTGCCCAGATCCTCTGTTCTTATAATTTTATTCTGTTCTTGACTCTTCCATTTGTTGATTGAGTTCAGGGAGATGCTGCCATGTACGTCATTCTCTGGTTGTCTGTTCTTGTTGGTTCTCAGTCCACAGAACTTGCTTTAGGATGTTTTTCATAGCAGCATTGGCTTTGGCAAAATCCCTTAGCTTTTGTTTATCCTGAAATGTTTTGACAGCTTTTCTGGGTAAAGGATTCTTAGTTGGCAGGTTTTGTTCTTTCAGGGTTTTATATATCTCTCCCCATTGCTGTCTTGCCTGCATAGTTTCTGTTGAGAGATCTGAGCTTAATCTGATTTGCTTGCTTTTGTATGTTAAACTTCTCTATTCCCTAGCTGCTTTTAGGATTCTGTCCGTATCTTTGATTTTAGAGAACTTGGTTATTATATGTCTTGGTGATTGTCTTTTAGAGTCTATCCTTTCTGGGGTTTGTTGAGCTTCTTGAGTGCTTATCTGTTTGGTTTTCAGGATGTTAGAGAAATTTTCTTCCAGAAGCTCTTCAACTATCTTTTCTGTGGACTTTTGTGATTCTTCCTGTTCCAGAATGCTGTTAATGCTTAAGTTACTCCTCTTCATGTTGTCCAACATGAATCTTAGGCCTTCTTCAGATTTTTTTAATCCTTTTTTCTACTTGCTCTTCTATCTTAGTAGTGTTGAGGGATTTATCTTCTAGTTCACTAGTTCTGGCTTCTATGTCTTCAGTCCTACTCCTTTGCCCTTTCAGTGTATTGTCCATTTCTGATATTCTATTATTGATCGTTTAGACTTCTTTCTGTAGGTTTTGAATTATTTCCAATGCTGTATCTATCTTATTTGATTGTTCCTGTAGCACTTTCCTGACTTTTTCCTTATTTTCCTCAACTCCATTGTATAGTGTTTTGATACATTTTATAATCATTTTTCTGAATTCCTTCTCAATCATTTTCAAAGCCTGCCCACCTTCCAGTATGGAGTGTTGGTCTACTTCCAACTCATTTGCCTCAGTCACTTTATCTTGTTTCTGGACATGTGCTGATATGGTCATCTGTTTCTGGATTTGGAGCATATTCAGGAGTTAGCTGTGGCCTTAATACTTAGATGGATGTGTATTTTGGTATTTTTTATGTTTTATGATTGCCTCCAGGTAGATGTGATCAGGAGATGGGCTTCCCTTTTCATTCTTCTTCCTGAGAAATTTCTAGATGCCGCTGCTGGTCATTATGATGTAACTCAGGATTTAATTTTCAGCCTGTTTCCTTTTTAGTCTGCCTATCCTGCTCCACAATCCCTGTTAATTCGTTTTTCTTAGTGATAAACAGTTCAGGACTGGCTGTGGCTGTTTTGCATTGCCATTTGGTTTTAAGTGGAAACTGTCACTTTAAATTTGAAGGAGATCTGTCCGCATGTGTAGTAGAACCCTCTGGGAGTGTGGGTGGATTGGCCAGTCGCTCAAGCACCCCCTCTAGTCACAAGAATGGAGGTGCGTAGCCAGCAAGAGAGCAAAGAACAGATATGAAAAAAAATAAAGAATGTCCACACCTTTATCTCCATGGTTCTGTTAGGCATCTGTGGCTACTCTGATCCTTCCCCTGCTTGGCCTGTCCCAAGATGGTGGCTCTGGAAGCAGCTGAACATCTTGAATTAGAATGCAATGGCTTTCTTGCTTCTGCTACAAATTCCCCTAGCTGTAAGCCTTCCAACCTTCTAAATATTCCTTTATATGTGGTTCAGAGTTCTGGCACCATATCCTGAGCCTGCTTGGTCTCTATGTTGTTGCTGATGGAGCTCCTCACTGCACTTCTCCCCAATTTGCCATCTTCTTTGTTTTCCCATACATCTACTCTTGTCTTGTCTTATATTTCTTGTGTATACCAAGTAGATCGATAGCTGGATTATAAGGTATTTCTATTTTCAACTTTCTGAGGAATCACCATTCTGCTCTCCAGAGTAGTTGAACCATTTTATAGTCCCCTCAGCAATGTAGGAGCATCCCAGTGTCTCCACACCCTCATCAGGCTGTTGGCTTCCTTTAAACTTTTTTGGCAAAATCATTGGATGGAAATAAGTTTTTGATTTTTAGAAGGCCCTCATCATCTATTTTGTGTTCTACTGCTTGTGCATTTTTGTAATGTTTGATAGTGTATGTATGCTGTGTATTAGGAGCTCCTAAGTTTGTCCCTAGTTTTTCACTGTTGATTTTTATAGTTCAAGGTTTTACATTTATGTATTTAATTCATGCTGAGTTTGTTTTTGTATATGGTGTGAGGTGTAGGTCTTGTTTCATTCTTCTGTAAATGGATTTCCACTCTTGTGATCACCATTTGTTGAAAAGACTATCTCTTCCCCATTTAATGTGATTTGGCCCTTTGCTAAAGTTCAGTTGACCGTATATGGATGGATTTACTTTTGGGCTCCCAAGTCTGTTCCACTGATCTATGTATCTTTCATTGTACCAGCACCAAGCTGTTTGACCACTGAGGCTGTGTAGTAACTTTTGAGATCAGGAAGTGACAGATCTCTAATTTTTTGCTCTTAACCGTCACTTTGTTTATCCTAGGTCTCTTTCCTCTCCAT
Organism: Chrysochloris asiatica; assembly: GCF_000296735.1. NCBI lineage: Eukaryota > Metazoa > Chordata > Mammalia > Afrosoricida > Chrysochloridae > Chrysochloris > Chrysochloris asiatica. The sequence continues at coordinate 13,255,309 of NW_006408549.1, read as the reverse complement.
ACAAAGTTCATGATAATTTTTCCATCTCTTTAAAGAGTGATGTTGGAACCTAGATTGGAATTGCATTTAATCTATGGCTTACATTGAGTAGTATTGACATTTTCACAGTGTTAAGTTTTCTTATCCATAAGCATGGTATATTCTTCCACTTTTGTAAATCTCTTTTGGTTTCTTGTAGTTTTCTTTGTATAGGTCTTTTGTTTTCTGGTTAGATCTATTCATAAGTATTTCATCTTTTAGATGGCTAGTGTAAATGGCACTGTTTTTTAAATTTCTTTACAGAGCCATCTTTGTTAATATTAAGGAATTCAACTGATTTTTGTATATTGATCTTATATCCTGCTAATTTGCTGAATCTTTGAATGAGTTCCAGTAATTTTTTTGCTGAGTCTTTGGGATTTTCTATGTATCACATCATCTGCAAATAGAGAGAGTTTTACCAATTTGGATGTCTTTAATTTCCCTTTCTTGCCTTATAGCTCTGGGTAATTTTCCCAACACAATATTTAATAGAAATGGTGATAAAAGGCATTCTTGTGTAGTTCTAGTTTACAAAGGGAATGCTTTCAATGTTTCTACATTGAGAGTAATTCTGGCTGTTGGATATGTATATATGCTCTTAATTATGTTGAGGATTTCCCTTCAATTTGTTGAATGTTTTTATCAAGGATGGACATTGGGTTTTGTCAAATGCCTTTTATGAATCAATCAATATAATCATGTGGTTCTTTTCCTTTTTTTAATTTCTATGATGAATCATATTGATTGTTTTTCTAACATTGAACCATCCTTGCATTCCTGGAATGAATCCCACTTGGTCTTGATATATTAATTTTTTGATATGTTGTTGAATTCTATTGGCTAGAATTTTGTTGAGAATGTATACATCTATGTTCATGAAAGATATTGGGTCTGTAATTTTCTTTTTTAGTGATGTCCTTGCTTGGTTTTGGTATGAGGATTATGCTCACTTCATAAAATATTTTTGAAAATTTTCCATCCTTTTCTATGTTCTGGAATAATTTGAGTAAAATTGGTATTATATCAGCTCTTCTCTGACTGGTAAAATTCACCAGTAAAGCCATCTGGGCCTGGACTTTTTTTGTTGAGAGTTTTTTAATGACCTTTTCAACTTCTTTTGTTATAGGTCTGTTCAAGTTTTCTACTTCACTCTGTGTTAGTTTAGGTGGGTCATGTTTTTCTAAAAATGTATCCATTTCCTCTAGATTTTCAAATATGTTAGAGTAAAACTCTTCATAATATTCTATATTATCCTTTTTATTTCCATTGATTCTGTTGTGATGTCACCCATATTGTTTTTATGCATTATTTGTGTCTTCTCTCTTTTCTTTTGTTAGATTTGTCATTGGTTTGTCAATTTTATTAACCTTTGAAAGAATCTGAGTTTTGTCTTGATTCTTTATATTTTTCTTCAGTTTTCTAATTCATTTGTTTCTGCTCTAATCTTTATTATTTCTTTCCTTCTGGTGATTGTAGGCTTACTTTACTGATCTTTCTCCTAATTGTTTGAGATGTTCTGTTAATGTGTTAATTTTGGTTCTTTCTTCTTTTTGGATGCATGCATTGTTGCTAATAATTACCTTCTCAGCACTGTTTTTGCTGTGTCCCAAAGATTTTGGTATGTTGTGTTTTCGTTCTCATTTATTTCTGGGAATTCTTTATTTCATTTTTTATTTGTTCTGTTACCTAGTAGCTTTTAAGCATGATGTTATTCATTTTTCATATATTTGATTTTATTTGCTTGATCTTCCTATTGTTTATTTCTAATTTTATAGCATTTTTTTCTGAGAATATGCTTTGTAGTATGTTTTTAAATTTATTGAGTAAATTTAGCTGATGTTGGTTGTTGTTGTTGACCCAGTATATAGCAGCTGTTATTGACTCTGGCCCAGTTGGTGAGGTTGAAGAGGGTATGGCACGAGCAAACCAGCATGGAGTGGCTAGAAGAACAGAAGATACTTCTTGAAAGAAAGACCTACAGGAAAAATACAAAACAGTTGAGGCAGATGGACTCTTACTACAAGAACAAACATATTGCTTGCCCAGGAAACATCGAGACAAGTGGTCGGGTCCCCTTAATGCAAACCCCCTATCAAGACTAAGACTCAATGGAAATATGTGCTCTGATTGGTGACCACACGCATCGTCGATAGGGGGAAGTGGGGTAAAAGCAGCAATGAAGTGGCAAGCTAAGACCTACAATGTTTGGTGGGCTTCTGTGGACCCAGATGGGGATCTGGTTGGTCAGCAGTGTGAGGAGACCTGGGGACTCCTGGGCCCAGAGTCAGCGGCATGGCCACAGAGGACTAGCATGGAGAGTGAAACTACCAGCTGATAGGAAGAGAGGGCATACGCACAAGAACACCCACGCCTGCAGATGGTACCCACGTGACCTGGCCCCAATGAATGGATGATCAGAATTCAACCAGGAGAAGAAAGAAGAGGGGAAAAAAAAAAAAAAGAGTGACCTGATACAATTTGATGAACTTAACCACTTGACCTACACTTATGAATGCAGTAACCCAAAAGAGGGAACAAATACTTACAGCCAGAGTAGACAGAGATGGGCAACTTGGACATTGGATACCCCAATAGTGGTGGTGGGGGGGACTACAAAGGCAATAAGTGACTGGCTTACAAGCTTTTAAGAGGGAACCTAGAGCTCAGGGGCATGGAGGAAGGCAGAATCTCCAGTGAATACTATCCAATCTGTCTAGGCGGAGCTGATGAAATGAAATGCAGAAGGGTCACTTGGGATACAATAGTGAATGATTGTTATCAGGACTGATTGTGAGGGTTGGAAATGTAAAGGTATACGTTTTGTAGCAAGGAAGGGAGTGATTAACTCTCCACTGTAGGAGCAGAGGTCTCTAGGACCATCAACGGAGAAGAGCCGAGAGTGGGACCCTACCCAGAGAAGCAGTGAGGCCCGAGATGGAGGCAGAGACGATGATGTGGAGTGATGAAGTGGCTAGGGACTTTGGATCCAGAGAGGGAGAGGGAATGTGTGCTGAAGAATGGGTGGGTGGGTGGTGTAGGGGGTGGGTTTATAGGGTGTACCCTTTGGTCGGTTGATGATACATGGAGGGGATTGGAACTATGGCAATGAAACAATGTACGGTAGAATGAATGTAAAACTAAAGTTCTCCCATGTAAAATATCATATAATTCACAATAAAACATGGGGAAAAAAAAGAGGGTATGGCTACGGTTGGGCTGTATCATTGTAGTTGCGCTCTCCTTTGTCTCTGCAAAGTAAGCTCTCAATCACCAGAAGAAAAGAAAAAGAAATAATAAATAATGACCCTGTATAGGGTTTCTGTGGCTTTATGTCTTCATGGGAGCAGAAGGCCTCCACTTTTAATTTATTTTCACCAATATTTAGAAATAGAATATTAGTAAGCAGGTACACAGATAGTTTAAAAAAACAGTTAAGATGAGAATGATCATTGACAGATCTCTCCTGTATTTCAACTATAGAGACACTGTTTTACACTTCTCAAAGAATGTTTGATATATAGCTATAGAGTTTAGCCTCATCTTGCTCCCTTGAAATGGCTGGTGCTTTGAACTTTGATTATATGATTAGCAGTCCAGTGCTTAGCCCACTGTGGCACCGACTCCAATCTAAGATTAGGTAATACATTTATTTTGCTGTATACTAGATTATATTAAAGAATCCTGGTGTGGCACTGTGGGCTAATGCATCAGACTGCAAAGTCAGTTTGAACTGCAAGGTCAGTGGTTTAAGCTCACCAGCTGCTCCCTATACAGGGTCGCTATGGGTTGGAATCGATTTGATGGCACCCAACAACAACAGATTATATTAGATTAGGTAATGTTTTTGTTAAATTCTTAAGTGCTGTCAAATTAGTTCTGACTTGTAACCCTGTATAGGGTTTCTGAGGAGCATCTGGTGGGTTTGAACTGCCAACCTTGTGGTTCAAACTGACTTGGTGTTCTAGTGTTTATCCCACAGTGTCACATCAGGACTCCAGATTAGGCAATAGAGATATCTATTGTTGGAAATGTTAATAGATATCTCTATAAATTAGGTAATAGAGATATCTATTAACATTTTCAACAATTTGTTTTTCTCTAAATAGTTGAGTTTTTGTTGTTTTTGTTAGGTGCCATCAAGTTGGTACTGACTCATAGCGACCCTATGTACAACAGAATGAAACACTGCCTGGTCATGGGCCAGTTAGAAAGTTTTAACTGCTCTTTTTTGAAATGAATACAAAGTTTTATTAACTACTGCAAAGATTATAAATAATTATACTAATTTATGTTTCTGTTTTGGGAATATTTAATATATTTTAACTTTTGTGAGTATGAAAATATGTTTGTACATATAGTATGAACTGAGATGCTAAGTCATTCAGGAAAAGATAACTGTATTGCCTCTTCTCTTTTAAGGTGTGTAGGGGGCAGAGGGAAAAAGGGATTTTGTAGTTATAATTTGTGGATAAATTTTTGAAGTTTTATATCTGACTTAGTACATTCTTTATTTTGGGCCATTGTTTGTTTCCTTTTAGTAGAGAACTAGATTCCCACAAGGGTGAATGACACTGTTGCTAAAAGTGAAAGCTGAAACTTCATGTAATAGGAGATAAAGGAAGTGTCTCCATGGTACCTAAGGTTTTTCTTAGAGAATCTACTGCATTTCATATTTAAATGAAAGAAAGGTCTTAGAGGTCTGTTTTTTTTAAAAGGTTTTATTGTGAATTGAGTGATAGTTGACATGGGAGAACATCAGTTTTATACCAACCTTTCATTACAATGATTGCAATCTCCTTGGAGGTCTTTTAAATTTTTTTGGAAATACATGTTTTACATGATTATTCCCAATTTGATAAGAATATGAGGTCTAGAGAGATTCTGTTTTTGAGCTAGTTTTATCGTGGATTTTATTTGAGATAAAAAGAGGGAAATTGATAAATATTATTATAATGAAGGAGCCATTCAGAAGGCAAGAATGAGGGGTAGAACCTTGAGCTTGTAAGACATTTTCCTGGTGCAGGTAGAGTGGTAATGCAGTCAGTGAGTCTACCTTAAGCCAGTTCCCGTGTATGGATATTGACTGCTCTTTTCTGAATTTAGTGTGCAGACAAATCCTTCACAGTGCTTTCGTCATTATGTCTTATGCCTCTCCTTACCATTGATTAGCAGATCTGAGGGATTTCTGATAACGGAACCATATTTTCTCTTACTCTAAAACACTGCATTTCTGTCTCTTAATAGATATTTTTATTAGGCAAATTTATTCTGAATATCAGTGAAAAAAAGTAATTTTCCAGTTTTCCACATGACTGCTCTAATGCACGCAATAGTTTTTTTGTTTTGTTTTGTTTTTTCTTTTAAAGAAAGTTGCTCACACATTAAAGACCCAGGAATTCTTATTAGTGGAGATGGTAGAATCTTTAGCCTTCCTATGAATGAGACCTAATGAGACCTGGCTTCCTAAAGAAACCAGGCTTCAAGTCTCATTTCTGAATGCCATCCTTGCTACTAACCACATTGCTGCCTGCAGCCCTGCTTATGTGATATTCTAGAGCAACTCCTGACTCTTCTATAGAGGTGGTGGTGGCAGTGTACCAAGGAGTCACTTCTAACTCATAGTGACCCTGTGTAGGGTTTCCAAGGCTGTACATTTTTATGGGAGCAGAAAACCTCTATTTTTTGTGTTTATTATCACCAGTATTTAGAAATAGAGTATTAGTAAGCAGGTACATAGATAGTTAAAAATAATAAGATGAGGATGATCATTGACAGATCTCTCATATATTTTGACTATAGATAAAAATATCTTACATTTCTTAAAGAATGTTTGATATATAGCTATAGAGCTTAGCATTGAAAAGAAATTAAACTTAGTTTAAACATGACAATAGGTATACAGTAAAATTTAGTGTAATTTTTCATAGTTGGATAGTAAATTGGTCTAAAATTCAAGGAATTCAGATTCTAATACTATTTTCTTACTCAAGCTTCTGTAAGTTTACAAGTTTCATGTGCCAATAAAATACTTAAGATTAAGTTCCTAGTCTTGAATATTTGTGTCTAAACCTATCTTAACTAACCTATTAATGCTAAGGACTAACCACAAATAAGATAATTTTGATAAACTACTTCTCATGCATATTTTGGTCCTATTAAATCACCTGTGATCATTTAGACAGACCTAGGAAATTTTTTCTAGGAGAACATAACATACAAACTATGTAGACATCAAACTACAGGGGATAAAAAAGAATAGTTATATGTTATTTCTTATGATTTGAATTTTAAAAGTCCAGTTTTAGAATTCATTATAAGAAAATGTACCCAATATGCTCAGTATATAAGCTAGAATGCATTGTTGTTGTTAAGTCGATTCCGACCCATAGTGACCCTGTATGAGGTTTCCAAGGAGCACCTGGTGAGCTTGAACCACTGGCCTTGCAGTTCAAATGACTTTTGCAGTCTGACGCATTAGCCCACAGTGCCAATGCATTAGTGAAATGCAGGTGGGTTCATATATTGGCTCTGCTAGTGTGATGCATAATCTTAGTTTGATCCACCAATTAGCTAACTTTGCATCGATGTCCTTTTTGTCCCAACCTCAGTCACCTTTCCATGTCAACCTACTTATCTGCCAGTGATAATTGGTACTCTTCATCTCACAGACACTGTTGTGCAAATAAAATAGTACATGTGAAAATGCTTTTAAAATATTTTAGTTTGTGCACAAATATTTTGCTATGATGCCATTGAATTTACCTTTATACAGAAGACCTTCTGAACCACTACTGCATTGTGGATATCTCTGAAATCAAGGGGAAAATAGTCCCACTAAACATGAGCTACTGAGTGAATTTTCTGCTATTTAGGATAATATTATTACCATATCTTTTGTGTTTTCCAAAACGAACATATAACTTCTATGTTTGTTTGCCAACCATACCCTCCTCCCCCCCTCTCCCCCCCAAGTGTTTTGACTGTTATGCCAATTCATTTTTACGTGTTGCTGTAAAAAATATAGCATAGTGTACTGCAAACAAACCTAGGATGCTGTTGTTTTATTCATGAAAAAAAAAAGGTAAGTATCCTGTAGAGCAAGTAGAATAATTAACTTGCTATTTATTTTTTCCTTAAAGAAACTAATAATCCGTTCTACTGTGTTATGAATTGTGTCATCTTGGGTTTCTCAAATATTTCTAATTACCCTGAACTTCTTACAGGTTTGGCCTTTGCTATTCTCTCATCTGTGCACCCTGTATTCGGTTTATATGGGTCTCTGTTTCCTGCCATCATTTATGCCATATTTGGAATGGGACGTCATGTTGCCACAGGTAATCATCTCTACTTTTTACATTAATAAAGAGTCCTGATGTGGCGCTGTAGGATAATGCATTCAACTGTAAGATTGGTTCGAGTGGCAAGGTTGCCAGTTCAAACTCACCAACTACTCCTTGGAAACCCTGTACAAGGTTGAGTCAGAACAGACTTAACAACACTTGACAACAACAACAGAAAGGATATAGAAGTGATTGTTAGTTACTGCACATTTCAAAAACAGTTTTTACCTCACTCATAAAAGCCTTAGTGATCATTAGGATAAGACAGTTAAGTTTTTGTTATTCAGATACTTAGTACACACTATGATTTATTGCTGTATTACTGTGCAACAAATGGCAAACAAGGGTATTGTTAAATACTGCTTGCATTTTTGAGTTGAAAAAACAGACGGTAAAAGAAAGGGGATGTTCTGGTGTGGCCCTGTGGAATAAAGCACTGGACAGCAAGGTTGGTTTGAACCACAAGATTGATGGTCCAAACTCACCAGCTGCTCCCTGGAAACCCTATACAGGGTCACTATGAGTCGGAACCGACTGGACGGCACTTACCAACAGGAACCCTGGTGTGGTGCTGCAGAATAACATGCTGGAATGAAAGGTCAGTTTGAACCCTAAGGTCGGTGTTTCAAACCCACCAGCTGCTCCTTGGAAACCCTATACAGGGTCAGTATGCATCAGAACCAACTTGATGGCACTTAACAACTACAACAACAACAAGAAGCACTTTTAGAAAATAAAACTAAAAATTCCCCTTACTTTATATTTTAAATTCCCTGTACTTTAAATTCCTTTAGTTTAAATTAGTGGAAAGCAAATAGGTTCATACATTAACTCTGGTAATATGATGCATAATCTGTGTTACCCACCAACCAGCTAAATTTGCATCAGTGTCCTTTTTATCTCAATTTTAGTAATTTACTAAATTTATCTCAAATTTAATATTTTACTTGTAAAATATTGACAAATATTTTATAAGTGCTTAGTCTTTGGACTAATAATCTTTTTGGTTTCTTTCAACTAGATTCCCTAATGGCCTTTAATTAGAAAAGTTCTTGCTATGCCAAGCTGTGTTACCAAGTGAAATGGTAAACTGTCACAAGATTCCATTTCCAGAAGCCATCTATATTTCTCCATCTTCAGACTCAGTCTGACTTTGATCTTCTGCATTTAAAGAACCCCTGTGATTTCATTGGACCCACCCAGATAATCCAGGATAATCTCCTTATTTTAAAGTCATGGGCTAACAACCTTAATTTCATCTGCAACCATAATTCCCTCTTGCCATACAGCATAACACATTCATGGTTTCTGGGGGTAATGACATGAACATTTTGGGGAGACCATCATTCTGTCTATCAACATTTGATATGTAAATTTTCTGAAGTAGATATTAGCTAATTTATAAAATAATCTTTAAGTAAATTTTTTTTTTTTTTTTTTTGTATCAGTTAACTTCACCATAAAGAACCCTGGTAGAACAGTGAATGGTTCATCTGAAAAGTCAGTGGTGTGAAACTATCATTCACTCTGTGCTTCATAAAGATTGTTGTTGTTAAGTGCCATTCAAGTTGGTTGCAACTCATAGTGACCCCATATAGGGTTTCCAAGTAGCTGCTGGTGAATTTGAACTACCAACCTTGTAGTTCAAACCAACTTTGTGGTCCAATGCTTTATCCCACTGCACCACACCAGGACTTCCCCTAAAAATTACAGCTTTGGAAACCTTATAGCCCCTAGGAGTCAGAATTGACTCCATGGCAGTTATCAACAATTATCAGTCATTCACAGCACTACTGTCTCTCAAGTAGTTTGTGGACCCATAAGATGAGTTTTATCTGGGAGTTTGTTGGAAATGTGAAATCTTGACTCCCATCCAGATCTACAGAATCAGGATCAGCATTTTAACTAGATAATTCATCTTATTCACCGCTTTATTAAACACATCATTATTTTATCTTGTCCTAATGCAACCCTCCCAAATAGGTTCTGGTAGCGTAGTGGTTACGAATCGGGCTGCGAACCTTAAAGTCAGCGGTTTGAAACTACCAGCCGCTCCGCGGGAGAAAGATAAGGCTTTCTACTCCCGTAAAGATTTACACCCTCGGAAACCCTGTACAGGGTCGCTATGGGTCGGAACCGACTCGACGGCACTTAACAACAACAACAACAACATCTACTTATTTAGGTGAAAATAAAGCTGCAAAATTCAGAAAAGTTTCAGTGAGATCGCACATTAAAATAGATTATAACCTACGTGTGGCCAAATGTAAAGACCAAGCTTTTTTTATTTGTACCAGGCTGCTGAAGCATGCACTATGATTTTGTGTTTATGAAAATAGAGAAAAACACAATAATGAGTTAAGAGTTTTGAAGACTTTTATTTCCAAATTATCTTGTTCCCTAATTTCCTAACAGTTTAGTTTTATTTTTTTAAATGTTTAAATATGTCATTAGCAAGAACAAAAAAAGGTAGTTTTAGAACTGACCACAAAGTATTTCCTATGTTAAACAAATGACAAAAGAAAGAGGCAAAATTAATTTGCCCAATAAACCATAATTTGATACATTTACATAAACCGTATTATTTCCCAAGGAGTGATTAGAGACATTTTACTGGTTGCATGGTTTTGAAATTGCCATATATAGTAAGACTTATATCTAGCAAATCTTAGTTTCTATAGGAACCTTGTGGACTCTTGGTGTGGCGCCCTAGGATCAGTACCGGACTGTGAACCACAAGGTTAACAGTTCATACCCACTGACTGCTTCTTGGAAACTCTACATAGATTCACTGCACTAACACCAACAGCTACATAGGAACTTTGTGAGCTACTAACTAAATACTGGTGGTAGTGATAGTGTTCCGTGGAGTCGGTTCCAACTCATAGTGACCCTGTACAAAGTTTCCGAGGCTGTAACTCTTTACAGGAGCAGAAAGCCTCATCTTTTTACCATGAAACAGCAGCTAGTTTTGAACTGCTGACCTTGGGGTTAGAAGCCCAATTCGTAACCACTACGCTACCAGACCTCCTTAGCTAAATACTATGCGCTACAAAATATATGTAATCTACAGACCAACTACATCCTTTGCATCACACTTTTTTTTGTTTCTTTAGAGATTATGATTGTTTTAAAATTGTATATATATATATAAAAATTTTGTTTCAACATTTTTTACATGTAGAATTCAGTGATATTAATTACATTCATCTCGTTATGTAGCTATCACCACTATCTGCTTCCGATTTTTTTCTGTCACCCATAGTAAAGTTCTATGCTTCATAAACAGTGACTCTTTCGTCCACCTCCTTCTAAACCCTTGGTAACCACCAATTAACTTTGTTCTCTGTACATTAGCCTATATTTGTACTTGTGACTTTTCATTGTAATTTGAGTAAAAGTTTATTGAGCAAATTGGTTTTCCATTCAACAATTCATATGTATTTTGTTTTTATGTTGATTGTGAGCCTCACAATGTAACAGTGCTCTCCCCACCTCCTCCCCGTGGTTACTGTTTCCTTTGTCCTTCTTTCCTATCCATGCCTACCTTTTGAGCTTTATCTCTTGACCTCAGATGGTTGATTGTTCTAAGGACTGTACACCTGTCTGGTGTCAGTGTTCACCTTGTAGGCCTGTGTATTGTTTGGCTGAAAGTTGAGTCATGGTGGTGAGTTCAATCCAGGCTTAAAGGGTGACTAAGGACCATAGTCTCAGGGATTGAACAATTCTCTATCAGGTCAGTAAACCTGGTCTTTTTTTCCACTATTCTATCAAGGACCTTCTATTACAATCTCTTTCAGAGTAGTCAGCATTTGTTACTGGGCACCAACGTGTTCTGGTGTCAGGGTCTTGGAGCATTTTCCTCATCTTGGTATTTCATATAAATGAGATGATACAATATTTGCTCTTTTGTGATTGACCTGTTTCACTCAGCATGTTTTCAAGATTCATCCATGTTGGAGCATGTATCAGTAATTAATGTCTTTCTGGTTGTGTAATAATCCATTATATGTATATTCCACATTTTGTTTATTCATTTGTTGATGGACGTTTGGGTTGGTTCCACCTTTTGGCTATTGTAAATAGAGGTAGTATGAAAATTAATCTACATTTTTCTGTTTGCATCCTGCTTTTAATTCTTTTGAGTATATACTTAGGAGTAGAATTGCTGGACCTTATGGTAATTCTATTTTTAGCTTTTTGAGAAACCTCCAATCTGTTTCTACAGTGTCTGTGCCATTTTACAGACCCATTGGAAATCACTGAGTGGTTCAATTTCTAGATATCTATGCTAACTCCTGTCGTTTTTTTTTTTCTTGTTTTTATCATAGCCACCATATTGGGGGTGAGCAAGTCAGCTGATGCAGTCAGTTGAGATTAGCAGCCTGATTCATAACCACACTTCTCTTTCTCTCTCTCTCCTCTCCCTCGCCCCCGCCCCCCACGGAGTTACGAATCGGGCTGTGAACCACAGGTCAGCAGTTCGAAACTACAAGCTGTTCCACAGGAGAAAGATGAGGCGTTCTGCTCCCGTAAAGATTTACAGCATCAGAAACCCTGTACAGGGTTGCTATTAGTTGGAACCAACTCCAGGGCACATAACAACAACAACAACAACATTATCAGTTTGTTGTTTTTTACCTTCCTATGTTCTTAGACATAGGAATCCACTGATTTTTATCAAAACATTTCCCTGGGCATATGTATAATATACAGACTTTTAAAAAACATTGTTTTATTTGATTTTGATGTATATGTGAATGGGACATTTCCACCTTCACTTTATTATTATGAGATAGAGGTTGTTTTAATGAATCAATATCACTTTATCTGGGGCTTACCTTCAATTTAAGCAAAATACAATACTGAATCACTAAGTGTAATAATAATTCGAGCTAGAGGCATCTTGAGTAGTTATAAAACAGAGTATAAAAACTCCACATGAGCTATTTTATGCAACAATGTAAATTTTCTCATTTTAACTTAAGATACTATAACCTCAAAAAAGGAATAAACAAATTCATTACTTTCCATGCTTTGCAAATAATATATCTTGGAATAAAAAGTAAAAGAACAAGAGCTAGGGTGTAAATTATAGATTTTATTTTATAAAGTGCTATGTTTGTTTAACAATTTAGAGAAAAAATTATGGAGTCTATAAAGAGTAGTTGTCAGAAGAAAAAGCAAGCTTACAGTTATTTACTGGAGACCTAAAATCTGATAGGAAATCATGCTTAGTGACTTTATATGTGAAATCTCATTTAATCTCTGCCCATATTTTATAACTAGATATCTCATCATTCTTAAAAATAAGGAAGCTGAGAAAGGTTAAGTACCAAGATCACAGATTAACATTCAGAATTGGAATTTAAATTAGGTTGTCTAATCCCAAAGCCCATGTGTATTTTTCATTAGACACTTATACTCTAAAAACTCTTAAACAAATAGATTTGCTTAGTTTAACTTAAGGATGCCATGCATAGACTATAAGCTAACCAGGGAAAAATTCTGAAAAGGTGAGGGGAAGACAAGAAAAGTATCAGGGAGATGATAAAGGCAAGGGTGAGACCTGTAAAGTGGAGAAGATAGAATGTCAGCCCCAGTATCCTTGATTGCCCTTAATGTCTCAGAAACACCAAAGTAGCATCATTGCTGAAAGGACTACCACTACCAGTTGCCATTGAGTCATCTCTGACTCATGTGTCAGAGTAGAATCAGGCTCCATAGAGTTTTCAATGGTTGATTTTCCAGAAATGGATTGCCAGGCGTTTCTTTAGGTGGACTTGAACTCCAACCTTTTGGTTAGCAGTTGAGCATGTTCATCATTTGCATCCAGCAACTCCTGTTGTTGGAGGTGTAGTACCCCCATGTCTACATTAGCACAATTCCTGCTGACAAAGTGTCTCTGGGGATGTTGTTGGTATATCACACACACTGATCCCCAACAAAACCTTCCTAAGACCAGATTCCAAGGTAAATCTTCCTTACTTAGTGTTTGGCATCAGTATCTTGCCTGTGGAACTCAGGCAGATTAGTTTCTTGAGTTATTTACTTTTTGATGAAGACAATTATATTATTTTGAATATTTAACTAAAATGAATTTGTTCACTAGGGGAACTGTGTTTGGCTTGATTTCTGTATTTATATATTGTTATCTCTATGGAACACTCAATTGTGCTCATGAGGAACCTGCACATAGACAAAGAGGCAGTTGTTTGAACAGAACAAGGGAACACTGAGTGGTTTAAAGTTAGGAAAGTTGTGTGACAGGGTTGTAGTCTTTCACCATACTTATTTAATCTGTATTCTGAGCAAATAATCTGAGAAGCAGAATCATATGAAGAAAAACATAGCATCAGGATTGGAGGAAGACTTATTAGCAACCTGCGATATGCAAAGGATACAATCTTGTTTGCTAAAAGTGAAGAGGACTTCAAACACTTACTGATGAAGATCAAAGACCACAGTCTTGGATATGGATTGCATCTCAATGTAAAGAAAACGAAAATCCTCACCACTGGAACAATAAATAACATCCATATAAAGGGAGAAAAGATTGAAGTTGTCAAAGATTTCACTCTTCTCGGATCAACTATCAACATTCATGGAAGCAACAGTCAAGAAATCAAATGATGTATTAAGCAAATCTGCTGCACAAGACCTCTTTAAAGTGTTGAAGAAAAAAGATGTCAGTTTGAGGACTAATGTGTGTCTGACCCAAGCCATGGTATTTTCAATAACATCATATGAATATGAAAATTGAATAGAGAATAAAGAAGACCATAGAAAAATTGATGCATTTGAGCTGTGGTGTTGGAGGAGAATATTAAAAGTACCATAGGCTACCAAAAGAGCAAACAAATCTGTGTTGGAAGAAGTACAACCAGAATGCTCCTTGGAAACCAGGATGACCAGACTTCATCTCTCATATTTTGATTATATTATCAGGAGGGATAGGTCCCTGAAGAAGGACATCATGTTTGGTAAAACTGGAGGTTCGGAGGAAAAGAGGAAGACCTCCAACAAAATGGATGGGCACAGTAGCAGCACCAATGGGAACAAATGTAGCAATGATTGTGAGATTGACACAGGACCAGGCAGTGTTTCGTTCTATTGTGCATAGGGTTGCTATGAGTTGGTACCGACTCAATGGCACCTAACAATAATGGCAACAATCTTTATGGCAAAAAGGAACAGAATAACAGAATGTAATAAAGCATTCTGATATTAGTCTTCTTATGATATATGAATAGCAATCATTTATTAGGTGTTGAGCACATGCTATATTTGAAGGTATATTACATTATCTCATTTAAGCCTCATAACAGCCCCGTGGGATGAGAAGTGTTATCTCTGTACAATAAAGAGATTGATGTAGCAGACCTGGAATTTTAGACCAGGCTTGGAGCTACAACCACTACATTATTCTGAATCCATAGCACATATTGCCTCTCTTATCTGGAAGGATGTCTGTTTTGGGTTTCCACCAGGGTCTGTTTCTGACTGACTAATGTCTTTCTCATCCTGTATGGCTGGATGCTTTGTGTTGGGGTGTCTGCATATTGCCTTAAGCCCTTTGCCACAAACTCTCACATATGAACAGAGTAAGGAACAAAGCAGGGTCTTTAATGGACTAGGAGAATGAAGGCACAATACTGCAGATTCTGTCTTTAACTCTGTCTATGGGAATCAGAGTATCTGTGAATATGGTTGCATTCTCAAATATGCTGTGCCATAATGAGGGTCACATGGGCTCTTGGCAGGAGGAGAAGAACAAACTGAAAATGACACAAGAACATGATGGTGGTGGTGGTGATGTGCTGTAGAGTCGGTTCCGAGTCATAGTGACCCTGTACAGGGTTTCTGAGGCTGTAAATCTTTTTGGGAGCAGAAAGCCTCATTTTTCTCCTGCTGGTAGTTTTGAACTGCTGACCTTGAGGTTCGCAGCCCAATTTGTAACCACTATTCTACGAGAGCTCCTTTAAGACCATAATTTGTTGTTTTTAAGTGCCATCGAGTCGGGTCCGACCCATAGCGACCCTGTAACAGGGTTTCCGAGGGTGTGAATCTTTACGGGAGTAGAAAGCCTCATCTTTCTCCCGCGGAGCGGCTGGTAGTTTCGAACCGCTGACCTTAAGGTTCGCAGCCCAATTCGTAACCACTACGCTACCAGAACTCCTTAAGACCATAATAGCTACTAGGAAATACTTCTGAACTCCATCTAATGACAGTAGACAGAAATGGTATGCATTTGTATTCAATATAAATGCTAAAGAATTTTGCTGTATGACACCTAAAGGTTGGTAGTTCAGTCCCACCCAGCAGCCCACAGTAAGATAGGCTTGGTGGTCTTTTTATGTAAAGAGGACAGTCAAGAAAACCCTATGCAGTAGTTTCATATATAATTGTTCTGAGTTGAAATTGAATAGAGTTTTGGTGCAGTGTAATCACAGAAGATAGAAAGGTTAAGTTTAACTGAGAAGATCTGGGATGGATTCTTGTTAGACAATGGAATTTGAACCAGATCTTGAAAGACACATATGTTTTACACAGGAAGATTAGAGGAACAACTATTCTAGACAGAGCTCTGCATATTTAGCTGCTGAATTTACTAGTGTCTTTATATGAGGGGTCTTGTAAAGTTTGGGGAAAAAATGGAATTGAACGATAGTAGAATTTTTCCACGAATTTTTGAAGTCCACTTGTATTTATCATCTCATTTATGATTCCTTCAAAACCTTGACAGGTAGGTATTATCTCTATTTAGACACAGATTATAATTAGCACTTTAGGTTACCAGGCCATTGCCATTGAATTGATTCTGACACTTAGTGACCCGGTAGGACAGAGTAGAAATGCCCCCTAGGGACCTCAACACTGTAATCGTTATAGGATACTGCTACATCTTTCTCATGTGGAGTGACCAGTGGGCTCACACTGCTAACCTTTTGGTTAGAAGTTAAATGCTTAAACCACTGTGCTTCATTGATAAGTGCATGAATTGGATTCAGATCCAGACTGTGATCTGAATCATTCTCTCTATGTGGGTCTACACAAAGGAAACCAAACCAAACCCACCGCCATGCAGTCAATTCAGACTCAGACTGGCCCTAGAGGACTGAATAGGATTGTTCCACAGGATTTCTGAGACTGTAAATCTTAAGCACACAGCTTCAGCTTTTTCCTGAGGAATTACTGGTAGGTTTGAACTGCCAGCTTTTTTGTTAGAAGCCCTATACTTAACCCACTGCTCCACCAGGGTTCTGAGTCTGCACAGAGGTGGGAAAATGTGTATTTCCCAGGAGGAAATATCAAGGAGATGGATGTGGCTGTATGTTGAATCAAATTTTGTCTATGTAGGTAAGTAATTGTTTACATGGTAGAGTGTGTTAGAGTAGGGATGCAGTTGATGTTAAATACCACTGAATCGATTCTGACTCATAGGCAACAATGTATAGGGTTTTTGAGGAGCAGTTGGTGGGTTTGAACCTCTGACCTTGTGATTAGCAGTCCAGGGCATACCTGGGCTTCAGTGGAGAGTATTATTAACGCATCTATTTGATTTGACAACATGGATTTAACTTAAGTAATGGATTCCAATATTTCATGTTCAGTTTGGCTTTGTTTTTGTTTTTCTAACAGAAGACCCTCCTTTCTTCTTTTAGGTACCTTTGCTTTAACATCCTTGATATCTGCCAATGCAGTGGAACGACTTGTCCCTCAGAGCAGTCAGAACCTGACCACACAGAGTACTAACACAAGTGTGCTGGGCTTATCTGAATTTGAGATGCAAAGGATTGGTGTGGCTGCAGCAGTTTCCTTCTTGGGAGGAGTGATTCAAGTAAGTAAGATTGAGCCTTGAGTATAAACAACAGGGAACAGCAGCAGAAGAAATGCATTTAGTGTTTTATTTTGATTCCTGCTTGTGGGTTTGTCTTCCTAGCTGGATAAATTGATGAAGTGTTTTGTCTTTTTGGAAACATGTCTACAGTATAAAGTAGTTACTGTCTAAATATTAGTTGAATTATTGAATTAGAATCAAAATTTGAGGTTACTGGGAAACAATGTTTGACTTGATAAGAATTCACTTCTATGTAAGACAGTCCTTGTGCCTTCAGTGATACAGATAACTCACTTGAGAATGTTACAGGGTAAATTTCTACAATGAGAAGATGTGACTAGGTGTGGTATTGTAGGTAAGCACTGGACTGCTAACCTCAAGTTTGGCAGCTCAAACGTACCAGCTGCACTGTTGAAGAACTATGAGATTTTTCTACTCCTGTAAAGATTTACAGCCTCAGAAACCCTGTATCGGATTG
This sequence comes from Chrysochloris asiatica, assembly GCF_000296735.1. Lineage (NCBI taxonomy): Eukaryota > Metazoa > Chordata > Mammalia > Afrosoricida > Chrysochloridae > Chrysochloris > Chrysochloris asiatica. The sequence goes on along the minus strand of NW_006408549.1, from coordinate 13,237,629 downwards.
CTGCGACTTAGAATCAACTTGAAGGCAGTGGGTTTGTTTTTTTGGTCTAACCAGGTTTTGGAATTTCTGGGTGATGTAAACGATTAATGTATTTGGCTGCTAAATGAAAGATTAGAGGTTTGATACCAACCAGAGATGCCTTAAAGGAAAGAACTAACAATCTGTTTCAGAAAATAAGCCATTGAAAACCCTATGGAACACAGGTCTACTCTGACACATATGGTGTTTTCAGGAGTAAGAAATGACTCAATGATCACTGATGAACCCATTTTAAGATTTTATGATTTTAGTGCCGTCATTAATAGCAGGTGGCTCTTAGTTTGTGCCATAGATTTTCTGGCCTGAGATCTTTGCCCTTTTCAACATCAGGTATGTGTTGACAGGTTTACTGTAGTCTTTTTTTTTTCTTTCTTTAAGGTGTCAGAATAACTAATTTTCTGTTTTTTAAAAACCTTTGCCATTTTAAAAATTGGGTAACTCAGAAGTGAGTATAAAATAAATGCTAGCAAAGTTCTAAATTTTAAAGCATGAATTTGCTTCTTTGATCACATTTTTGCTTATGTTTTCATTTTAAACTGAATTAGGTGTCAGCAAGCTTCTGGAAGAACTGTGTTCTGAACTGATTGATGCTCTGTTTCACAGTATACCATTGTTTGTAAGGTCAGCGGTCATATAAACTCCACAACATGAGAAGATAACTGATAATTGCTTAGAATTGACTGATGAGAAGATGTGACCTAAAAGGAAGGAATCATTAAAGGTCCTAGTGTTACAATGCTTTCTACCTATGTACAAAGGACTGAAGAATTAAGGATGTCAGTACCAAATAAAAAACAACTCAAGTCTTCATGGTTCTTTAGAAAAACAGTCTGAGTGGCAGCTTTGCCTAGGTACTTGATTAAGCTAGACAGCTTCATAGGTATTTTCCATGGCTGATATCTGTGTTTTCATGAAATGAAAACTAGTGTTCTTAGTATCTTGTTATCTTCACTAATATTTTTTAAAACATGGATGATGTCAGCGTATTCTGAGTTTGCACAGGCAGACTTGATCCTTTTCCTCCTCCTTTGACTCATATGACACTCTCTGAGAGACCTGGCTTCTGTCTTCATCTCAGAAATAAACTGCCTTGTGAATTGGTATTCAGATAGAGATACATTGTTTTGGGTTTGGCATAGGTTTTTCTTAATTCATCACAAAAATCTTTAACACAGCAAAGATATATTGCTGCTCCTGCTAGTTGAATTATTTTCTATTCATAGTCCTCTTTGAATTTACAATGTTTATTCATTTTGGACTATCTATATTTCTCTCTCTAAGAAGTCCTGGTGTGGTGCTGCGGGCTAATGTGTCAGACTGCAAAGTTGTTTGAAATGCAAGGTTGGTGGTTCAAGCTCGCCAGCTGCTTCTTGGAAACCCTATACAGGATTTCTGTGGGTTGGAACCAACTCAACAACACTTAACAACAACAGCAACATAATTCTCTAAAGAATGGAGCAAATGGTTTTAGGTGTATATTCGTATTTTAAAAATCTGAACAAATACTTAATTAGTAATAAGATGCAGCAACTCTCTGTTCAGTATCATCTTAACCATTTTCTGTAAGTTTAAGACAATTGTCATGTATTTTGTTACCATCTAGTATATTTGGATTAAAAATTTAAATAACTGTAAAGCATAAAAATAAAAGTCAGAATTCTAAAATCATAAAAATTAAAACAACAAGAGCAACAAAAAACAAAAACACCCTCATTTCCCCGTATGAGACTTCCTTGAATCACAAGTGTAAAACAGGATGTTATTAAAGATAATGCAAATAATTTGGTTTTCTTGGTCTTTTATTACATGTTAAACCTCTGCTTGTGAGTTGTATATTTTGTCTTATAACTTCACCAGTCATCTCCTTGCCTTTATTTTTACCTCTGACTCTCAATATGTGGACTACATTTTAACCAAGTTTCTAACAGATGACTGGACTTAATTTGACCTCCAAATTCATCTTCCATTGTCATCTGTGACCTCAGGATCTTTCAGAGTCAGGTCTCCCATCATTTTTCCTTTTCTCCTTCAGATTTACAGATAAACCTTTCCGGTTATAAGGCACTTAAAATATGACTGGGGAAGAGCTAATTCCTCAAAGTAGAGATAACCATGATGATGCAACTGGAGTAAAGCTTTTGGGACTTTCATTTGCTGACAAGACAATTCAAAATGAAGAGAAGCAGTTATAAACATCCATTTAATAATCAGAACATGGGATTCACTAAGTATGAATCTAGGAAAATTGGAAGTTGTAAAAAATGAAATGGAACGGATAAAGATAGATATCCTAGGCATTAGTGAACTGAAATGGACTGGTATTGGCCATTTTGAGTCTGACCATTATATGGTTTACTCTGCCAGGAATGACAAATTAAAGAGGAATGGTATCACATCAAAAATACCATTTCAAGATCTCTTTTGGGATATATCTCTGATGGGATAATATCTATACAACTACAAGGAAGACCACTAGTAATACCACTTATTCAAATGTATGTACCAGTCACCAAAGCCAATGATGATGAAGCTGAAGAATTCTACCAGCTTCTTCAGTCCAAAATGGACCAAACATGCATTTAAATTGTATTGATCATTAGTGGTGATTGAATGCAAAATTTATAAACAAAGAGGAAGCATCAGTAGTTGGAAAATATGGCCTTGATGCTAGAAACAGTGCTGGAGATCTCCTAATAAAATTTTGCAAGACCAATGATTTATTCATTGCAAATACCCTTTTTAAACAACATCAAAGCCCACTATACAAATGAACCTCATGAATGGAACACACAGATATCAAATTGATTACATCTGTGGAAAGAGACTGTGGAAAACACATGAGTGCTCATAAGTTCTCATATACAAATTCAGACTGAAGCTGAAGAGCATTAAAACTAATCCATGAGAGCCAAAATATGACCTTGAATATATCCCACTTGAGTTTAGAGATCATCTCAAGAGCAGATTCGAGTATTAGACACTAATGACTGAGGACCAGAAGAGTTGTGGGATGACATCAAGAACACTATACAGAAAGTAAACGAAAGATGACAACAAAGAAAGAAAAGACCAAAATGGATGTCAGAAGAGTCTCTGAAACTTGCTCTCCAGCATAGAGATGTTAAAACAATGGAAAAAATGAGGAGGTTAAAGATCCGAACAGAAAATTTCTAAGGGCAGCACAAGAAGACAAAGTCAGGTATTATAATGAAGTGTGCACAGGCCTGGAATTAGAAAACTCTAGGGGAAGAACACACCCAGAATTTCTCAAGCTGAAAGAATTGAAGAAAAAATTCAAGCTTTCTTTTTTAATATTGAAAGATACTATAGGCAAAAGGTTGAATGATGCAGAAAGCATCAAAAGAAAATGGAAGGACTATATAGTCACTGTAACAAAATAAAATGGTCAATGTTCAACCATTTTAAGAGGTAGCATATGATCAAGAGCCAGTGCTACTGAAGGAAGAAGTCCAAGCTATGCTGAAGGCATTGGCAAAGAAGGCTCTAGGAATTGGTGGAGAACAAATTGAAATCTTTTAACAAATGGATACAGCACTGGAGGCACTCACTCATCTATGCCAATAAATTTGAAAGACAGCTACCTGACCAACTGATTAGAAGAGATCCATACCTGTGCCCATTACAAAGAGAGGTGACCCAATGAAATGCAGAAAGCATTGTATAATATTATTAATATCACCTGCATATAAAATTTTGCTAAAGATAATCAAAAGAGGCTACAGTAGTACATTGACAGGGAACTACCAGAGGTTCAAGACAGATTCAGACAAGGACATACAACGAGGGATATCATTGCTGACATCAGATGGATCTTGGCTGAAAGCCAAAAATTCCAGAATGATGTTTTCCTGTGTTTTATTACCTATGCAAAGGGTTTTGACTGTGTCGATCATGAAAAGCTGTGGATAACATCTTGAAGAGTGGGTATTCCAGAACACTTAATTGTGTTCCTAAGGAACCTGTACATAGACCAAGAGACTGTTGTTTATACACGGAATGGTTTAAAAATCAGGAAAGGTGTTCACCAGGGTTGTATTCTTTCATCATAATTATTCAATCCGTTTGCTAAGCATATAATGAGACGATGGATTATATGAAGAAGAACGCAGCATCAGGATTGGAGGAAGACTCATTAACAAGAGGACTTAAACTACTTACTGATGAAAATCAAGGATTACAAGCCTTCAGTATGGGTTGCAACTCAATGTCAAGAAAACAAAATTCCTCACCACTTGATCAATAAATAAAATGATAAATGGAGGAAAAATTGAAGTTGTCAAAAACTTCATTTTGCATGGATCCGCTGTCAACATTCATGGAAGCAGTAATCAAGAAATCAAATTATGTATTGCGTTAGACAAATCTGCACAAGACCTCTTTAAAGTGTTCAAGAGTAATGATGTTAGTTTGAGGATTTAGGTGTGCCTGACCCAACCCATGGTATTTTTAGGAGCCTCATATGTGTATGATAGTTGGACTGTGAGTAGGGAAGAACATAGAAGAGTTGATACATTTGAGTAATGGTGTTGGGGGAGAATATTAAAAGTACCATAAATTGCCAGAACACACAAATGTATGTTGGAAGAAATGCAATCAGAGTGCTCTTTAGAAGCCAGAATGTTGAGACTTTGTCTCTCATACTTATGACATATTATCAGGAAGGACCAGTCCATGGAGAAGGGTATCTTGCTTGGCACATTGGAGGTTCAGTGAAAAAGAGAAAGACTCCTAATGAGATGAATTGGCACAGTTGCATCAGCAATGGGCTCAGCCGTAACAATCACATGGTACAGGACTTGGTTGTGTTTCATTCTTTTATGCACTGGGTCACTATGAGTCAGAACTGACTTGATGACACCTAACAACAACAAAGTATTATTTTTTCTTTTATGGTTTTAAGAGAAATTAGAAAATGTGCTAAATTTTGCTAAAGACCTTTTTTTTTTAGCATCTAAAGAGAAAATCATATTTTTTCCTTTTAAGTCTATTATATGGTGATTTTATTAATGGATTTCTTAATATTGAGCCAATACTAAATTCCTGGGGGGGGGGGAATCTCTCTTAGTCATTGTGAATTTTATTCTTAATGTGACATTACTGTTGTGTTAAGTGCTGTTCAGTTGGTTCCTACTCAGAGGACCCTATATAGGGTTTATAAGGAGTGCTGGTGAGTTTGAACCACTTACCTTACTTACACATCAAATCGACCTTGAGGTTGACTTCTTATCCTACAGTGGATTCTTTTTATTATTTTTTTGTTGTTGTTTGGTTCTTGGTGGTGGTGGTGGTGGTGGTGTGCTGTAGAATCAGTTCTGACTCATAGCAACCCTGCATTGGGTTTCCGATGCTGTAGTTTCTAACTGCTGACCTTAAGGTTAGCAACCCGTCTTGTAACCAGTATGTTACCAGAGCTCTTTAGACATAATTGTTTTCTAGTGTAATTGGACTAACGTTTTATTTTGTCTACTCTATAAAGTCTGGATGTCAATGCTTTATTTGCTTCTTAACCTTTATTTCCAATGCTCTAGAGTAACACATAGCATGATTGGATCACCTTATCTTTGAAGATTTTGTAGAGTTTAATTTTGAAATAATCTCTTGCCTAGTACATTTTTGTGGAGTAATTTCCTGATAATGTTTCCTATTTCTTCTATAAAACTTGTTCTGTCAAATTTTACAATATGTACCTCTCTAGAAAGTGTTCCTTTTTATTTAGCTTTTCAAATTTATTTGCATATAAAAAAAGTCAAAATTAACTTATTGCAACACTGTTGGACTGAGTAAAACTACCCCAAATTGTTTCTAAGACTCTAAATCCTTACAGAAGTAGAGTATCACATTTTTCCCCCTCTGAGTGGTTGGTGGGTTTGAACCGTCAACCTTTTAATTAGCACCCTATTAACCACTGCTCCACTAGAGCTCCTCTTAGGATTTTTGTTTAAAACTTTATTGTGTTTCAAGATTTTTTTCCGTCTTTGATATTTCTTTTTTTTTATTTGTACCATAGACTTTTTTTCTTGATCAAGTTACTGGTGATTTTTTCCTATTTTGTTAATGCCTTAAAAACAAGACAAAAAATACAGTATTTTAAAATGTTAAGTCTACTTTTTTTATTCTCTTCCTTTAATTTT
>NW_006408549.1:13230048-13231291 GCF_000296735.1 Chrysochloris asiatica | reverse complement strand
AAAGTATTTAATTATCAATATTTTTAAGAAATTCAATGATTGATTTTAGTTTGTAATTGCCATTTACCCCAGTCATTGTATCATGTATTCGTTTTTTATTTTCAGGTGGATGGGTCTGTTTGCTTTTCAGTTTTGTTAATAATTTTCTTAACAAAAATGTCAATTTTTCTTTTTTTGCCTTGTGGTCACAGAGTAGTGCCTGTAAGATTTTTATTTATAGTAATGCTTTTCTTGTGACCTAATATAAGATCAGTTTTTATTAATGTTTTATGAACATTTTAGAAAGGAATATACTCTGTTCTCAGAGTATAAAGATAAATATATAGTCACACATTCTACTTTTTTGATTATGTTGTTAGGTCTTCTCTTTTATTTACTTGATATTTCTTCGTATTGAGAATGGTGAATTTATTATGACAGGCTGCTTTCACCAGAATAAGCTTACCTTTCACATAAGTTATAGTATGTAGTGTATAGTATGAATTTTATATGAATGTGTCATAAACAAAAGTGCATGGAAATGTCTCATACTCATCATCATTTAGACAAAATGAATTATTTCTGTCTCTCAGTTCCCTTGTAATTTCATTTATATTACTAGTATAAATAAAGTGTCCTTAGACACTGATAATGTAATGTGATGGCTTCTGTGTTGGACATTAGTTAATGGTCTTTTTGTGTGTATGTGTGTGAATTATGTGGGTTTTCGTGGGATAACATCAGTTTAACATTCATCCTATCGTATTTCATTTCATTGCAATGATTACATTCCCCTTCATGCATCATCAAATAACCAAAGGTTACACCCCACAGGCCTGTCCCCACAACTGTCAGCACACAGCCCCTCTCCTTCCCTGTGTCCAGTGTCCCCAGCCGCTCCATCTGTCCACATCATCGTCTCTGTCTCCATCCCTGGCATCACTGCCTCTCTGGGTAGGGTTCCACTCTCCGCTCTTCTCACTTGATGGTCCCAGGCACCTCCGCTCCTGGGCTGCAAAATCAATCACTCCCCTCTTTTTTGTCAAAAAACATCTACCTCTACATTTCCCACCCTCACAGTCAGTACTGATGGCAATTATTCACTATTGTACCACAAGAGTCTTATCCCCATTTCCTTTTGCCTGCTCGGTCCCAACAGATTGGAAATCATTCCGTGGAGGTTCTACCTACCCCTGCCCAGTCTGGAACTAGGCTCCCTCTTAAAAGCTTGTAAGCCAGTCACTTCTTGCCTTCATAGCGCCCC
>NW_006408549.1:13211767-13228024 GCF_000296735.1 Chrysochloris asiatica | reverse complement strand
ACTCTTTTGGTGAAGTCTTTTGATGCACATAAGTTTTTAATTTTCAGTATGTCCCAATCATCTATTTTGTCTGCTTTTGTTTGTGTACATTTCAAAATGTTTGGTAGTCTGTGTATGCTCTGAATTAGAGCCCTCACATTTGTCCCTATTTTTTCATAGATGACGTTCATAATTTTTGGATTTACATTTAGGTCTTTAATCCATGTTGAGGTGGTTTTTGAATAGGGCATTAGGTAAAGGTCTTTTTTCAATCTTTTGCATATCGCCTTCTAGTTCTTTCAGCACCATCTGTTAAAGACACTAACTCCTACCCATGCAATATACCTAGGCACTTTGTCGAAAATCAGTTGGCTGTATGTGGATGGGTAATATTCTGGCTTCTCAATTCTGTTCCATTGGTCAGTGTATCTTTCGTTGTACCAGTACCAGGTTGTTTTGACCACTGTAGCCATGTAGTAAAATTTGAAATCAGGGAGTGAGAGGCCTCCAACCTTGTTCTTCTTCTTAAGCAGTACTTTGCTTATCCTGGGTCTCTTTCCTTTCCATATAAAGTTTGTAATGATCTTTTCCATCTCTTTGAAGAATATTTTTGGAATCTGGATTGGGATTGCATTATATGTGTAAATTGCTTTCGGCAGTATTGATATTTTCACAATGTTGAGTCTTCCTATTCAGGAAATATCATCCTGAATTTCACATCGTAAAAATATCAATCCACTTCTGTAAGTCTCTTTTGGTTTCTTGTAGTAGTGTTTTGTAATTCTCTTTGTATAGGTCCCTTGTTTCTCTGGTTGCATTTATTCCTAGATATTTCATCCTTTGGGTGGCTATTGTAAATTGTATTGCTTTCCTAATGTCCTTTTCAACGCTGTTGTTTTGGTATAGAGAAATCCAACTGATTTTTGTATGTTGATCTTATACCCTGTCACTTTGCTGAATCTTCCAATGATGTCTAGTAGCTTTTTTTTACTGAGTCTTTGGGGTTTTCTATGTATAGGATCTATTGTCTGAAAATAGAGTTTTATTTCCTGTTTGCCAATTTGGATGCTTTTAATTTCCCTATCTTGCTGTATAGCTCTGGCTAACACTTCCAGCATAATATTTAAAAGCAGTGGTGACAAAGGGCATCCTTGTCTGGTTCCCATTCACAGAGGGAAGGCTTCCAGCTTCTCTATTGAGAGAGATGTAGACTATTGGTTTTATATATATGCTCCTAATTATGTTGAGGAATTTCCCTTCAATTCCTACTTTGTTGAGTGTTTTTATCAGGGATCGATGTTGCATTTTGTCAAATGCCTTTTCTGCATCATTCGATAGAACCATGTGGTTCTTTTCCTTTTTCTTATTTATATGGTACATTACATTGATTGTTTTTCTAATGCTGAACCATCCTTGCATCTCTGTTATGAAACCCACTTGATAATGATGCATTATTTTTTTTGATGTGCTGCTGGATTCTGTTGGCTAGGATTTTGTTGAGAATTTTTGCATCTATGTTCATGAGGGATATTGGTATATAATTTTATTTCTTAGTGATGTCCTTCCCTAGTTTTGGTATGAGGATTATGCTTGCTTCATAAAAATTATTAGGAAGTTTTCTGTTCTCTTCTATATTCTGGAATAAGTTGAATAGAATTGGTGACAGCTCTTCCCTAAATGTTTGGTAGAACTTACCTGTGAAACCATCTGGAACTGGACTTCTTTTGGTTGGGAGTTTTTTTGATGACTGATCAATTTCTTCTTTTGTTATGGGTCTGTTCAAGTTTTCTGTTTCACTCTGTGTAAGTTTAGGTAGGCCGTGTTTTTCTAAAAATGTATCCATCTCTTCTAAGTTTTCAAATTTGTTGGAGTACAACTCTTCATAGTACTCTGTTATTATCCTTTTGATTTTGTTTGGTTCCGTTGTGACATCGCCCATGTGATTTCTAATGCAAGTTATTTGTGTCTTCTCCCTCTTTTCTTTTGTTAATTTTGCCAATGGTTTGTCATTTTTATTAATCCTTTTAAAGGACCTGCTTCTTGTCCTATTGATTCTTTCTATAGTTTTTCTATTTTCCATCTCATTTATTTCTGCTCTTATCTTTATTATTTCTTTTATTTTGGTGACTATAGGTTCCATCTATTGGTCTGTTTCTAATCGTTGGAGATGCTGTGCTAATGTGTTAATTTTGGTTCTTTCCTCTTTTTGGATGTGGACATTTATCGCAGTAAATTGTCCTCTCAGCACCGCTTTGGCTGTATCACAAAGATTTTGGTGTGTTGTGTTTTCATTCTCGTTTGTTTCTAGGAACTTTGTGAATTCACATTTAATTTCTTCTTTTACCCAGTCAGTTTTCTGCAGGTATTATTCAGTTTCCATGTATTTGACTTTATTTCCTTGGTCATCCTACTGTTGATTTCTAGTTTTATAGCATTGTGGTCTGAAAAGTCTCTTTGTAGTATTTTGATTTTTGTAAATTTATGGAGGCTTGCTTTGTGACCTAACACATGGTCAGTTCTGTTCCATGGGCACTGGAGAAGAATGTGTATTATGCTGTTGTTGGGTTGAATGCTCTGTATACATCTATGAGGTCAAGTTGTTTGATTGTGTTGTTTTGTTCCTTATAACTTTGTCGAGTTTCTCTCTGGTTGTTCTGTCCCCTTTTGAAAGTAGTGTATTAAAATCTCCCTCTATAATTGTAGATTTATCTATTTCTTTCTTCAATCTAGTAAGGTTTGCTTCATATATCTTGGTGCTCTTTCATTGGGAGCGTAGATATTTATTATGGTTTTGAATTGTTTCCAATGCTATATCGATCTTGTTTGATTGCTCTTGTAGTACTTTCCTGACTTCTTCCTTGTTTTCCTCCACCCCTTTTTGGAGCATCTGAATTTGTTTCCATATCATTCTTCTGAATTTCTTCTCGGGTAAATCCAAAACCTGCTCTTCCTCTTCTGGAAAATCTTCGTCTGTCTCCAGCTCATTTGTCTCAGTTACTCTTTTCTGTTTTTGGACATGTTTTGATATCTTTTGTTGTGTTTTGTTGGTCATTTCTAGTAGTTATGAAGGTTTTTAATGCTTAAATGGATGTTTGTTGCTGTGTTATTAAGGTTATTGTGTGTCTCCTGGTGGATATGATCAGGAGATAGGCTTTCCTTTTTGCATGTAATGCTTAGGAGCCGTTATTGGCTCTTGTCTCAATGGTGGAATATTATGGAGTATGCTTGTAGCTTGGCTATATGGCCACAATTGCTGACTCTTCTTGGGTAACATAGGGAGAAAAAGCTCCCACTTCCAGGAAAAATGTGTGATCAAAAGGCCCCAAAGCAGAAGCAATATAAAAGCAGAGACAAAAACCACCACTTTGAAACAAAAATGAAACTGTGGCCAATTGGCCAGTCTCCTTGCTACACAGGCAGTGCGTGTGCACCGTAGAAGCCTCCAGTAGTGGGTTGGGTGTCCACTCGTTCAGGCCCCTCCCCTAGTCACCACCGTAGGGGTGCACAGATAGATATTGAGTAGTTAATGGGAGAAAGAGTGTCTACTATTTTGTCTCTAAAGGTCAGTTAGGTATCTGCGTGTGCACAGCATAATTCTTGAAATAGTTGTGTCTTTTTTTGTTGGGGTTTTATAGATTGTTCATATGATTTGTCTGATAGGACAAACCTGCTTTTTTCCTTGCTGAATATTTAGGAGTAGAGGGTCCCGCACAAGTTAACTTTAGGGCTGGGATGCACAGGCAAATGTCAAAAGCAGTAGCCAAAGAATTTGCCTTTGGACTGATGGGGCTCTTTCTGTCTGTGCCGTGGGAAAGCTGTGGTCTCAACGCTGGACTTTTTTTGGGGTGCACACCCACCCTTGAAAGCATCTGGGCTGGGCAAAAAAGATGCATCAGGGAAAGGAGGAAAAAAGGTGTAGAATCCTCCTTTTGCAAATATCACTGCGCTGCTTTTTGCATTGGTTCCCTGTGCTGGTCTGGCTGTAGCCCTGCCCGCTGACCTCTGCCCTTGTGGGATGGCTGCAGAGGGAGTCCCGTGTCTTGACCAATTCCTAAATCGCAATATTTTCCTTTATACCGTGATTTTTCCACTGGCGGTTGCGAAAACTGACTTCCTGAACCTTATGCTAGATCCAGAGCTCTGGTGCTGTTCTGTGAGAGCAGCTTCTTTGGGTTTTCAGCCCCTCCTGGACGGAGCCTGTCCTACCTGACTCTGCTCTGCAGCCGCCAAAACCAGAAGTCCTAGATAATGGTCTTTTTAAACCAGCTTTATTGATGTATAATTGACAGACAGTAAATTGTACATATTTAGAACAGCTCCTGTTGGATCAAGCCCTTAACTACTAACCCAAAGGTTAGTGGTTGAAACCCCCTGAGGGGTTCTTTTAAGACAGGCCTAGTGATTTGTGCTTGATAGAGCATAGCCTTGAAAACCCTATGGAGTAGTTCTATTATGCCCACAATGGGGTTGCTCTAAGTGGAAATCAACTCAATGACAACTAATAAAATTGTATAATATGATAGTTTGATACTGTATGTGTGTGTACATGCATGAAATTATCACTACAATTAAGATAGTGAAAATATCCATCACTTACCCAAATATTTCCTTCCCTATTTGGAGTTCCTTGCCCTACCCTGTTAGACTCTCCCCAACACCCAGCCCCCACCCCAAGCAATTACAGATTTGTTTTCTGTCATAGATAAGTTGGCATTTTCTAGTGTTTTATATAAATGAATTCACTGTACTATTTTTTTCTCTGATTTCTTTCCTAGAGCATAACTTTATAATGATTAATTTCAAGTTTCCCTGTAAAAGTTATGTAACATGATTGTTGTTATTGTTAAGTGCTGTTGAGTCGGTTCCAACCCATAGCAACCCTGTATAGGGTTTCCGAGGAGCAGCTGGTGAGCTTGAACCAACGACCTTGCAGTTCAAATGGCTTTGCGCATTAACCCACAGCACCACACCAGGACTCCTTGTAACAGGGAAGGAGCCCCCTATTAATAGAACTCATGCCATTTTATATTGTCACTAATACAGTGACTGAATTACAATCTGTGGATTTTAAAATTTTGTGTGTTTTTCTATTTCTGTCATATATTTTTAAGACAAATTTTTTCCCTCATTTTTCTAAGGATATCTGATGCAATTTCATGTAGCATCAGTTTTACTTTTTAAAACAAGAAAAGGAAAGTTGTCTAGCTAAAATGCTTAATAGTCCAGATGGGAACTGCTCTCTCATTCACAACAATGAGGTGCTAATTTCAAGGCTAGATTCTCTCTTCGAAAATGTCCGTATCAATAAGCATTTCTGTTTGGGGAAGGATAATCACTCAGAGTCTCTTGTTGTTAAGTGCCAACTCACAGAAGCCCTGTATAGGGATTCTAAGAAGCACCTGGTGAGTTGACCTCAGGTTTCAAACCGACATTGCAGTCCAGCTCATTAACCCACAGTGCCACACCAGTAAGAGTCTTTTTGTTGTTGTTAAGTGCCATCCAGTTGTTTCTGACCCATAGCAACCCTGTATAGAGTTTCCAGGGAGCGGCTGATGAGCTTGAGCCATTGACATTGTGGATCAAATCGACTTTGCAGTTCAGTGTATCAGCCCATCTTGAAAATCATTGCTCTCCCTGTGTGTTTGTGTGTGTGTGTGTGTGTGTGCAAGGTGGACTCTGTGGTGATTCCTTTTTCCAGAACTCAATAGAGGCTGGGATTGTCTCCTGCTAATCCTACGAATATTTTCCCAAGTTCTACTTTTTTTAAACAACCATGAGCCAAGATTCCTGCCCTTGAGAACAAGCAGATATACATCTTCTTTGTTTGACAGTTGTACAAGCCTGGGGTGGTGACATAGAAGGTGAGGTGTTGAGTGGCAGAGCCTTGTATCATATTCTAGTGTATTCTCAAAACAGTGTTATTCCTTCAGTAGGATAAAAACCAGAATTGAGTAAGAAATACTCCATTTATATTTTGTTTTATAGTTAAAAACAAAAACCCTTTCTGAAATTATTAAATAATAGAATAATTAATATACAAAAGAGCTTGAAATATAAGCTAGTTTACTCTGGCTACTCAATGCTATCCTAATGTTTTCAAGAAAAATCATTGACTTCATTCTCGGAAATACAAGAAGACAGTCTAAAATCTCTTACGATAATACTTCACTATCTCACAGCCATGTGTGTCAGAATAGACCTATACTCCATAGGGTTTTTAATGGCTGTTTTTTTTTTAGAAATAGATTATCAGCCCTTTTTTTCTACTATGCTCCTGGGTGAACTTGAACATCCAAACTTTCTGTTAGCAGCCAAGGGCATTAACCAGGGAGTCATATAGGTGAAGATACTGGAAAGAAAACGTGACTTGCTTTGAGTTTTACACTTTGGAATTGGCAGAGTAGGAGTTGGACTCAAGTGTACACTTTATTGAGTAGTGCTGTGCTATATAATTTTCTAATGTTTTCTAAATTAGTATTGAGAAAGGAAGCAAGTTCTAGGGCCAGGTGTTGTAGGTTTCCCCCCTAAACTTAACTTCTTTGCTTGTAACAGTGGTCTCAGTACTAACCATATCTCCTGTGCTGGGGCCATGTTCCTTAACTCCCAGCTGTGTGTCTGTCAGTCTTCTGGCCTTGAAGTCTCCTTTCTCACCTTGCTTGTATGACTCTTCCTTGTCCTTCAAAGTTCAGCCTCAGTTAAATCTTTTCTGACATCTTTGGACATGTTGTAAGTTCCTCCCATAGATTTTGTATTATATTATTCATCATCTACATTAGAAGGTTGCTCAATATACCAGAAAAAAAAAAAAATTTATTTTTACATAGTTGTTTCCCTTTCTAGATTTTGAGTCTCTGTTGAAAAGACACTGTTTATAATTCCAACAGATGATTTAGTAAATGTGAATTGATGAAATTATTTAGGAAAAGTTAATTAAATGTTAGTATATCACTATGTAAGGAACTCTGGTACATAGCGGATTATGAGCTGAGCTTCTAACCACAAGGTCAGTAGTTTGAATCTACCAGTTGTTCCTCAGGAGAAAGATGAGGTTTCTGCTCCCATCAAGATTCACAGCCTTGGAAAACCTATACAGAGTTGCTATGAGTTGGAACTGACTCCACGGCACATAACCACCATCATCACCATATCACTATATGGAGTCCTGTGTGGAATCAAACCCACTCCTCGGAAACCCTACATCGGGTCACTGTGAGTGGAATTGATGCAACAGTACATAACAACAACAGCAACATTATCACTATATTGAGTAATTAAAGTTCAAGTTTTGTATTTTTTACTTTTTCAGATTTTCCATTTTCTCCTCCCTCCAAATACGATGTAGAAAAATGTGTCCATATGTATTTCAATTACAACATCATTCCTGGTGAAAAATGAAAAAGAAAACTTACAATTTTCTAATTTGGTCATGGATTTTGTCAGATCCACCTAGTGTAGATATGAAGTGACCTAACCAATTTTTCCACAACTGCCCAATCCCATGAAACATAAAAATACAACTACTCTGCTGCCTTTTAAATTAAACTGGCTGTTGCCTGTGTTTCATTGTGTTGGCTCCAACTCATATCAACCCTTACAGAGTTTTCAGGGTTGGAAATCTTTTTTTTTTTTCTAAGTTTAAATTGTGAATCAAGTGAAAGTTTACAGGGCAGATCATCAATTTAACATTCAACAAATCATATACTTCAATTCATTACCATGATTATAATACCCTCCATGTACTATCAGTTAACTGTATTTCTCTCTATTCATTTTAGCTCTTCTTTTTTTTAACACTCAGGCATATATAATAATTTATACCATCAAACGGCACATTCTGCAAGTCTGCCTCCTGACCTCCAGTTCTCAGTTCCTTTCTTTCAATGAATCTAGGGTTCTCAGCTGCTCGCTCTTTGCATGTCCCCATCTCTGCCTCCATCTCTGGTGTCACTGCTACTCTGGATAAGGTCCTACATTCCGCTTGTGTTATTCTCCCTTTGTGGTCCTAGGGTCCTCTGTTTCTAGACTGTAAGATGAACTACTCCCCCGTTTTTGTTACAAAAGTTCTACCTTTACAATTATGACAGTCACAATTAGTCATGATAACAGTTACTTACTGTTGAATCATAAAAATGTTATCCTCATCGCTTTTATACCAGACTCACGTAGACAAGATGAAAACTATTCAGTGGGGACTCTATCTTCCCTCACACACTCTTAAATTAAACTCCATCTTGAAACCTTGTAAGCCAGTTCACTTTGTGCCTTTATCACCTCCTCATTTTAGGTAGCCAATATCTATGTTGCCTGTCCCTATCTACCCTGTATAAAGGCTGTATATCTTTATGACATCAGAAAGCCTCATCTTAATCTCATGGAGTGCCTGGTGAACTCGAACTGCTGACCTTACAGTTAGCATCCCAATGTGTAATCCACTATACCCCAAGGACTCCTCTTTTAATAAAGCAGAAAAGTCAAATCACTGTCCAAACCAGAAGGACTTATTCTCACCGTGTCTTGGATAAGGACTAGTCTGTTTCTTGAATGTCTGGGGAATTGAGAAGATTATGGTGTGTCCTTTGACTATATAATTCCAAATAAAAACAACTCTTAAGGTCAGTAAGTTTCTGACATATTTCATATGAAAAAAAAAAAGACTAAAAATCATGATTGTTTTTGAAGCTTGTGATTAGTTTGCCTACTGTGCACAGTACAACAGGCTGCCTTTGGTATAGTTTGAGTTCTTTTGTCTTCTACCTTTAGCTGTTCCTTGCATAACAACATTTTAAATGGACATTTCTTCCACAGTCTGTTGTCAGAGAATTGCTACCATTACAACTCAAAAGTTTTGTGCCAGCATAATATATTTATTGGTAAAATTAGGTGCTGAATCAATGTATGGACGAGTCATGTTATTTGCTACTGCTAACTCCCTTTTTATTAATTTTGATGGATTCCTTATTCTGATTTTAAAATTTCCTGTTTTATTTTCTATTACTCCCTTCTGGGTTGTTGTGTTCCTTTTAAGCTAACAACTCTATATCCTCTGAAAATATCCCATGCTTTCTTGATTTGTACTAATACTAATACTCTGGAGTTACAACCAGAATGCTTCTTAGAAGACAAGATATCCAGACTTCATCTCTCAGACTTCAGATATATTATCAAGAGGTACCAATCTCTGAAGAAGTACATCATGCTTGGTAAAGTGGAGGGTCAGTGAAAAAGAGGGAGGCCCCCAACCAGATAGACTGGCACAGTTGCAGCATCAGTGGGCTCAGGCGTGACAATGATTATGAGGTTGGGGCAGCACCAGGCAGTGTTTTTTTCTGTTGTGCATAAGGCTGCTATGAGTTGGAAATGACTCCATAGCACCTAACAACAATACTCTTTCACTTTCTGGAGTGGTTTCTAACAATTTCTCTCCCTATAATTCCTTTGTAATTGTCATAGCAAAAGTTTAAACCTACCCAGCAATATTCCTTTCTCACTCTGAAATCTAGTGGCACTTTTATTCCTTAAATTTGTACACATGGAGTATCTCTGAAACCCAGCAACCTGGTGCTCCTGTGTATAGACCCTCTTTTCTTGTGTCTATGATGCAGGTGAGTGGTTTAAATCCAACAGCTTTTTGAAAAAGTCACAGAGACAATGTGGCATTCTCATCTTATTATATCAAGAGTTTAGACTATCAACACATCTGATCACTGTTGATGTTAACTTTGATCTCCTAGCTGAGGTAGTGTTTGTTATATTTCTCCAGTTTACTCTATTTTCCTGCTTTTCATACTGTACTCTCTATGCTCAACCTACTCTTCAAGAATGGGGATTTATGCTCTACCTCTTAGAGGGTTGAGTTCTACTTGTTACTGGAATTCTGTATAGGAGATCTGTCTGTTCTCTCACTGATTAATCTATTCAATCATTTATGAATATCAGTATGAATGCAAAGCTTTTTATGTTTTGTATTGTAATCCAGTACTGCTTGTTATAGTTACCTAGTACTGTTGTAGCAGAAATACCACAAATGGGTGGCTTTAACAAATGGAAATTTAGTGTTCTCGGAGTTCTTTCCTCTTGCACTGTACTGTAAGTGGAAAGGAGAAACCACACGACCCTTTTAAGAGCTTGCTTAGAAATTTAATCTGTCAGATATCTAAATTCGCCATTTACAAATTCTATCTTTCACCAAAAATTAGAACATAACTCAGACAAGTTCGTTGCCACTGCATATAAAGCATTTCCCTTCCTGCATTGTCCAATCACATGTTTATATTTTCCTTTGAAGTCTCACTAGAAACACATGTAATGTCTGCATTGCTAGCAACTATGTAGTCTCACAGACAATAGAGACTTTCTCTGTAGCTCTCCTCACTTCTTCTGAGCCCTCACCAGAATTACCATGATATTCATAATTCTACCAAGTCTTTTCAAGATAATATAGGCTTTTTTATTATTGTTGTTAACTTCTGCCCAGTCCTTGCTGACTCATAATGACCCTGTGTAGGTTTTCCAGGGAGTGACTGGTGGATTTGAAACACTGACCTTGTGGTTCAAACTGACCTTGTGGTCTAGTGCTTATCCTTTAACACCTTACCAGGATGCCTTTTTACTATTAGGCACCTTAAAACCTTTTCAGCCTATATCCATTACCCAGTTCCAAAATCGTTGCCATATTTTAGTAAGTGTTAAAGCAGGATCTGTTAGAGCAGCATTCCATGATAGGTACCAAATTCTGTTTTTATTGTTGTTGTTGTTAAGTGCCGTGGAGTCGGTTCCGACTCACAACGACCCTATACAGGGTTTCCGAGGCTGTAAATCTTTACAGGAGAAGAAAGCCTCATCTTTCTCCCGCTGAACAGCTGGTAGTTTCGAACTGCTGACCTTGAGTTTCACAGCCCGATTCGTAACCACTACGCTACCAGAGCTCCTTATTATTAGTCCTACTATAACAGAAATATCACAGGTGGGTGGCTTTAACATACAGAAAATGTTTTCCCCACGGTGTTTGGAAACACTGGTAGTGGTGGTGGTTGTGTGCTATCAAGTTGTTTATATCACATAGTGACCCTGGTATTGTTGTTGTTGTTAAGTGCCTTCGAGTCCGTTCCGACCCATAGCGACCCTGTACAGGGTTTCCGAGGGTGTAAATCTTTACGGGAGTAGAAAGCCTCATGTTTCTCTCGCGGAGCGGCTGGTAGTTTCGATCCGCTGACCTTAAGGTTCGCAGCCCGATTCGTAACCACTACGCTACCAGAGCTCCTGAGGGGCTCTAAATAGTGGCTGTGAATTTGAACTGCTCACCTTGTAGTAAATACTGATATTGTAGCGAAGTGCTTATCCTACAGCACCATACCAGGACTCCATGTCTTAATTCACAGTCTTGGCTCCAGGAGAAGGCTCTATCTCTGTCAAATCTGGAAGAAGGTCCTTGTTTCTTCTGACTTTCTGCTTCAGGGCAATTTTCATGTAGTTGGCGCCTCTCTTCCCGCATCTCTGCTTATTAGCTTGCTTTTAATGTCTTTTTATATCTCAAAAGAGACTGACTCAAAGTATACCATACACTAATCCTATATCATTAACATAACAAAGCAACCCAGCCATAAATGGGATTAAAACCACAGGCATAGAGATGAGGACTTCCAACATATATTTTGAGGGGACACAGTTCAATCCCTAGCACTACTAGATTTATTTACTTAGTTTCTCAGCTTGTTTCAGCTTTGACTATTGGGAGAGAGTCCTGGTGGCACTGTAGGATAAGCGTTAGACTGTTAACTGCAAGATTGGCAGTTCATACTCACTACCTGCTCCATGGGAGAATGGTGAGGCTTTCTACTCCCATAAAGATTTACAGCCTGGCAAATGCTAATTGACTTGATGGCACTGGGTCGGTGGGTTGGCTGTCGGGAACTCTTTCAGTTTGTTCCTGTGTCAGTCTGACATATATGCACTATTGTGGGTTGCTGTTTTCCTGTTTTGTTTTGTTTGAGGACTTCTTTCCTTTTTGATACTGCAAGACTGTCCATGTTCATCTGTCGAGGTTCTTATGTCCTAGCCTCACCTACCTCTCCAAGGAGCCCTAATTCCTTTCACTGGAGAATGGTATTAGAAGCCGTAGCCTGCATACTAGTTGTGCTCATTGCACCTGGAGTGTTGTTGCATCTAAGCCCTATATTCTTCTTCTTTATACTGTGGTTCTTCATACCCCCATCATCACTTCAAGTCTCTGTATAAGGTGGTTTAAATCATAAATTATATATTTATTTTTGTATTTTGTATTATCTCTGTGCTTGGCCTCTAACAATATTCAATAAAATATTGATTGAATGGATGAATAAATAATTTGGCATACTGTAAGACTCAGTATACCCTAAAATGTATGCTACATTTTAGTCATTTTTATTATATGAGGAAACTTCAAAAAGTTCATAGAAAAATTGAATTTAAAGATAATGGAATTTTCTCACAAAGTGTTTGAAGCCCCCTCATAAAGTTGTTTCTTTTGCATGCTCTTCTTTTCTCAATATTTGAAGGCCATTTGCAAAAAATGAAATGAAATCTGAGTCACATTCAATTTATATAGAACACATGGTGTTTATATAAGCATTACCAAATAGTATAATTTTAGTGAAACTTGCTCATGTTTGTCAGAGTTGTTCAGCCTTATCCCAGAACATTAGCATTACTATTAACAGTTGAAAAATATTGTATGAAATTCAGTTTTTCAAAAAGTGTTTCATGGCCAAATTTTGAGAGTTGGCCTGCCAGATTAGGGTTGTCTTCATACATATTATTAGTAAAAGGAGATGATGTAGTTGTTTATTAAGTTATTAACTTTAAAAAAAATCCTTAACATTGATATAAAATTTAAATAGTGAGCCTTCAAGCAAAAATTCCTAGAAGGTCTCTCAAGTCACACATTTAAGTTCCAAGTTTAAACATGCTTCTGTGTTCTCCTTTTGCAAAGTTTTGTTGCCTTAGGTACTTGCTACCCTCAGTCTGTGCATATCAGCCTCTGTATGGTAATTCTCAACCTCAATGTGAGTAAACTGTTTTCACTGTAGAAATGCATAAAGGAGAACTCTTAAATTTATTTTCTTTCTTATGTTTGTTTCTGCCTTTGTCTTGAGGGATTGAGAATGTTGTTAACCAGCAGAGAGAGTTTCTCCTCAGTCAAATTTCACTTGAGTGCAATCATGCTTCACATGGCCAATGGTTCGTATCAAGCAGTGATTTTAAGGGCATTGTTGACCTTTCTGAGTCAAGAACTCAACATTTAAAAAAATAATTCCATGCTTGAAGATTTTTTTGTAGCACAGAAATTTGTACAAATAGAATATTATATTCTGAGTCTTTGCATATATTTTAAGAGAGGTATTCTAATGTTTTTTATTTCTGTACTTTTCTGTTTTCAACACCTTAGAATGATTGAACTAACTCCTTTTATATCTTATACTTTTTATTAACCCTTCCATTTTTAATATTTAAGTATAGAAATGACAAAGAAGCTACTATTAGAAGATAAAGGCTTAGTTGAAAGTGGTGAATCACTTTGTTAGGTAACCTTTGGTTCCCAGGTACAGCGAATCATTAACCCCTCTAGGGGGGAGCTGACATGTCAAACACAAATAAACAAGTGAAAAACCAGAAGGTAAAATGGTGATTTACACAAGACCACCTAAATATGTTTAGTTCTCAAAAGAAATGAGGGTAAGTTTGCTTGGCATGCAGAAAAGAACTTTCTAGCATTTCAAGTATACATAAAATTCCATATATGTAAATAAGGTCTATAACTTCAAAAATCTATATTGCTTATATGCTGTATCTAATCTAAATGAAAACCCAACTTTGATGTTCATTTTGTCACAATAGCACGCTGACTTCACCATCATGACCAGTAAGAAATAATGTCAAATCAAAAGTAAAATGCTTGTAGAGAGACATTTGTGAAAACAGGTTTAATATATATTTTTAACAGAATGAGTTTCCAAGTTGAAAATCAAATAGACTATGAATTAAGCCTTATCAAGAAGATCAGTGTGTTCCACTTGTATGCATACCATTGTTTGCTTGAGTATTTCCCTAAGAATATTTTGACTTTGATAAACTGATGCATAGTTTCTGAAATATGTTAGTAGCAAAGGCTACTGTTTTGGTAACCTATATTGGCAGTAACAGATTACCAGATTTCTAACAGATTATCAAATTTCTATGTTGGCAACCCATATTATTTTCTTTACTACCTACTGGTAAACAGAAGACAATTCAAATAAAGTTGTTTCTAGATTGATAAATTCTTCCAAGTTTTCTAAAGGTGGAAAATGTGGTGTTGTCCCTTCTACATTTTCAAAAGTGGTGATGGTTTTCCCAGGCTGGGTAAAATGATGAGTAGTATGACACTTTGTGATGTTCTTGGTACATCGTATATGCTGCACAGTTTTACAGATTTCAGAATTCTTCCATGTACTATTCACATTCACCTTACCATTCTGGAAGACAGTGCTAATAGAGAGACATTTGGGAATAGATGTCTTAAGAACAGATGTCATTCTATCAATTTATAGATGATGATGAATCTAGACAAATTTCAGTATGTATCAATAATCACAAAGCTAGGACATAGTAGAACCAGGATTAGAACCTAGGTTTTCATACTTGAATCTGAAAAACTCCAATGCACTTTAATACAAATTCAGAGACTTTTAGCTTTTAGTCAAGGGAATCTTATTATACGTTGGCAATGTAGAAGTGATATGTTCTGTACATTGTGATAGCTTTTTACACCTCTCATTTTTGGTCACTATGAACTCTCATTATTGTTTCCCTTTGATTCCTTTAATTGTTAATCTTATTTTCCATCAAGAATTTAAGACCTGACCTAAACATTGTAATTAAACATTTCAGTGGTGTTACTAGAGGGGCATGGACCACACTGGGTAACATTGTAAGAGGGGTGACCCTAAGGTGACTAACTGAAAAATTTTGCACAGTGTTTCAACTGAAATTTATTTTAATAAAAAATACCCCTGTAGTTAGTTATAATAACAAAAACATTTTTGTAAGCCCAGTTTGCATGTATCAATGTGCCTACAAGGCTAAAACTCAATACTAATTTACTTTTTGGAACTTCTAATGCTTCATATGATCTCCTGGCATGGCGTTGTATGATCAACACTGGACTGTGAACCCCCAAGGTTGGCAGTTCATACTCACCACCTGCTCATTGGAAACCCAATACAGAGTTGTTATGAGTTGGAACCTACTCGATGACACTTAACAACAACAATACATTATATGCATATGAACGTTGGACAGTGAATAAGGAAGACCATAGAAGACTGAAGCATTTGAGAATATTAAAAGTACCATGGACTTCCAGAAGAACAAACAAATCTGTGTTTGAAGAAGTACAGTCAGACTGCCCCTTACAAGCCCTGATGGTGAGACTTGGTCTCTCATACTTCAGGCTTAGTTTAGGAGGAACCAGTCCTAGAGAAGGACACCATGTTCGTAAAGTGGATGGTCAACAAAAAAAGGAAGAGCCCCAACAAGATGGATTGCCACAATGGCAGCAGCAATGCACTGAAGTGTGACCATTGTGAGGATGATACAGGAATGGGCCGTGTTTCGTTCTGTTGTGTATACAGTAGCTATGAGTTGGAACTGACTCAGTGGTACCTAACAACAGTGTGTTCCAGTCAGAGCTGTCATTATTACCCAATTACAATGACTTCGAATCACGTGATTTCATCTATACATACTGCCAGTTTGTGCTGTTTTCTAATTTCTGCAGGTGTTTTAATAGTTGCTGATTTTGTCAAATTTTCTAGTATTTTGACTATAATTTTGTGGTAATTAGTATTTGTGAACCTACATCAATAACTTTTTTGAGAATGAAGTAGTAATTAAAAGAAAAGTAGGAGAAAAACATGACTTTTACTCAGTCACTAATAATGTAACTAATAATGTAATTCAATGTACGAAGATTTTATAAAGCAATTCTGTTGTTAGTGTTCATATAATCTAAGAAATCTTATGTTTAAACAATTTACAACTATATCCATCTCATATTATTTTATAATTGGAATCCTGGTGTGACACTGTAGGATAAGTACTGGACTGCTAGGTAAGTTGGAACTGCAAAGTCTGTGGATCAAACCCAACAGCTGCTCCTTAGAAACCCTATGTTGTTGTTGTTGTTAAGTGCCGTCGAGTCGGTTTCGACCCATAGCGACCCTGTACAGGGTTTCCGAGGGTGTAAATCTTTACGGGAGTAGA
>NW_006408549.1:13122940-13211667 GCF_000296735.1 Chrysochloris asiatica | reverse complement strand
GTACCCTTTCACCATACTTATTCCAACTGTTGTTGTTGTTGTTAAGTGCCGTCGAGTCGGTTTCGACCCATAGCGACCCTGTACAGGGTTTCCGAGGGTGTAAATCTTTACGGGAGTAGAAAGGTCTGAATGAGTCAGAATCTACTCTACGGCACTTAACAACAACAACAAATTTTATAATTAAGATTGAGAATGAGCATTACTAAGGACTCTGGATAGGGCCTGATGTGGCATTGTAGGATAAGAAATGTTGGCAGTTCAAACCCACTAGCTATTCTCAAAAACCCTAAACAGAGTCAGATGGCACGGAATAAAAAAAAAGACTGTGTAGCGTGTAGTCTGATGTGGGAGATGGTCCATGGGAAGAGAAGATAAACTGCATGAGCTACTGCCCTGGGTAACACCAATCCTAGTGATGTCACTGACGCGTGGAGAGGCTGTATCAGAATGACCTACTTAGTTTGCCTTTTTCCAGTGTTGTTGTTAAATGCCGTAGAGTGAGTACCGACACATAGCAACCCTGTATAGGGTTTCCAAGGAGCAGTTGGTGAGTTTGAACCACCGACCTTGCAGTTCAAACGGCTTTGCAGTCTGGCGCATTAACCCACAGTGCTATACCAGGACTCCTTTCCCAGTGTAGAACTAAACTTTTTGCAATTTCTACAACGAGTTCACATAGTTGTATGAAGTCAGTGTTTCTTTATCATTAGAAAAACATGAGTGAAGAACATAATTCTGATTTTTTTTTTTTTTTTTTTTGCTGTTTGCCCAGCAGGGCTCAATGCACAGCATCTACTCAGAGTTAGTGATTTTGTCTGGTTCTGAAATGGTTTGGGAATTGAGTGTGATGCTAGAAGCAGTGAAGTAAAGTCTAAGAAAAATTATTTTTCTATCAATTCCTGAACTTCTTAAGACATGTCTTTCTTCTATTTTTCTTTCATCTCTTTCCTCTGTTTCTCTTCCCAGTATACAAGGAACTCCTGATATATAAATATTAAATATTAGTACTTAAAAGCTGGTTGACAGTATATCTGGTCAAAATAGTATATTTCCATTTATCAGAACCTGTGACAAAAAATCAAGGATTGTTTTTTGTTTTGTTTCCCTCATTGATTTTGGAGTTTCGAGCATTCTAGGTGTAGTATCTTGTCCCTTCCTTTTTCTCCCAAGGTACAGTTTTTCTCTGGAGAGCACCATATATTAAACAATTGGAGTATATTTCCCTTTCTTTATAACATATGTCGATAGGAAAAAAGAAAAATAAGTTAATAATAAAAATAATTATGCTAACAATTTTAATTGAGCCACTTACAATACTAATAACATTTTAAAAGTCTTGGAACCTAATAATGTTCTCAAAAATATGTATATCAGGTTAAAGAAATTTGCTTCACATCACTTCTCAGTGCCTGTAGAAAGTAAAAATGAAAACAATGTTCCTATATTAATTCCTCGAGACCTTGGGGGAAGTAGCCTCTAACTCTAACTTTGTTTTCTCAGTTGGCCATGTTTGCCCTACAACTGGGTAGTGCCACCTTCCTGCTGACAGAGCCTGTCATCAGTGCGATGACAACTGGAGCTGCCACCCACGTTGTGACTTCTCAAGTCAAGTATCTCTTGGGAATGAAAATGCCATATATATCTGGACCACTTGGATTCTTTTATGTGAGTTGTCCTTAGGCTTTGGTCATTATTTATGCAAACAATGTGGAATTTATTTGCAATACAGAGATTTTTGTAGTGTATGGGTGAAATAAAGTCTTTCAGGATATTTTGAATGTGATTTCATATGTGAAACTAGCTTAATGGAGTGATATCTATTAATTTTAGAAATCATTCTTTATGTTGAATAATTGTATATGAGGTAATACAGAGCATTATTGGAAAAAATAATGAATTTTTGTGAGCCAGACATGTTTAGTTTCTATTGCAAGCCACCTACTGTGATTGTTGTCCATTTTAACAACTCTACCACAGTTTTTTCAATGTTGTGAACATGGTATGGAGATCCAATCAGACATCTAATCATAATTGGTCATTGGAGTTCCTATAGTACATGATTAGTTATTAAAAACCAGCCTACTTTTCTTTATGTCTTCTTGAAGTTGACTTAAAATCTATGACTACTCAGGAACTCCTATTGATTTTTTATAAGAAAATGGTTTTCTTATTAACTAACTCATTGAGCGCAACCTGACTTTATTTTACTTAGTTTACTATAATGGTATAGATTAAGAACATTGATGTATTTGATGTAACATTGATATTATATAATTAGTGAGAGTATTTCCATTCTTAAACAACGGCTTATTTATATTTTTCCTTGTTATTTAGGTTGTTTCTGGAGTTTCATAATTATTAATGTCCTCATGGGGAGCTTTTCAATGTGCATATTACAACCTGCATCACTGATTATTTCATTTGAATAAATTTATGATAATGGTATTGTTGTTGTTACGTGCCGTGGAGTCAGTTCCAATTCATAGCGACCCTGTATAGGGTTTCCAAGGAGCAGCTGGTGAGTTTGAATTGCTGACCTTGTCAATCAAACCAACCTTCAGGTGGAGTGCTTCTTCTACAGTGCCACACCTGGACTCCTGGGTTAATAATGTATAACATTTTCCCAAATTTTCAACCTTGAAAAATTGTATAAATTAACAGTTTACTCTCACCTTAAAATTTCCAGGTCTGGTCATTACAAGTCTTAAAACTCATCACTTTAATATAGTTAAATATATACTCCTTTCATTATTTGTTGAAGTAATTAGTCAAGATAGTCATTGTCAACACAGACCTGAAAGCTGGTTTGAATTGTTGTGATTTAGGATAAATGAATATCCTGCAGTGATTCATTCATCATAAGGAAGCTTAAAGCCAAAGCAAGAACACTAAAATCTGGGCTTGGAAACAACGTAAACTCCAGCTTAAGCAAAAGCAAACCAAAGTAGCTTTGAGATGTCAAGTGGCTGGCTAAGACATTTGCTTGCCACAGTCTGAGTGTGTTAAATAAGGGCTTCTGCTTTAATGACCTCTTGGCTGGGAATTGGGATCTTGTGAGTGCGGCACATCTAAGGAAATGACTACTAGTACAACTGCTTTTTTTCTTCACCTCTGCATACACAATTCTCTCTCCTATCAGTGCTGCTGTTACGTGCTATGACTCAGTGACCCTGTATAGGGTTTGTGAGGAGCGAATGGTGAATTTTAACTGCTGACCTTGCAACTCCTTTCATTGTTGTTGTTGTTCAATTATGACCTATAGTGACCCTGTATAAGGCTTCAAGGAGCAGCTGGTGGGTTTGAACTGCCAAACTTTGCAGTCTAGTGCTGATCCTAGGCTGGTGTGGGACCTAAATTAGACTTTTGAAGTGTGTTTTTCTGGTGACAGCATGTATAAAAATACTGTTAAAGTGCTTTTGTGTGTGATTGCAAAATTTTTTTTTCACCTTATGTCCTTGAGAGGTAAACTGCAAGCTACTTTATCTCAGTCTTAGGTCAAACACTATGGGTTGAATAAAGGAACTCTTTAAAACAGAAATAACTTTAGGTTGCTGAATTTATATGCACAGTACTCAGTTGTTAGAATCTATGCTTTGTGTTGAGGAAAAACAAAGAAAAGTTTCTCTTGCTTTTCAGTATCAAAGAACCCCAAGCCAGTTAGGCTGTTAAGTAAGAATGGTGCTTTGGTTCTTTGCCAGGGTTTCCAAATGGATGCTGATAATGCAGTGGCAAATATTTTGGTGATCTAAGCATGAGATTAAGAAAGAAATCTTATATCATGTATAGATTAGAATAGGACATTTAGAAAGTGTGTTTTGGTGCCCTTGGTGGTGGTGGTGGTATTGGTTGTGTGCCACTGAGTTGGTTCCAACTCATAATGATCCTGTATAGTGTTTCAAAGGCTGCACATCTTTATGGGAGCAGAAAGCCTCATCTTTCTTCCATGGATTTACTGGTAGATTAGCACTACTGACCTGTGATTAGCAGTCCAGCTCATAATCCACTACCGTACTAGAACTCCTTTCGTGGCCTTGTTGTTGCTACTAAGTGCTGTGGCTTTCTGAGGAGCAGCTTTTGAGTTTGAACTATCACCCTTATGGTTCAAACTGTCCTTGAGGTCAGCTCCACACCAAGTCTTAGCTTTAGATCATTTGATGATGATGATGATGATGATGATGGAAATCTGAATTTGCCCCTGGATCATTTTGCCTACTATGTGAAGAAGTAGAACTGGAGGAATTAGTCTATACCCACTGCCATGGAGTCAATTCCAGCTCACAGGAAGACTATCCAGGTTTCCAAGGCTGTAAATCTTTGCAGGAGCAAACCGCTTTATCTTTCTCCCAACAAGTGGCTGGTGGGTTTGAATCACTCACTGACCTTGTGATTAGCAGCAGCCCAAAGCCTAACTGATAATGCCTCCTGGAATCCTTTGTGTATTAACACATTCTTAGGACTTTTCACTCTCTGCAGGTACTGTCTACTTGAGAATTTTTGTTGTTAAATGCAGAAGAGTGGGTTCTAACTGTTATGGACCCTGTGCAGTGTTTCCAAGAGGCTGCGGGTAGGTTTGAACTGCTGACCTTGCAGTTAGTAGTCCAGTGCTTAACCTACATTGCCACACCAGTACTTCTCTAATAGATCCATCTTGAAAGCTACCGAAGCTGATAGGATGTAAAGAGCATGTTACTGACATTCCTTGGTCCATAAATTCTTATCGACAGTATTTGTGTCTTACTCCCCTGGGGGCACATGACCCAGTCACAAGTCTAGTAGTAGCAATCCTTGGATTTTTGAGCACCTTCCCAGAATCCCTGTTGTTGTTGTTAGGTGTCCTTGAGTCAGTTCCAACCCATAGCGATCCTATGCACAACAGAATGTCACACTGCCCAGTTCTGCGACATCCTTACAATTACTGCTATGCTTGATCCCATTCCTGCTGCCACTGTGCCATTCCATTTCCTTGGGGGGGGGGGTCTTCCTGTTTTTTGGTGTCCCTCCACTTTACCAAGCATGATGTCCTTCTCCAGGGACTGTTCCCTCCTAACAATATGTCTGACGTATGAATGATGAAGTCTGGCCATCTTGGCTTCTAAGGAGCATCTGGTTGTACTTCTTCAACAGATTTCTTTGTTCTTCTAACAGTCCATAGTACCTTTAATAGTCTTCCCCAACACCATACCTCAAATGCATCTTTTGTGATCTTCCTTAGTCATTATGCAGCATTCACATGCATATGAGGCTATTTAAAATATCATGGTTTGGATTAGATGCACCTTAGTCCTCAAACTGACATCTTTGCTCTTGAACACTTTAAAGAGGTCTTGTGCAGCCGATTTGCCTAATGCAATATGTTGTTTGATATCTTGACTGCTGCTTCCATGAGTGAAGCCAAGCTAAATGAAATCTTTGATAACTTCATTCTTTTCTCAGTTTATCTTGATGTTATTTATTGTACCATGGAAGTACAACCCATACATACTGATCTTCATCAGTAAGTACCTTAACTCCTTTTCATTTTTAGCAAGCAAGGCTGTATCTCCTGCATATAGCAGGTTGTTAATGAGTCTTCCCATAATTCCTGGAGTCTACATATCTTGGCGTAGCACTGCAGGATAAGCACTGGACTGCAAAGCACAAGGTTAGCAGTTCAAACCCACCAGCTTTCTCCTCAGAAACCCTGTACAGCGTCACTAGGGGTTAGAATTGACTCGCCAGCGCTTAAAAACAACATATGCAAAAAAGCTGCTGGATTACTATCTTGGATCTACAATTTCTCTAGGAAGAGTAGATAGAATAAAGCCTAATTTCCCCTCTTATTTACATTTCCTAATTTACTTCATCCAGTTATCTTTTTTTCTAAATAAACATGTTATTCATTTTAAAAATTTAACTGTTCATTATTTATTGCACACTCTTCTTTAGTTTTATTTTTGGATAAAAAGATCAGTTGCTTTCTCTGAACTCACTTTGATCTCAGCTGGTTTTGTCAGAGTCCATGGTGTGGTCCCTAGGTGGCACAGTTGTTAATGGTTGGTAGTTTGAGCCCACCTAGAGATACGTTGGAAGAAAGGACTGGTGAGCAACTTATGAAATGTCAGCCATTGAAAACCCTGTGGAGCATAGTGACTTACATGGGGTTGCCAGGAGTCAAGTCAACTTGAGGGTAACTGTGTTTGTTGTTTTAAACATAATCATGGAGATACTCATTGATCTGTTATTTTTTTCTTAAAAAGAGGCAAGATAGTCAGGGAATAGAACTTTAGAATCAGGAATGTAGGTTGGAATTCATATCATAGCTCTAGCCTTGACCTTGAGCAAATGACCAATTTCCAGTTGCTTGTTTTTTAAATTGGTGATGGTAACACCTGCTAGTCATTTATAAGATGACTGGAAGATAGTAGGTGTTCATTAAATGGATATTTTTCTTCTTGCTAGTAATGAATACTTGATTATATCATCTTATAGTTCTGGTGTGGCACTGTAGGATAAACACTGGTCTGTAAATTCCCTTTGAACCGTAAGGTCAGGCACTCAAACCCACCAGCTGCTCCTGGGAAAACCTTTACAGAGATGCTATGAGATGGAACTGACTCGACAGCACTAACGGCATATGGGAGAACTAGGTGACTCTGTAGGATAAGCTCTGGACTATGAACCACAAGATTGTTGGTTCAAGCCCTTAGCTGCTCTGTGGAAGAAAGATGAGGCTTTCTGCTTCCACAAAGATTTAGAGCCTTGGAAACCCTATAAAGGGTCACTATGAGTCAGAACCGACAATTAAAAACAACAATTTGTGTATTAGATACTAATGCTTTTCCTTTGTATTGTTGTTAAATGATATCAAATCAGTTCTGACTCCTAGAAAATCTGTATACGGGGTTTTGAGAACAGCTATTAGGTTTGGGCCAGTGACCTTGCAGTTAGCAGTCAAGTGCTTATCCTACAGTGCCACACCAGGATTTAAAAAAATGATCTCTCTTCTTAATTAATGAAGGTTAGTTATTAGAAATGTGGGAATATTAGGTTTTTTAGTTTATTTTTATTTAAAAATATTTTTACCTATTCACCTCACACTCTCCTCAATAATTATACGTACATCTAATAATTTATAAACAGTGTGTAATGCATTTTAAAAGAAGCAAAATCAATCATTTTATAAAGAACGCTTTTGTCTTGGGATTCTGACTCACTAGTTAAATTGTTCTATTCCTGTTTTCCTTAAGATTGAAGAGTTTGACAGATAGGTTGATTCTGCTCACAGCTAGTAGGGAAACATTCAAAACTTTTTCTAGCTTTATTTTTAAAATTGAGAAATGATGAAATATTATTTTATTAGAAAAGATGTTTTCCCCAAAAGGCACAATAAAAATTATAAAAATTCCTAGTCTGTATTAGCACATGTGGGTTTCTTTGAGATGGCGCCCGTGTCTCAGCCTGTAGCAGCCTATGATATATTTGGCAAAGCTGGTTTCATTGGCATGGCTTTATATGAATGCTGTCCTAAATAATTACATACAGTTCTGTACATTAAGCACAAGAGCAAAAGGCAATCTTGGCAATCTATTAAGTACTCTTCTTGTAAGTTTTTATTTCCTTCTTTAAAAATGAAGACTTTCAGAACAGGAAAACAGTTTAATTCCCATTCTCATGCCTGAAGTACAAGCAAAGCACCTTCCTAGTTTGGATACCCCTTTAAAGCTGCAAAGCAGGACTCAAGAATGTTAATAACAGTGGGATAGCAACATAAGAAAGAAATTGGAGCCAATGAAACATTTTCTTTTATAGAGAATGAGATCACAATTAAATATGTATAAATAAGGTTTAGATGTGGAGAGCAAATTACTTTGAAGACATAAGGCCTCTGGGATTTCTGTATCAAGAACACGCTTTTGTGATTTATAAAAACCCACATTTTCTCTTCAGTTATTGCAGTATTTCTATTGTGACTTGCAAGGCTGTTCAATATACCCTGAAACATGAAGAGAAAAAGTTGAAGAGGGAAGAAAAGGAAAATTCATCTGCAGTTTGATTCAGTCAGTGATGCAGAATATAGAAAATGTGGCAGGTTTAATTTGGATATGAAACAATTATATGGGCATTTGTAGCAAAGGTTATTTTAAAAATCTAAATCAGAGAGCACGTATTTCTGCAATCCATCCTTGCTGGCTTAAACGTCTTCCATCCCCCACAATTCACTGCAAAATACAGGTTCAAGGAATACAAATGAAACTTACTTTTTCTAAATAAGGGATGGCTGGATGCTGCCTGGCCCTTGATACGCTTGAGTATGCATTTGGTCCAGAAGAGTATCAGGTACCCAGGTTGTCTCTGACCATTTAACACAATATGCTTTTCTGTAGATCACATTTTGGTCTGAGACTTAATTTATCTCTTGAAGCAATCGCAAATGGATTTATTCCCAGTGAGAGATGCATTTGTTTATCAAAAAAATTGGAAATAATGATGTGAAAAATGATGGAACAGTGCTTTTCCTTCCTTTTTTGTATGTATGTGCTAATGAAAATGTAGCCTTTGGTTGAGATTAAAGTTAACATCTTTGATGTTGTTTTTCCATTTTTGTGTTTTATCTTAAGAGAAAGAAGGAGTTGGGGTGTGTGATCTTAATGGTATCCATTCTAAAATGTTTAGTGATTTAATGATATATAGACAAAAACATGTGGTGCTGAAAGATAAGCACAAGGTTGATTTGAACCATAAGGTTGACTGTTCAAACTCAACAGCTGCTATTTGGAAGCCCTATGTATGGTACCTATGAGTTGGACCCAACTCAACTGCACTTAACAACAACAGGCAAACACCTGAGTCAAAAACTACTCCACAATTATGGGATTGATTTGCTCTTTTGGTTAGGCAAACACAAAGTTTATGGTAAATGTCAAGCTCTTAGAAATAGAGCAATGTTGCTGTTGTTAGGTGCCATTAAGTCCATGCCGACTTATAGCGACCTTATGCACAGCAGAATGATACACTGCCCGATCCTGGGCCAACCTCACTGTCGTTGCCACGCTTGAGCCCAATGATACTATCACTTGCCAATCCATCTCACTGAGGGTCTTCCTCTTTTTCTCTGACCCTCCACCTTACCAAACATGATATCTTTCTCCAGAGACTGGTCCCTTCTGACAATATGTCCGAACTATGAAAGGCAAAGTTTGGCCGTCCTAGCCTCCAAGGAGCACTCTGGCTGCACTTCTTCCAAAATGGATCTATTGGTTCTTCTGGCAGCCCATGACACTTTCAATATTCTCCTCCAACACCATAACTCAAAAGAATCAATTCTTCTACGGTCTACCTTACACACTGTTCAGCTTTTGCATGCATATGAGGTTACTGAAAATACCACAGAAATAGAGCATACCAACATCAATTCTGGGAGGTTCCGAGATGACTTCAGGGATCCCCAGTCAGTACTTGATCTGCTTAGGGGTGGGGTTCAAATATAATCAAGTTGAAAGCAAGTTAGAGGTGCAAGAAAAGGGCCCTCCTGGGTAGCGTGTAAAAGCTCCAAGGATGTGAAAACTGCTTTAAACAACAAGGCCTGGGCTAACAGCGCACTTTGATTTCCTTATCTGCAAAGGAGAAGAGTTCGACTAAATATGAGGCTTCAAACCCCGTCTGATAGAATAATCTAGGAGCTTTTTTCAAAGTACACCTGCGTGAGGCTGATTCTAACCTTGCTGTTTCAGAATCTCTAGCAGGGAAGAGATTGTTATGATCCTTGATGAAAGAGACACTGAAATAGATTTGCTCAATAAGTATTTATTGATCACTTAACAGGTACCAAAATGCAATTGGGATACAGCATTTTTGTTCCCATGGAGTTTTATAGAAGTATTGAGGAGGGATGTGAAGTATGACAGGAGAAGATAGACAAACACTGGCGGACAGGATAATCTCAGATAGTGTTATTGAAGGAAACAGGATGGTGTGAGGGAGAAGAGTTATGGACTAGAGTGAGGAGGGGTGGGTCTGTTAAACTGTGGTGGTGGTCTCCTTGGTACAGCGAACTATTTAATATCTTTTCTAGCCATACGTTTTGTAACTCCAACCAAACAGGATTTTTTCCTGATGTGTCTGGATAAGAGACAGTAGGAGAGAATAATAATATGATTGTATGATTCAGTTTTAATTGTTAATAGGGTTGTTATTGTAAATACTTGGAACTCCAATGTGGATGTCAAATAAGTTGTCTCAGAAACAGGAAGAGGGGGTCTTATTACCCTCGAGAAAGGTAGTGCGATCTCAAGATCAGGAATAGTGCATGTCCTTTGAACTTTAGATTCCTGTGCACTGAAACTCCTCGATCCAGGAGTGTGATCGAAAGCAGTGATACCAGGAAGTGGCAGAGGCTCAACAGCAGTGGAACTGAGAACCAGAGCACAAGACAGCTCACGAATCAAAGAAAGCTGAGTGTCTTCAGGCAGGAGACTTGCTTGGAGAATAGGGTACCCCAGGCACTAGGTTTACTGACCCACTGAACTAGAGCCTAGTGCCTTCCTGTTGTGAGGCTTATAGTGAAGTGGAGTATCCCTTGGGCATTTATTAGGTACCCTAAAACCTTTATAACATTATCTGGACAGGGCAGAGGCCAAAGGGTCTTTTGACTGAGGACCGGAGAGAGATTTGTTTGCAGGCATGACTGGGAAGAAGCTGGTCTAAGAACAGTGTTTTGAACATTTATAGTCCTAAATTGTAACCTGTTAACATCCCTAATAAACACCATAAACACGATTATTGTCTGTGAGTTCTGTGTGGCTAGTGCAGTGAATGATTGAACCCAGCTGAGAAGTCACATGCCATGAGGGGGATGGTTGGTATCAGGATTGTTAAGGAAGGTGGGAGGGTGGAGGCATGAGTGACCTCAACAACCTCGTAAGAGTCAGACTTAGACTAATTTTGACTTTCATTCTCCTGCCTCTTCGTGAAGTCAGAAGAGATCAGACACCATCCCCATTCTTTTTTTCTCTCTCTTACAGTCAGGAAAGACTGTTCTGAGGACATAACTTTTGAGCGGAGACTAAAATGATGACAGAGACCCAGCCATGGAAAAACTTGGCCCAAGAGTGTTCTTGGCATAGGAAGCTGCAAGCAGAGCTCCTAAGGCTGATACAAGCTTGCTATCCATAGAGAATAGTTTTGGTTTTAAGATCCCAATGGAATTTCAGAAATCGTGTGATTTTATTCCATTAGCTCTTGAGGTTTGGTTATGAAATTATTTATATATGTAACAGAGAAAACAGTTTTTATAATGAGACAGACCAAGAACTACCTCTCAGCTCCACTGTTTTAAATTCACTGTGGAGTTCCTGGTGGTGCAGTTTGATTATACACTTGACTAACTGAAAATAAGGTGATTCAGAGTCAACACAGAAGAGCTTTGGGAGAAAACCTGAAGATCTGCTTCTAAGAGGTAAAAGCCTTTAAAACCCTAGTGTTGTTAAGAGCCATTGGATTGGTTCTGACTCAGTGACCTTGCACAGGGTTTCTGAGGAGTGGCTGGTAGGTTTCAACCACTGGCCTTGCAGTTCAAACTGACTTTGCGGTCTAATGCTTATTTACAGCACCTCACCAGGCATAAGAATTAGGGTTGTTTGCCAACTTGACTAGGATTTCCAGAGGTTTAGCAGTTAAGATGTGCTAATTCCCATAGTGATGAAACCTAATACAAGCATATTAGACTTGATGGCACTAAACAACAACAAAATCACAACCTCTCTGAAACTTATTTTTCTTATTTGGTAAATGGAAATAATAATGCTCACCTGTATTCACTGAGAACTTAAACATGTGACTAAAGATAAGTTAGCTGGCATAGTGTCTGGAGATATTAGTTTTCATCTTCTTCTTGAATGTGATGAAGCTTGAAGTGTCTCCATTGTTTTTACCTGAATTCACTGGAAAAATCTGCTGCAAAAGACTTCTCTACAGTGTTGAAAAGCAAAGATATTACTTTGAAGACTAAGTTGTGCCTAAACCCAAATTTTGGTATTTTCAATTGCCTGATGTTCCTGTGAAAGCCAGACATTGAATAAAGAAGACTGAGGAAGAATTGATGTCTTTGATCTACAGTGCTGGTAAAAAGTATTGAATTGATGTTTTCAAACTCTGGTGTTGGCAAAGAATACTGAAAATACCATGGGCTATCAGTAAAAACAAACAAACCTGTCTTAGAAGTACAGCTAGAATGCTCCTTAGAAGTGAGAATGGCAAGACTTGTACTTCAAACATGTCATCAGGAGGGACCAGTCCCTAAAGATGGGCATCATGCTTGGTAAAGTGGTGGGCCAGCACAAAAGAGGAAGACCACCCAAAGAGATGGATTGACACAGTGGTGGCAGCAGTGGGCTCAAACATAACAACAATTGTGAGTACAGTGCAGGACTGGGCAGTGCTTTAGTCTTTTGTATACAGGGATGCTATGAGTTGTAGCCAACCTGAAGGAACCCAATAACAATCTATACCCTAATGGGCTTTGGTAGGGAAAATATGTAACTTCCTACAGGTACAGTGTGGTGGTGGTAGTTGTGTGCTGTGGAGTTGGTTCCTACTTATAGCAGAGAAATTTAGAGACTTCCCCACGGCGGTATCACTGGAACGGAGTACAAGTGTAATGAGACCTCGTACTATCTGGCACACAATAGGAGCTACTATAAGTTTACCAATGTCAGTAGAAATATAGAGAAAGAAGACAAAAATGCAATATGTAATTAAAGACTTTCCCACTTGTAATTGTACTATTAATGCTATGTACAATTAACATAGTGATACAATTTTGAGTCTCAAAGAACTAATATGAGATGTGTTTAAAAAGATACTAGGGTTGTGAGGTCATAAATCTTTAAAGGAGCAGAAAACCTTACCTTTCTCCTGAGGAGTGGCTGCTAGATTTGAACTAATGACCTTACAGTTAGCAACTCAATACATAATCCATTACATCACCAAGGATCCTTCCAAATTCAGAGTAGAGAGAAGGAATTAAGTTGAGGGAGCTTCAAAACTTCATAGAAAAATGAAATGAAAAGATAACGGAATTTTTCCAGGACTTTTTGAAAAATAGTCATAGTCCCTGTACACACAGCTTTTAGATGGGAAGGTTTTATTTGATTCCCTTGTAGTAACACAGTTTTGCTGCTAGTGTTGAAGGCACAAGAAGGCTATTGAATTGGAAGAGTTGATATGCCTGAAAAGCACCCAGAAGTCATTAAACTCCACCACTAACAACCCAAACCAGAGACTTTATGCTCCATGGTGTTGTTTTTGTTGCACACTAGAAGGAAATACTGCCCGGTTGGTCCTGCACCATATTCACAATTGTTGCTGCACTTGAGCCCAATGTTGTAGTCACTGTGCAAATCCATCTTGTTGAGGGTCTTGACCTTTTTTGCTTTTATGGTGGTGTTATTGTTAAGTGCTGACTCATAGTGACCCTGCATAGGGTTTCCAAGGCGTAGTTGGAGGGTTTAAATTACTGACCTTGTGATTAATAGTCCAGTGCTTAATCGACAGTGCCATACCAGAGTTCCATGGTATTCCCCCTTCTAAAAGGTGTCATATTCCCAACATTTCCCAAGGATAAAGGAAGCAGCAGGCACATTTAGAAATACTGTTTGCTGGACTAGAAGAAAATACGGAGAGAGGCATTGGTAAAATGGCAGAAGTGTTGGTATGGGGTTCAGGGGACCTGTGCCCAGTCTTGATTTTGTAACTCACAAAACAAATCACCTGGTATCTGATTTCAGAGTACGGGCTCTGGGGAAACATTCATTGTCTCCTTTAGCATCTGTAGGCCCAATATTCCTGAGACATCTCCATGTGTCTTGATACAATTGTTCCATGGATCTAGGAACTTCCTAGTCCACATCCAAGGACACACACTACTCCTGGCCCTGCTTTCTAGGTAGTAGCAGTTCCCTCTTTCTCTGCTCTCTTTTCCCTCCTTTTATTTCTTGTAAGATAACAGATTTTGCTTGCCACATCTTTGGGAATCTCCCATACATCAGATCAGGATATTGGTGGGATTAAGAGTGTATATTCCACCCGAATCTTCTTCTTGGTTTATCACATAAGATTACACACAGTTATAAGGGACCACCACATAACTGCACATTCACTAAAAGTCATGGGCTAACCAAACTGGCACATATTTGGGGGGATACAATTCAATTCGTGATACCTTGTTTAGATATTTTAGTTGAATTCCTTACCAGAGCTACTCGCTATACCTGCTTATCTGTGATATATGTTCACTCAGTTGTTGATCTCTCTTAATATATAGTAAAACTTGATGTTTAGTTTTACTCTGTCTGAAAAGACTTATTTCCTGTGGAAGAGAAGGGAATTTGTTAGGATATGTGGATCAGCATTGGACTGCAAACCAGAAGTCAGCAGTGCAAGCCCACCAGCTTCTTCTTTGAAATTCTGTATAAGGCTGCTATAAGTCAGAACTGACTCAATGGCACTTAACAACAAACAATAATGTAATTCAAAGGCTCTGGGTCCCCTTTACCCTCTTTGAATTATCCCAGAAGGAAGAAGCATTTGATTTGGTAACTGTATTAGTTTTCAAATCTGATGATTTAAAACAACAGAAATTTATTCTCATATTTCTTGAGGTCAGGGGAGCAAAATCAAGGTGTTAGGTAAGGCTTCGACCCCTCTAAATGAATAAATGCTCGATCTTTCCTGCTTCTGATTATTCCAGACATTCCTTGATTTGTAGCTATGTTACCCCAGCTTTGCTGGGTGTATGATCCTTGGGCGGACAGTTTTTTTTCTTTCAAAGTTTTGTATATGTCATCCCATTGCCTTCTTGCCTGACAGTTTCTGCTAAGAAATCAGACCTTAGTCTTATGGTTTCTTCTTTGTAAGTAACATTTTGTTTTTTATTGAGCTGCTCTCAGGATTCTTGCCTAGTCTATGGTTTTGGAAAGTTTGATTATGTTGTATCTTGGTGATTTTCTTTTGGGAGCTATCCTGTTTGGGATACGTTCAACTTCTGTATGCTTACTTTCTTGTCTTTCATGATGTTAGGGACATTTTCTTCCAACGACTTTTTAACAATTATGTCTGTGCTTTTTATTGTCTCTTTCTATTCTGGAATTCTGATCACCCATAAATTGTTCCACTTCATAATGTCCCACATAGCTCTTAGACTTTCTTTGATTTTTTTTTTTTCTCATTCTTTTTTCTGATAGTTCCTCTAGCATATTAGTGTTGATAATTTTATATCCAGGATCACTAGTTTGGGCTTCCATTGCTTCAAATCTATTCCTTTGCCCTTTCAGTGTGTTTGTCCATTTCTGAAATCTTAGTATTAATCTTCTGGATTTCTAATTGCAGCTTTTGTATTGTTTTAAAATTTGATTTTATTTTGTCTGCTTGTTCTCACAGTTTTTCTGTGTACTCTTTCTTTGCTTTCCTTGAGCTGTCTGTCAACACTTTGGAGGTACCTCAGTACCATTGTTCTGAATTCTTTTCCTGTTAGTTCCATTATCTTTTTGTCCTCATCTTGATCATGCTTGAGCCATTCTCAATAGTTTCTTTGCATAAGATAAAATTGTCTATTGCCTCTGGGGCATTGTGGAGTTGTATTTGTATTTATTTTATGATTGTATGTTGATGAAAGCAGCAGTCAAGAAATCAAACAATGTATTGCATTAGGCAAATCTGCTGCACAAGACCTCTTTAAAGTGCTCAAGAGGAAAAAATGTCAGTTTGAGAACTAAGGTACACCTGACCAAAGCCATGGTATTTTCGTGTGCATGTGACAATTGGACAATGAATAAGGAAGAATTGATACATTTGTGTTATAGTGTTGAAGAAGAATATTAAATGTACAATGGAATACCAGAAGAATAAACCAATCTGTATTGGAAGAAGTACAACCAAAATGTTCCTTAGAGGCCAGGATGACAAGATATTGTCTCTCATACTTTGGACAAATTGTCTTGAGGATCCAGTCTCTGGAGAAAGACAACATGCTTGATAAAATGAAGGCACCCAACAAGATGGATTGTGGCAACATCAATGAGTTTAAGCCTAGCAACAATTGTGAGGTTGACAAAGGGCTGGGCTGTGTTGAGTTCTGTTGTGCATAAGGTTGGTATGAGTCAGAACCAACTCAACAGCACCTAGCAACAAGAACAATGTGGGTATGTTCTTAGGCTTAGACCAACTATGTCCTGTGAGTTTAGTTAGAGAATGGAAACATGTCTACTGTTCTCATTTGTGTTTGTACACTTCAGTGTAGAGTGGGCTTAGCTAGTATTGGTTGCTGCCTTTCATTGATCAGGTGGTCTAGAGGCTGATGCTGTTTTTCCCCCAGTGGGTAGAGCTGCAGAGGGTATAATATGGGCATGGTGCTGACTCCTCAGATGGGAAACAGAACCCCCCACCACACACACACACACACACACACACAAACAAAATGGAATAAACAGAGAACCAATAATAAAAAGAGAAAATAGTAAAGAGAAAAAATAAAAACAGGCAGCAACCAGAAAAAGAGAATATAATAGCTATAAAGACAAAAGAGGGACAGGGAAATAAAGTAGAAAAAATCAGAGAGAGGGAAGATGACAAGAGAGAGTAGAAAGAAGTGAAAGAAGATCAAAAGAGAAAGAAAAAGAAGAAGAAGGGAAATGAGAAACAAGAAAGGGAAAAACAAAAGTGGAGCTAGAAAGAATAAAATTCAAGAGAATGAAAAGACAAGAAGGAGGAGAAAGAATAAAGGAACAAAAACAATGAAACAACAAGAGAAAAAAGACCAAACCGCAAAAGAAAAACAAAAAACAGTGCAGCTGTTTTTTAACCCTTAGAGGAGTTCATTCTAGGGGGCCTCCTGCAAGCCAAGAAGCTTAAAAGGTTCATGTGGGAGGTACTACAGCAGTGTTCCTGGTCCTAGATAGAATTACCTATGTACAGGGCACTCAATCTGGAAGTAGATCTTGGAGTCCATTGGTGGAGCTGGTTTTAGTGTTTGTTAGGACCACATGGCATCTGGGTGCAGGGTGACTGGTTAAATGCTGGTCTGGTGGCTCCAGGGGTTCTGTAGTTTTGGAGCTATGCCCTTCTGAATCCAGACACCAAAGCAGTGCAGCCGACCCTTGCCTCAACAGTGGCATGACTTCCAATCACGTGGCTCTGAATTCCCAGAGAGCAGGGTCTGCACTGTGGATGGATGAGGGTGGGAGCTGACCACACCTCTGCTCACCAGGGGAGCATGGTTAAAAAGAAGGAATCACATTTTGTCCATCGCCTGTGTGAATCTGCTCTTCCTGGGCATCTTCTGTTGCCAAAGCTGCTCACAAGAGGGTCACACACTGTCGTTTCATCAGACAGTTGTCCTTTCTCACTGACCCTGCTCAGCTTCTCCTCCCAGCAAACACTCAATCCACTCCTCTAGCCTTTCATTTGAAGTTTAGGATACCATAATTTTCATCTGGTGTCTGTATCTTTGTTGTAGAGGGTTCATGTAATGCATCTGCCTAGTTCGCCATCTTATTGGAAGCCTCCTCCAATTAATTTAGAAGCTGAGTAAATTTATTTAAATGATGTCACCAGTAACATAGGTAATGTTCATTTCAAACTTATCTTGGGGTTATGCCTGTCAGTAGAAATTCAATGTTGTGAGACAGGGCTTCTGATAAAAGCAGTATGCATTTAGATGTATTGTGTAATACATTTTATTCAACAGAATATAAGATTTTATAAGCGTTTCAATGAGTAAAGTAGTTTATTTGGTGATGTTACATCTGTTTTATCTTGAGAAGATATTATTCCTGAGAATAGAAAAACAATTCCTGTGCTTTTAGATAAATGTCTGTGTACAGATTATGCCAAATATATTATCAGAGCAAAGTTTGCATACATGGTAGCAACTATATCTGGCTGTTATCATTTTTTCTAGAAGTTGTCCTAGCTTTGTAGTTGATAACTGTTTTAAAAGACATACTTTAGGAATTAAGACTCATAGGTTGTAGATTGGTAGATTATACCTATTTTAGAAGGCTGACAGATTTATTAACACTTGCTGATTGTACTATCAGTATGCTGTTTCTCTACTGAAACACAAACCTTTTTATGACAGATTCTTAATACAAAGATAGTACAGGAATGGTAAATAGTAAAGCTAGAAAGTTGACATGTTTTTCTTGGCATAGGAATATGTATTAGAATGTTCAGTGTACTTTCCTTACAGATAATTTAAAAATATGTTTACTATTGCAACTGAATAATTGTTGTCAGTGATACGTTTATATCCTTAAAATGTTAAAATTATTTTTTCCTTCATGTACATTTCATTACAGCAAAGCCTACACCAAGAAGAATGTTAGACAAAGGATATCTCAGTTGCTGGAATCTTCTGGTTCATTGAGGATTGATCAGAAAATCCATTTAGTTTTTGACACCTGTTAATATTTTCTAAATATTTGAGATATTTTTCCTTGCCTCAAGAAGTTCAAGAGTGAATAGCATTTAGATTTTTCTTCTTGCCTGGGGGTTTCTATGCAGGACCCTATTGAGAACATCAGTAACATTTATACAATGAGAAACTGAATGAGTGTGATCCCCAAGCGGGCCTGGGGAATCATATTTTCATTTGTTTTTTCCTAATTAAATAATGTTTATGAATTTATTTAATATTGGGTTTTGCTTCAGTCTTAAAAAACAGTTAAAAGCCTGATGGTTTGAATTGAATTATTTTGATCAAAGATTGATTATTTAAAAGTTTACTACAATTGTACCAGATATTTAGTTCAGAGTTCAGTGCCTTGCACATAATGTTGTTGTTGCCGTTAGGTGCTCTTGAGTCAGTTCTGACTCATGGAGAGCCCTTGCATAACATTAAAAAAAACATTGCCCTGTCATGAGCCACCCTCTTGCACTTTGGATATGTTGCCAGTAGTGATCAGTCCCTAGAAAAAGATACCTTGCTTTGAAAAGTGGAGAGTCAGGAAAAAGAGAAAGACCCCCAATGAGATTTTGTATGCACAGCAACAATGAACTGAGACAAAAGAATTTTGAAGATGATACCGAATTGGGCAATGCATTGTCCTGTTGTGCATAGGGATGCTATGAGTTGGAACCGACTCCATGGTACCCAATAAAAACAACTGTGTAGTAGATCCTACTCTAGTAACTGGAAAGTCATTATTGGGAAAGAAACACCAATTTATATAGATTTTTATAAATCAATTTAAATCAGATAAAAGTCCATTAAATAATTTGTGTATGTGGGTATAAATGTTTACTAGGTGTCTCAGAAAACCTTTGCCTATTAAAAAAAAACTATAATAGGGCTTAAGATATGTACAATGGCTATTTCATTATTTAGAACATTTCACAATGGTATTTTTTATGCACATAAATATTTTACATTTTATGTCAAATTTTAGTAAGTGGTCATTTTCAAGGACATGTAGTAAAGCAACAAAATGAACTAAACTGTTTTATTAAAAGATTTATAGATTCAGATAAAAAACTTATTTATCTGTATACATATAAATATTATTTTTGCTTCTCTGAGATCTGGGAAGTAAATGATCGTCACCAGTAGGGATTTTTATCTGGTGAGATTAGTGTGTGTTGTCATGCTCATTCACCTGGATTTATACTAGAAATGAGGAGTTTGGTGTGTTCCTAGGACGCCTAGACCTGTAGTAAGTGAGCATTTGTGAATGTGTATATGTATCTATTTCTCTATCTATCCCTGTCTCAATCTTTATATGCCACACATCTCTTCATGTTTGCCATAGTTTATAACTTATGTATGCGAGTCTACATGTCATTAGAGCAACACTCCACACTAGCCCACAGTTCTATTGTGTTCTGATGCTGGTTGTAATGAGCTTCTGCCCATCCCCTCTGCCCTCATGTTCTTCCAGAGTATCTTTGAGACATGCTTTGTTTTACAAATTATAGTTTAAACCAGTCAATAAAAACCTGGTGGTGGTGGTGGTGGGGGGGGTGTTCTCATTCGTTTCATTCTTGGGTGGTCATTTTGATTACTGCAAACACATGTTCCTGAAATGCACATCACAGCAAATTCGTGTGGCTTGGGGGTTTTGCATATTTCCTCCTTTCTTGTGCAGACATTGTCATGCACAATATTGGGATGGGGGAAGTAAACAGAAAGGATAATCCTCTAAATGCTTTAAAATGTCTGATGTTTTACTTTTTTTCTTACAAGCCATCGGATTAATATATTCTATTCTTGGATCATGATAAACCTTCAAAAAGTCAAAAAATTGCTTGGCATCATCTTGTAGACTATATTTGTAGACACTCATCCCTTGTAGTGTATATTTCATGGAGTAGCATTTTGGGTTTTTGTGCTGGGCTCTAAGTAAAAAGTAATTATGAAAAATGGAATTTGTTCATTTGCTATGGGAATGCTATGTGTAACTATCAGCCCTTACAGAAATAGAGGGAAAATATCATCTATGTCTCAGGTAGCTATGATATTGTGGAATAGCATGGAATGAAATAGAATACTGTGAAAAAAGATAACTTGGAAAGAGGATATAAAGAGACATATTGGAAATAAGCATTTTGTTGTTGTGTGTTGTCAAGTTGATTCGAACTCAAA
Source organism: Chrysochloris asiatica (assembly GCF_000296735.1). NCBI lineage: Eukaryota > Metazoa > Chordata > Mammalia > Afrosoricida > Chrysochloridae > Chrysochloris > Chrysochloris asiatica. The sequence goes on along the minus strand of NW_006408549.1, from coordinate 13,191,053 downwards.
ATAGCCCATGTAGAACAATCAAAGAACTGCCCTATACATTTTCCTCACTCCAGGGCCTTTCTCCCAAGGAGCAGTTGGTGGTTTTGAACTCCTGGTCTTTTAGTTAGCACCTCAGTGGTAACCATTCCCATCAGGACTCTTGTAAGCATTTCAGGCTTATTTTACAAGTGATATACCTTTGTACCGACTCCACGGCACAACACAACAACAAATACCTTTGTAAATGAGAATGTGAAATATACAGATAAGCACCAACATCTCTTTACAGGTAGCTAAAAGGAAAAAAGTTTGCAGAAAAATTCCATTTTAATTCCATTTTCCCATTGTTCATTTAACATTCTTCAACACTGTATCTCAAATGTGTCCATTCTTCCTTATTCAGTGTCCAACTTTCACATGCATATGAGGTTATTGAAATTACCAGGGCTTGGGTCAGGCACACCTTAGTCCTCAGACGGAAAGGTCCATGTTTCCTTTCAGCATTTGTGGGTCTAGCATGTCTGGGACATCTCCATGCTTCTTGGCATCTATATTTCTATAGATCTAGGAGCATCACAGTGCAGAGACCCCTGGTCCAAAGAACACATTCCATTCCTGGCTCTATTTTCTTGGTTGTAGTAGGTCACTCAGAGTTCAGCCTTCTTGTTCATCTCTCTTAAATCTCAAAAGAGATTGACTCAAGATATGCCCTCATCCTGTATTTTGCTTCTGGCCTCATTCATATCATAGAAATGAGGATTTACAAAGCATAGGATAATTACATCAGCTCAGGACTGATCACATCACAGGAGTGTTTACATGAAATTAGATCTCATCCATGGAATTACTAACTCATAAATACCAAAACACTGAAAATATGGACCCAGTCAAGTTGACAAAAACCTTAGCTATCACAACACATCTTTTATACATACATTTGAGTATGTTTGATATTATAAAGCCATAATTATTATTTCAAAATTATCTGTATATATTTAATATTCTGTATGATTTTGAAAATCATAATGTTAATTTTTCCCACAGCAAAATTCTAAGGTTGTGTTTCTTTGTTCAAATGTTCATGTATGACTAAGAATTACTTTAGGCTAAATATTAGTTTTTCCTTTTAGCACTTGTGCTAATTGCCTAGGGCTGTCAAAACAAACCACAAAGTGGATAGCTTAAAACAACAGAAGTTTATTCTCTCATATTCTGTTGCCTAGAAATCTTAAGTCAAGATATCAACAGGCTCATGCACCCTCTCAGACAGTCATTGGCATTCCTTGGATTGTGGCAACATACCACCAGTCTTTGCCTTCATTTTCACATGGCATTCCCCTGTGTGTATGTGTTTGTGTGTGGTAGTGGTGGTGGTGGTTGTGTGCCATGGAGGCATTTCTGACTCATAGTGATCTTGTATAAGGTTCATGAAGCTGTAAATCTTTACAGGAGTAGAAATCCTTATCTTTCTCCCTTAGTGCAGCTGGTAGTTTTGAACTACAACTTGCAATTAGCAGCCCAACTCCTAACCACTGCGCTATCAGAGCAACTTGTGTTTGTGTGTATGTGTATCTAAATGCCCTTCTTACGAGGACACCAATGATTAGATTTAGGACCTACCCTAAGGTAGATTAACTAATTACATATGCAAAGAGCCTATTTCCAAATAAAGTCATATTCTGAAGTTCTTGGTGACCCTGAATTTGGCAGGGGACACTATTCAACCTAGTATAGCATTCAGTGTTGGAAGGCACTCAGTATCCTTGAGAAAGGGCTACCTTTTCATAGTAGGTGATGGTGGTGTGCTGTGGACATGGTTCTGACTCATAGAAACCCTGAATAGGGTTTCCAAGCCTGTAAATCTTTACGAGAGAAGAAGGCCTCATTTTTCTCCTGTGGAATGGCTGGTAGTTTTGAACTGCTGACCTTGAAATTAGCAGTCTGACTTGTAACCACTATGCTACCGGAGCTCCTTCTTCAAAGTAGAGTTGATCATAATAACATGAATGAAGCAAACGCTTTTGGGAACTTCATTTGCTGATGGGGCACAACTCAAAATGAAGAGAAACATCTGCAAACATCCACTGATAACTGCAATGTGAACTGTACACAGTTTGAATATAGGAAAGTTGAAAGTCAGAAAAAGTGAAATAAAACACATAAAGATGGATATCCTAGGCATTAGTGAGCTGAAATTGACTGGTATTGACAATTTTGACTCAGACAATCATATGGTTTATTATGCGAAGAATGAAAATTGAAGAAAAGTAGGTTGCATTCATCATCAAAAAGAACATTTTTCAAATATATCTTAAAGTACAATACTGTCAATGATAGGATAATATCCATATATCTACAAGGAAGGCCAGCTAATTCCAATATTATTCAGATTTATGCACCAAAAACTAAAGCCAGTGATGATGAAATTGAAGAATTTTACCAACTTCTTCAGTCTGAAACTGATCAAACATACAGTCAAGATGCATTGACAATTACTAGTGATTGGAAAGTGAAAGTTGTAAAGAGAAAGGATCAATAGTTGGGAAATATGACCTTGAATATAATCTACCTGAATTTAGGGACCATCTCAAAAACAGATTTGATGCATTAGACACTAATGGCAAAAGACAACAAGAGTTTGGGGATGACATCAAGAACATCATACAGGAAGAAAGCAAATGATCATTAAAAAGACAAGAATGAAAGAGAAGAGCAAAATGGGTGTCAGAAGAGATTCTGAAACTTACTCTTGAGTGTAGAGAGGTTAAAGCAAATGGAAGAAACGAAGCAAAAGTGCTGAACAGAAAATGTCAAAGGGACGATCTAGAAGACAAAGTCAAGTATTATAATGAAATGTGCAAAAGACCTGGAGTTAGAAAACTAAAAGGGAAAAACATTCTCAGCATTTATCATACTGAAAGAACTAAAGAAAAAATTCAAGCTTCAGGTTGCAGTACTGACAGATTCTATGGACAAATGTAGAAAGCATAAAGAAAAGATGCAAGGAATACATAGAGTCACTGTACCTAAAAGAAATGGCTGGTGTTCAAACATTTCATGAGGCAGCATTTGATTAAGAACTGACAGTACTGAAGCAAGAAGTGCAAGCTGCGCTGAAGGCATTGGCAATGAACCAAAGCTCTAGGAATTAACGGAATGAAAATTGAAGTATTTCAGCAAATTGAGGCAGTGCTTACTTTTCAGGATATAGGAGGGAGCTTCAAATAGTTCATGGAAAAAATTGAATTAAAAGATAATGGAAGTTTTCCATCAACTTTCTGAAGCCGTTTTGTATAATCCTATCAATTTCTTGACCATGTTTTTCTGTAAGTCATGCATGCCTCCCATCACAGTCTGTGCTCTCAGTTTTACAAATATCTCCTTTACGCAGGATGTGTTTTTTTCAAGTTCCTTTTCCCTCACCTCTCCTCTCTTCATAGCCTGATTAATTTCCTTTTATTCCTTTTGGGGAGGACTCCCAGGACCACATACACCTCCAAGGTATAGGTGCTACAGGTGCCTCTTCCACATCCAGAACATCATCTTGCCCTCATTTATTGCTTAGCAGTTCCTCTACTAGACTACTGGATTGTAAGCTCCACCCATGAATTCTCGGGCTGTATTTATATTGTTCACCATTGTGGATCTAACACTGGATTCAGTAGTGCTTTTAATATAAAATATGTGGCAATCTATCAATAAATAAATACTGAGTGAATGAGAACACAGTGAGAGTTTACATTAAGTCAAATATATGATGTAAATAACTTCTTTGGATATGATTTGTGTGTATAATTGTTTAGGTGTTTCAGTGGTAGAATTCTTGCCTCCCATATAGGTTCAATTCTGACCAGTGTGTCCCATGTACAACCACTATCCACATGTCAGTGGAAGCTTGCATGTTGCTCTGTTCTAAGCAGATGTCAACAGAGTTTTCTATCAAGATCACTGAGGAATATCATCCAGTGAAAACTTTCTGAATCACAATGATCCGGTCTGCATATGGTAATGGAGATAGCACAGAACATGGCAGTATGGGATCTCCAGGAATCTCTGAGGAAGCTTGGTGGGGCTGCTTGTAGTTTCTTTCCTGCCCTTAATGATGATTCTGAATGTAAATAGTAAATAAATTAATGAGTTATAATACCTCTGCCCATTGAAATATCTGGGAAGGTATCAAAAAAGTCAGTCTGTCCAGTACTGTCTTTGTGTAGGAAGGTGAAAACACTGAGTTTGATGGGAAAATCCAGGGCAAATCACTTTTGTACATGCAATTGAATATATATTGTGCTGATTGTTAGCACTCGCCTCTCCTACGGTTATTGAGATATTTTTGTAAACCATTACTGAGTTTATTTGGGCCAGACTTAGATATTGCTATATTGTAGATGACCTTGAAATGTGTTTGTATTTCCCCCCCCATACCTATAGATTTATGCATATGTCTTTGAAAATATCAAGTCGGTCCGATTGGAAGCATTGCTCTTATCCTTGCTAAGCATCGTGGTGCTTGTTCTTGTTAAAGAGCTGAATGAACAATTTAAAAGGAAAATTAAAGTTGTTCTTCCTGTCGATTTAGTTTTGGTAAGTATAAAATCAATGTTTAGACATTCTGCATTACAACATTTGCCAGTTGGGGTAATCCGTAAATGCTCACTATATTGTCTACGGTAACCCACAGTGACTCCTGTCTCTTATTAAAGTAGGGCTAATTTGCGTAGCTATACATTAATGTAAGAACAGGAAACATTTTGAGCCAATAATTTAAAAAAGGAGGCACACATGTTTTCAATTCATAAAGCATTTCTCGTATGCTTGCAATTTCTAACATAAATAAGAGAACATATAGCCTTGCTGGTGACTACGTTGGTCTACTGGTGAGTAGAAGAAGGGGAAAGGCAGCAATGTAGACATGGGCTCAGTTCAACCATGTTCCATAGACTCCTGCTGACCTGGAGACAAGAGAGAGAAGAGGAAGGGCTGGCTGGTCCAAAGTGTGGTGAGACCTGGGGACTCCTGAGCCCATGGACAGGGACATAACCATGGAGGGATAGAGCTGAGAGTAAAGTATCCAGCTGATATGAAGTGAGGGGAGATGCACAAGAATGCCCAAACTTATAGATAGTACCCATTTGACCTAGCTCCAATGTCATGATGATCAGAACTCGACTAGAGGAAGATTAAAAAAAAAAAAAATTTTTTTTTTTTGATAAAAGAAACAAGTGTAAATTGCTACAATTTATGAACTTGACGTACACTTATGGTTGTAGTAACTCAAAATACCAACTGTGAGGGAAGGAGTCTTAACATTAAGTATCAATCAATCCTATCCTCTCTGTATACAGGATTGCTAGGGATGGGCAACTTAGACATTGGCTATCTAAAATGGGGAGCTATAAAGACAGCAACTGACTGGTTTACAAGTTTCAAGAGGGAATTTAGTTTTAGAGTGTGTGGGGGAAGGCAGAATTCCAACAGAATAGTTAGCATAGTGGTTACGAATCGGGCTGCGAACCTTAAGGCCAGCAGTTCGAAACTACCAGCCGTTCCGCAGGAGAAAGATGAGGTGTTCTGCTCCCATAAAGATTTATAGCCTCAGAAACCCTGTACAGGGTCGCTATGGGTCGGAACTGACTCGAAGGCACTTAACAAGTTTTCATCTTGTCTAGCTGGGTCTGGTGAAATGAAAAAGGGTAAGATTCCTGTGACTCCATAGTGAGTAATTGTTAGCAACTGTCACAACTATAGAAGTTTTGTATCAAAAAGGGGGGAGTAGTTAATCTTACATTCTAGGAACAGAGGACCCTAGGACCATCAAGGAAGAAGAGGATGAGCGGAATGTGAGACCCTATCCAGAGAAGCAATGGCACGAAAGATGGAGGCAGAGATGAGGACATGGAGAGAGAGAGCAGCTGAGGACTTTAGACTCATGGAAAGATAAAGGATGGGTGCTGGTGGCCAGGAGGCAGGCTTACATAATGTGCCCTTGGATTGTTTAAATAATTATATATTCCTGAGTGTTTTTGTGTACATCCCCCCAAACAACAACAACAACAAAAAGAGAGAATAGAAGCTAATACTGTTGAATGATGATGCACGGTGGAGATTGGAATCATTGCAATGAAATGATGAGTGTAAAACAGATGTTCTCCCATGTAACTATCATTCAGTTCACAATGAAAACTTTTTTAAAAATGGGGTGGAGAGAGAACATATAGGTTAATATTTTAAATAAGGAGACATTTCTATGAGTGACAGTCTCATAATCTTTCCATGATCTTCTTGAAAACAATGAAAGATTCTTATCACATCCTCTTCATGTGGCACATCCATAATATGCCTAGAAATGTTATCAACTGGCAGATGTCCATTAATGGTTGTCAGATTGGTTGACACTTGTGTTGCTCATCTAACTTTACTTATATTGAAATGAAACCCATAGCTTTCATTAGCCAGGACTGGTTCTCCAAAATATTGTTGTTGAACAAAGTAAATTGTAATTTTTCTTTAGCCTTATTACATTAAAAAAAAAAAAAAAATGTCAATTTGAATTTTAAGAGCCTGGTGGTGCTATGCATTAGCTGTTGATCTATTAACCACAAGGTCCACAGCTCAGACCGACCAGTCACTCCGAAGGAGAAAGATGAGACTTTCTGCTCCTGTAAAAATTTCATTTCAGTGTTCCTATATAGGGTCTCTATGAATCAGTATCCAGTCAATGGCTGTGACGGACATTGGGTGTTTTTTTGATTTGTTTCTTTATAGAATTGAAATTAATTTGACAGCAATGTTTTTTGTTTTTGTTTTTGTTTTTGTTTGGTTTGGTTTAAAAGGACCTATTAATTAAACCAAGTATTAAATTGAAAATGAAATGGTAACACTGCAACCATCTACTAACTTACTTATCATTAATTGGCTTGAATTTTCTAATGGGTTTTTCAGTTAGACATGTATGTTGTGGCTTCATAAAGTATATGGGAAAAATTCCATTATATTTCAATTCCATTTTTCCATGAACTGTTTGTTTGAAGCCCTCATATGTTAGGTGGTGTCTAACTAAATTCTTATATTGTAATATCCCTTCATAGAGCTGTAATGGTGTAGGCTTATATTAATTTTTGCTAGCACATTGGATTATATCTCTGAAAGATATAATTTATTTCTATAACACAAAGATATGTATGACTTCTCTTCATAACTAGGCCATGTAATATTCAATACACTTGATTATTTGTTGTAATACATGTAGCATGCATTATATACATGATGGGTTTATGTATATTTCAAATAAGCAATTAAAGTGCAGGATGCTATGATTATTAGTTTTGAACTGTGAAATTTACCACCTTATTCCAATGAAAAGGAACTCTGGTAGCGTAGTAAGTTGTGTGTTACAAATTGGGCTGCTAATCTCACTGTCAGCAGTTCGAAACTACCAGTTGTTCCGTGGGAGAAAGATGAGGCTTTCTGCTCTCATGAAGATTTACAGCCTCGGAAACCCTGTACAGGGTCGCTCTGAGTCAGAACCGACAACATGGCACTTAGCAACAACAACAACAACATAGATATTACAAAATACGTATTATATCTTTGAACCTTTTCACATACTTTCATGAAACCCAAAATAAAATTAAAGTAACCTTAGGAATAAAGTCCCCTAAACTAGTAATAAAATAGTTGCTTATTCCATGTGACAATAGTAAAAAATATGTACTAATAACAAAATAGAAGATCATCATGATGCAGTCTTGCCTCTAACATTTGCAAGACCCTAGGCAAAAGTCCCACCATTCATCTGTCATTTTGTCATACTGTGGTGACTTGCATGTTGCTGTGATTCTGGAAGCAATGCCACAGGTATTTTAAATACCAGCAGGGTTACCCAGAGTGGACAGGTTTTAGCTGAGCTTTCAAATGAAGAGAGACTAGGAAGGATGAGAGACGGACTACTTCAGAATATTTAGTCATTGAAAACCTTATGAATCACTGTGGAATACTGTCAGGACCAGAATAATGAAGATTGAAACATCATGAAGAGTACCAGAATATTGTCAGAATATAGTGCTGGAAGATGAATCCCTCAGATTTTGAGATTCCTCAAAATAGAGTTGATTGTGATGATGTGAATGGAGTAAAGCCTTTGGGACATCATTTGCTGGTGAGGCACAACTCAAAATGAAGAGAAACAGCTGTAATCGTCCATTAATAATCAGAACATGGAATGTATGAAGTATGAATTTAGGAAAATTGGAAAAATGAAACGGAATACGAACATCGATATCCTAGGCATTAGTGAACTGAAATGGACTGATACTGGCCATTTTGAATCTGACAATCACATGGTTTAAAATGCCAGGTATGACAAAATGAAGATCAAAAGAACATGTCAAGATCTGTCTTGAAGTACAACACTGTCTGTGATAACGATAATATCCATACACCTACAAGGAAGACCAGTAAATACCACTATTATTCACATTTATACACCAACCAGTAGAGCCAGTGAGGATGAAATTGAAGAACTCTACCAACTCTTCAGTCTGAAACTGCTTAAACATGCAATCAAGATGTATTAATAATAACTGGCAATTTGAATGCAAAGGTTGCAAACAAAGAGGAAGGATCCGTTGTTGGGAAATATGGCCTGGGTAATAGAAATGATGCTAGAGATGGCATGATAGAATGCTACATGACTTCTTCATTGGAAATACCTTTTTTTAAACAATGTAAAAGGAAAACAAAGATTATTATACACATGGACCTCACCAGATAGAATACACAGAAATCAAATTGACTACATCTATGGAAAGAGACAGTGGAAAAGCTCCATGTTATCAGCTAAAACAAGGCTGGGGCAGACTGTGGAACCGACTATCAATTGCTCATAAGCAAATTCAGGCTGAAGCTGAAGAAAGTTAAAAAAAAGTCCACGAGAGTCATAATATGACCTTGAACATATCCCACCTGAACTTAGAGATCATCAGAAGAACAAATTTGATGCATTAGACACTAAAGACCTAAGACCAGAAAAGTTGTGGAATGACATCGAACATCATACAGGAAGAAAGCAAAAGGTCATTAAGAAGACAAGAAAGAAGGAAAAGACCAAGAAGAGACTCTGAAACTTGTGCTCCCGCGTAGAGATGCTAAAGCAAATGGAAGAAAATTAAGATGTAAAAGAGATGAATAAAAAAATTAAAAGAGCAGCTCAAGAAGACAGGGTTAAATATTATAACAAAATGTGCAAAGACCTAGAGTTAGAAAGCCAGAAGGGAAGAACACGCTCATTACTTCTCAAACTGAGGGAACTGAAATAAAAACTCAAGCCTCAACTTGAAATATTTAAGGATTCACTGGGTAAAATATTGAATGATGCAGAAAGCATCAAAAGAAGATGGAAGGAATATACACTCTACCAAAAAGAAATGGTCAGTAGTCAACCATTTCAAGAGGTAGTATATGATCAAAAGCCAATGATACTGAATGAAGAAATCCAAGGTGTACTGAAGGCATTGGGAAAGGACAAAGCTCTGGGAATTATGGTCTGCAAACTGAAATCTTTCAACAAGTTGTTGCAGCACTGGAGGCACTCACTCAATTATGCCAAGAAATTTAGAAGACAGCTACCTGGCCAGCTGACTAGAAGAGATCCATATTTTTGTTCCAACAGAATGAGGAAATCATTGGACAATATTATTAATATCAACTGCAAGTAAAATTTTTTTAAAGAATACAAAAACGGCTACAGCCATACATTGACAGAGAACTTTCAGAGGTTCAAGCTGGATTCAGACAAGCACGTGGAATAAGGGATATCATTACAGATGTTAGATGGATCTTGGTTAAAAGCAAAGAAGACCAGAAAGATGTTTACCTGTGCATGTTGTACATTTTCCTGATCACGTGTATGATAAACTTATACTTTAGATCAGGAGTAGGGAACATCTGGCTCTCAGACTGTGTAAGGCCCACAAAATCATTTAGTCTGGCCCTGCCAAGGCAACCACAGTTCCAGCCATCACATTGTTGTTAAATGCTGTCCAGTCAGTTCCAACCCACAGGGACCCTGTATAGAGTTTCCGAGGAGTGGCTGGTAAACCTGAATTGCTGACCTTGTGGATCAAACCCACCTTGTAGTCCAGTGCATTAACGCACAGCACCATAATGTGAGTTAATGAAATATTTGACTGAATATTGCAGGTTAATTTTTAAGTTGACAATTTTGTATGACCTGAGAATGATGTTAGAAATTTTGGCAGAAAAACAGTTCCCCACCCCTGCTCTAGATGGTTAATTGGTGCGTCTTGTTTAGTTAGAAAGGAATTGTATTTAAGGAGTTCCAAACTGATAGCATAACCTTATGAAAATTTCAGTACATGTTAAAATTATGAGAATGAGGGTAGAATCTGAAAATGCATTGAACCATTAGGCTGGCATGGCTTGTGAAACAAAGGCTGAACTTGGCTCTGGCATACATTTTAAACACAGTGTAGTATAGGCAGAGAACACCTGACCTTATTTACTGTCTCACAAGAACAGAAGTACAAGGTGCCTTAAGATCCCACAGTGATAATATTGAAAACACTGAGCACAACAGGGTTTCAACTTGTATATTTTGTTTCAAAACAATGATAAAAGCTCAAAATTATAAAAAGATCCAAGGAAATTGTAAATCATCACAGATCACTAATATCGGTAAGCTTATGCAATGTATCAAATACCTGACAAGTGGCTTCATGAAGAGAAAATGTGCTGCCTTACCAAATATCACTTCATGTCTTGAAAGACACGTTTTAGGTTGGACTATGGTGTCTGTGTGCATGCACATATTCAATACGGATGTACACACATGCATAACACACTTTTATATTCTGTGTTTTGCTTTCCTTCAAAATTAGAAGACATAGTTGAGTTGACACAGGCTAGTACAATAAAACATTCATGTAAAGAGTTGCCATTTAATTTTTGAGACTGTGAATCAAGTTCTTTTAATAACTCAAAGGAAATTTTGGATTATGCAAAACACTTTCTTAATGAAAAATTCTGTTCAATTGCTATCGTACTTTTGTCAATTATGGGCTATATAGCAATGTTTACTTTAAACATGATTTTAAGGTGTTTGTGAGGCCAGTAATATAATTTTCTCTTTCTTTTTTTACATGGAACCACGAAGATTGTTGCAGCATCATTTGCTTGTTATTGTACCAATATGGAACATACATATGGATTAGCAGTGCTTGGTCATATTCCAAAAGGGTAATGTAGTCTCTCTTTTCTTCTTTGTTGACTTTTTTTGGAGAAGGGACTGAGGGGTAGTGGTGGGTTGGTATGAATTCTATTATTTCAGGCCCTGTATGGAAAAGATTTTTTGTTACTCTCTGTTTTAAAATGAAATAAACAAAGCACTACAAATATAGAAAAAGAGTAAATTCCTAAGACATTCACTTGTTAAAAAGGAACCTGATAATTTTTGTACAGCATTGCTCCAGGTAAAACATTTGGAAATTATTAAAAAAGATATTTTTTGGGAAAAAAAAAGTGGCATTGTATTTGCAAATTAGAGTCATTCTAGGGATTTAGTCTGCCCTCTTCCCCACAAAAGTAGCCCTGTTGGCGTAGTGGGTTACAAGTTGGGCTGCTAACTACAAGGTCAGCAGTTCAAAGCCACCAGCCACTCCACAAACACAAGATGAAGCCTTCTGCTCCATAACAATGTATCATCTCACTTACAGCAACCCTGTGTACATCAGAACACTGCCTAATCCTTCACCAGCCTCACAATTATTGTCATGTTTGAGCCCATTGTTTTCAATCCCCTGTGTCAGTTGCTTTTGTTGAGGGGAGAAGAGAGGATCTTCCTCTTTTTCACTCATCCTCCACTTTACCAAGCATGATGTCCTTCTCCAGGGATTGATCCTTCCGGACACCTTGCCCAAAGTATGAGAGACAAGAGTCTCCCCATTGTTGTTTCTGAGGAGCATTCTGGCTGTGGTTATTCTAAGACAGATTCGTTTGTTTGTCCATGTTACTTTCAGTATTCTTTACTAACACCATATTTTAAAGGTATTGATTTTTTCCACAGTCTTCCTTATTCATGGTTCAATTTTCGGAGGCATATTGTTGTTGTTGTTAAGTGCCATCAAGCTATTGAAAATACCATGGCTTGAGTTAGGTGCACCTTAGTCCTCAAATGATGTCTTTGCTCTTTAACACTTTAAATAGGTCTTGTGCAGTATGTTTGCCTAATACAGTTATGTTCTTTGATCTCTTGACTGCTGCTTCCATGAGCATTGATTGTAGATCCAAGCAAAATGGTCTTTGAAAAAGTCAATCTTTTCTCCATATAAATTTATCATGAAGGTATTTATTAATTCAGATGTGAAGATTTTCATTTTGTTTACATTGAGGTGCAATCCATACTGAAGGCTGTAGTCTTTGATATCCATCAGTATTTCAATCCTCTTCACTTCGAGCCAGCAAAGTTGTGTCATATGCATATTGCAGGTTGCTAATCAGTCTTCCTCCAATCTTGATGCCACATTCTTCTTTGTATAATCCAGCTCTTGTATTATATGCTCAGCATAGAGATTGAATAAATATGGTAAAATGATAGAACCTTGGCACACACTTTTCCTAAATTTAAACCTGGCAGTGTCCCCATATCTTCCTCTAATGACTGCTTCTTGGTCTATATACAGATTCCTCATGAGCACAATTAAGTGTTCTGTAATACCAATTCTTTGCAATTTTATCCGTAGTTTGTTATGATCCACATAGTCTAATGCCTTTTCATAGTCAATAAAGCACAAGTAAACATCTTTCTGTTGTTTTCTGCTTTCAGCCAAGATTCATGTTTCCTCAGCAATGATTTCTCTTGTTCTAAGTCCTCTTCTGAAGCTGGCTTTAATTTCTGACACTTCCCAGTCAATGTAACTGTTTTCTAATTACCTTCAGCAAAATTTTGTTTGCATATGATATTAATGATATTGTTAGACAATTTCTTCATTCCATTGGTCATCTTTTTTTGGTGAAGTAGCTGTCTTCCAAATTTCTTGGCATAGGTGAATGAGCACCTCCAGGACTGTATCAGCTTGTTGAAAAATTTAAATTTGTATTTGGTCAATTCCTGGAGCCTTGTTTTTTTGCCAATACCTTGTTTTTTGCCAGTGCAGCTTGGACTTCTTCTATTGGTTCTTGATCACCTACTAGCTCTTGAAATGGCTGAAAATTGATCTCAGACCTTTTTGGTGCAGTGAGTATATATTCCTTCTATCTTCTTTTGATGCTTTCTTCCTCATTTAATATTTTTCCTATGGAATCCTTCAGTATTGCATGCTGAGGCTTGAGTAAACTTCAGAGTGGCTCCTGACATTTGTTTTGTTTCTTTCCTCTCTTTTTAATGACCTTTTGTTTTCTTCATGTGTGATGTTCTTGATGTTATCCCACAACTCTTCTGATCTCGGGTCATTGGTGTCTCATACATTAAATATGTTCTTGCCATGATCTCTAAATTCAGGTGGGATGGACTCAAGGTCATATTTTGGCTCTCATTGACTTGTTTTAATTTTTTTCCATTTCAACCTTAACTTGAAAATGAGTAATTGATGGTCTGTAACACAGTGGCCCCTGATCTTCTTTTGGCCAATGATATTGAGCTTCTCTGTTGTCTCTTTTCACAGATGTTGTCAATTTGATTCCTGTGTATTCCATCTGGTGAGGTCCATGTGCTTTTTTTATGTTGTTGTTAAAAAAAAAAAAGGGTTTTGCAATGGCAGTCGTTGGTCTTGTGAACTTTTATCATGTAATCTTGCAGCATCGTTTCTATCACCACTGCCATGTTTTCCAACTACTGAGCCTTCCTCTTTGCTTTCAACTTTCACATTTCAGTCACCAGTAATTAACAATGCATCTTTATTGCATGTTTGATCAATTTCAGATCCAAGAAGTTGGTAGAATTCTTGAATTTCAGCATTATTGGCTTTAGCGATTAGTACATAAATTTGAATATAAATTGTATTAACTTGTTTTCCTAGTAAGTGTTTGGATATGTCTTATCACAGACAGCATTGTACTTCTAGATATTGAAATGCTTCTTTTCACGACAAATGGGACACCATTCTTCAATCTGTCATTCCTGTCATATTAAGCCATATGATTGTTAGATTCAAAATGGCCAATACCAACAGCTCCTCAGAAACCCTATACAGGGTTGCAATGAGTTGGAACCGACTCAACAGCACTTAGCAATAATGCCTAGCAAACAAAAATGCCATTTCCTTCTTTATGACTTCCCATTTTTCTAGGTTCATGCTCCACCCATTCCATCTTCTGATTATTAATGTATGTTTTCAGATATTTACTCTAATTTTGAGTTTGCCCCACTAGCAAATGAAGGTCTCCAAAGCTTTTCTCCATTCACATCATTAAGGTCAACTCTGCTTTGAGGAGGAAGCTCTTCTTCTGTTGTATTTTGAGTGCCTTCAAACATGAGGTATTCATCTTCTTGCACTATATCAGAAAATATCCTACTTTCTGAAAGATAGTCTTTCAGAAGTGGTGTTCTTTTCCTTCTTCCTATTCTGTGTTAGTGTGACAGCTCCTTTGAAAGGTGGCCACTACTTTTCTGTCAGTTTGTTGTACTGTGGTGTCTTGTGTACTGCTGTAATACTTGCAGATATGCCACTGGTAATTTAAATAGCATAAGGTACACCCATCCATTAATAATTAGTGGTGGTGTTGCCACACTGAAATGAGGGTTTGCTGCCTATCATTGTAGTCAGTCACAGAGACGGGCAGAGATCCAATCCAGGCTCTGTTAACAGAAAGCCAGCAGTCTGGAGGACAGGGAGAATACTCTGGGGACTGTCCTGTACATTACAAAGAACAGGCACATTATGTAGGGTAAAGTTACATTTGAATGTACACTTAATCTGTCCTAACATCAGGGATGCATTTTTGGAGAAAGAAATAATAAGGTAATGAATTCTTAAACATTCTGCCTTTAGGGAAAAAGGAACAATAAGTCAATAATCCTTCTCAAACATTCCACCTTTTAGGGTCACAGTGGCTTAGTTCCTGAGATAACTATCTTAACAGTTTGGGTGGGCTTTAGCATGTCCTGTTCTCCTTCTAGGACCATGAGGTCATCTCAGATGAGTTTTAAACTAATTTCCTCATTTGCAGGGTCCTCATTTATAAGGCATTATGACTAAACTGACTCCATTTTGTTTAGGTTGGTAAATCCATGCTATCAGTGGTAGTGGTTGTGTGGTTGGGTGCTTCCAGTTTGTAGCAACCTATAGAGGGCTTCAGATACTGTAATTCTTTATGAAATCAGAAATCCTCATCTTTCTCTTAAAGAGTGACTAGAGATTCAAACAGTTGACCTTGCAATTAGCAGCCCTGTTCACAACCCACTATGCCACCAGAACTCTTTCAATAACAATTGACTTGTTAAGTGCTATAGAGTCAATTCTGACTCACATCGACCCTGTGTAAGGTTTCCAGGGAGCAGTTGGTGGACTTAAACTGCCAACATTGAGGTTAGCAGTCTAGTACTTGTCTGACAGTGCCACACGAGGACTTTTCATTAATAATTGTTGTTGTTAGATGCCATCGAGTTGGTACCAACTCATAGCGACCCTATGTACAACAGAATGAAACACTACCCAGTCCTGGACCAACCTCACAATTGTTGTCATGCTTGAGCCCATTGATGCTGCCACTTTTCCAATCCATCTTGCTGGGGTCTTCCTCTTTTTCTCTGACCCTCCACCTTACCAAACATGATATCCTTCTCCAGCAACTGGTACCATCTAACAATATGTCTGAAGTATGAGAGATGAAGTTTGACAATCCTGGCCTCCAAGGAGCACTCTGGCTGCACTTCTTCCAACACAGACCTGTTTGTTCTTTTGGCAGCCCACGGCACTTTGAATATTCTCCTCCAACACCATAACTCAAAAGCATCAGTTCTTCTATGGTCTTCCATATTCACTGTCCAGCTTTTGCATACATATGAAGTTGAAAATACCATGGCTTGGGTCAGGCACATCTTAGTCCTCAAGCTGATATCTTTGCTCTTCAACGCTTTATAAAGATCTTGTGCAGCAGATTTTCCTATGTAATACGTCATTTGATTTCTTGACTGATAATTCCATGAGTGTTGATAGTTGATCCAAGAAGAATGAAGTCCTTGACAACTTCAGTCTTTTCTTCGTTAATAAGAATGTTGTTTATTAGTCCAGTGGTGAGGATTTTTGTTTTCTTTACATTGAGATGCAATCCATACCAAAGGCTGTGCTCCATGATCTTCATCAGTAAATATTTTAAGTCATCTTCACTTTCAGCAATCATTAATAATTAGGGAAGCTTAATTTTCATGTATGTGAATTTTTATGTTTTGAGATGAACAGTTTTAAACTACATATATCATAGGGCCTGAAATGATGCAAAGCATTGTGTCTTGGTGATAAATTTTTATAAGTGGGTTGAAAAAAAATGATTTTCCTTCATTATTTTTAATTCTCCTGTATTTTGAGAGACCATTCCAGAGCCAATATCTTAAGGAATCATGAAAGGAGAAGGGCTGAAACTGAATCCCAGTTCTGCCACTAGAGAGTATCCTAATTGTTCTAGAAAGTTTTCTCATCAAGACAGTGGATATGATTGTACTCAGTTTGGGAGAATTGTTGGGAATAGTAAATGAAATAACTAATGTAAAAGAGCTTACCATTCGATTTGCAGCATATATACAATCAAGTTGATTCTGACTCATAGGGTTTCTGAGGCTGTGAATCTTGCAGAGAGCAGAAAACATCATCTTTTTCTGTTGGTTTTGAACTGCTCATCTTGTGTTTGCAGTCCAGTGTTTACCGTATTGCACCAGTAGGGCGCCATTGTAGGGCATATTGTTGTTGTTATTAAGTGTCGTTGAGTTGGTCCAATTCATAGTGACCCTAATAGGGTTTCTGAGGAGTGGCTGGTGAGCTTAAACCACTAACCCTGTGATTCAAACTGACCTTGCAGTCCACTGCATTAATCCACAGGACATATGGTGGTGGTGGTGGTGGTGGTGGTGTGCTGTAGAGTCACTTCTGACTCATAGAGACCCTGCAGAGGGTTTCTGAGGCTGTAAATTTTTACGAGAGCAGAAAGTCTCATCTTTCTCCTGTGGAACCGCTGGTATTTTAAAACTACTAACCTAGAGGTTAGCATCCTGACTTGTAACCACTGTGCTACCAGAGATCCTACCAGGACATATGCTACGTATGAAATCAAAATGAATTATCTTCCTTTTTTTTTTGTCCTAATTTTCCCCTGAGGAATATATTTCTTTGATGAATCCCCCCAAAGCAATGTTGTTGTTGTTGTTGTTAAGTGCCATCTAGTCGGTTCCAACCCATAATGACCCTGTATAAGGAGCAGCTGGTGAGCTTGAACCACTGACCTTGCGGTTCAAATGGCTTTACAGTCTGGTGTATTTACCCACAGTGCCACACCAGGACTCCAAAATCAATGTTAGGGATAAATAAATGGTGATATTTTGGCTCAGGTCATTTTCAGAAGACAGTATCTAGGAGAAATATTCTAAACCCAAGTTCTTGAAACCGTAAGCCTGCTGATTCTGGCTCTATATTTTGCTACAGAGACTAGACTGAGCCTTTATAAATATTTTTCTGCACATATTTAATACGTGGTTAAACGTACTGTGAAAGAGCAGTTAAAAATCTATTTAAGATAAAGGACTCAATGACAAATTTAGGAATGAACTCACAAATTGTAGCTTACAGTAAACTAGTATTTGCATACATCAATGCAGTGTTTAGGGGGAAATACAATCTCTAAGACCAACCAAATAAATATTTGGAAAGGTTCAAATGAAAGAAATGTTCCAGATTTGCTTTCATTCTGCTACAGAATCAGGAACTTTTTGTTGAGTTAAAGTTTCTGTGGTGTAATCTGAATTCCCTGGGCGTAAATGCCATTTAAGATGCTTGAAGCTATGTCTGATAGTCTGTGTGATTTTGCTTTTCTGTTAAATAATGCTGAAAACAAAAGACTTCTAAGAATATGGCTGCTTGGGTTTCCCATGGGGATTTCACTCATTCTATGTAAACTTCAGCGTCATTACCACAGTTGAATTCATTGCAAGTTGCCACAGAAATTGCATGAAGGTTGATGACTTCAATATGGTTTTTCTTTCTGCAGAATTCCTCCACCTAGAGCTCCCCCCATGAACATCCTCTCCGCTGTAATCACTGAGGCTTTTGGAGTGGCGCTTGTAGGCTATGTGGCCTCCCTGGCTCTTGCTCAAGGATCTGCCAAAAAATTCAAATATTCCGTTGATGACAATCAGGTGGAGTTTGTACCCAATCCCTCTCTACTTCTCTTGTATCATTGTTCCATATTCTCCCAGATCCCAACAATGTGGGATTTATGAAAAATACAACTTTCCTCAGTGTGTGAAATGAATGAGGAGAAAACTAATTAAATAAAAATCTTTAATTATTTTAAAAAGCAGAAAATCTGACTTTCATGGGTTGTTTGACTATATATGTAAAGTGTATATTTATATTTGAGAGGCATGCTGGATAATCTCTTTGGTTTGGTTTCGGAAGAGAGTCATATTTTAAAGACACATTTGCAATTGCATGCTTACTTTTAAAATGACAAATTTCCAAATACAGATAGATAAGTATAACATTAATATTACTTACTGTACTCAGTGTGGAGTTCTGATGTGGCACTGTAGGATAAGCTCTTGACCATAGGTCCATTTGAACACAAGGTCAGCGGTTCAAACTCACAACGCCACTCCTTGGAAACCCTATATAGGGTGGCTATGAGTTGGAATCAATTTGACAGCACTTAACAGGAAATACAGCAATACTTAGTGTGGCACTGGCACCGCAGGATAAGCACTGGACTGCTAACTGCAAGGTTGGCAGTTCAAACTCACCAGCTTCTCCTCTGAAACCATATATTGGGTCACTATGAGTCTGAATCGACTCAACAGCTTGTAACAGCAAAAACAACATACTTAGTAAAAAACTAAAAGAAATGAGAATGTATCTTTGAATACCCAGCGGTGCTTATTATATTGCCTGTTTTGTCTTGTTTCAAGTCTGGTGGCTTTACAGAGCTGCACAGTTCTGCAGAGGCAGCTGCAGTGTAGTGATTCCAAATGCTGAATGGCTTCAACACAAATCTTACTCTGACTTTCTCAGCTGCTGTAGAGTCAGTTCTGACTCCTAGTAACTCCAAGTGTGTCATAATAGAACTGTAGTCCATAGGATTTTTCAGGTGCTGGTTTTTCAAAAGTAGCATGCCAGGCCTTTCTTCTAAGGTACTTCTGGATGAACTCAAACGTCCAACTCTTCGCTAGCAGCCAAGTTATTAACGGTTGTTCCACCTAGTCACTCCTGCTCTGACATTAAATGGTGTTTCAATATCCTCATCTATAAAAAGTAGATATATTTATTCAACACATGCTTATTGAACCCTATTATGCATTAGACACTGTTCTAGGTACAAGGGATACTTGGGTGAACAACAGAGATCGTGTCTTTCCTCTGCTCAAAACCTCTCCATGGGTTTCCATCATGCTTAGAAGAAAAGTCAACCTTTTCACCATGGTTTACAAGAACAATGTGATGTGTCCCCACCACTTTTCCTCCATAATCGCTCACCCTTTTCACTCTGTTCTAGCCACACTTACCTCCTTGCCTTCCTTGAACCAACCCATCAGGCATGTATTTGACTCAAGACTTTTGCACTTATGATTCCTTTTTCCAGGAATTCTATTCTTGGTTATTTGAATATTCCCATCTCTGAAGTCTTCCTTGGTAATCAGAAATCATAAACTTCAGAATTTCCTGTTTCCTTCTATGTCTTAATGTTCTTATGTATTATGTGTACTGTCAGCATTCCCTCATCAGAATGCCAGCTCTATGAGAGCAGGGATATTTATCTATGTCTTTACTAGCAACAGAAGAAACAGGGAAAACCATTTCGAGCCCTTTACAATAATTCAGGTGAAATACTATGACTTGGAACAAGGTGTAGAATCCAGAGATGAGGAGCAGACAGATTTTGGTTGGGGTATAAATGGAGTGTGGGAAGTTGAGGACTAGTCAAGAATAATTTTAAAGCTTTTTTAAAATATAATTTTTATTGTGAATTGAGTGAAAGTTTACCAAGCAGTTTTCCATTTACTAATTCATACGCACTGTGTTTCATGCCATTGGATTACAGTCCCTACAATGTAACATTACATATCCCCTTTCTCCCCTATGTTTTCTGTTTACATTCCACTTTCATTCCTAACCTTTAAAAGAAAGTTAAGACTTGAGAAGGGGGAGAATGTGGAAGGAGAAGATTGGAGGTGATAATAAGTAGTAGTCCTGTTTAGTATATTTGAGATGCCTCACAGACATCCAAATGAAGACTCTAACAGGTTGGTAGCATGAATCTCAAGTTCAGAAGAGTGTTACAAATTGGACATACCAAGTTGGAAGTTATCTATGTGCCTTTTGTATTTGGGTAGCTAAGATCTAGATAGAGAAGAGAAGGGATTCGGCATTTGAGACTGGCTAGAGGAGACAGCACCACACAGAAAATGGTCTCCAGAGAGGTCAAAGGAAACCTAGGTATAGTGTTAGATCCTAGAAGCCAAACAAAATCCTTAAGGAGGAGGTTATGCCAACTTGTTCAAATGCTGCTTTTAGATCAAGTAAACTAAGATTAATGATTGGATTTAGCATTGTAAAGATCATTGATGGAGTTGTTGTGAAGTGCCATTGAGTCGATTCTGACCCATAGCGACCCTGTATAGGGTTTCCAAGGAGCAGCTGGTGAGCTTGAACTGCCGACCTTGCAGTTCAAACGGCTTTGCAGTCTGGTGCATTAACCCACAGTGCCACACCAGGACTCCCCATTGATGGAGTAGCAGAAAATAAAAAGTCTGATTATAGTGACTTAAAAACCATAGAGGAAATTTGACAACAAAGTATAAATGAATACCATATATTTCCTTATAGGGTTGTTATAAGTAGAGTTCTTAGAAGAGTTTCTGGCTCATTATAAGTACATAGTAACTATGAACTATTTTTATTATCATTCTTAAATTCCAACTGATGAAGGGAATGGGGGTTAAGTACTAATAAAACTCATTCTTCAACAAGTTGTGCCTGTGGTCTCTAAAAAGTCTGTTGTGGTTAAGGAGTGATACAATCTCCTATTATCAATCTTGCAGGAATTCTTGGCACATGGCCTCAGCAATGTGATTCCTTCATTTTTCTTCTGCATCCCAAGTGCTGCAGCCATGGGAAGGACTGCTGGCCTCTACAGCACGGGAGCAAAGACCCAGGTAACTTAGTGGTTTAGCAGAGACAACACAATGTCTGAGATGCACAGAGATAAACTTTGATTAGTGGTTACCAGGAATGAGGAGAAGAGGAGAGGGGGAGTTATTACCTAAAAGGTATTAGGTTTCTGTTTAAGGTAATGAAAAACCTTTGATGGGTAGTGGTGATGGTTGTACTGGTGAACTGGCATTCACTCCCGTTCCTGGACAACAGGGAAGGCATGCTTTCAACTCCTGAAATTATTAACACTTCTTCAAATGTTTCTAAGTAGTTTCCAGAAATTCTCTCTTTCTTTCATAGAATGACCCTCCAGAAGCTGAGCGATTCAAAGAACAAGTGAAAAAATCCCACAAGTGGCCATTTATTAGGGATCCTCAAAACTAAAGCTACCTTTAGTGGTTTCTCTGATACCAATTTTTGCTGTGTTCTGGTATGACACTGTAGGATAGGCACTGGACTGTTAGGCCAGTTTGAACCTCAAGTTTGGCGGTTCATACCCTCTAGCTGCTCCTCAGAAACCCTCTACAAGGTTTGCTATAAGTTGAAACCAGCTCAATGGCACTTAACAACAACAACAAACAAACTCAGCCAACTCCAGGTATGGCACTGTAGGATAAATACTGGACTGTGACCCAGAAAGTCAGTGGTTCAAACCCACCATAGTCAGGGTCGCTATGAGTCAACTGACTTGGTAGTACTTAACAGCAATAACAAACAAACTCAATACAGGATCACTATGAGTCAAAATGGACTCTAAGATCAGCAGTTCAAACCCACCAGCTGCTTCTTGAAACCCTATGCAGGGTAGCTATGAGTCAGAACCATTTGGAGAACACAGTAACAGCAACATGAGTGGAAACTGATTCCATGGTACTTAATAATGACAAGAACAAAAAAGCCCATACCAAACCCCACTGCCTTTGAGTAGATTGGGATTTATAGACTCGACGGCACTTAACAACAACAACAACAAATAGGCAGAGTAGATACTGTCCCTTAGAGTTTCAAGGCTGTCACTATAGGATAACAATTAGACTAGTATCCTACAGCTGGTTCAAACCCAACAACCACTCCTGTGAAATCCTATCCAGAGTCACAATGAGTTGGAACACTCTGGCAGCACAGTCTTAATGGAAACCGATTCGCAAATCTTTCTCTGGCATGAAGGCTGGTGTGTTCGAACTGCTAACCTTTTGGTTAGCCACTTTCAGTTAAACACTTAACCACTGTACTAGCAGGCCTCCTTGATCTAAACACAATAATTTGAAAACTGCCCATTTTTGCTCACTTTTTAAAAATAAAATGGAATTGGCTATATGCAAAATCAATCCTTGATAAAGAAATTTCTTTCTCTGGAGATGCACAAGTATGTAAGTGTGAAATTAGATGTCTGTGTACATATAGTTAAAGAAATGGTGGTTATATTTTCTTAGGAGTTCTAATCAAGTCATCATTTATTGAGAACCTGCTATATACTAGGCATTGTTATGCTGTGTACTGCTTAGATAATGATAGTAAAGATAACTATGCTGCTGCTGATAGAGTTTGTGGTACTGCTGCGGGTATTGATAGCAGCTTTATGCTCCAAGTACAGCGCATAATACTTTTTATTTGAATGAACTTATTTATTCCTTATGGAAGGTCACCCTATTCTATTAGTAATCTCAGTTTCTAGATGAGAAAATTGAAAACAGAATGAAGGTAACATACCCAGGTCACAGAGCTAGTGAGTGGCATAGCTGGGATTTGAACCCAGACAGCTTTACTGTAAATCTTGCACTTTCAACACTATTTTTATACATCTTTAAATAAGAAATTGACATTAATTGGTAATTATTATTAAAGAAAGTCATGTTTGTTTCATGAGAATTTTAAAATATTTTATGGAGTAATTCAATCATTTATTGGAAATCTACCTTATATTTTTGGTTCTGGGAGACTAAAGATGAATATGATAGGATTCTTGCCCTAAGTGGCAAATGACAAGAAAGCCATTACTGAAAAGTTAATAGAATATAACATAAAAGTAACCAGTGGCATTAGGACCATTCTATCCTGTGGCATAAGGTAAGCAGTGACACATGTTGAATATACTATAATTAGACAAATCATTTCCATAAGTAATCAGCTGAAAAGAGACAACCTCATGCAACTTTGGTTTTCATGTCACCAAGCTATTTAATTGATTTTTTTCCACAGCTAGTGATTTCAAATGTAAGTTTAACATTTTGCAAATTGGCACAAATGCTTTTGACTTTAATTTGGACATTTCATACACAGCGTACTCAAATATCATTCCTTACTTTGAGAACACTTCTGTCTGTAAAATTCTAGGATTCTTTTTGTCGTTGTTTTTAAGTGCCTTTGAGTCAGTCTTGACTCATGACTTGTATAGGGTTTCCAGGGAGCAGCAGCTGGTGGATTTGAACCACCAACCGTTCATGTAGCAATCCTTTATTAAATAAAAATATCAAAACATGACGCTGTTATATCTTAACATAACCTCCTTCTAGTCTATACATTTCTGAAGGTGGCATTCTCACCTTTCTAACCCTTCCCTGAAAATCTGCGTTCTGGTTTTTGTATCCTCGAGGGGCTCAAATTGTGTTTCTTTTAAATGGTCTTTGAATTTGGGGAACAAAAAGAAGTCTGAAGGAGAAAGGCCAAAGATGTAGGGTGGATGTGGTATGGTTTTCCAATGAAATTCTCATTGGACAGCCCGTGCTACATGAGAAGACTGAGGAGATGCATTGTCATGATGGGGGAAAAATCCATCAGTGCAACTTTCCTGGCCTTTTTCTCACCACTGCAGTTTTCCATTTCAAATTTCTTCATTCATAAGCTCCCATGCTTATCCTGTGTCCCTCAAGAAAAGCTATCAGGGTTATGCCTTAGGGATACCTAAAACCAGTCATCATAACCTTCTGTGGTGACCGCTTTGGCTTGAATTTAACCGATCCACCTGCACCTCTTAAAAGTCACTGTTTTGATTAGAACTTTTTTTTTTTTTAAGGCATCCTCATGAGACTAAGATAAGTTTATTACTGAGAGAACTTGTCTTCAGCTAGCCACTGATTACAGGGACATATTTAAACATATATATTTTCAAATAAATCCATGCAAGTAAGAACTTGAACCCTAGTAACAATACTTTCTGGACTCAGTCTTCTATTTACCTGCTTTCCAATGACTTTTTAAATAGTAATAATAATATCTGATTAATCTTTTTAATTTTCACCATCTAATATCTAAATAGCACAGCAGTTTGAAATTACCAGCTGTTCTGTGGGAGAAAGGTGAGACTATCTATTTCCATACAGATTTACAGTCTCCGAAACCCTATGCAGGGTCGCTATGAGTCGGAACCGACTCCACAGCACATTATCAACACCATCAATATCTAAAATAGGAGCTCTAGTATCATAGTGGTTACAAGTTGGGCTGCTAACATCAAGGTCAGTAGTTCAAAACTATCCGTCATTTTGAGGGAGAAAGCTGAGATTTTCTGCTCATGTAAAGATTTACAGCCTTGGAAACCCTATGTAGGCTCACTATGAGTCAGAACCAACTGCACGGCACACAACCACCACCACAATCAATTTCTAAAATGTAGTGCTATTAAGAGCACTTGCGGTTATGTTCAAATCTGGGGATTGTCCTCACTGAGTTGGGCAGACATTAAGAGTAGGGTGAAAAGGTACACATTCTCTCCTCTATTCTAGAGGTTGCATGTTTAAGTAATGAGGAGAATACTACTTTTCTATGGAATTTTTGAGACGTTTTCTGCATGCTAGTCTACTTTACAGACTTCAGAAGAAATGACAGAGATCTAACAAAACACAAATTCAGGGAAACACAGCTCAGTAGCAGACTCTTTCCATGTTGTCCTGCTTGTTGACATGGTGGCTAATCTCTCCAACAATTCCCAGTCAGTGACATAGAAAAGAAATCTGATTTAATGTGCAGCCCACATCAAAGATGCTTTCCCATGATAGTCATTTTAGACCTTTACCATCTGAAACCGTGAAGTTTATGTGGCATAACTGATGACTGACATGGTTTGAAGAAGGCACTATGCAAGCCAAGTCTTAAAAGCTTTCTTCTAAATAGACTATTTATGAAGCCAGTTTTTATGTGACATGGCTTCACAAAACAACCCCTTAAGTGACTCTGTCTCTTAGGGACTAGATTTAAACCCAGTAAAGTAACCTAGAAACATAAAAGCCCTCCATTTTCTAGGCTGATAACAAGCAGTCAAAAGACAAGGGGGAACCACTTTACAACTTGTTAATTATTTTACTCAGAAACATAAGTATAATATTTCCTGAGAAAATAATCTTTTAAAATGCAAATGTGATTGTTTCTTCCTGCTTAAAGCGCAAAAAGGCTTTGCATAGGTCTTAGAATTCAGACCTTTAGGTTGTCTACAAACTCTGAGTGCCTCCTTCTATGCAGTACCATCTTCAATTGGTCTCTACATCTTTTTTAACATTCAGGTTACATGGTCTTAAAAAAGCTTCCTTATATAATAGCCTAAAGGCTATCATACATGTTGTGGGCCTTAATGTCCGTTGTTCCCTTAGTCTTCACTGCAGCTGTTTCTCTTCCCTTCTAAGGGAACTTCTCTCATCCGTCAGATAACAAACACTGCTTGTTTGGAAACCTTCAACCTTTTCATGCAGAGCAACTATGCTACCAGGGTTTCTTAAAGTATTGTTGTTGTTAAGTGCCTTCAAAGTGGCTCTGACTCATAGCAACCTTGTCTAGGGATCCTAAGGAGCAGCTGGTAGGTTTGAACTGCCGACCTTGTGGTTCACAGGTTAGTGCTTATCCTATAGCTCCACACCAGGACTCCAGTGTTGCTACTACAACTGTTTCCTCACAGTATTTAGCTTGGTCTGACCTTAAAAGTTTATTACTGCCATTATAGAGTCACTGAGTTGTGCAAATGGCTAAAGCACTTGGCTACTAGCCAATGGTTGTATTATTAATGTTAAAGTGCATCCAGATGTGCTTTAGAAGCAAGGCTTGGTGATCATCTTCTGAAAAATCAGCCATTGAAAGCACTATGGAGCACATGGGGTCACCGTGAGTTAGAGCTGATCTTTTTAAATTGCATGTATTTGATTGATGCTTGCCTTCTGATCTTATCTGCTTTGTTGCATCATATCCTCAGTGACCATCCTGGAGTCTGGCACATAGTCAAATTTCAATAACAGCATAGAAAAATGAATGAGAAATGGAAGAACCCAATAATTTAAAAAAAAATGTGTCAGTTTTATTGGCATAATAAGGGGCAGTTCAAGCCATACAAATTTTATTGTTACTTAATATATTGTTGTTGTTGTTAAGTGCCATGGAGTCGGTTCGGACTCATAGCGACCCTGTACAGGGTTTCCAAGGCTGTAAATCTTTACGGGAGCAGAATGCCTCATCTTTCTCCCGCGGAACCGCTGATAGTTTAGAACTGCTGACCTTGTGGTTCACAGCCCGATTCGTAACCACTACGCTACCAAATCTCAGTACATTAAAAGTCAGGAAAATTCCACTGAACCCAAGCTTGAAATCATAGACTTTAGAGAAGTGTTGTTAAATAGAAGTATAATATGGGCCACATAGATAATTTAAGAAGTTATAGTAGCTACATTGGAGTCCTGATATGGTGCTATAGGATAAGCACTGGCCTACTAACCACAAGATTGGTCCTTCAAACCTATAAGCTGCTCGTTGGAAACCCTTTAAGGGTTGCTATGAGTCAGAACAAACTTGGAGGCACTTAGCAACAACAATAATAGCCACTTTAAGGAGTTCTGGTAGCATGGTTGCTCTACATGAGAAAGTTGAGGCTTTGGGCTTCCATGAAAATTTATAGCCTTGGAAACCCTATGTAAGATTGCTGTGAGTTAGAACTGACTAGATAGCACACAACTACCACCACCACAAATAGCCACATTGAAACAGTAGAAAGAAACTGATAAAATATATTTGAACTAATCCAGTATTTAAAAACATTATGATTTCAACATAGGATCTATCTAAAAATTAATGATAGATTTTATATTTCTTTTTGTATTAAAGTTTTGAAATCTGGTATGTATTTAACACTTACACCATATCTTAATATGAACTAGCCACATTTCAGGTGCTTAAAAGTCACATGTGGCTGTAACAGACAACAAATTTAGGATAATTTTACATACAAGCGGCCTTTTGCAAATAGCATGGTGAGTTGATGGTAAAGTCAATGAATGCTTTAGAAAATTAAATTAAAAGTCTTAAATTTAAATAACAAAAGATACTAATTATTTAATACCAAGTGCCCTGTGAAAGGCCCAAACACATTTCTATCATTCACACATAGAAAACCTTTTTACAATGATTCACTTTAGATGTGACATCCAGAGTGCATGTAACTAAGAATGACCTTTAGGACACGCAAACACGCAAACTAAAAAGAAAGTCTTGAAACTTCCTAAATAGCAGAAAAACTCATTAAACTCTTCCTACCATCCTTACTTTTTAGGATGTTAATTATGGTACCCCTGACTTTCTTACCCTGAATAATTCTCTTTGCTTTCCAAAGAACAGATATGGTGGCATTCTCCTGCAGGTGCAACCTAGAAAACAAGAAACCAACCAACCAACCAACCAACAAAAAAACCCACACAACATTGGCATTCTTTTCTGCAACACTGAAATTGCCTCTTGGCAATTTGGCCAAACTGTATACCTTTAGGAACCTGGTGATGTAGTGGATTAAGCATTGGACTGCTAACTGCAAGGTTAGTGGCCGAACCCACCAACTACTTCACAGAAAACGGAGCCAGTTGGCTTCCATAAAGGTTTACAATCTTGGACACCTTAAGAAGCAGTTCTCCTCTGTCCTGTAGGGTTACAGGAGTTGAAAGCAACTCACAAAGGCAGTGGGTGGATGCGTATATTCTTTCAAAATTTGGCCTTCTTTAAAGCCTTCTTGATCTGATCTGCATTACACAATATCTTCTTTCTTTCTCCCTTTCTGCTTTTTTCCCCTATGTTCCCCACCATTCCACTACTTTCCACAGGGAAGTTTTTATAGTGGGTTTTTGTTAAGTGCCTTTGAGTCAATTCTGACTTATAGTGACCCTCTATAGGGTTTCCAAGGAGCCACTGGTGGGTTTGAACCATCAACCTTGTGGTTAACAGTCCAGTGCTTATCCGACAGCACTACACCAAGACTCCACTTTTTGACAAAAACAACTGGTATTACACTCATCCTCTAACCATATCTATGAATAATTATGGATAACACTAATGCCTGCAAAAGTCATCTTTGTAAGCTATGGACAAAATAGGTGATATTTATTTGAGACTATAACAAAGAGACAATATAGATTATTTCATTGTCCTATATGTAAAATTAGCTCTTAGATAAAACCCAGTGGAGCAATTCAACTTTGCACACTTGGGTTTGCTATGACTCAGAATCAACTTGTTGGCAATGAACAGCAACAAAAACAAAGTTTCTTTTATGAGTCATATTTAGTCCTCTAGTAATGTATTTCCCACGGATGAATTATTTTCCCTCTTATATCCTGGAGAATGCTGGCAGTGAGTTCCATTACATATGTAAGAGAGAACAGACGACCTCAGCCTCTGCCAACAAGGAAGGCCTGTTCTTATGTCCCCAACCCTCACATATATTTTCTAATAGTACCAGGCTCAGGACAGGTACTGATACAGGACCAACCCTCACATATACTTTCTAATAGTACCAGGCTCAGCACAGGTACTGATACAGGACCAGCTCTGGGTCTATATGCATTATGTAACCAATTAGTACAAATCCTTCCCCCTTTCCCAATGCTCTTTTATTTTCAAGTCATATTTATAAAGTTATAGTTTCGGTACAGTAAAATTGATCCTTTTTAGGCCTATTGTTCAATTTATTTACGAAAGTGTATAGTTGTGTAATCACCAGCACATTCAGAAATGGAATGTTCCCATTAGTCATATTCTGTTGCATGAGGTGGCTTCAAAAAGTTTGTGGGAATTTCCATTGATTTTCAGTTGTTGTTTATGAATAAAGCTGCTACAAATAATTACCTACAGGTATATATATTTCTAAGGAGCTCTGGTAACGTAGTGCTTACGAATCGGGCTATGAATCGCAAGGTAAGCAGTTCGAAACTACCACCTGCTCCATGGGAGAAGGATGAGGCTTTCTGCTCCCGTAAAGATTTACAGCCTCGGAAACCCTGTACAGGGTCACTATGGGTCGGAACTGACTCAACGGCACTTAACAACAACAAATGCATATTTCTAGGGAGTCCTGCTATGGTGTGTAGGTTAATGCGCCAGACCGCAAAGCTATTCGAACTGTAAGGTTGGTGGTTCAAGCTCACCAGCTGCTCCTTGGAAACCCTATACAGGGTTGCTGTGAGTCGGAATTGACTCAGCGGCACTTAACAACAACAACATATATTTCTGGAGGCATCTCAGTGTGGTGCAGTAGAATAAACACTAGAACACCTGATCGGTTTCAACCACAAGGTCAGTGGTTCAAACTCACCAGCCACTCCTCGGAAACTGTGTACAGGGTCACTCTGAGTTGGAACCAACTCGATGGCATTTAACAACAACAACAAATATATATGAACATTTATTTTAATTTTTATCCTTATTAGAAGTGGGGTATATGGTAAGTTTCCATAGAACTGTTTCCAAAGAGGCTGTAGCACATAGTATGCCTACCAGAATTCCAGTTGCATCAAGTCTTTGCTAGCAATTGGCTTCCAAATGCTTGTTTGTATATTTATTTTAATTTTTACCCATTCTAACTGGTCTTGAAGTCCTTCTATATCCCCAATACATGATGTTCTAGGCATCTTTGTGGTATGGGAACAGCCCTCTTTTATCTTTCTAGAATAATAATTTGATCAAGCACTTATATTAAGTCATGAGTGTTTGCTTATGTGAAATACAGCAGCGTAGTGGTTAGGAATTCTGCTGCAAACCTTAGGGTCAGCAGTTTCAAACTACCAGCTGTTCTTTGGAAGAAAGATGAGGCTTTCTGCTCCCATAAAGATTTGCAGCCTCGGAACCCTGTACAGGGTCGCTATAAGTCAGTTCTGACTCCACAGCACATAACCACCACCACCATTGCGTTATTAAGTGCCAATGAGTTGGTTCTGACACACAGCGGCCTTGTATAGGGTTTCTTAGGAGCAGCTGGTACGTTTGACCCTCCGTCCTTGCTGTTCAAACCAACCTTACAGTCCAGCATATCTATTTGTTGTTGTTGTTAAGTGCCATCGAGTCGGGTCCAACCCATAGCGACCCCGTACAGGGTTTCCGAGGGTGTAAATCTTTACGGGAGTAGAAAGCCTCATCTTTCTCCCGCGGAGCGGCTGGTAGTTTCGAACCATTGACCTTAAGGTTCGCAGCCCGATTCGTAACCACTACGCAGCATATCTATAGGAGTCAGGTATTTTGAATTGTCTTTTGTCACTAGGCTGAGTTGGTTAGAACATGATACTAATTTTCTTCATATTGAGTAAAATTAAGTCCACTCCAGTGACAGAGACTGCTTCATAATTCAACAGAACCACATCCCTACTAGAGTCCTTACTGAGAAACAACTCTAAAGATGAGAGTAATGGCATGAGTGGAAATTTATCATCAGTACAGAAGAACCTAAAACTGCGTTTTCAACTATTACCCAAGTAACCCTCATGAA
Organism: Chrysochloris asiatica; assembly: GCF_000296735.1. Taxonomy (NCBI): domain Eukaryota; kingdom Metazoa; phylum Chordata; class Mammalia; order Afrosoricida; family Chrysochloridae; genus Chrysochloris; species Chrysochloris asiatica. Next base: position 13,159,988 of record NW_006408549.1, on the reverse strand, counting down.
AAGAAGAAGGGGAGTCAGGTTTTACTGGAGAAACAATAGAGCATTTAATTGAAATGTCACTTTCTCTGTTAAACAAAGAAGCTGTTCCTCTGACTATGTGATCAAAGTTGATGTGTCCTATTTCTTTGTGGGGATTCGCTTTTCTCTCATCACTGACTTAATTTGATTGCACCAGTTTGTCAACTGTCAAGTTTGGCATCCCTCAGCTGTAGGATATAGATAATGACAGTCTTTGCAATTTAACAATCATGTGCCAATATTTTGTTTCTCTTAATCAAGATGAACTAGAATTATCTTCTCTCCCCAATAACTTTGAAATAATAAAAAAGTTCAAGACCTTTCTTTTTGTCTGTGTTATATTTTACAGGTGGCTTGTCTAATATCTTGCGTTTTCGTCCTTATAGTCATCTATGCAATAGGACCTCTGCTTTACTGGCTGCCCATGGTACAGTAACACTTGTTCATTATTTCCTTTGAATGGGAATGATAGTATATTAATAACTTCTTAGAAATTAACAACCTCAATCATCCTGAATCTGGAAGCCGTGTTATATAAGCAATGGTTGAATGTGCAGAGGTGGAAAATACCACATTTGATGGGAGTTGGGGGGATGAGAAGGTATCATGTTGTTCTTATCCTTTGGCATACCAAAATAACACTGTGGAATTAGATTTATCCTGTACTTATTTGAAGAGTATAACTAGACCCACACTGCTATAAAAAATAAACATTGGGAACATTTTTTAAAAAATCATAACTGTTCAATCAAAAGACTGCCTTTTGTTATGGAGAATTTCCCTCCATGGAACGATTTTCAATAGAATTAGGATGGCCACTTATTGATGATATTTTAGAGGAAATTCTTGACTTAAAGGGTTAAATTCCAACTTTGAAATTGCTGGTTCTTCTATATACATGAGTGGAGTCCTGGTATGGTGCTGTGGGTTAATGCACTGGACTGCAAAGTCAGTTTGGACTGCAAGGTTTGTGGCTCAAGCTCACAAGTCACTCCTCAGAAACGCTACACAGCATCACTATGGGTTGGCACTGACTCGATGGCACTTAACAACAACAACATGTACATGAGTGCCGGGGCAGAATGCTAATGCCTGTGGCTCATCTTGACCCTCACAGGTCTGGGGCACCAAAGTGACACAAGTAAGACACTTACCTTATGAAGACCAGAAACAGTGTTGGTCTTTTCTTGCTGTAATGCTTTATTGTTTTATTGGGAATAAATTATTCCCACAGGAGGCGCTTCTAGTAATGAAGTTAATTTTTGGATGAGTTATAAATATCTCCTGGTGAAAAGGCAGAATTAATACTCAAGGCAATTATAAGTAAACATATGATATAAATATCCAGTTTTGTACAACAAAACAATTTTAAACAAAAGACAGTAATTATAACGTTAAAGGACATTCAGCCTTTTAACACTCATCCTTTATAATTCACTTTTTCTTTTTTGGAATAGCATAAGATTTGCCTTGTGATCATCTTTAATTGATGTTATATGCCAACAAAATGAAATATCTCATTATTACTTTCATCTTATAAATGGTGATTGTTTTTTCTCTAGTAAGAACTTTAAGACAAAGAAAGAAAAAAATATCTGGGTCTTTTTAACTTTGGATTAAAATCTTTATCTTGTTTCTTCATCAACTTAATTTGTGTTTGTAGTGTGTTCTTGCGAGTATTATCGTTGTAGGACTGAAAGGAATGCTAATACAGTTCCGGGATTTAAAAAAGTATTGGAATGTGGATAAAATTGATTGGGTAAGTAGAAATTTGACCTAAAATTTCCCTCTTTGGCTTAAGTACATGCTACCAAATAAACTTTATTACTTTCATTTGCAGAAAATGGATTTAGTAATTTGACACTTGTGTACTTCACAAACTATTATAAAAGCATGAAATTATAAAATTATGTATGAGAAACAAGTGAAATTTGTCAAATTTTTCTGGATCTGTATTTGAGAATGTGTTTTAAAAAATGCTTGTTTATTGAAGTGGACATACCTGACTTATGTATGAATTGATTTTGAAAGTAAGCCTCAGTAAGAAAATGCTCACTTATAAAATGTTTGGAAAACTAGCATTTATTGCTAAGAAATATATACTGTATTAGAGCATGGTGTTTTTGTAAGGTAAATACTGGACTGTGAACTACAAGGTTGGTGGTTCGAGCATACCTGCCACTCTGCAGTGCTCCTGCAAAGATTTACAGAATAAAGATTTACAGCTCTGTAGAATATGCTAACCACAAGGCCAGCTGCTTAGCAGGAGAAAGATGAGCATTGCTGCTCTTGAAAAGATTTAAATTCTTAGAAACCTATACAGAGTCACTATGAGTCAAAACTGACTTGAGGGCACTTAACAACGACAACAACATGGCTTCTACTACCAGAGACATTTAGCATGTTTATTCAAGAGAATTAGATTAATGCAAGAATATCCCAAATTCTCTCTCCCTCCAATGTAGATGAAGTGGCTCTGCTGTACATTTTTCATGAACATCTCTCTCAGTTTACCTTTAACATGGTATTTACAACATTTTAATTCCAACTCCTTCATACCCTTTTTTCTGACAGACTTTGGGAGATTATTTATGCTGATGCCCACTTTCATAATATTTCTCCTGAGATTCAATATTGCTAAATTCCTATCAAAGTACATCACTATGTGCCATGGAGAATGTATAGACGCATAAAGAGAACTACCTGTTCTTCCAAGATTCTTATCATTTATGCCAGGAACAGACATGGAAACAGTAATTCATTATGTAAGGCATTATACAATATGCCCTGGACTTAAAAGCATAAGCTTAGTGCTGGAAAAAAAGAATGGAGGAAGGAACATATAATTTGTACGGAGATAGGAAAGTATCCTACAAAAGGCTGAAGTATGAACTAAGATTTGAAAGAACATTGTGTGGTAGGTAGTCCAAAAGGCCAAAACTAACCAAGCTGAGAGAGGATCATTTGTTTTTAATGTTTTATTGTGAATTATGTGATAGTTTACATGGGAGAACATTAGCTTTACATTCATCCTATCATATATCATTTCATTGCCATGGTTACAATCCCCTCCATGCATCATCAACCAACCAAAGGGTATACCCTGCAAGCCTGTCCCCTGGTCGTCAGCACACAGCCCCTCTCAATCTCTGGGTCTAAAGTCCCCAGCCGCTCCATCTCTCCACGTCATGGTCTCTGTCTCCATCTCTGGCATCACTGCTTCTCTGGGTAGGGTCGGGCTCTCTGCTCCTCTCCCTTGATGGTCCCAGGGACCTCAGCTCCTAGACTGCAAAGTCAATCACTCCCCTCCTTTTGCTATAAAACGTCTACCTTTACATTTCCAACCCTCACAATCAGCTCTGATAACAATTATTCACTATTGTATTACAAGAGACCTATCCACATCTCCTTTCATCAGCCCCACCCAGACAGATTGGATACTACTCAGTGGAGATTCTACCTTCCTCCACACCCTCTGGATCTAGACGCCCTCTGGATCTAGGCTCCCTCTTGAAAGCTTTTAAGATGGTCACTTCTTGCCTTTATAGCCCCCCCTCATTTTGGGTGCCAGTGTCCAAGTTGTCCATCCCTGTCTACTCTATGTATGGAGGGGGTGGGAATGATCCTTGCTGTAAAGATTTGTTCTCTCTTTTGAGCTACTGCATCCATAGGTGTAGGTCAAGTGCATCAAATTGTATTAGATTACTCTTTTTTTTTTCCCTCTTCTTTCTTCTTCTAGCTGAGCTCTGATCATCCAGTCATTGAAGCCAGGTCAAGTGGGTATTATCTGCAAGTGTGGGTGTCCTTATGCATATGCCCTCTCTTCTTATCAGCTGGACGCTTCACTCTCCACTCTAGTTCTCTATGGCTATGTCACTGACTCTGGGCTGAAGAGTCCCCAGGTCTTGCCACACTGCTGGCCAACCAGGTCTCCACCCGGGTTCACAAGAGTCTATTGAACATTGTAGGGCTTAGCTCACAGCTTCATTGTTTTGGATCATGATTTTTTAAGGTGATATCTGTGAGACAGTCCATAGAAACAGAGAAATGAGAGATGCAAACTTATTTAGCAAGCAACTTGATCACTCCATGATAAAAACATTTATAAAATATTCATTAATAATATTGGAGGGCACTTTATCATATTAGAAGGGGAGGGAAGATGGTATCAAGAAAGGCTTTTGGTAGGAAGTGATTTCTAAGTTGAGAAATGAAGAATGAGTAGATGTTATCTGGGGAAGAGAGGAAGACACAGATGAATGTGAACGTATCTCATATCATTTGAAAAAAACACAAGGAATTCAGAATCAGTGGAACATATAATGTGAAGGTGGAGTTAGTAAAGTTGGGAAAGTTGAGAATGACCACATAAGCCTTATAAAGAAGATTAGACTTAATCCTGAAAATCATGAGGTACCATTGAAAGGGGAAACATGAATAAGACTTATTTATCACCATGCTACCTGAGTAATGAGGACTAGGGATGAAAGTGAGGTGGTGTGCATGAAATGAAGCACTGCTGTAGTAATTAACATGAATAAATGAGGAATACCTAGGCCACATTGAGACTTTAATGGTCAAGAAGAGGCAATAGATTTAAAAAATATTGAAGAGATTTATTTAAATCTCTTCATCATATAAAGTGGATCCGTCAGACTGGCTTTTAAAGTTTTCCAGTTAGGAGCATCAGAGAAGATGACTTCGTTCATTGAGCTATAGAGGATAGAAGATTCTGTTGCTTAACTAGAGTTAGTGATTACCTTTCACCTTAAAAAAATACAGGTTTTCATTCCTGAGTCATTTGTTTCATTTCATTTTTTTATTTTCGTACATCATCACTAAATATTTTTCTAAGAAAGGCTCACAGTTTTTATATTCCTGGGCTGTTGTATGATGAAAATATCTGCTGTCTTCTTTTTGTGCTAGAAGGAAGGTCAAATAAATGCTTGGATTATACTTGTTTCACCTTAATACTTTATAGACTTGACATTATCTATGGCACTGAGTGTTAGTGAAGAAAAATCACAGGCCAACATGATTTTTTTTGTTGTTCTTTTACATGATTTAGTTTTTCTGATTGCTCAATGAGGTTTCTTCTGCTTACCCATGAAGTTTGGTAATGTGATCAGAATAATTAGTGTGGTTGAATACCCAATACCAAAGTTTTTTGAGCATCATATATTCTTTTCCTTTCAGAATCAATTATTATTTACAAAATATTTTCTTCTAATTATACCTTTGGGGTTTTTTTTGAAATCCTTCTGTTCTTTTTCATGAATCACAATTATGTATTGGTTATTTTTATATTGTACTTTTCATACCTATCCTTTATTGCATGTTTATATAGATATGTTGTATGTAGTTCCTGTGAACTATAAGCTGGATCTCTTATTTTGTATTTTCAATTCTAATGATGGCCTCCTTTTTTTTTTTGTTTGCTTTAAATAAGATTTTTATTTCTGTAATGTTTTTATTTATATTGTTCCTAATTATTTACAGTTTGCTTTTTTCCTCTTTATTTTTTTTTCAAATAGCATTTCTTGTTTGCATCTATATATCCATTCTTGAAGCTTGTTTCTTGAGTTGCCGATTATATATATGAAATAGTCTTCTGCCTCTATCTGTTATTTCCTTTTTCATTTATATGAATAGATCCCTTTCTTCTTCCTTTATTATTTTGTGCATTTTAAAATGAACTCAGATATTTCTTGAAAAATATTTTTGGGAGGAAATGAAGTAGGATTTAGGTTGGTTACTTGAAGCAAAGGTTTGTGGTCATAAGTTCTAGGTGTTCTGGTGGTCTGACTCTGTCTCCTTTTAATTTATCTTGTTTCCATTTGTATTACAACCTAGCTTGATTAGGAAGCTAGCTTGTAATACAAATGGCATTTCACCTTCAGTTTGTTATGTTGTGGCAGCTTGCATATTGTTATGATGCTTGAAGCTATGCCACCAGTATTAGAAATGCCATCAGGGTCACCCATGGTCAACAGGTTTCAGTGGAGCTACCAGACTGAGACAGACTAGGACAGAGAGGTGGGCTATTTCTGAATATTTAGCCTTTGTAAACCATATGAACAGCAGTGGAACATTGTCAGATATAGTACCAGAAGATGAAAAAAATGTTATGAACAGCAGCAGAGTGTTGTCAGATAGAGTGCCAGAGGCTAGCCACTCAGGTTAGAAGGCAGTTAAAATATGACTGGGAAAGAGCTACCTTATCAAAGTAGAGCTGACCATAATGACATGAATGGAGTAAAACTTTCATGACCTTCATTTCCTGACCTAGCAGAGCTCAAAATGAGAAGAAATGTCTGTAAGCATCCATTAATAATTGGAACATGGAATATAAGAAGTATGAATCTAAAAATATAGGAAGCTATCAAAAAGGAAATGAAAATGCATAAAGATTGATATCCTATGGCATTAGTGAGCTGAACTGTACTGATATTACCATTTTAAATTAAACAATCAAATAGTTTACTATCAGGGAAAGACAAATTCAAGAGGAATAGCACTGTATTCATCATCCGAAAGAGCATATCAAGATCTGTCTCTGATAGGATAATATACATATGCTTACAAGGAAGACCAGTTAATACCACTATTATTCAAATTTAAACACCAACCACTAAAGCCAGTAATGATGAAATTGAAGAATTCTACCAACTTCTCCAATCTGAAATTAATTGATAAAACATGCTATCAAGATACACTGATAATTTCTGAAGGTTAAAAACAAAGAGGAGGGATTTGTAGTTGAAAAATAAGGTCTTGGTACTTGAAATGATGCTGGTGATTGCATAATAGAATTTTGCTAGGCCAATGACTTATTCATTGCAAATACTTTTTTAGATACCATAAAATGTAACTATACACATGGCCCTCACCAGGCGGAATATGTAGGAATCAATTGGACCAGTCTATAGGGCAAAGTGGTGGAGAAGCTCAATTTTTTTCAGTCAAAACAAGGCCATGAGCAGACTGTCAAACAGACTATCAATTGCTCATATGAAGTTCCGGATGAAGCTCAAGAAAATTTAAACAAGTCTGTGAGAGCCAAAATATGATCTTGAAGATATCCCATTTGAATTTAGAGATTATCTCAAGAACAGATTTGATGTACTAAACACTAAACAACAAAAAGAGCATCATACAGGAAGAAAGCAAAAAGTCATTAAGAAGACAAGAAAGAAAGAAAGAAAAGACCAAAATGGATTTTATAAGAGACTCGAAACTCACTCTCGAGGGTAGACAAGCTAAAGCAAATGGAAGAAATGAGGAGGTAAAATAACTGCACAGAAAATTTCAAAGGGCAGCACAAGAAGACAAAGTCAAGAATCATAATGAAATATTCAAAGACCTGAAGTTAGACAATCAAAAGAGAAGAACATACTCAGCATGTCTCAAAGTGAAAAAAATTGAAGAAAAAAATTCAAGCCTCAAGTTGCCATATTGAAGAATTCTATGGGTACAACATTTAATGGTGCAGAAAGCATCAAAAGAAGATGGAAGGAATACACAAAGTAATTGTGCCTAAAATAACTGGCCAATGTTCATCCACTTCAATACCTAGAATATGATTAAGAACCAATGATACTAAAGGAAGAAGTCCAACCTGCACTTAGGCATTGGTGAAAAACAAGGTTCCAGGAATTGACATTGAATACAAATTGAAATCTTTCAACAAAATGATGCAACACTGGACATACTCACCCATCTATACCAAAAAATTTTGGAAGACAGCTATCTGGCCAATTGATTGGAAGATCCATATTTGTGTCCAATTCAAAGAGAAGTGACCCAATGGAATATGGTAATCATTAAATAATAGCCCTAATTTCCCATGCAAATAAAAATTTCGTGGAGATAATTCAAAAACAGTTGCAACAATACAGCAACAGGGAAATGCCAGAAATTCAAGGAGATTCAGAAAAGGATGTGAAATGAAGGCTATCATTGCTGATGTCAGATGGATCTTAAATGGTAGCAGAGAGCACTAGAAAGATGTTTACTTGTGCTTTTTGACTATACAAAGACTTCTACTGTGTGAATTATGACAAACTAGGGATAACATTGCAAAGAATGGGTATTTCAGGACACATAAGTATGCTTATGAACAGACTGTACATAGATCAAGAGGCGGTTGTTCAGGTAGGACAAGGGGATACTGAATGGTTTAAAACTAGGAAAGTTGTGCACTAAGTTTGTATCCTTTTCGCTATACTTGTTTAATCTATATGATAAAATAATTTGAGAAACTGGAGTATATGAAGAACATGGCAACAAGATTGGAGGAAGACTCCTTAGCAGCCTTTGATATGCAGATAACATAACCTTGCTGAAAGCAAAGAGAACTTTAAATACTTACTGATGAAGATCAAATCAAAGACTATAGCCCTCAGTGTATGAATTGCACCTCAATGTAGAGAAAACAAAAATCTTTCTAATTGAACCAATAAATAACATCATGATAATTGGAGAAAAGATTGAAGTTGTCAAAGGTTTCATTTTGTTTGGCTCCACAATTAATACGCATGGAATCAGCAGTAAAGAAATTAGATGACATATTACTTTAGTCAGCTGTATTGCACAAGAGCTCTTTAAAAAATAGCAGAGATACAATTTGATGACTAAGGTATGCCTTATCGAAGCCATGATATTTTCAGTTGCCTCATATGAATGTAAAAATTGGGCCATGGATAAAGAAGATCATAGGAGAATTGATGCATGTCAATTATGATGTTGGAGATTAATATTCAGAGTATACTGCTAGAGGAACAAATCTGTGTTGGAAGTGCAGCCAGAAAACTCCTTTGAAGACAGAATGGTGAGATTTCATCTCTCATTCTTTGGACATGTTATCAGGAGGCGCCATGCCCAGGAGAAGAAGAACATACATGGTGAAGTGAAGGTCAATAAAAAAGAGGAAGACACCCAAGAAGATAGATTGCCACAGTGGCAACAGTAATGGTGTCAAACATAACAACTGTGAAGATGGGCACGGGACCGGGCCGACTTTAATTCTGTTGTGCATAGCGTCGCCGTGAGACAGAACCTACCTTATGGCATCTAACAACAACAACAACAGGAATTCTGTGGCATCAAACTTAATATCTCTGGGCATCTTTCCCAATTTTCTGTTGCCCAATTCTTCCCCTAGAAGCTAGAGGTCTTACTACCGTATAGAATTTCCAGAACTGTGACGTCCATGGAGAAATTTGAATTGATTTGAATCCTGAGGAGACATTTATCAGCTTCAATGTCTTTATTTTTATGATCCAAATGTCAAGTCTGTATCCTATTCCATAGTTAGGAGTTCAGACCGTATATTTGTATCACTGAAGCTGAATTTTTTCTCTGCATATATTTATTATTGGTATTGTTTAGGGTGGAGCTCTCGGAGCATAGTGGGTTACACATTGGTCTGCTAATTGCAAGGTCAGAAATTTGTATCTACCAACTGTTCTGCAGGAGAAAGATAAGGTTTTCTGCTCTGATAAATATTTAAAGCCTCAGAAACCCTATATAGGGTCATTTTGGGTCAGAGCCACAGCAGCATTATTTTGGGTAGATTCTGGCAGAAGGGCTTAAGATAAAAATGCCTTTGATATACTACCTAAATTTGAAATTCAAATCTATGTTTAGAAAGGCCATTTTGGTAGCAGTATTGCAAAGATTTTTGTTGTTAAGTGCTGTTGAATCCGTTCTGACTCGTAGCAACCCAATATAGGGTTTCCAAGGAGTGGCTGGTGAGTTTGAACCACCAATGTTGTGGTTAGACGTCCAGTGCTGATTCTATAGAGCCACACCAGCAAGGGATTTACAATCAGAAAACAGGAGCAGACAGATAAATAGGAGTCTGACAGTATAGTGTAGGGAGGGAGGATGGTAAAGTGCAAATGAACGCATTGTCAGTGAATGGAAGGGAGGGTATTTTGAGGATTTTTTGATGAATAATTAATAGGACATGGAAATGGTGGTAAAATGATTAAGTATTTAAGTACTGAAGCTGAAAGTATGAAGGTTCAAACTCACTTAGAGGTGCTTGGGAAGACAGGACTTTGATTTTAGTGTCTTGGTAATTATAGTGTCTTGGTAAATACTGGTACAATAATTGAAAGAATGGTAGCTAGCATTGTGTGAAATTAATGAGTTATGACCTGGATTTATTGAAAGTGTATGGTAGACAGTTTGAAATATTTTTCATTAACATGGTTCATAAGCTCAGATTGGTAGTATTCTGCATATGGGTGATAGTTGAAAACTTGGAGTAGTTTAGTACGGTGTGGTCTAAGAGTAAGTTTGAGACAGGTGGTGTGGACATAGCAGTTGTATGAGAATTCCCTGAGACACTGGGTATATCTTGACAGTGGTCCTGTATGGTTGACAAGGACAGGTGTCCCTTAACTGCTGAGGGCCTTAGCTAATGAGAAACCACACATTTTTGGAATATGGTCTGATCAGAGTGTTAGGACTGTACAGACTTTTGTAGATACAAATAAAAGCAGACAGAATATGCCTAGAATATGACAGAGGTCACCAAAGTTGTGTGTGTAAAGTCATTTATAGATTGAAAATGTTTAAATTATGTAAGTAGTCATTACATGAAAATTTAAAACCTTTTAAATTTTTATTTAATATTTTATAGATTAATAAGGACTTTGATTTGAGTTGTAAGTCAAAATCCTTTTTTGAAGTAATAAGGAAATAGGGCTCTCAGTCTGACTCAGTTTTAAAAGTGAATTTGAGTAGCTGAACAGGGAGGACACAATTCAGATGTACAGAAATGTAATAGGATAGAAAAGTCACCAAAGCTCGAGATTAGCAGATGGGTCAGGAGGAAATGAACAGACTCATTCACTGCTAAACTGTGCTTTATTGTTGTTAAGTGCTAGTAAGTCGTTTTGACTCATAACAACTCTGCAGATAATTTCCAAGGAGCATCTGGTAGATTTGAACTACTGACTTGTGGTTCGTTTTCCAGTGCTTATCCTATAGCACCACATCAGTGCCTTATCATTTTCCATAAGAAACAAGGTCTTATATTTCCTAGACAGCTTTGGGATTAGTTTGTGGTTGGGGCTGAGATTAACCGTGACAAGTAGCATTTGGGTCTTTGTCAGAAATTATTACAGAATCATATTGGGATGTATTCTAGTCAATAGAACTATTTACTAATCTATGTTATTAACTTTAGTAAATTTTTTTCAAAGCTATAAATGTATCCTTAATAAATAAATAATTACTTGGTGAGTCTGGCTTACAATAGATATCAATGCAGGAGTGTAAATATGCTTTAAAAATGGAATCAGATGGAAGAAAAATCACTGGTTGTTCTGATGAATCATGGCCTCCAGGCTCTGTGCTTCTTTAAATGGTTAGGGCTAGGCTCTTCCCTTCCGTTACATAGAGATTTATAGTGAAGTCTTAACCTGCCATAGTCCTGCAGGTTCAGTCAGAAATGGGAACAAGTGAGACATATGGGAGTTTGAAGTAATGATAAAAACCTTGCAGTGTTATTTTGTATATGATTAAATGTAATGCTATGCCAGGTGGCATCATTGATGGACTCGGGGGTGGCAGCGGTGGTGAGGTTGGCCCAGGATCGAACATTGTTTCGTTCTGCTGTGCATGGAGTCGCTATGAGTCGGTTCCGACTCGATGGCACCTGACAACAACAACAACAAATGTAATGCAATACATTAGGAGGGAAAAGAAACAATACTACATACAAATAGAAGATTTGACTGTCTATTCACCTGAATAAAGGAAAACGTTTCAGTATCTCAACCTACTGGATTGAGGATGACTAAATACTGACTTAGTATTATGTTTGTCCTTGATAGCTCTTAACATGAGAATCATTTAAAATGTGTTTTATCTTTTACTCCAGAATTCTTGTTTCTTCTATATCAAGAGAAATATGATATACAAAAATCCCTCCATTTGCTTCTAAAGGCTCAGTTTTTCAAAATACCCCACCATTAAGAACCACTCAAGCTCAGTATAAATAAATAATGCAGACAAAGGAAAAGTATTTTAAGTCAAGAAACATCCTTTAAAAACACTTGTTTCAAACCTGTCTTAAAAAGCAAAAGCAAATAACAAAGAAAAGCAGTATTCAAGATTCTGTGCTATTATAAGATCATGGCAGTGTTTCTAACTCTTTGATTTGTTGTTGAAAATATTTTAAAGTGATAATCCTTGCTGTTGGAACAGAAAGGAACCAATTTAGAATTGTATGTATAGTCAAAGTTATATGGATAATTTGGGTAGGAAAAAGTGTTTAAAAAATTGTTGGTATGCCATTTGGTAAATTTTATACTTCATATGTAGAAAATATAACTTCTGGATTTTACAAATTATTTTTCTTCTAAAGATAATTTTTCCAGTCATAAGTTTAGAACTTCTGATGATAATATCTTATTGCAAATTGTAATTTCAGGTCATAGACAAAACTACAATAACTTTGGAAGTCCAACTAAAAGATAAATAGAGCTTTTTATACTCTTTTGAAATATTCCCAAGTACTAAATTGCCCCTGATTTTAATTTTTCACCATCAATCACTCCTTGCGAATAAAACCTCTTTAATGATCTTTATAGTGATTGGTCAAAATGTGGCAGTGGCATTGGCAGTATTAACTCTTGAATTGTTTTGACATTAGGCTTAGACTATATATAAGTAATTTTTTTTTAGCTATCTTACAAACCAGAATATTGTCAGGAGTGACTCAAGATCACAAGCAATTGCTCTAATATTATTTCATTAAATGAAAAAGCAATGGGAAATTATGGCATGTTTCTGGACCATGAATATCAACTATTTACACATCTTCAATGTAGCTTTACTGAGGAGCTATTGGTACCACTAAGGGTGGTACCAAGACCCACTACCACTGAGAGTAGAACTGCTCGATAGGGTTCCTAAGACTGTAAATCGTTGTAGAAACAGACTGCCTCGTCTTTTCCCACAGAATACTGGTGGATTCAAACCATCTGTCTTGTGATCAGTAGCTCAACTGTTATCTCACTCACCACCAGGGCTCCTTAAGGGTTGGTGAACTCACTGCCAGCCAATTGGTTGAGACACATAGTGACTCTATATAGGGTTACCGAGACTAGGAATCTTTATGGGAACAGACAGTTTCATGTTTCTGCAACAGAGCTGCTATTGGATCTGAACCTCTGATCTTATAGGTAGCAGTCCAGTTCTTATCCTGCAGTACCACCAGAGCGCCTTAAGTGTTCGTAGTGTCTATCTAGGTGGTGTGGCTTCACAAGGGGGAAAGAGAATCAAACTCAAAATCAGTCCAAAGTCGATTTCTGTGAAGTGAAAGTCAGACATGCCTCCCCACTTCTTTCCCCTCCTTTGACACCAACCATCCCCCTCACAGCACTCTCTGCTTCACATCTGGTGTGTTTTTGCAATGGTCATACAGGGCTCATAGCAGTGTTCATGATTATAGAGTTTATTAGGGAAGTGGACAAGGGACAATTCAGCATCAGAAAAACTCAGGATGCAGCAATTCTCTAGTCAGGAATGCCTCTTGTCTGCCATACTGCAGGCATACCTCAATCTTGTCTTCAGTCTCTCAGTCATGTGCCCCCTTGGCCTCTGCCCTGCTCAGACAAATGTTACACAGCTCTGTTGAATGACTAAAGGGCACATTCTGCAAGCCAGTCTCCTGCTTTTAGGCACTCAACTTTATTGAGTCTCTGGGCTTAGAGCCCGCAGCTGCTCTGTCTCTCCATGCCACTGCCTCTGCCATTGCTTTCGCTGCCTCTGATTTTCTATGTAGGGATTTCACACTCCACTCATGCACTTTCTACTGGATGGTCCTGCGGTTGTCTGTTCTTGTTTCTGAAATGGCTCCTTTGAAACCTAGCTGGATGGCAAACCTAACTAATCTCAGTCTTAGAGTTCTGTACACCTTAATTGCATGGTCTCACCAAATCACCCGGTGGGAGCCAAGAAGACACTGGATAGAAAAGCAAATGCAAGGTACAACAACTGCTAACCATAAGGTTGCTAGTTCCAAACCCACCAGCCACTCCTTGGGAACTCGCTGTGAGTGTGAGTTTGCACTTAACAACAACAAGAAAACTAAAAAAAAATGAACCTTTTTTATACATCAACCACTGAGAGTTTAACAGAGCCAGGATTTGCTTCTATATTCCTGCATTCTGTTTCTTGATGATAGGTTTGCAAAGGAATACTGTAAATAAGATTGTAAAGAGCTTAGTAATCATGAGAAAGATCAGCATATCAAAGGACCCCTATCTTCTGCTTGTCTTTCAGGGCATATGGGTCAGTACATATATATTTACAATATGTTTTGCTGCCAATGTGGGACTGCTGTTTGGTGTTGCCTCTACCATAGCTATAGTGATTGGACGTTTCCCAAGGTAAGAGTATATAATACTGCTAACAACTTGTAATTCTTGCAGTATATGAAACTATTACAATCTCATGTTTTACTTGATATTATTAGACCATTGTTGTTGTGTTGTGAAATGCCATCGAGTCAGTTCCGACCCATAGCGACCCTGTATAGGGTTTCTGAGGCGCAGCTGGTGAACTTGAACTGCCAACCTTGCAGTTCAAATGGCTTTGCAGTCTGGCTCATTAACCCACAGTACCACACCAGGAGAGACACAAATACAAAAATGTTCTATCTACATATAGTATGTAACAATATTGGTCTTTATGAAGAGAAGTATTTTGTTATTGCTCTAAAATTGAATATATACCCTCCTGGTACAACAGTTCAGTACTTGGCTGCTAACCCAAAGGTTGGTGATTTGAACCCACCCTGAATCTCCACAGGAGAAAGACTTGGCAATGTTCTCCCATAAATATTTCAGCCTAGAAAACCCTATGGAGTCCTGGTGTGGCACTGTAGGATAAACACTTGACTGTAGGTTTGAACCACAAGGTCGGTGGTTCAAATTCACCAGCTGCTCCTCAGAAACTCTATATAGTGTCGCTGTGGGTCAGGACTGGCTCGATGATAACAACAACAGCCACAAAAAAAACCCTATGGAGAAATCTGTTAGGTCACATGTCATCACTATGAGTTAAAATAGACTTGATGTTACCTAACAACAACAAAGGAGCTCTGGTAGTGTAGTGGTTACGAATTGGGGTGCGAACCACAAGGTCAGCAGTTCAAAACTACCAGCTGTTCCGCGTGAGAAAGATGAGGCTTTCTGCTCCTGTAAAGATGTAGAGCCTTGGAAACCCTGTACAGGGTTGCTATGAGTCGGAACCGACTCCACGGCACATAACAACAACAACAACAATAATTAAAAATAAATAAATTTGCCCAGTAGCAATATGCAATATCCATTAGCTATATATTTTTATATTTTAAGTGAAGGACTGCAGCAATCAATATCAAGAATGCACAAACCTTATAAAAATAGAATTATACATATTTAGAAAATTAAATAACCTAAGCAAGTGTTATTTTTGAGAAGTGAGATTAATCCTTAATAAAAAGATTTTTAGGTAGTTTTTTGAAGAACACATTCTGTCTCTTCATCTCTTTATTCAGCAACTGTATACCATTCCTCTATTTTGACCAATTTTCTTCCCTTGTTCCAAGTGCTTATTCATCATCTGATAATTCTTTACTCATTTCTCATCCTCTGTTGAAATTATTGATGAAATAATAGATACTTAACATTTTTTAGTTTTACCTCTGTAGCCTACAGAATTGATGTACTCAGATTCATTGTTATCTGTTTCTAGCTTTAATTTAATAGCTTTGATTCCATCTTTATTTCTTTTCCTCTAAAATAAGAATTTGTAAATATGTTTTCTTTCTAGTCTTTTCTCTTTTGCAAATCTTTTTTTGCTAATCTACTCTGTTGCTGGAGATATGGGTCTCTGGGTACTCAGATGAGGTAAATTACACTGGTTAATCTCTGCTTTGTTGCCCTCTTTGTTTTTGTGTATTCCTGAGCTTTCAAAATGACATAGATTTACCAGCGTTTTATTACCAAATGGGTCAAGAATCTAAACCATTTCAAACACATCCAGTTGTTAAGGTAAAATAACATCCTTTTTGTTTCTTCATTTTTATATTAGAAAATGACATATTATTTTCTGTTTTCCTTAATTCTAGAGCAAAGACTGTGAGTATGAAAAACACAAAAGAAATGGAATTTAAAGTGAAGACAGAAACAGATGGTGTAAGTTTAGCTTCCTTTTTCTTCTGTGCAGTTATTGATATTTTTATTAGATAGTTTCAAGATAATATAAGAAGTAGATAAATCATGACATTTAAAAGAAGATAATTCTTTTAATGAGATATGCACTGTTAATGACATATATGGGTGACCATGCAGGAAAAAAATACAACCTGCCTCATATTAGCATTAATTCAAGACTGTGTCATAGTTTATATAATTATAGTTCACAGTAAACTCATGACCCAGATATAATTAGATATTTGGAAATGTCCTTTCTATTTCTTTTTGTGTAGAACAGGCAAAGTATGCTAACAATCTACTCTGCATTATATGATGGAGGAAGGTAGAGAGCAGGGAAGGGGATAAAGCAAAGCAGCTTCCTGGTGATGTTCTTTTTTTATCTTGAGCTCATGAAACTTTAGCAGAGGGTCACTAGGTCCAGTGGTTATGCCAATAGGATCAGTTTCTTGCACAGTGGATTCCTTCTTAAGGAAACACCTTACATAAATTGTCTTACTCTGTCTATTCCTAGGCAGGACTATCAATGTGTTTGAGTTTAGTTTCTTATTCCAAGAGATGACCAAAACAGTTTTAAGTGAAGAAAAATGATGTTGATTTGAATTTTCTGCCAATATCTAAAAATTGGCCTCACATTGAACCTACTTTATAAATGTTTGGTTAAACTTTTTCCTTTGTTTTTCATATTCACTTATTTCAGTATTTCACGATTCTCCTCAGAACAGAAAGAACTGATCTTCATTAGAATAACTGATATTAGGGTTTTTTACAAGTAGACTAGACGTAGGAAGTAGCATCAGGAGCCCTTCTGTGATAGTCAGGGCTTAGGGAAAAGACTGACTTATGTTTGTCCGTGTGGTAAGGTGTGCTTCCCGGAGCACAATCTGACCTCAGAGTTTTGGAGGCTGTGTATAGCTGACGTTTCCACAAATGCTGTCTTCCTTTATTTTTCTATGCCTTCTTTTCTTTTCTTTAAATCCTACATAGGAATTTAGTGCTCATACAAAGTCCTAGACTGATGCTGTAGGCACTGTGTCTTCTGTGCTAATTGCAAGGTTAGCAGTTCAAACCCAACAGACACTCCATGAAAGAACGGTGAGGTTGTTTGCTTCCTTAATGATTTACAGCCTCAGAAACCTACATATGGACACTATGAGTCAGAATTGACTTGATGGCAGTGGATTTTTGTTTGTTTGTTTGTTTTGGTTCTAAAGCTTAAACAGAGTCCTGGTATGCTGCTGTAGGGTGAACACTGGACTGTTAACCACAAGGTTACTGGTTCAAATCCACTAGCTACTCTTTGGAAGCCCTATATAAGGTTGCTATGAGTCAGAACTGACTCAGCAACACTTATTAACAGCAAAACTTAAACAGGGAGCATGGTAGCTCTGTAGGATAAACACTTGACTGAGAACTACAGGTCAGAGGTTTGAGCCCACCAGCTGCTCCATAAGATAATGATGAGGCTTCCTGCTCCTGCAAAAGATTTACAGCCTTGAAATCTGATACAAGGTCTCTATGCGGCGGAACTGACCCCATGGCACTTCGCAGCAACAAAGCTTAAACATCACTTGTTTATAAATTGTCTCATCCTTACCTTCCTTTGTTGTTGTTGTTATGAAGTGCCATCAGGTCAGTTCCAACTCATAATGACCTTGTATGGGATTTCCAAGGAATGACTGGTGAGCTTGAACCATCAACCTGGTGATTCAAACTCACCTTGCAGTTCAAACCAACCTTCCAGTACAGCGCATTAACCCACAGTGCCACTGGACTACATTTTCCCAAGAAATTTCAGTTTTCTTTCCTCCATACTGAGAGACCAATAGTTTCAACTTAGATGTCTATTCATGAGCTTTAAAGATCTCAGTCCCTACTTACTATAGTAGAATGTGAAATATTGTCCTTGTGGATTATTTTATGTCAGTTGACCAAGGTGTCCCCCAAGTCTATTGTCCTGAGGTCCTAGGCCCAGAAATTCATTCTCTCGTGGTGTTTGGTACTATCTAAGAATTTTTCATAATTTTGCCTCCTGTATGCACTGACATAGTCATAGGTATGTTAACAGAAAATATAAGTACCCATGTACAAATATCCTCTGTAAAATCTTACATGTTTGTGGATCTACTCCGTTTCCCACTCCCTTATCCATTTAGCCTGTAGATTTCTGTTATGTCAGAATTTTTTATTGAAGTTTTTTATATAAAAAGTTTACCTTTGTTCCCTTTGATTCTTGCACTCCTCCCCCTGAATTCCCTCCTTTCACTCTTCTAAACTCCCTCTTATTTTATATTGCCTTTCCTGTAATCCAAGTTAATACATGTCTACTCTCTAGCCCATGACTTACTCCCCTTTCCTCTTACCTTAGCAATCATTAAAGAATGTTTCTTTAATATGAAAACTTTTTTTGACTTTTTATAATAGTGGTCTCATACAATATTTGTCCTTTTGTGATTGACTAATTTCACTCAGTATGATGTCCTCTAGGTTCATACATGTTATAAGGTGTTTCACAAATAAATCTTTATTCTTCAACATTGCATAGTCTTCTACTGTATGTATATACCAAAGTTTGTTTATCTGTTCTTTCATGGATGAGCATTTAAACTGTCTCCATCTTTTTGCTATTGGTAATAGTGCTGTGATGAACATGAGTGTTCTATTTTTCTTTCACCTCTCCTTCACATGAAATATTTTTTCCCATTTTGGGAATTTGCTTCTCATTGAGTGATTTAACCCAATTGAGAATTTATTTTCTGAACATATTATATTACTATTATTTAATAAGACTGGAGATCACATTTCTGCAAGACCAGTAACCTATTCTGTCACATGCATATGAGATGATTGAAAATACCATGGCTTGGGTCAGGTGCATCTTAGTCCTCAGAGTGTCATATTTGTTCTTTTAATGCTTTCAAGAGGTCTGTTCTGACGTTATGAGTCCGAATTGAGTTGAAGGCACCTAACAACAAATAACAACAATGACCTATTCATTGACACCATAGAATGGTCAACTATTTGAGATTTAAAGGGTGTATGTAGTTTACCTAAGGGACAGTACATAAACCAGGAATTGCCCGAACTTCAAGTTTGATTCAGAAGAGAATTTAGAATAAGAGATAATCATTGCTGATGCCAGTTGAATCTTGGCTGAAAGTTGTTGTTGAGAACTGTTGAGTCGGTTCTGACTCATAGTGACCCTGCACAGGGGTTCCGAGGCTGTAAATCTTTACAGGAGCAGAAAGCCTCATCTTTCTCCCACGGAACAGCTGGTAGTTTCAAACTTCTGACCTTGAGGTTAGGAGCCTGATTCATAACCACTGCGCTACCAGAGCTCCTTTGACTGACAGGCTGAAAGTAGAGAATGCAAAAAGGATGCTTATATGTGTTTTATTGATTATGCAAATGTGTTCAATTTTGTTGATCATGACAAATTGTGTGTAATTTTAGAAGAAAGCAAAAAGTTTATTGTGTTGAGCAGACCTTATTTTCATTGCAGTATCAAGATATTCATTTTTTGAATTCAGGTGTAGAAGATTCTGGAGATACTTAAAATCACAATGCTTTTTCCCAAGCAAGGAACAGTACCTGTACACTCTGCTGCATTTAATGAAAGAGGATTTCAGTAAAATAGAATATTTATAGAGAAGATCTGTAAAGTACATAGTTAGTCTCACTTTTTTTTTTAAGAGAGAATAATGCCCATTTCTCCAGAAATCTATTAGGGAATAATGCCCATTTCTCCAGAAATCTAAAGGCAATGTGTAAAACACAGATTAGATGAAGCCTTTACTCTGTACCCTAACATACTACTGCAATTTTCCACATCTGGCTTCTGCTTTGTAGGTAACTGGAAAAGACATGCCCCCTTGCTTTCAAAATCATCACCGTAGAGTTTAAACTTTGCAGACTACTCCTGAGAAGCATGGACCTGCCTAAGTAGTTTCAAAGCTGATTTTTGTGGCTTATTTTTAAAATAAGGTATCAGCGTTCAGTGGCATCCTGAAGGAGAGAGGCCTCTCCTTGATTCTCTGACTCAATACCACTATTGTGCCCCAAAGGATAGGCTGGCCCACATTGTTCCTTGCAAGGTGATAGATAGCAGTTTCTATATTATACACAGAAGTCAAATAGCATTTAAAGAATGAGAAATGTATATCCTCCAGACAATCTATCAATAACTGAGTTGATAAGGTCTAACTTACTTGAACTCCACCACATAATTTATTAGCACAAGTCTTATTATCTTATCCACTCTAGATCAAGACTGGGAAGACACAAATTAAAATAAAAAAGGTGACTTTACCAAACTGGACACATTACAAGCACTGTTTACATGGATTAACCACAATCACCCCACAAAATCAAGTCCATAAAAATTGACTGTTAAAATTTCACAATGGAATTTATTTATTACATAACTGTTCACATTATCCACTTTCCATGTTTTACTTTCCATTGTTGATTACCAAGAGAAAGTTTCCCTTGGGTGGTTTTTACCCATACTCTGACTACCTATGAACTCTGATACCAGAGTACTAATACTTTATTCAGAAAACAACAACAACAACTAGAGATTCCCTTGACACCCCTAAATTAAAATACGTTGTTGTTGTTATGTGCCTTGGAGTCGGTTCCAACTCATAGCAATCCTGTACAGGGTTTCTGAGGCTATAAATCTTTGTAGGAGCAGAGAGCATCATCTTTCTCCCACAGAACAGCAGCTGATAGTTTCTGCTGACCATGAGATTAGCAGCCCAATTCATAACCACTATGCTACCAGATCTCCTTAAATTAAAAATAGATAAATAAATAAATAAATAACGTTGTAGAGCTTAGTTCACAGCTTCATTGCTGTATTTTCCTCGCTTCCCTTTATCAGTGACGAAGGTGGTCACCAAGCAGAGCATGTATTCCCATTGAGTCTCAGTCTTGGAAGGGGGTTTGCCCTGAGGACACCCAACCACTTGGCTTGATGTCTCCTGGGCAAATAAATTGCTTGTTCTTGTAGTAATCAGTCCGTCTGCTGTTATTGTTTTGTATTTTTCCTGTTGGTCTTTCTTTTAAGAAGTATCTTTTGTTCTAGCTGCATTCATGAGCTTTCAAAATCCCAGTTGCCGCTCACTAAAGTAGGATGTAGAACATTGTACTTTGTGGACTGTGTGATACCAATGACAATGGTGTCCCCTGAGACTAGCATCATTATTTCATATAGTTTCTATCATCTCAATTTCTAGTTCAGACATCTGTTCAAAAGTCATGGAGAAGAATTGTATACCACCAATCACTGCCAGGAATACCTGGGACAACATGGCAAACACAGATGCCTTTATTCTGCAACCTTTCCTTCTCATTTTCTGCATCTCTTGTCAGCCTCCTGGCAATTCATTGTGACTAGGCCTGCTGCAAAAAGCCCTGACACCAACCATCTCTTACATGGCACGTTCTAATTCTCATCTGGGTTTGATAATTAATTGTGATGGCCACACAGAATTCAGATATGGTGTTTGTTAGAAAAGTTAACAGGTTATCATTCAGTGTCAGAGATGCTTAGGGCACAGTTCTTTCAGTAAGGACAGCCAGCCTTTCCTCCACCATGTCCACAGGCAGGCTTTTCCTTGGCCTTCAGTCTGGCCTCTAACCTGTCCCAGGTTGTTACAAAGCTTTTTTAATGTTGTGAAAAATGCCCAAGGGGCACACCATAAAAGTACATCATAAAACTCAACCCACAGGGGCTTGATTGTAGCTCCATGAGTCAGCAAATCTAGCTTCCTAATTAAGTGCCTGGAGGCATCTTACTCTGAAAATGAGCCTCCTGTCCAAAGGCATTCCAGCTTTCCTTGCTCCCTAGGCCTGGAAGTCCACCGCTCTGTGTGGTGCTGTGCTCCTTGGTTCTGCTGCTGCTGTTCTGTTACTATTCAGTTGTTACATTGTTCTCGCCCTGAGTTGAGGAGGTTCAGTGTGCAAGGATCTAGGGTTACACAGGATGAACTTCACTCTTGGCTCTTCTTGATGATAGTTAGACCCCCTCACCCCCTGCTTCTGAGATGATTACTTTATACCCATGTTAGAGGTCCAAGTGTTAACAATAAGTTACAACGGAATATCATTCTGTCAGTACCTTCTCCCACCTTTTCTTACCCAGGCCCATCAGGACAAAGTTGTTTGGTGACAGTTACAATGACTGTGGGTAGAAGAGTCATATGAAGTTATCCAGTATTTTGCTCCTGCCCAAAGTGAAATTATTTTCCTGATAGGACCTCTCTTTATTGTACCCCCCGTTAGAACTCTTAGTCAGTAGTCAAAGGAAAGCTATGTTGGTTAAGTAAATTATTTTTAAATTGGCAGATTGAGGGATGAGGTACATAGGCTGTTGCTAGGATGGATGACCCAGTAATATGGTAAGTATGGGTTTACTTGTGCTTGCTTACTGATCTATGAACAATTATATATCGAAGTAGAATATTTGCTGTCATAATGAAATTGTTCACTACAGAATAGTAAGTAAGCACAAGTAAGCCCATGCTGATCTTGTTTATTGGATTATCTGATACTGGCTGTTGCTTCCCAAAACCCATTCTGTAGGAACAAGGGCTATTTTCTGAAAAAATTCACACTTGTCTCATGATAGTATATTAAATTCTGAAAATAATTTTTAATAATGAAAATGTCAGCTAAGAGATTGCTCTCACAGTCAAGTGACATTTGAACTTGTTAGATTTAGACATGGTGGCTATAAGGATCCTCTTTTACTTAATTCAAAGCTCTGAATGCACCCCCTTTCTCCTCCAAAAGGAAACTCTGCAGCTGGTGAAAATTATCTCCGTAAACAACCCACTTGTTTTTCTGAATGCAAAAAAGTTTCATACTGATTTAATGAACTTAATCCAAAAGGAAACTTCCAGCAATCAACCATTTGATGATATCAACAAGGTAGGACGAGCTGTTTCATGACTCGAAAATCTTACTGCAGGTAACCCAACAATTTCATGATACTGAAAAATGTATATTATAATACAAGTGTACTGAGACCTCTTACCCCAACAGAACCTAATATTGCTTTAACTTTTTTTTTTTAAGATTTTTATTGTGTATTGAGTAAAAGTTTACAGGGTTGATCATCAGGTTTACATTCAACAAATCATTTACCTTGTTACATTACAATGATTATAATCCCCTCCATGTACCATCAGTTAACAATATTTCTCTCTCTATTCATTTTAGTTTTGTTTTGTTTATTTTTTTTAACACTCAGGCATATACAATATTTTACACTACCAAAGGGCACATTCTGCAAGTCTGCCTCCTGTCCGCCATCTCTTAGTCCCTCACTTCCCATGAATCTAGAGTCTGAGTACTGCTGCTCCCTCTCTCCATGTCCCCATCTCTGCCTCCATCTCTGGTGTCGCTGTTTCCCTGGATAAGGTCTCACTTTTCACTTGTACTCTTCTCCCTTGATGGTCCTAGGGTCCTTTGTTTCTGGACTGTAAGATTAACTACTCCCCTATTTTTGTTACAAAACTTCTACCTTTATAATTGTGACAGTCACAGTTAGTCATGATAACAATTACTCAGTACTGAATCTGCATTAACTTTTTAATTTGCTATTTTTGCAGAGAACATTTAGGTAACCACTCTTATTTGTTCCTTCCTTTAGTCAACATACAGGTAATGAACATGTGTAATTGCAATGTACTGTAAGTTGGAGAAGATTAAGTAAGATATGGTTTAAAGGACATTTTACGAAGAGAGAAGATGTACGTGAAGAATTCTAAAGGAGCTAGAATATGAAAAACAACTACAGAGACGCTTAGACTGCTGCCATTATTGTGATACCATTATTATAAAATGCTAGCATTCTTTATAGACTTTCCTAATAACAGAGATACTGAATCAAATATGAAGTAGCATGATTTAACATCAGAAACTGTCTGCATTGTAGTGTGGTATGAAGAGCATGAACTTAGGAGCTAAGCTACCTGGGTTTGCCATTTGCTACTTGTAGTTCCTAAGCTGAGTTGTTGAATGTTTTGTGCGTCAGATTCCTCACTTGGAATCGAGATGATCAAATAATTTAAGACATAAAAAGCACTTAGACTAGTGCCCAGCACTTAGTTAATACTATTAAATGGAGTCCTGGTGTGACACTGTAGGATAAAGCACTGGACTGCAAGGTCGGTTTGAATTATAAGGTCAGCAGTTCAAGCTCACCAGCTGCTCCTTGGAGACCTTATACAGGGTCGCTATGAGTCAGAACTGACTTGACAGCACTTAACAACAACAACTTTATTATTATTGGGAAGTGTGGTGGCTCCACATGATAAACACTGAACTGTGAACTACAAAGTCCATGGTTTGAGTCTGCCAGCTACTCCCCAGAAGAAAGATGAGGCTTTGTGATTCTGTGAAGATTTAAAGCTCTGGAAACATGATTCAGGGTTGCTGTGAATCAGAATGAACACCATGCCACTCAACAACAACAACTTATTATCATGGTTGAGTCCATGTTCTACTCTCTCCATGAAGCTTTCCTTGACAATTCCAGTAAAGCACTGTAGAATAAGGAAACCCTATACAGGGTCTCAGAGAGATGTAACTGACTCGACAGTATTTAGCAACAACAGCACTATTTCTTATTTCTCTTACACCTTTGAGCACATGCTATCTCCTAATGACTCAGGTAAATGACAGATCTTGCCCCTGTCTCTAGTGCCTCAGGAACTGTCCTGCAGTACATTCATGTCCCTTCCTACTTCAAGCCATACTATTTAAAATTGTCTTATATGCATGTGAAAGTTGAACAGTGAATAAGGAAGATGATAGAAGAATCGATGCATTTAAATTATGGTATTGGAGAAGAATATTAAAAGTACCATGGACTGCCAGAAGAACAAACAAACCTGTTTTGGAAGGAATAGAGCCTGAATGCTCCTTAGATCCCAAGATGGCAAGACTTCATCTCTCAATACTTCAGACTTGTTATCAGGAATAGCTAGTCCATGGAGAAGATCATCATGCTTGGTAAAGTGGAGGTTCAGCAAGAAAGAGGGAGAACCCTATAAGATGGATTAACACAGTAGCAGCAACAATGGGCTGAAGCATAACAAAAATTGTGAGGATAACACAGGATCAGATAGTGTTTCATTCTATTGTACATAGGGTTACTGTGAGTCAGAACTCAATGGTACCTAAAAACAGCAACTACTACTACTTCATGTTTATGCCTCTGGGCGTCATCCTGATCCATACCATAAAGGCTCATGTACAGAATTGTCTATGTAATTTATGGGGACCAGCATAAAATCAAAGTGTGTGTGCTCTTGTGAAAGACGTCAAACAGTTTAAGACAACGGCAGCAGAGCATTAAAGGAAACAGGAGACCCTTTTAAGCATAGGACATTTTACAGCTGCAGAGGTCACACACCCACAGAGCCAGACCTGTCTTTTCCCTCTCATTGTGCTCTCTAGCATTTCACTTTGATCCACATATCAGGAAGATAACCAGTGCCTTAAGGTTGAAGAGAGCTTGCTTTCATGCTGAAGGGAAATATGTATTTCTAGGCTTATTTTTTTTACATGTAATACCTCATGGTGATGTGAAGCTACATTATGATATTAGCTTACTGGGAAAATTTGTCCTGAGTTCCAGATAACCTAATTAACCAAAGAACGTTTTTGGTCTTACTTTTTTTCAAAGTTTGAATGACGTTTTGTGATGATATGCGATTTTGTAACCTTTATTTAGTAGAGTATGTGATAGAAGAGAAGATTCTTGCAACTGATTATTCTTCAAGTCTAAGTTTGTTCCAGTTTGTTTTCAGAAATTAAAAATTAATATAGCACATCCACTAAAAAACAAACCTTATTAACCCAGCCCTTTCTGAAGAAATGCCATATATCTTCCTTGGACTTCAGAAATTTGAGTCTAAAAATAAAATAGGGTCCCTTGGACTCATATTATTGGCAGGTAAGGACACCTAAAGGATTCTTCAAGCTTTATAATGGTGAAAAAGACATTGTTGAAAGAGAGTATTACCATAATCAAAACAATGCAAATGTTGAATCTATTAACTTAGCTTGAATGTAAAAGCATTAGGTCAATAACTACAAAGTCAGTGGTTCAAACCACCTGGTCTGTACATGAGGCAGTCTACTCCTGTAAACATTTTTCATTTCAGAAACCTTACATCGGGATGATATGAGTCAGAATTGACTCAATGGCAGTGAACTTGGATTTGGTTTGGGTTATTGAGAATTGGGAGCCCTGGTGTGGTGCTATGTAGTATAAGCACTGGTTCCGCAAGATTGGTTTGAACTGAAAGGTTGTTGGTTCACACTCACCAGGTGCTCCTCAGAAATCCTGTACAGGGCTGGCATGATCAGAACTTATTTGACAGTGCTTAACAACAACAAAACCAAGAATTGAGATAGAAATCTTAAATTCATGCTCTCTGAGGAGCTGAGGAACAACCAACCCTTACTCAAAACGGCTAAATGGATTGTCTGTTGTAACCTGAACCCTGGTGTGGTGCTATTGGATAAGCACTGGACAAGGTCGGCAGTTCAAATTCCCCAGTCACTCTTGAAAAACCCTATATAGTGACTATGAGTTGGCATTGACTCGATGGCACACAGCAACATTGCAGCATGGGTGCTCTTTAGGGATTTTGTATTATCGCTCTTATACTCTGTGTATGATATCTACTACTTTTTTTTTCTTTCTTATAATGGATTTATTACATATAAATGAAAGCCCAGCTGCAGGGTGGTGTTCTTAAATGCCAGTTCACACCACTGGCAGTGTTTCTCTGAGCTCCTCCTCCTAACTCACAAACTCTTTATTTTTTAATAACTGTATCCCAACACCTCTTTTTTAAAGAAAGTTTTTATTGTTAATTGAGTGATCATTTACATGGGAGAACATTTCGTTTCATTGCAATGATTACAATCCCCTCCATGCATCATCATTCAACAGCATTTGCTTCCAATCCCTCTTTTTTTTTTTAAAGCACTCCAGAATATATAACCATTCAAATAACCGAAGTGTAGACCCTGCACTCCAGACCCTTCATGCCCCACCCCACCCCTGACCACCAACACACAACCCCTTTCCCTCCTTGAGTCTAGAGTTTCCAACTGTTCCATCTCTGCACATCATCATCTCTGCCTCTATCTCTGGCATCGCTGCTTCTCTGGATAAGGCCCCGTACTCCGCTCTTCTCCCTTGATGGTCTTAGGGTGAGATCTACTACTTTTTATAAGGCCAATGCACTTATTTGGAGTCCTGGTGTGGCGCTATAGAATAAGAACTGGAACACAAGATTCAGACCTACCAGCTACTCTTTGTATACACTATACAGGGTCGCTATAAGTTAGGACCAATTCGATGGCACTAAATAATACAACAATATGCACTTATTCAGGAGTTCTGGTGTGGTGCTTTAGGATACGCACAGGACTACTCACTGCAAGGCATCCTGGTGTGTTGCTGTGGGATAATGCATTGGACCACAAGGTAGGTTTGAGCTGCAAGGTTGGGGTTCCAGTTCACTAGTCAGCCCTTAAAACCCCTTTACAGGGTCACCATGAGCCAGAACCGACTCGACGGCACTTAGCAGCAACAACAACAACTAACTACAAGTTCAGTGGTTGAAACCCACCCGTGGCTCCTCAGAACCTCTATACAGGACAGCTGTGGTTTGGAACCACCTCAAGGGCACTTGACAACAACAGCATGCACTTATTCAGACGTAGTTTTAAAGTACCAAGGCTACATTATGATCGTGACTGCAGTTTTGCATCCTCTTGTGCTTAGCATAGTGCCCTTCCAGTTCTCTGGCTGAAACCTGTATGCTCTGCCAGTGACTCATCTTCCCTTCTCTGACAGCTATGTTTTTGACAGACCAAAGTGAAGAAAGGGATATTTGGAACACCCCAGGGCTGAAAGAATCACATCCTATTCAAAACAGACAGAAAAAGGAGCCTCCGCTTTGTTATTCAATGGCCCTTCCTAAGTCTCATCACTAAATATCTTCAGTGGTCCTAATGTTTAATGGATTCATGTACAATATTATATAGGATGCAAATCTGCACATAATAATCACTATTTTCTGGCTTTGCTTTTTTCAAGAGAAGTTTTCATCTGTTTTTTATGCAAAATTTTCTTTTGCATAAACAAGGCACAAGCCTTTTTTATTTTTTATTTTTCTGTCAGTTTGTTGTTGTTGTTAAGTACCATGGAGTCGGTTCTGACTCATACTGACCCTGCATAGGGTTTCCGAGGTTGTAAATCTTTACGGGAGCAGAAAGCCTCATCTTTTTCCCGAGGAACCGCTGGTAGTTTTGAACTGCTGACCTTGAGGTTGGCAGCGCGACTCATAACCACTACGCTACCAGAGCTTTTTGTAAGTAGACTTCACTTTTTAGAACATTTTTAGATTTATAGAAAAAATTTATAGGTAGTACAGAACTCTCATACACCGTCCAGCACACTGAATTTCTCCTATTATTGCTATGGCGTAGTGAATGATCTAATGTCTCTTCTAGTCATGTAACTCCCACCAAACATCATTTCTGCACCCTGGATCTGGGTAACAGGCGGTAAGGGAAGACACTGATTGTTGTTGTTTAGTGCCATCCTGTATAGGGTTTCCAAGGAATGGCTGGTGAGCTTGAACCAGCAAGTCTGCAGTTCAAACTGACTTTGCAGTCCAGTGTATTAACCCACAGCATCACACCAGGATTCCAAGACACTGATATGATGACATAGTTCAGCTGTGCATGCTAGTTCATTGTAATTGTAAAAACTTGAGACTCTAGTGTAGGTTTAAAATGAGTCACTTCATAAATAGCACGGGGCATCTCACTACCATCAGGGAAGACCCACGGGTGGAGCGCATCCTTTGCACCCCAAGATCCATGTCAATTGAATGTCCTCAACCCAGGGACAGAAAGTTGTGACACCAGAGTGGCAGTGGAACAGCAGCAGCAGAGCGAAGAGCCAGAGCATGAACCAGAGCAGTGGGCTTCCCAGCCCACAGAGCAAGTATAACTGAATGACTTTGGGTAGGAGGCTTGTTTTAGATTAGGGTGTCTACAGGCACTTATGTGGAGGAGCTACATTTGTTGGCCAATGGAACTTGAGCCAAGTGCCTTCAGGCCGAGGCTTAAGGTAGCGTGGTCTGTCCTGTGGGCATTTATCACCACAAGCTAATGGACCGACTGTGCCCTGAGCATTTTCTGATCCTATGTTGTATCCTCTTAACTTCCCTAATAAACCACATAACTGTGAGTATGGTGTCTGAGTCCTGTTTCCACGGCACTGAATTATCAAATCCACAGAGAAGCAGAGAGTAGTGTTGTGGTAGAAATGGTTGGTGCCATAATTTTTGCAATTGATATCTTACATTAACTCATACATTAGTTATAATGAATGAACAAATATTGGTTCATTATCACTTACTAAAATCCATACTGTAGCCAGATAGTTTAAGTTTTTATCTAGTGTCTCTTTTCTATTCCCACATTCCATCTAGAATACCATTTCACCTTTAGACATCATGTCTCCTTGGGCTCTTTTTGCTCTGACAGCTTTTAAGACATTTTTCAGACCATTACTCAGCCATTTCTTGAGTGTTCTGTGTAGTAGTGATCAGGTATTTGGTAGATATTTCTCTACTAGAATTTATATAATATTTTTCTCATGGTTTGACTGGGTTTCTAAGTTTTGGGAGCGAAGACCACAAGGTGTAATTTTCATCACACTATTTCAAAGGTATGTACTATCAAGATGATCACATTGGCTTTGATCACTTGGGTGAGTTCAGTTTATCAGGTTCCTCTACATTAAAGTTATTCACTATTTGTTTCCCTTACCATACTGTACTCTTTCAAAGGAAGTTACTATGTACAGCCATACTTCATTTCTCATGAAATTACTTCATGCAAAAATCAAGAGTGGTTAGGAGCATGAAGTTTTTGGTACTGTAAAATCATGAACTTTGGCTTTAACCTAGTCTCTTACAAGTTTTGTGAATTTGCTTAGTTACTTTAGATTACGTTAGCCTTTCCATGTTGTAAGTATTTCAGTATGAAAGATTAGATTGGAAACAAAATAGGATTGTTTTGAGAATAAAATGATCAATGCCAGCTCCTTGATATACTCTCTTAAAGAACTATCAATCATCACCACCGTTACCAACAATGATACATTATCTTAAATGTCTATAGCATGTGATCTCATTAGAAGCATCAGTAATGGGCAATTTGGTAGAAACAGTCATTTTTATTCTCCAACGTTTCTGTAAAGCAGGAATGTTTCTCGGACATATTGTCATTCATCCAAAGATCAACAGTTAACTTTTGTCCAGTGGCTTTTCCTCACAAAATGATGTCTTAATTTTTTATAATGAAAATGAGATTAGATATGCTCCATGAAAAGCACATGAAACATTAAGTTTCTTATAAAAAGTAAAAGCAAACTCAATCTTGTTGAAGATATTCCAAACGAATTTGACAACATAAATTACTTGCTAAACTAGTAATATTTAGAGCTGATTTTAATTTTTATTATTTCAAAGATTGTTGTACTTACCATTCTAATAAAGGTAATGAGAAGTAGTTTTATAAATTAGATTTTTATTAGTGTTTATCAATTAAAGAATGATATGATTTTTCAGGCACAGAAATTATTATAACATTCTGTTTTACATTTGTTTTCATTTCAGTGTGAACAGAACATGCTGCTCACTTCTTTGTCCAATGGCAACTGCAATGGTGAGTAATTTATCCAAAAAACGAACTCTAAAAGGAGCTCTGGTACCGTATTGGTTACGAATCGGGCTGTGAGCCCCAAGGTCAGCCATTCGAAACTACCAGTGGGAGAAAGATGAGGGGGTCTGCTCCCGTAAAGATTTACAGCCTCGGAAACCCTGTGTAGGGTTGCTATGAGTCGGAACTGACTCCACGGCACATAACAACAACAACAATTGGGAAACAACCAGCGAATTTAATATTCTTTGTTACCTCCTCTTTCCTTTTTTTCCATTGCCTTTCTTCCTGTTCTTTATTCTTGCCTCCTCTAATTTCCTCCTTCTCTTATTTCTCCTACTCTTCTTCTTCATCCTTCTCTCTTTTCCAGCTCTCCACTCTTTTTTCCCCTTCCTTTCCCACTATTATATTCTTGAGTGGACAGATGAGAGACATTGTAAAAGTCTTGCTGTCTCTTTGTGGCCATACACTAGGCTATAAGGCAAGTTTCAACACAATTCAAGTAAGGGATATTATATAGAATGGTTTTCTGATCACCATACAATTTTCTCGAGAAATATAAAAGAAAGACATTTATAAAAATGATAGCTTGAAAGTTCTCATACATCTAGAAATTAGAAAATACTCTTTCCAATTACTTATTGATCAAAGAAGAAATCATATTGAAAATTAGAAGAATTTTCTAATTATAATAAATTATAAAGAAAATAGGGTATACTAAAACTTAGGGGATATAGCTAAAGTACTGTTGTTGATTTTTTTAAGTTTTTATTGTGAATTGAGTGATGGGTTTACATGGGAGAATATCAGTTTTACACTTATTGTTTCATTGCAATGATTCCACTCCCCTCCATGCATCATCATTCAACAGTATTTGTTTCAATTCCCTCTGTTGTTGTTGTTATGTTTTTGTTTGTTTGGTTTTTTTTTTGTTGTTGTTGTTGTTGTTTTTTT
Source organism: Chrysochloris asiatica (assembly GCF_000296735.1). Taxonomy (NCBI): domain Eukaryota; kingdom Metazoa; phylum Chordata; class Mammalia; order Afrosoricida; family Chrysochloridae; genus Chrysochloris; species Chrysochloris asiatica. Next base: position 13,128,024 of record NW_006408549.1, on the reverse strand, counting down.
CTTTGGTTGGCGGGTGTACACAAAAACACTCAGGAATATATAATCATTTAAACAACCAAGGGCACATTCTGCAAGCCTGCCTCTTGGCCACCAGCAAACACTCTTTCTCTTTCCATGAGTCCAGAGTCCTCAGCTGCATCCTCTCTCCATGTCCTCATCTCTGCCATAGCTAAAGCATTGTTTAAAGGGAAATTTATATATTAAATGGCATTGTGTATATTAGAAAAGAAATTTAAAAATGAATGATTTAAGTATCTCTGCCAAGAGTCCTTGTGTGGCACTGTGGGTTAATGCACTGGACTGCAAGGTCAGATTGAACCACAAGGTTGGCAGTTCAAACTCACAAGCCACTACTCAGAAACCCTATACAGAGTCACAATGAGTTGGGGCTGACTTGACAGTACTTAACAACAACAACAGCAACCAAGAGGCTAAAAATGAAAAATGATTATAACAAAAATGTTGTTGTTGTAGTTGTTAGATGCCATCAAGTTGATAACTCATAGCGACCTTATGCACAGCAGAATGAAACACTGCCCGATCCTGGGCCAACCTCACTCCTTTTGCCATGTTTGAGCCTATCAATACAGCCACTTGGCAAATCCATCTCGCTGGGGGTGGATAGCAAAAATAACAGGGAGGAAATAATAATCAAAGAAGTAGAAATTAATTAGATAGAAAAAAATGATTGAGAAGATCAAGAAAGCAAATCATGTTATTTGAAAAAAAATGACTAGACAAGACTGAAAAGACTGACATCATATAAAAAGAGAGGAAAAAGTCATTAAAAAGACAAGATTGAAAGAAAAGATCAACATTGATGTCTGAAGAGACTCTAAATAAGATTTTCTGTGGAATGTCAAGTAACTAAAGTGAAAGGAAGAAATGATGACATAAAAGAGCTGAAAAGGTGATTTCAAAAGGGAAGCTCTGGAAGGCAAAGAAAAGTGAATAAAATGAACAAAGACCTGGAATTAGTAAATCAAAAGTGAAGAACATTCTCAGCATTTCTCAGAAAAGAAGAACTGAAGAAAAACACTTAAAAATTGTGATATTGAAAGAGAGAAAGACAAAACTTTCTATTCCTGTAAAGGTTTATCAGGAATAGAAACCCTATACAAGGTTGCCATGAATTGGAACCTACTCAACGGCACCTAACAGCAATAACGTAGGGTAAAATATTGACTGACACAGGATGCATTGGAAGAAAATGGAATGAATGCATGTAGTCACTGTACAAAAAATAATTGGTCAATTGTGATCAAGAAGAGATGGAATTGTAGTAAAAGTCCAAGTTGCACTGGAGGGACTGGCAAAAGCAGCTCCTGGAAATAATGGAATACCAGTGGAGATATTTTAACAACTAACTGGTGCAGTGCTCACTCCTTAATGCCAGGAAATTTAGAAGACAGTTACCTGCTCAACTGAATGAAAGAGATCCATATACATATCCTTTCTAAAGAAAGATGATCCAGAAAAATGTAGAAATTAATTGACAATGTCATTAATATCACACACAAGTAAAATTTGCAGTAGGACATCAACAGGGAACTGCCAGAAATGCAAGCCAGATTTAGAAGAGGTGTGGAATGAAGAATATCATTGGTGATGTTCGATGGTTCTTGGCTATAAGCAATGAATACTAGAAAGATGTTTGCCTGACTATGCAAAGGCATTCAACTCTGCGGATCATAACAAGTTATGGATAACATTGCAAAGAATGAGAATATCAGACTGCTTACTTGTGCTCGTGTGAAATCTATACATAGACCAAGAGGCAGTTATTTGAGCAGAGCAAGGAGAGATACTGTATGATTTAAATGCAGGAAAAGTGTGCATCAGTTTGTATTCTGTTCACCATGCTTATTCAATCTGCATGCTGGGCAATTATAAAGAATGTGATGTCAAGATTAGAAGAAGATTCTTTAACAACCTGTGATATGCAGATGGTACAACTTTGCTAAAGTGAAAAGGTCTGGAAGCATTTACTGATGAAGATCAAAGACTACAGTCTTCAGTATGGATTACACTTCAACATAAAGAAAACCAAAATTCTCACAACTGGACCAATGAGCAGCATCATGATAGAAGGAGAAAACATTGAAGTTGTCAATTATTTCATTTTTCTTGGATTCATAATCAATCCCCATGGAACCAGCAGTCAAGCAAACAAACAACATATTACATTGGGCAAATCTGCTGCAAAAGACTTCTTTAAAGACGTAAAAGCAAAGATATTATTTTGAGGAGTAAAGCACTCCTGACCCAAGCTGTGATTTTTTTTTTCAATCATTTTATATGCATGCAAAAGGTGGTCAATGAATAAATAAGACCTAAAAAGATGGCACTTAACAACAACAACTGATGCTTTTGAATTATGGTTTTGGAAAAGAATATTGATAGTTTATGATATATTGAATATATCATAGACTGCCAGAAGAATGGAAGAAGTACAGCCAGAATGTTTCTTAGAAGCAAGAATGGCAAGATTCTGTCTTGTGTACTTTAGACATGTTAACAGGAGGGACCACTCCTTGGAGCAAGACGTCATGCTTTGTAGAGTCAGCAAAATAGAGGGAAATCCACAAGATGAGATGGAGAGACACAGTGGCTGTACCAGCAGGCTCAATCACAGAAATGATTGTGAGGATGGTGCAGGACTTGGCAACGTTGCATTCTGTTGTGAATAGAGTTGCTATGAGCTGGAACCAGCTCCAAAGTCCCTATCAACAACAAGAAGACTGAAAAGGCAAAAGAGTTATGGCATAAGTAACAAATATCAGGAACAAAAGAAGAAATATTACTACAGTTCTGTTATGGATTGAATTTAGCCCTTCCAAAGTTTGTTGAAATCTTAACTCCTATACCTGTGGATGTACTATTAAACATCAAATTTAATCATCCTGGCCTCTGAGCCTTTATTTTGATTTTCTAGAAGGAGGCTTGGTGGTATAATGGGTTAAACATTGGACTGCTAACTGGACATTTAGAGATTCAAATCTACCAGCTGCTCCACAGAAGAACGATAAGACTATCTAGTTCTATAAAGATTTACAGTCTTGAAACCTTATAAGACCACTGTGAGTTGGAATCAACTTGATGGCAGTGGGTGACTAGAACACTCTTCAGTCTCTGACATCTAAATCTTATACTCTCTTTAAACTGTATGGAGAAATAAGAAAATTGAAGGGACACATTCCTTGCAGTCCTGTTGGCTAGAAAAAAAATATGCAGACAAGAAGTCAGTCAATCCACACAGGTTTATATATAGTTGATTACTGCTGGGAATTTTATATGTAATGTAAAATGGAAATCTTAGTCATAATGAAACAGTTACCCCAGGCTTCGCTTGATCACATATTGCCTTATATGTATATAGAGTTGTTTTATTTGTATATATTTTCTTCCTTTCTAGATTCTGAATTTGAGTAATATGTTTTCAGTTTCCATTGCTATATACTTCATTGCCAAGGAACACTTAATTAATGAAAATTATAATAAAGGATACTTACATAGCATGAAACCATTTTCAAAGGGCATTCTTCTGAATAACATTGAAATAGGTAATAAATAAATACCCAACCGCTCGTCTGTCAGTTTGTCATACACTGGTGGCTTGTGAGTTGCTGTGAGTCTGAAAGCTATGCCACCAGCATTTTAAATACCAGGAGGGTCACCCATGGTGGACAGATTTCAGATGAGCTTGTAGAGGAAGACAAACTAGGAAGAAGGAGTGATGAACTACTTCTGAATATTTAGTCACTGAAAACCTTATGAATAACAGAGAGACATTGTCAGATATAGTGTCAGAAAATGAGCCACTCAGGATGGAAGGCACTCAAAATGTGACTTGACCATGATGATGCTAGTGGAGTAAAGCCCGTGGGAGAAAAGCCCACTGGACCTTCATTTGCTGATGGGGCACAACACAAAATGAAGAGAAATAGCTGTAAACATCCCGTGAAAATCATAACATGGAATGTATGAAGTATGAATCTGGGGAAATGGAAGTTGTCAAAAATGAAACGGAACGCATAAACATCAATATCTTAGGCATTAGTGAGCTGAAATGGACTGTTATTGGCTATTTTGAATCTGATGACCACATGGTTTACTATGCCAGAAATGACAAATTGAAGAGGAATGGTGTTGCATTCATTGTCTAAAAGAACATATTCAGATCAGTCATGAGGTACAACGCTGTTTGCTATAGGATAATATACGTGCGCCTACAGGAAGCCCGGTTAATACCACTATTATTCAAATTTATGTGCTAATCATTAGAGCCAGTGATGATGAAATAGAAGAATTCTACCAACTTTTTCAATCTGAAATCTATCAAACATGCAATCAGGATGTATTGACCATTACATTGGAATGCAAAGGTTAGGAGCAAAGAAGAAGAATCGGTAGTTGGAAAATATGGCCTTGGTGATAGAAATTATGCTGGAAATTGCATGATAGAATTCTGCAAAATCAATTATTTGTTCATTTCTAATACCTTCTTTATAAGAGACGACTATATACATGGACCTCACCAGGTGGAATACATAGAAATCAAATTGACTACATCTGTGGAAATAGATGCTGGAAAAGCTCCATATCATCAGTCAAAACAAGGCCAGGGGCAGACTGTGGAACAGACTATCAATTACTCATATGCAAATTCAAACTGAAGCTGAAGAAAATGAAAACAAGTCCACGAGAACCAAAATATGACCTTGACTATATCCCATCTTAATTTAGGGATCATATGAATAACAGATTTGATACATTAAACACTAAAGACAGAAGACCAGAAGAGTTGTGGGATGACATCAAGAACATCATATGTGAAGAAAGCAAAAAGTCATTAAGAAGACAAGAACGAACGAAAGGTCAAAATGGATGTCAGAATAGATACTGAAACTTGCTCTCCAGCATAGAGATGCTAAAGCAAATGGAAGAAATGAGGAAGTACAAGAGCTGAAGAGGAAATTTCAAAGATCAGCTCGAGATGATGAAGCCAAAAATTACAATAAAAAGTGTAAAGATCTGGAATCAGAAAACCAAAAAGGAAGAACATGCTCAGCATTTCTCAAGCT
>NW_006408549.1:13116715-13118181 GCF_000296735.1 Chrysochloris asiatica | reverse complement strand
CTGTTCTTGTTGGTTCTCAGTCCACAGAACTCCCTTTAGGATGTTTTGTAGTGCAGGGTTGGCTTTGGTAAAATCCCATAGCTTCTGTTTATCCTGGAATGTTTTGATAACACCATCATATTTGATTGATAGCTTTGCTGGATAAAGGATTCTTGGTTGGCAATTTTTTTGGTTGGCAGGGTTTTTTGGTTGGCAGGGTTTTATATATGTCTCCCCATTGCCTTCTTGCTTGCATGGTTCCTGCTGAGAGATCTGAGCTTAATCTGATTTGCTTGCCTGTGTATGTGACCTTTCTGTTTTCTCTGGTTGCTTTCAGAAGCATCTCCTTTTCTTTGAGTTTGGAGAGCTTGACTATCATACGTCTTGGTGATTTTCTTTTGGGGTTTGCCCTTCTTGGAGTTCGTTGAGCTTCTTGTACATTTATTTTTTCGCTTTTCAGGATGTTGGAGAAATTTTCTTCCAGTAGTTCTTCGACTATTTCCTCTGTGGACTTGTGTGATTCTTGCTCTGGAATGCCATTAATTCTTTAGTTATTCCTCTTCATGTTGTCCAGCATGAATCTTATACCAGCTTCAGAATTTTTTATCCTTTTTTGTGTTTGTTCTTCTATCTTAGTGGTATTGAGAGACCTGTCTTCCAGCTCGCTGATTCTTCCTTCCGTCTCATCTATTCTATTCCTCTGCCCTTCCATTTTTCTATTTCTGCCATTTTGTTACTGATTGTTTGGACCTCTTTCTGTAGGTTTTGAATTGTTTCCATTGCTGTATCTATCTTATTTGATTGCTCTTGTAGCACTTTCCTGACTTCTTCCTTATTTTTCTCAACTCCATTGTAGAGTGTTTTGAAACATTTCATAATCATTTTTCTGAATTCTTTCTCAGGCATTTCCAGGACCTGCCCTCCTTCCATAATGGATTCCAGGTCTACTTCTAGGTCATTTGTCTCAGATATTTTATCTTTTTTCTGGACATGTGCTGATATGGTCATCTGCTTTCACTTCTTGGACATGTTTAATGTTTATCTGTGGCCCTAATACTTAAGTGAGTATGTATTTTTGGTACTTTTTTATGCTTTATGATTGTTTCCAGGAAGATGTGATCAGGGTGTGGTCTTCTCTTTTCCCTCTTCTTATTGCTTAACTCAGAGTGACTTTCACAGGTATTGCCTGTTTCCCTGGTATATGTCTTCTGGTATTGGTTCTTGCCTGGGTTTTGGTATTTTATAAGGTGTGATTGCAGCTTGGCTTTTTGGCAGTGGTTGTTGACTTTTCTTGTGTAATATAGGGAGACAAAGAGTCCTCCAAAAGCAAAAGGGAGGCTATGTAACAGCCAAACAACAGAACTTGGGTAAAAATCAAAAACAAAATCAGGATCAGAAGCAAAAACAAAATGGGAGAAAGAGGGAGAAAAAAAATTTTTTTAATAAAAAATGAATATATATATATAAATCAGAAGAAAATAATGCAA
>NW_006408549.1:13107727-13116102 GCF_000296735.1 Chrysochloris asiatica | reverse complement strand
GGCACCTTAATCCACAGCGCTACAATGGGACACCTCTCAAACCAGTGAAAGTAAGCCAACCAAATAGGACACACATCCGCATCTCCTGTATAAAGTTTCTGATGAGTGACTGGTGAGCTTGAACCACCGGCCTTGTCCCACCGGGCTTGTCATTCAAAAGAATTTGCAGTGCAGCGTCTTAACCCACAGCACTATGCTGGGCTCCCTCTCAAACCAGTGAAGAAAGGCAGACCAAATCCGCGTCTCAGCTTGGTCTGAGTGTGTGAGTTTCTGGCAGAAGAAACCGCCAGTGGTGGGGGTGGGTCTTGGCCACTCAGTTAAGCCCCCATCTCCATTCACCCAGATGTATGTGGGCAGACCGTGAGCGCACCTATTTCCGACAACAAAGAAAAAAAATAAGATCGGAACCACCCAAAATCGGCAAAGCACACCATGTACCTCTTTTTTTTTTTTTTCCCCAAATGTTCCTGTGGAGTGTTTCCGCGGTGTCTCTGCAGCCCCCATTTAGTTCTGCCGCTTTGTCTAGCCCAGGATGTGGGCTCAGGCCTCCAAGACTAGCTAGCAGATTTAAAGGTACATGATTTCCCACCTCCACTCCAAATTCCACAGGCTATAAGCCTTCAAGCCTTTAAACTATTCCTATCTCTGTGGGTCCGAATTTTGGAGCTCTGTCTTGCCTCTTTTTTGCCTGGAATTCTGAGTTATTGCTGACGGTGACCTTCATTATGCCTTCACCCTAGCCGCCAGCAATCCCTGCCCTCCCTGCTTCTTCAGTAAGTCTGTAATGTCCTTACTCTGTTTCAGGCCCTTCTGCGTTCTGCTACTTGTTGAAATGCTATGGAGTGGATTATGACCCACAGCGACCATGTATAGGGTTTCCAATAGCAGCTGTTGAGCTAGAACCACAGTTCCTGCAATTCAAAAGGCTTTGCAGTATGGTGGATTAAACCACAGCAGGGGTGCTTTGTTACTGGTGTTAAGCTGCTACTCAAGGGCGTCTCAGCTTGGGCTGGCCCAAATCTTGATGCTTTGATGGGCGGGCCTGATGCTAGGAAGCTGGGCAGAGGGCTGGCCTAGGCCAAAGAAGTGGGGGATGGGCTTGGTGCTTGCAGGCAGATGGGGGTCTGTTTTTGATGACATCTAAAATGCCTCTCTTTGTCTCTCTGTGCCTTGAGCCCCCCAATTTGCCCTATATGCACGCTGGTAATGCCTAACATGGCAATGAGGACCCCCCTGGGATGGACTATGTTGGTTCTTGTGGCCTCGCTAGCTCTCTGAGAGCGTCTGCCCTTTGAATGGGTCTGCTAAATTCTGCAGTGGGCGGGGCTGTCCCCAGGTAGGAGCCGGGAGCAGGCGGTTGGAAGTTCAAAATGCTCGTAACTCCTCAATAGTTTGATCCTTCACAAAAACAAGTTCATAAAGTTGAAGTCTAATGTTTTATGTTTGCCCAAAAGCTGTCTGTCTACCAGGCAGGGGCCCTCCTTTGTGATACCGCCCCTGACTTTCTCCTGAGCCCACGTACCTGTGCTGCCTGGTCAAGGAAGCGCTGGAAGTCTCTATAGGGTTTTTATGGCTATAATCTTTCTGTAGCAGGTCACCAGATCTTTGTTTCAGTGTATTGCTGAATGTGTTTGTATTGTCAACCTAGTTAAACATGCCACCCAGGAACTCCCCATCTCAAGATCCTTAACTTAAGCACATCTGTGAAGTCCTTTTAACCATATCAAGTAACATATTCACAGATTCTTGGGGTTAAAATGTGGACATGTTTACTCCTCCAGCTGTCAAGGTGATTCTTATTCAGAGCAACCCTATAGGATAGAATAGAACTTCTGAGACTATAAATATGGTTGGGAGTAAACAGCCTCATCCTTCTCCTGAAGAGTGGTTGGTGGGTATGAACTGCTGACTTTTCAGTTAGCAGTCCAACACTTAAACCACTGTACCCCTAGGACCCTGTGTGGACATCTTCAGGAAACCCTCGTTCTCTCCACCATTCCAGATTACTTCTATACCTTCATAATGCTTTCTGCACATCTTTTCTTGGGCTCATAATACTTCATATTACTAGCTCAAAGGATAATTCTTTTCTCTGCTTGAATGTGAGCTTATGGCAGCAAGGACCTGAATCTGTTTCATTCACCATTCTATTTGCATGTCCTTACATAGTGCTTTGGAGTCCTGGTGTGGTGCTGTAGGATAAACACTAGACTGCAACCACAAGTTCAGTGGTTCAAACCTACAAGCCATACTTCAGAAACCCTTTACAGGGTTGCTACGAGTCAGAAGCAACTGAAAACTGAGCAGCACTTAATAAGAATAAGGATAGTGCTTCAAGTTAGCATTTAATACAGCTACACTGACTAATTGCTTGGGTGAGTGGATGAATGAGTGAAATGCACAATAATATATGCACATGTTTTCCAAAAATAGTGTTCTGGCTTGTTCTAAATGTTTTTTATCTTTTTGTTTTCTGAAGAGTTAGAGAAGATCTAAATCTGCTTCTGCATAGTTAATTGATATCTTCAGAAAATGCCTTCTTTAAAAAATTACCAGTGACTCACAGACTGTAAAGAACCTTTTGAAGTAGATAGAAAGTGCCCCTAAATTATGCAGATATGAATACTTTTTAATTAAAGCAGTTAATGAATATTCCACAGCAAAGAGCTGGCTTCCACAGTCTGCAGTTAATTGCCCACCCACACCTGATGGTTAATTTCTCTCTGAAATGTTGTTTTTGTAGATAAATCCCATCATTTACCACATCCCACATGGGTAGAGATTAGTTGCCTCCTTTACACATGCTCCTAGTTTACCTCATTTTGCCTTAGGCAGGATATTAGCTATGCATTCACTTTACTCTTCTAGGATGATGTGATTTTTATTGCACTGGTTGATTTACTTAGAAGCTAAGAACACAAGGTTATCACAATAAAATTAGTACAATAACCGAGTTCAGAGGATACCATGTAAGGAAAACTTCACTTATATTTGCAAAGATTTCAGAAATGTCCATTGTATTTATATTTTCATTTGAGTGAATTGGTAACTTCACCAATAAAGATGTATTTTTTAATTAGAAAAGACATCATGAATTGCTTCTCCTAAGGTGGCTTACTTAATTTATTATCCACAACTACACAGCATAAGTTTTTTATTTTGCCTTATTTTGTTTTGGATGATCTGAAAGTCTATACATATATTTTTTAAATGTTTTATTGTGTATTGTGTGGTAGTCTACATGGGGGAACATTAGTTTTACATTCATTCCATCATACATCGCTTCATTGCCATAGTTACCATCCCATCCGTCCATGCATCATCACCCAACCAAAGGGTATACCCTGCAGTCCCGCCTACCCTCCCCTCACAGTCCGCAGCACACAGCCCCTCTCCCTCTCTGGATCCCTAGTCCCCAGCCACTCCATCTCTTCACGTCATCCTCTCTGTCTCAGTCTCAGGCCTCACTGCTCCTCTGGATGGGGTCCCGCTCTCCGCTCTTCTCCATTGATGGTCCCAGGGCCCTCCGCTCCTAGACTGAAAGGTTAATCACTCCCCTCCTTGCTATAAAATGTCCACCTTTACATTTACAGTCCTCACAGTCAGTCCTGGTGACAATTATTCTCCCTTGCATCCCAAAGGACTCATCTGCATTTCTTTTCATCTGCCCTTCCTAGACAGGTCAGATACTATTCAGTGGACACTCTACCATCCTCCCCGCCCTGTGGATCTAGGTTCCCTCTTGAAAGCTTGTAAGCCAGTCACTTCTTACTTTTTTATCCCTTCTTCCATTTTTGGTTAGTCAATGTTCAAGTTTTCCATCCCTATCTACTCTTTGTGGGAAGGGGGTGGGAATAATTCTTGGAGCGGGGATTTGTTTCCTCTTTTGAGCTACTGCATTTATAGATGGATGTCCAGTTTAATCAGACTGTATCAGATGACGCTTTTCTTTTTTCCCTCTTCTTTCGTCTTCGGGTTGGGCTTTGTTCGTCCCATCATTGGAGCCATGGCAAGTGGGTATCATCTGCAGGTGTGGGTGTTCCTGCGTCTTTCTGCCCTCTTCTTATCAGTTGGTCGTTTCGGTATCCACTCTAGTCCTCTGTGGATGTGTCCCTGTCTATACATATTTTTGATGAAAGGAACAGCAAAGTGGAAACTCAAGTGTAAAAAAAAAAAAAAAAAAAAAAAACAGGTCAAGACATCAGTGACATGAGCTTACTGTGGTTATTGAGAGGGAAGTATTTATATTACTTAGTAAATCCCAAACATTGTCATAGTAAATTATCTATTACCTCTGAAATGATGAAATAAAGAGAATGGCAATTCCAATTTACAAATGAAATAAATGTGATGAGGGAAAAAGCAAACAAACGAACTTATATCTTAAAGAATGTTCTGTACCTTTAGAGTCTTTCTAAGGAGCTCTGGTAGCGTAGTGGTTACGAATTGTGCTGCTCACCTCAAAGTCAGCAGTCCGAAACTACCAGCCATTCCGCGAGAGACAGATGAGGCATTCTGCTCCCGTAAAGATTTACAGCCTCGGAAACCCTGTACAGGGTCGCTATGAGTTGGTACCGACTCCACAGCACCTAACAACAACAACAACAGAGTCTTTCTAGATTGTATACACAGGTTGTTTTTTATGGTAATATTTTTAAGTTTCAATGGAAACTTAAGGTTTTGATCAACTATTGGTGGCTTCCTGAAGCACTGAATTAAGAAATTCTAAGGCTTTTTTGACTTCAGTAGGAAAAAGTACCCTGATCGATTAGCCATGCCTGCTTTGGAGGTGGAAAAGCGATGACAGAGCTAATGCAGCATAGTTATGAATATTAACTTGTGCAGCTTGTTTCAGAGAAAACAAAGCATTGTTTTCTAAATAAATTTAATATTAGGTAATATTCTTTCAAATAACCGCTTCTTTTTACTACAGCTTCTCTTGTGGGCATACTAAAATATGGTGTGGTGCTATGGGTTATGTGCCCAGTTGTGAAGTTGGTTTGAGACACAAGATCAACTGATCAAACTCACCAGCCGTTCCTCAGAAACCCTATACAGGGTCACTATGGGTCGGAACCAACTCTATGGCACTTAACAGCAACAATAATAGTGGATAAGGCCAGCCAAATGAATAAATTCAATTATTTAGCATTAAATACCAAATCTAAACATTTTCCCATAAAAATGTCTGAACAAAGACTTTTTTTTACATTATTGCTAAAGTTGAAATCTGTAGTAAGATCAGTGCCGCATAAGTAGATGGAAAAAAGTTTTTTATTAGTTGTAATATCAAATTGTATCATCACTGTCATAATTTTAAGATCGTTAGATTTTTAGATCATTTATTTAATCAAAACCATTGGATTTATTTGTTTATATTGAATAAGACTACCCACCTTTAATAATAATAATATCCTGGTCACTGTTTTAACTATCAACTTTCAGGGATGAGGAGAAGCCTGATTTCTAGTGTTTGATAATTTCTGTGGTGTAACTATTTCCACCATGGCTGATCTTTCAGCCTAACATGCTGTCATTAAATGTGGAGTTGGGAAGCAGTGCACAGAGCTGGCATTCTGAAGTCAATGCAAACTGCCTCCGAACAAACTAACATTGTCTTTTTGTAGACCATTTAAAGATTACTTTTTTAAATAGATTTGTTCAAATGAATTTGTCTATTTCAAATACTGAATTCCATGGTACATTGTAAACATGATTAAACCCAAACTAAACCAAATTCACTGCCATCAATGATTCTGATTCTTAGTGACCCTCAATAGGGTTTCTGAGACTTTACATCTTTTGGGGAGCAGACAGCCTCATCTTTCTCCTAAGGAGACAGATAAAGAAAAACATAATGAGCAATTAAGCCTGCCTCCTATACAAGGGTAAGTCAGAAAAACTGCTACTTGGTATGCACCTGAAAGGCACTGAGAAGCCTCAGAAACCATATACAGGGTCACTATGAGTCAAAACTGACACATGATGACCCTGTACTGTTGTTGTCAAGTGCCGTTGAGTTGATTCCGACCCATAGCGACCCTGTATAGGGTTTCCAAGGAGCAGCTGGTGAGCTTGAACCACCGATCTTGCAGTTCAAACGGCTTTGCATTCTGGTGCATTAACCCACAGCGCCAGGTTTCCTATATATGGTTTCTGAGGCTTTTCAATCTCTTTTTCCTGTCTCGTGTTTTCGAGGTGGGTTTGAACTGCCCACCTTATAGTTAGCAGTCCAATGCTCACAGTGCCACCAGAGTGCTTGTAAACATGTTGTTGTTAAGTGCCATTGAGTCAGCTCTGACTCATAGAAGCCCTTTCTATGGTTCGCAAGGAGCAGCTTGTATGTCATACAAAATTTTGAACTTTGTTAAGAAATTTTATGTTACCTGAAATTTATTGGCGATTTCTATATTCTGAAGATTCAATAAAATGTTTCTAAATTGGATTCAAATATACATATTAATCATAGACATGTAATGAAATGCATGTCACAGATTAAATAATGGATCAAATGTCATAGAGACCTCTTAATATTGACATAGTGTGTTGCTATAACTCTACAGAAAATGGAATAGTCTATAAAAATTAAATAATGTATTGCCAATATGGAATTTATTTCTCAATGTGTGTGTGTGTATATGATTGTATTTATAGGCCCAAAGCATAAAAGGACTAAATTCAAATCAACAGCTCACTATGTATTATTGCTTAAAATAAATAGTTTTCTTTTTATTGTGATGTTAATCGTCTCCTATCTCTGATGCTGTTGTTGTTAAGTGTCATGGAATCAATTCTGAATCATTGAAACCCTGTATGGGATTTCTGAGGAGCAGCTGGTGGGTTTGAACTGCTGACCTTGTGGAAGGAGCTCTGGTAGCGTAGTGGTTACGAATCCGGCTGTGAACCTTAGGGACAGCAGTTCGAAACTACCAACTGTTTCATGGGAGAAAGATGAGGCTTTCTATTCCAGTAAAGATTTCCAGCCTCGGAAACCCTGTACAGGGTCACTATGAGTCGGAACCGACTCCGCGGCTCATAACAACAACAACTTATCCTATAGTACCAGCCCAGAACATAAGCATATTATACCTAAGGATTCAAGTAAGAGCCTCTGTATTAACAGAGGTCAACTCTAAGCCAGTTAGGCAAATTGTTACTGGTGGTAAGTGCTGGCATGTTGGTTCTAACCCTTTTTAGAATTTCCAAGGCTGTACATCTTTGAGGTCACAGAAAGCCTCATCTTTCTCAGTGGAGCAACTGGTGGGCTCCAACCACATACCTTGTGGTTTAAAGTTCAGTGCTTACCATACAAAGTCATTGAGATCCTGAATTAGGCAAATAGGAAAATGGCAGTGGTTACCAGTGAGTGGTCAGTGTGGTAACGTTCAATCGTATTTGGGGGTGTAATTTACCAACAGAAACATAAACTGAAAACTCATTACTTACCTGGTCCTCCTTCTCTTGGGAGAAACAGAGGAAACTACCAAGTACTTTCCGCATACTAGGTATGCAATTAGTGCTAGTTGAATGGGAGCCAAGGAGTTCAAAATCTTACATAAGCATTTAAGATCCAAGAATATTCATGAGGAAGAGATCATGAACTCCTAATAAGTTAAATAAGTGTTTTCCCCAACAGGTACAAAATTCTAGAAAATTCAAGTATGATGAAAGAGGGCTTTTTCTTTGGGCATACCCATTAAGGAAACAGTATGGTATTTTGGAAAGAGTACTATTCAAAATGTCTAGAAACACAAGTTCTAGTCTGTGCTAATTTGTAAGCGCTAACGTGCCAGATATCTTTTCAAACCATTTAGATTCTCTAAACCTTAGTGTGTTTATCCATGGAATGAAATTATGTTAATTAATGGTTTCTTTGTCCTGGTGTGTTGCTGTAGGATAAGCATTGAACTGCTAATTACAAAGTCAGCAGTTCAAACTCATCAGCCTTTCCTCAAAAACCCTATACAGGGTAGCTCTGAATTGGAACCAACTTGACAGCACTTAATAACACCACACCATGTTCCTTTCTAAGGAGCCCTAATGGTGTAGTAGTGCCTCGACATAGGGGTTCGTTTCACGAGGAGGGGATACCTGACGGCGATAACAATACATCAAGAATACACAGAAGGAGACAAAGAGAGAGACAATGAGGCACCCCAAAGCCAGGGTGGATACATCACTGGTGGGCAGGCTTGGGACTACAGGCATCGTGGCCTCTGCAGGCAGCAACTCACTGCCCTGCCATCTTTTCTGCGTGCCCCTCATCTTGTAATGCACTGCAATCTTTACCACATGCCTTCCAACCAGTAATGCACACCTGGGGAGGCCCGGGCCTCTGTTTTATTTAGGGGAGGAGCTTCACACCAAGCTGGGAG
>NW_006408549.1:13104598-13107222 GCF_000296735.1 Chrysochloris asiatica | reverse complement strand
GGTCCGCAACATAGTAGAGGTTTACACATTGGAATAACTACAAGGTCAGCAGTTCGAACCCACCAGATGTTCGTTGGAAAAAAGATGAGGCAAACTTCCCATAAAAATTTACCCAAAGGGGCACTTTTACTATGTCTTATATGGTTGCTATAAGTTGAAATTGGCTTAATGACAGTGGTTTTGTTTTTGTTGCTTTTTTCCTCTCTAAATTATGTCATAACTAACTGAAATAACATTCTAATAATACAAAATCAGAGTTCAGAAATAATTCTTTATTAACTTAAAAATTTTAAAGTGCCCAGAATTAGTATTTTTAAACATGTTGTTGTTTAGTGCCATTGAGTGATTTGCAAATAGTGACTGGTGGGTTTGAACTACAGACCTTGTGGTTAGCAGTCAAATGCTTATCCTACAGTGCCACATGTTGTTGTTGTTTTTAAGTGCCATCGAATCGGTTCCAACTCATAGCGACCCTACATAGGGTTTCTGAGGAGCCGCTGGTGGGTTTGAACTGCTGACCTTGTGGTTCACAGTCCAGTGCTGATCCTACAGTGCCACATCAGGAGTCCACAGCACCGCAGGAGACCTCTGTTACTTTTGTACTCTTCACAGAAGCCATCAGCAGAAATTTCTGAGACTTTCCCCTAATTTATGTCTGTTTCTCCTCCAGATGAGGCTTCACTGCCCTGCCCAAATGAGAAGTGCTCTTTAATCCTGGATTGCAGTGGATTGAATTTCTTTGACTATTCTGGAGTCTCCATGCTTGTGGAGGTATTTACATAGTTTATATTGAATGGATTCCTTCCCTATACTTAAGTTACAGGGGTTTTCACTATCCACTGTGTCAGCTCCAGGATCTATATAACCTGATTTTTTCAGTACTCACCTCTTCTTGTTTTCAGCAAAGGACTTTGGACTTTAAGCCTCCTACCATCTCAGATTTGCTTTCAATCTTCTACTTGTATGTATATGTGGAAGTTGGTGATGGGCATATTCACATAGGGTAGTCAGGGAAGACAGACAATGGACTTGAGTTATGGCTAGGCATAAAACCTGCTGGATAGTCAGTTTAGGAAGCTTATGGAAAGAATGAAAAGTCCCTTTCAGGGCATAGGCTGCATGAATAAGTGGCCTTCATAATTGTTGTTGTTAGGTAATATCCAGCTAGTTCTGACGCATAGTGACCCTATGTACAACAGAATAAAATTCTACCTGGTCCTGTGGGCCTGTGCCTTCTGCACAAATGTTCTTATGTTTGAATTCATTGTTGCAATTACTGATCAAGTCTGTCTTGTTGCTGGTCTTCCCCCTTTTTGCTGGCTATCTACTTTACCAAACATGGTGTTCTTATCCTGGGGCTAGTCTCATCTGATGACATGTCCCAAGTTCATTAGATAAAGTGTTACCACCCTCCTTTCTAAGAAGAACTCTGGCTGTACGTCTTCTAACATAGAGCTATTCATTCTCCTGGAAGTCATGGTATATTTAAAATTCTTCACCAACACTATAATTCAGGTATCAATTCTTCTTTGGTCTTCCTTATTCATTATTTAGCTTTCATATGCATATGAGGCAATTGAAAATACCAGGACTTCTTGGGTCAGATGCATCTTACTCTACAAAGTAAAATCTTTACATTTCTAACACTTTAAAGAGTTTTTTGTTTTGTTTTGTTTTGTTTTAAAGCAACAGATTTGCCCAATGCAATTAGAAGTTGGTGATTGTTGTTGTGAAGTGCCGTTGAGTCGGTTCTGACCCATAGCGACCCTGTGTAGGGTTTCCGCGGAGCAGCTGGTGAGCTTGAACTGCTGACCTTGCAGTTCAAATGGCTTTATAGTCTGGTGCATTAACCCATAGCGCTACACCAGGACTCTGGGAGTTGGTGATGTTGTCATTGTTGTTGTTGTTGTTGTTGTTAGGTGACATCGAGTTGGTTCCTTCCGATAGCGACCCTGTATAGGGATTCCAAGGAGCAGCTGTTGAGCTTGAACTACCGACCTAATGCAGTCTGGTGCATTAGCTCACAGCACCACACCAGGACTCCTGAGTTAGTGATAGCAGGATGTAAAGTCTAACAAGATACCATTCCTGGTTTCCCAAACAGTGTTCGATATAAGGGCTCTTTTCTCTTTGTAACCTTGGGTCTGTCTTATTATCTCCTTGGAGTTCTATGATCAAGTTGTGCAAAAATAAAACACCCTTTATTTCTTTAAAACTGACTTGGCCAATTCAAGGTATACTTTGGACACTTTGGGGATTTTTCTTACTTATGTTGAGTAAATAAAATACTAAGTTAATAAAGAATTAATTCCTTTTCTTATTTATTCCTGTTCTCTCCACCAATCCCTAAAGTTGAGGGTAAGGGAATGTAGAGGTTGGGGCAACATCTGCTCCTCAACTGTCCTCAGTCTTCCAATGGCTTCGATTGCATATGGATCAACTCATGTCATCTTTGGATGTTTGCTCCCCAGTATTTGTTCTTTCCCCTAGAGATTTTTCTTTTCAAGGTATAAGAGAGTCTTACCCACTCGGGCTGTGAACCGCAAGGTCAGCAGTTCGAAACTACCAGCTGCTCCGCGGGAGAAAGATGAGGCTTTCTACTCCCGTAAAGATTTACACCCTCG
>NW_006408549.1:13097492-13104498 GCF_000296735.1 Chrysochloris asiatica | reverse complement strand
GACTCCACGGCACATAACAACAACAACAACAACCCACTGTGTGTGGTAGTCTGGTATTCAGCTAAAGACTTTCTCAAAACCTTAAGAAAAGTTCTGAAGCTCTTTCTCTGTGTAACTCCTTTCCATTACTCTATCCCTCCCTGCACTCCAATTCCTATCAAAGCAGAGAGCGTGCTGCAGTTTCTTTGGATCCGCTTCTTCCTGGCATGGCCCAGGCAGGGTGTGGTGGAAGAAAATTGAGGTGATTACAGGATTCACCTCAGTTGTCCTTTTCTCAGAGCACTGAGTCCCATGCAGTATGTCACCCAGTGCCTGAAAACAGTTGTTCATATATTTTTGTCCAGTTTTCTACTTATTTGTAGAGGATGGAATAGTCTTTATGTGGTGGTATTGTCTTCTCATCATGGCCAGATGTGGAAATCTGACTTGTTCTTTGTTTTTTGCCATCGTATACCTGCAACACTTTGTTGTTGTTAAGTGCCATCCGACCCATAGCAACCCTGTATAGCGTTTCCAAGGAGCAGCTGGTGAGCTTGAACCACCAACCTTGCAGTTCACATGACTTTGCAGTCTGATGCATTAGTCAACAGCACCACACTTTAATGGTAGTTAAATATGAAAACAGAGTCAAATAGAGTCCTGGTGTGGTGCTTTAGGATGAACACTGGACTGCTAACCACAAGGTTGGCAGTTCAAACCCACTAGCCCCTTCTTGGAACCCCTCTACAGGGTTGCTATGAGTCAGAACGCACTTGAAGGTACTTAATAGTAACAACAGCCATGAATGATAATGGCAATAAGTAACATGTTCTAATGAACCCCTTAACAAACACTGACAATGACTTGTAAAGAGTTAAGATCAGTAGTCATTATAGGCACTGCATTGTAGATTTTGATTTTTTGTGTGTGGGGTTGCATAATGTGTGCCTCTGCTCATTTATATTTTGATTTTGCTTTGGCATTTCTAATACTTCAAACTCAAGATAGGATAGTAGTAAACTTCAGCATGGCATCGTGTGAAGGTAAGGGTGGGAGCATGCGGAGGGGAAGTCGCATAGTATGTAGTAGCTAAGAGTTTCTACTCTGCCACACTAATTGTGAAGCATGGGGAAATCATCAAACCTGTCTGTCTGGATTTCAGTTTATTCATTTAACACAAACGGAAAGGTTTGTATTGAATGACCACTGTAGGTTATTTGCTCACCTTGTGGTGATACTGTACGATACTGACTTTGCTCCAGAATTAGCAGATATTCAGAAAGCACATAGATTATGCAGAATAATTGATTTTAAAAAAATCCTAGACTTTAAACCTAGCATCTATTTTTGGCAGGTCAGCCTCATCCCCATATAATATGCTTTTATTTTCTTGTTGTTCACTCTAAAAGTTTTGCATAATTTTGACCTGAGATTCAACCTGAATATTTTCTATCTTCTTGCCTCTAAATCTAGAATGTAAACAGAGTTCCTCTTCATTTGTGGACTTCTCGTGTTTGGAATTTTGATTTACTCTGTGTCATAATGGTCTAGAGGACTATTTACAAACTTTTGTGTATGTAGGATCATCCTCAGTGCTCTCTGAAAATGCAGCTTTTAGGGTCTTGGTTCTAATCTACAAATATTATTTTAAACAATAAATTATTCTGATATAGGTAATTTAAGGATACTATTTTGAGAAATATGAAACTAGGATTGTTCTTTGAATATAAAGGCTAGTATGTGTATTTTGGAGTCCTAGTGTGGTGCTGTTAGACTGCAAAGTCATTTGAACTGCAAGATCAATGGTTAAAGCTCACCAGCTGCTCCTTGGAAACCCTGTACAGGGAGGGTCACTGTGGGTCGGAACAGACTCGACGGCACTTAACAAGAACAAGGTGTATTTTGGGAGCATGTTGGCTCTGTTTGATAAACACTGAATTGTGAATCACAACGTCTGTAGTTCAAGTCTGCTAGCTGCTCCACAGTAGTAAAATGAGACGTTATGCTCCCAGGAAAATTTACAGCCTTAGAAACCTTATACAGTCTCTTGAGTTGAAATTGATTCAGTGGCATGTAACAAGAGAAATGTATATTTTTATTTAACTGCATTTACACTTGTTTCTGAATTTGCTTGAATATTTATTGGTTGTCCTCTCCAATTATTGAAAATCAGGACTTAGGGTTAGTAGAGAGGGGAAAATATATTTCTTAAATTCCCATTGAGTTTAGGATTTAATTCAGAGAAGTCCAAGCAATTTTGGGACTGGGCCTGTAGAGAAAGGACTTTATTTTTTTAAATTTCATTTTAATAGTCTCTGTAGTCTGTACATAGGAGCCCCGGTGGTGTAGGGAGTTATATGTTGGACTGGTAACTGCAGGGTCAGCAGTTAGACTCTACTTGCTACTCTGAGGGAGAAAGATGAGACTTTCTGTTCCCATAAAGATTTACAGTCTCAGAAACTCTATATCGGGTCACTGTGAGACAGAACTGACTTGATAGCAGTGGCTTTGTTTTGTTTAATAGTCTGCAAAATGGTATATATCAGTTAAATTATGACATAAACCAGCAGATGTGGTTTATTTTTAAATAGGCAGAAAATTATATTTACGTTTGACCTGGTGTTTTTCATTCATATATATAAACACTTCCCAGTATGGTGCTATATAGTAAACACTGAACTGCCAGCTGCTCCTTGGAAACCCTATGAAGGGTCACTATGAGTTGGAACTGACTCAATGTCACTTGACAACAATAATATATAAATGTGGCAGTTTTGAAAAGAGTTTGCCCTTTTAATTGCCTTCTTACTACCTGACTTGTTTTATCACAGTTATGAGATAGCATTAAGGATCCTTGGTGATGCGATGGCTAAGCACTTGTCTGGGGACTGAAAGATTGGTGGTTCAGATCTACCCAGTGCCTTCACTGGAGAATGAACTTGTAATTTGCTTCTGTTATAGTCTACCATATAGAATCACTATGAGTTCAGTCAACTCACGGCACTCAATAGCACAATGACATTATGATACATGTTAATTAACACTTTTGTTGTTGTTAAAATGCTGTTGACTCATAGCAGCTCTGCATAGGGTTTCCAAGGAGCAGCAGGTGAGTTTGAACTACAGACCTTGTGGTTCAAACCAACTTTGCAGTCCAGTGCTTTATCCCTCAGTGCTATAAAATTACCACTTAAGAGATAGACAAACCCTTGGTCTAAATACTACATTGGTTTGAAGTAGAAATCCTCACTTTATCAAGTTGTTATGAGGCTCAAGAATGATGCATTTCATATCAAGCACAAACGAACGTATCTAGCAGTTAATAAGTATTCAATAATGTTAGCTGCTAGTCTCATTTTGCAGAAGTAAATTCTTAAAATGTAAATAATATCAGTGGTGCTAAATATTCCTTAATTCTAGCCAAGTTGAGGGAGGGTGGATGGAGACTACGATAGCCAGGAGATTTTTATTTTTTAAGTTACATGTGTTACTTTCTAACCACACACTCTGGATTGTTTTCTTAGTCCTTTTAGTTAAAGGAACGTTCTCCTGGGAATTGTAGGTTGAAGGAAGCAGGGCGACCTCTATTTATTCTTGTATTTGGCACACTGAGAGGTCAGCGAACTTGAGATTATGTTTATCAGCACCAACAAACTACCCACAACATTGTGCTTGTGCCCCACTGAGCTTAAGAAAAAGGCAAACACTGAGAGGTCACCTTGAATTAATCATTTTAATTCACAGAAACCAGAACCATTTATTCAATTGTAAAATCTCCTTCTATGTAAATATTTATCTACTTATCACTATACCTACTTAGCTACCTGTGTACTTACTTACTTATTTATTTATTCAGGTATATATGTTTAGAATGACACAGCTCCTAACATTTCTCATTCCTATACCAGTAGAGAATACTGGTTACTGCTGGAAGGATATAAGGGGAAATATTTTTTATATATTGTGAACACCCTTAGAATGTGTTAGAAATGCAGCTTTATACATTTCATATGCAAAGTATCTCATTTTTACATAATTAACCCTATCCTCCTGTTATTAAAACATTTAGATTCACTGTCACTCAGTTTCATAGACTACCTTTAGTCTGGATGAATTTAAGACTAGGGCCATCAATAAACTGTTCCTAAATGAAATTTTCTGTAAATTAAACAAGAGAAGACTCTAAAGTATTTCAAGCAAATTAGTTAGGATCTTTAATGTTAATTGGCCTTTAAAAATAGAAGTTAGGAAGTCATGCTTAGCTTGGATTATAGTGAGGTTCTCAATTTACCAAACATTTAGCACATCCACAAATCTGGTGAAATTAATGTAATATGTTACTATGAGAAGTAGGTCTAAAGCTTTCATCACTTTCCCCCCAAAGTCCTTGACATTCTATAAAAAAGGTTGAGAAAGAATCTGTATTTTTCTTATAGGGAAAGAAATTGATGGCATTATTATTATTAAATGAAGTGGAAGATGTGAACAGACAAATTTAATTGCAGTAAGGTGAATGCCCTGTGTATCCATTTTAATTTGCTAAAGGAGCTCTGGTAGCGTAGTGGTTACGAATCGGGCTGCGAGACGCAAGGTCAGCAGTTCGAAACTACCAGCTGTTCCGCGGGAGAAAGATGAGGCTTTCTGCTCCCGTAAAGATTTACAGCCTCGGAAACCCTGTACAGGGTCGCTTTGAGACTCCTCGGCACATAACAACAGCAAAGCAAGCTAAAGAAGCGGCTCAGGGTGTGCCTGACTGTGTAACAATGGCTCCCTCTGGTGGTGTGATTTCATAAAAATTGACTTTTTAGATCATTGTTAGAAATTTTCACATTTCTTCTGAAAACCATCTCATCTCTCCTGACACCTATCCCGAATTAATCATGGGTGTATAATTTCAATTCCTCCAGGTTTACATGGACTGTAAGAACAGAAATGTGGATATATTGTTTGCCCACTGCACAGGTAAGAGAGTGTCCTTAGCTAACTTTGAATAGGATCATTTTGTAACTCCATCTATCTTCATTACCTGTGCTTTGTTGTAGCTTCCTTGATAAAAGCAGTGAAGTACTGTGGAAACATAGACTCAGAGAAACAAATATTTTTTGAATCGGTATCTGCTGCAATCAGTACCATTCACTCAAATAAGGTGAGTCAAGCAAATTAACATGTAAGTGTTGGAGGAAAATGCGAAGGTAGTATCAAAGCCTTTGTATTGTTTATATTAGCCTATTACTCCATTAACATCTCAATGCTATCTTAAAATTCGCCCCCTCAGAGTCTTTTGTTACAAGTAAGGGAATATTCTCACTCCTTCTGGGAAGTGCCAGTTATGAACACTTGCTTAATAATTTAGGTAATCCAACAATATCACTATTTAGAGGATTTGGTGACCACCAATTATGTGCTAATCACTTGCCATAAAATATGTGCTTCTCTCAGCAGCAATTATGCTGGCAATTTTCATCTACCTCTCTTAGATGCAAAAATTCCTAGTTTTTACGTTGTGGATTACAAACTGAGCTGGGTTGTTAACTGAAAGGTCAGCAGTTCAAATCTACGAGCTATTCCACAGGAGAATGATGAGGCTTTCTGCTCCCATAAAGACTTATAACCTTGGAAACTCTACACAGGGGTGCTATGAGTTGGAATTGACTCAGTGGCGCACCACCACCATGGTACCCTTGGAGTCCTGGTGTGGTGCTACAGGATAAGCACTGAACTGTTAACTGCAAGCCTAGTGGTTCAAACCCACCAACTGCTCCTCAAAAACCCTATGAGTTGGAACCAACTTGACAGCACTTAACAACAATGATACCCTGCCTACAGGCTCATTTTGCCATCACTGGGAATATTATTTGCAGAACCCAGAACATCTCTGATCTGAAATATCAGTGTTATTTTCCAAATACTGGACTTCATAATTTAATTTTAGAGTTTTCCTAGAACTTTGACTTACTGTCATTTTTCTACGACTTTTCATCATTTTGCCTTTTCTCATCCCTAGAACAGCATTTGGTGCCCCCCAGAGTCATTCCTATTACACTCAATCAGAACAGTATATATTTATAGAATAATAATAATAGCACTGTTATTATTATCATTATTATACACTTGTTGTTATGTGCCGTGGAGTTGGTTCCAACTCATAGCAACCCTGTACAGGGTTTCCAAGGCTGCAAATTTCTCCCTCAGAACAGCTCATAGTTTCGAACTGCTGACCTTGTGGTTCGCAGTCCGATTCGTAACCACTAAGCTACCAGAGCTCCTTATTATACACTTACCACAACAAAAACCATCTATTGAGTACTTGCTATATTTCAGGAATATTTTAAGGACTTTATGTTCATTACTAGTCTGGTGGTACAGTGAGTTAAACATCAGGCTACGAACAAATATGGAGGTTCAAACCCATCAGTCTCTCAGAGGTGGAAAGATGAGAGTGTCTTCTGTAAAGATTTACAGTCTCAGAAATCTTATGGAACGACTCCACTCTGTTCTCATATATTATTGGGTCACTATGAGTTGGAGTTTACTCAACTAGTAGATTTTTTGACACTGAGTTTGTCACAACCTTATGAGGTCAATATTATTATATAACCATTTTCAGAAATTAGGAAACTGATTCCCAGGGAAGTTACACCAGTGATAAGTGGGAGAGTTACTTTCAAAGTCAGAATTTGGTATAAGACCTGGAGCTTTAAACAGCTACACTCTCCTACTTCAGAGCAAGTCCACTTTCTTAGCTCCACTAGACAGTTTGCTCGGTTACTACTGTTCTTTCACTATGGCACCGGTTCAAGAGTTAGTAGCACATGTTTATTTCTTTTATTTCAGAATGTGGGCAAACTCAGTGACCACAGTGAAGTTTGAGACCCTTTCCTGCATTCCAGTCCTTGACTCACAATTGACCTCTACCACAGTAACTATAATGTAACTTAGTAACCATATAGTCGCTTGTCAAAATTTGCCAACAATTTTTTAAAATCTTTGTTAGTAGGAAGATTCACTTAACAGATTATTGTATTGT
>NW_006408549.1:13058326-13097369 GCF_000296735.1 Chrysochloris asiatica | reverse complement strand
TCATAGTATTTTGTGTTGTTTTATTTACATCTTGTTATTAATTTGAAAAACAGAAATGCCTATATAATATGATAAAAGATTTGGGACATTTGCAAGCCATTTGTGAAACTCCAGGGTAGTTTATAGCTAATATTTAAGAACAAGTTAACAAAAGTGCCCTTTTGCTCTACCAAAAAAGAAAAGCCATAAACATCAATAGGTTAAATACTAATTTATGTAATATGATATCAAATTCACAGAAAATAAAACCAACAAACTAGAAGCAATTGTTCTCTATACTCCATGGAATTATTCAGTAATGTTTTCATATTTGGAAGATAGCTGATATCCCAATGAAAGCAAATTCTTGATACGAGTCCATTTTGTTGTGAATATTGTAAGTACTTATTATCTGCAGACCCAGTAACTCTACTCACCACAATTCCACCTCTTTAAGAGGTCTGTTTTCTTCTTAAGTTTTGTTGGAGTCAGAGAATGCAGAAGTTGCACATTTTAGATACTTTCACCAATATGATTTTTAGATGAAAAAAACATTGTGCTATTTCAGTATAAAATGTACTTGTTTTGGACTTTGCTATTTCAGAGACTGCTAATATAATATGTTCCAATTATCTATCTATCGACATATAGATAGATCTCAGCAGTGTGTTTTTTTCTCTTTTGGTTAGAGGAGAGCTTGGGTATGTAATTATCTGTAAATCCATCTAGCCAACAGTATAATCGGTAAATAAATACCATAATCAAGCTTGAACCAATACATTATCGCTTTCATTCTTATACATATATTTTAAATTACACACAAGTACAAAGAGTTTTATGTTGTTATGTAGCAAAATAATTTGCCTAAGAAGAAATCTCATTTTAAAAAATAAGTGTAGAAATCTCATTTAAAAAATTATGTCTATGGTGTTTACACATGTTTTAGAAAGGAATATTATAAGAAAAATCAGGAACCTTAAAGCAAGCTTTTGAGAAGCAGTTTGAAAAGACTGTAATTTATGTGGTTTTGTGGGCATCTCTGTAAGAGTAGATCCTCCCAAGTCATGTACTGTAGCAGTTTCTAGCAAATGTGGGATAAACATGCATATATGATCCTTAATTTTAACATTAAGTACTAGGTAATAAAATGAAAGGGCAATGATAAAAGTATGTTTTCAATTCTCATAATTTATATAGCTATTTCAAATTTGGCTGAAATGAGCAACAAAGAATTACCCTTTGTCCCAAAGATTGTCTCAATCCTTTAATAACCAATTTGGAGTAAAGTGAATATGGCCAACTGTCATTTGTTTCAAACACTGTTGCAGAGAAAGATGGAAGGAATAGTTAGAGGTAAAATTTTCTTATAGAAAGGAATTTTACTGTGCTTTGTCCAGTTGAATTATTTCTTAACCAATCTATTGGTTATTGACAGATAAGCATGAGTCAAGAAAAGTCAAGAAAAAGAATTATACTTGTTATGTGTAAATTAAGAATCCTGGTGGTACCGTAGTTAAGTGCTAACTGAAAGGTCATTGGCTTGAACCACCCAGTCAATCCATGGAAAAAAGGTGTGAGTGTCTGTTTCTGTAAAGATTTACAGTTTGGAAAACCATATGGGGCAGTC
The DNA here is from genome assembly GCF_000296735.1 of Chrysochloris asiatica. Taxonomy (NCBI): domain Eukaryota; kingdom Metazoa; phylum Chordata; class Mammalia; order Afrosoricida; family Chrysochloridae; genus Chrysochloris; species Chrysochloris asiatica. The sequence continues at coordinate 13,095,763 of NW_006408549.1, read as the reverse complement.
CGGCCCTAGAGGGTCACTATGAGGCAGAATCAACTCCCAGTAACGGTTGGAGATATAAATTGACATTTTGTTATGCAACTGTAGCCTATAATTGAATTCACGCACTACAGGAATTTTCTGATTTAGAGATTATGGACCGTGATGACACTACCATCATATGGTTAATTGATGGGTGATTTGTTCTGGTTTATTACTGAAGGTGACACAGTGTTGTCTAAGCAGTTGTACTTAAATGTGTTTCATTGTTTATAGTACAAGATTAATGGATGAAACTTTAAAGCCAAAACCTTAGGTGTCAAATATTAATGTTATATTCTAAGTATTAAAATAAGTATAAAAAGACCAAACCATGCACCATGTAAAGCTGATTGTTCTAAGATTCCTCCTCAATGCCAACACTGCAAGGATGCATGAGCTGGAGGAACTGCCTGGAATTGAGTTATGAGAAACCAACAGTTGTGTATGATTTCTATATATACAATATCCTAAGATACAGAAGTTTATTCCAAAGCATAAAATGCTATAACATGGTCCTGAAGCTGCAGTGTTTCTAGAGTCATAGAGTTATTTTTATGAAATCAGCTTATTTTAATAGATGATAAAGAACTTCCATATTACTTATTATAGTAAAATAAAATTGAAAAAATTGAAAATGACCTATAAGAGTACTAAAAGTCCTAATAGAGTGACATATATAAATTAAGCATAAAATATGTAACCAGGAAAAGACTATTAACATTACATTTATGCAAATTAAATGCTCTTAAATTTTACCATTTCTCTTTCATTTTAAAGGTTACTTGCCCTTGATTATATGATTCGAGTGTTATAAGATCTAACTTGAACTACTTTGCAGTAATTTATTTGACAGATCTCTATTCCATAAATACATAATGTAATGAAGGAAGAGATCTTTCTTTTTTAATGAAAACATTAATGTGTTAATATTCTCTATGGATAGTATTTGACATTTAGTGGTTACCAAAATGTATTCGTATGTTGAACTTAGAAATACTGTATTCCATGGGATGATGATCTCATTCAGTATATGAGGGTAAGTCAGAAAGTACTGCTGCTAGGGTTCCAGTTCACACATGAAAAAAAAAAAAAAAAGATTTTAACCATGCCTCTGTGATCAGTGAATGGCTGCAGACAAGCTCTCTTAGTTTCACAATTGTCTTAGTCTTCTTAGGGTACCTTCAAAACAAGATACTTTTTGTGCTTTTAGAAACACTATTTTCAGGTTAGGGTTAATACCACATTTTTAACAAAACTCAAGTGGACATCTTCCCAATTTGTTGTTGTTTTGAAAAAAGTTTTTGGCAATGTTGCCCCACCTGTTAGATAGATCAAGCATTTTAACGAAGGTCAGGAAGACCTCAAAGATTAGTCAAGAGAGCACTAACTAACCTCAGTGAATTAAGACACTGTGGCTGATGTCCAGAATCTGTGGAAGAAGACCGTAGAATTACCATTGATGTGCTAACTTCTGAAGTTGGGATTTCTCTTGGTTTGGTATTTTGAACTTTAAGTGAACGCCTTGGCGTCAGCAAGCTTTCCGCATGATAGATGCCCAAAAGTGTTGGGTGAAGATCAGCTAGCTCAAAGAGCTGATCCTTCCATCAGTCTTTTAGGTAAGATCAAAGCCAATGAAGACTGTTTTGTGGAATGACTTATAACCGGAAATGAGTCTTGGATATGCCAATACAATCCAGAGAGCAAATTCAACCAAAACAGTGGCTTCCAAAGGGATCTGCTAGGTCAGTTAAATTCAAGGCAGAGAGGTCAACTCAGAAGGTTTTTGGAATTCCAAAGATCGATGGTACAAGCTCACTAGCTGCTCCTCAAAAACCCTATACAGGGTCGCTATAGGTCGGAACCAACTCGACAGCACTTTACAACAGCAACAACAATCTAGATGGAGGAGTCCTGGTGTGGAGCTGGACTGCAAAGTTGGTATGAACTGTATGGTTGGTGGCTCAAGCTCACCAACCACTCTTAGGAAACCTGTATAGGGCCTCTATGGGTTGGAACTGACTCAGCGGCACTTAACAGCAACAACAATCTAGATAGATTTTCTTGAAGGATGATCATAGGAGCTTATTAAAACATTGGGAGAGAACTTCACTGATGAGAAAAAGTCTAGGAAAGTTGCACCATGAATTTGTTTTCCATCATGACAAGGCACACACTCATTCTTTGAGGTCAGCAAGGACTCAAAGAAAATGTCACTGGGAAACCTTACTCCATCTACCCTCTAGCCCTTATCTTCCCCCTTCACACTCCGTTTTGTTCCCCAAACTTAAAGAACATTTAAAAGGAACATAATTTGAGTCTCTCTGGAGGTTGTCAAAACGGCTGACTTGATGTGGTGAAAATGGAAGAGCAGAGAATTTGGGGGGAAATGGTTAGAGAGATGGAAACACCACCTACAGAAGTTTATAAACCTAGATGGAGGATATGTTGAGAAATAATCGCTTCACATTTTGATATTTTTATTTAGTAAAGGTTTCTATGATTTTGAAGTCATACTTTCTGACTTACCCTTGTAGAATATGCTTTTTGGCAGTGAATTTATTGCCAGATTTCAAATAGGGAGTTAAGTGGTGCTTTTACAATCCAAAGACTTTTAGTTAAAAATCACTTAGTTTAATATGCTGCACTTATTTTTTTGTATTTTACCATGATTTAATTATCTTTTTTTTTTTTTTAATAATTCTTTGTACTAACTCAGCATGTAACAACCAATTTACATGGAAATAAATTGAAATATGATAACTATTATGTTTAAATGAATTGTGTCCGTTATTTCAGATTATTAACTCTTCAACAAATCAAATAGTTCAAAATACTTTCTTATACTGACCAGAATATTATGTGTTGAAATTCCTAAAAACACCCATTATTCTTGGGAGTTGGTTTATAAAAAACTTCAATCTCGAACCATGAGGTATTGTACTTTAATGGATTGCTCATGAGAATACTTTTTGCTACTTGATTCTGTTTACATAATTCTCTCTATTAGTTTTACATCCTCTTTCTTCTAATTAAAAAATGTGTACATCTGGATTTTTTATTTGTTTGGATTCTTTATTTACACACCGTTGTCTGTTTTTCCTGATCATCATTGAACTACGAACCAAAAGTTCAGCAGTTCAAGTCTACCAGCTGTTCCTCGAAAACCCTATACAGACTCGCTCTAACACCAGAGTCCTGGTGTGGTGCTGTAGGATAAACCACTGGAACACAAGGTCTATTTGAACTGCAAAGGTGGCTGTTCAAACCCACCAGCCGCTCTTTGGAAGCCCTATACAGGGTCACTATGAGTCAGAACTGACTCAATGACACTTAACACTAAGAGCAACTCCAAGACTAAGAAGTTAAGGTATTAGAAAATATGAAAGTGAATAGTGCAGAAAAAAAAAAAATCTGCCTTCATGGAGCAGTTATTTTTAATAAGGAATGACAGACAATAAACTGGATAGACTAAAATACATTTATTGTAAAATAACAATGTATACTAAGAAGAATAAGTCAGGCAAAGAGGAGAGGGGGTATGGCAGAAAGAGGGTATCCCATTCCTACATAATGCAGCAAGAACAGTGACTAAAGGGAATTATACATTTCTTAGACTATTTTTATTTTCCTTTTATGTCTGAAAAAGAGATAATCTAGAATTTCATGTATGTCTAATATAATGTAACATTTTCACATTCGAAAACATCAGAAAGAATCGTGACCTGAGTGGCTAAAGCAGCCTGCTGTTTGCTATGGTAGAGAGACATAGACAGACCTTACCTGACTATTACCTGGTGACTCACCTTAGGTTATGGCATGAGACCCAGTGGAGTTAAGTGGTCAGTAATGGGCTTGCAATATACTAATGAGTATTACAAAGGTAAGGAACCCTGGAGGCATAGTGATTAAGTGCTCAGCTGCTAATCCAAGGTCAGTGGTTTGAAACAATCAGACAATAGGAGAAGAAAGATATAGCAGTGAGCCTCCCTAAAGCTTGGTAACACTACAGGGGCAGCTCTACTCTGTCCTCTAGAGTTGCTCTGAGTTGAAATTGACAGCACTGGGTGGTAGGATTCAGAAGCTGAGACTTATTAAATTCTGGTAATGGTTCCCAATGATTAGCCATCTGGTTAAAGACAATAGAAAGGAATTAGAATAATTTTCTTCAGGCAATCATATTGTTTTAAAGAAAATAACAACATATTCCACCAATTGTCACAGCAATGACTGCTGAACAGTCTTGCTGCTATCTGCAGTGACTCACCTTTTTTTTTTTTTTAATGCTTGGTTACTGCTGCAAATATATCCTTAAATAGGTTGTTAAGTGCTGTCAAGTCGGTTCCGACTCAGTGACCCTGTATAGAGTTCCCAAGGAATGACTGGTGGGTTTGAATTGCTGACCTTGCAGTTCAAACCAAACTTGTGGTACAGTACTTTATCCTACAGCATCACATCAGGACTCCAGTAGAGCATAAAGGTGGCAAAAGGAGCTCTGATGGCACAGTGAGTTAAGCAAGGTCAGTAGTTCAAATCTACCAACTGCCCCACAGGACAAAGATGAGGTTGTCTGCGCTTATAAAAATTCACAGTCTTAGAAACTCTATGGAGCAATTCTCATCTGTCCTACATTGCTGCCATGAGTGATAGTGGGCTTGGTATCGTGATTTTATAGGAGGCAAAGTTATGACCATTTCTTAGCCATAATTAAATAACTTGAGGGAATGAGTCCAATTGGCATTGCATAGTCCATAAAGACAATCTTCTACATCCTACTTTGATGAGTAGTGACTGGGGTCTTAAAAGTTTGTGAGTCATGTAAGGTGTAACTATTGATCTCTCCCCATCTGGAGCAAAGAAGAGTGAAAATCAAAGACACATGGAAACAGTCCAATGAACTAATGAACCATGAGAATGTCGTTCTCTTCAACCCTGAGACCAGATTGTGCCTGACTAAGGAGCTCTGGTAGCGTAGTGGCTACGAATCGGGCTGCGAACCTTAAGGTCAGCGGTTCGAAACTACCAGCTGCTCCGCGGGAGAAAGATGAGGCTTTCTACTCCCGTAAAGATTTACACCCTTGGAAACCCTGTACAGGGTTGCTATGGGTCGGAACCGACTCGACGGCACTTAACAACAACAACAACAACCATTACTGACCACTCTGAAAGAAATCACATTTGTAGGCCCTGTATACTAGTGTGGGAGAAAACTGTGTCATTCTCCAGGGACTGGCTCCTCTTGATAGGATGTCCAAAGTATGAGAGACGAAGTCTTGCCATCCTGGCATCTAAGGAGAATACTGGCTGTACTTCTTCCCACAACATTTGTTTGTTTTTCTTGCAATCCATGGTATTTTTAATATTCTTTTCCAGCATCATAACTCAAATACATCCATTTGTTGTTAATCGCTGTCCAAATTTCATACGCATATGAAGCAATTGAAAGCACTATGGCTTGGGTCAAGCACATCTTAGTCCTCAAAATGACATCTTTGCTCTTGAATACTTTAAAGAGGTCTTGTGTAGCAGATTTGCCTAATGCAATATGTCACTTGATTTCTTGACTGCTGCACCCATGAGTGTTGTAGTATATCCAAGCAAAATGAAGTCTTCGACAATTTCAAACTTTTTTCCATTTATCATACTGCTACATCTTGGTCCAGTGGTGAGGACTTTTTTTTTTTTTTTTACATTGAGGTGCAGTCCATAGCTATGGTTGTGGTCTTTGATCATCATCAGTGTTTTAAGTACTCTTTGCTTTCAGAAAGTAAGGTTGTATCACTTGCATATCACAGGTTATTAATGAGTCTTCCTCCAATCCTGATGCCATGTTCTTTTTTTTTTAATGTAAGGTTTTTATTGTGGATTGGGTGAAAGTTTACAGGGCAGATCATCAGTTTTACATTCAACAAATCATACACCTTGTTTAATTACAATGATTATAATCCCCTCCATGTACCATCAATTACCAGTGTTTCTCTCGCCATGTTTTTCTTGGTATAATCCAGTTTATTGGATTATTTTCTAAGTATAAAGAATGAATAAGTATGGTTAAAGAATGCAACCATGGTACACATCCTTCTCCTTCCAGATTTTAAACCACTCAGTTTCCCCTTGTTCTGTTTGAAAGTCTACCTCTTGGTCTATGTACAGGTTCCTCATGAGCACAATTAAGGGTTCCAGAACACGTATGCTCTGCAACATTGTCCATAGCTTGTTATGATCCACACAGTGGATAACCTTTGCATAGTCAGTAAAGCACAAGTGAACATCTTTCTGCTATTTTCTGATTCCAGTCAAGATCCTTCTGATGTCAGCAATGATAGTTCTCATTCCACATCCTCCTATGAATGCAGATTGAACCTCTGGAAGTTCCCTGTCAATGTACTATTGCAGCTGTTTTAAAATTATTTTTAGCAACATTTTACTTGTATGTAATATTAATTATATTGTCTGATGATTTCCGCATTCTATTGGGTAACCTCTCTCTGGAATGGGCTGTCTTTGAAATTGGTTGGTATAGTTGAGTGCCTCCAGTGATCCGTCAGTTTGTTGAAAGATTTCAATTTGTATTCCATCAATTCTCAGGGAGCCTTGTTCTTTGCCAATGTCTTCAGTGCACCTTGGACTTCTTCCTTCAGTAATATTGATTCTTGATCATATGCTACCTCTTGAAATGGTTGAACATTGTCCATTTCTTTTTGGTACAATGATTCTGTGTATTCCTCCCATCTTCTTTTGATGCTTTCTGCATCAATCAGTATTTTGTCCATAGAATCAATATTTCAAGTCAAGGCTTGAATTTTTTTCCTAAGGTCTTTAAGCTCGAGCAATGTTGAGTGTGTTCTTCCCTTTTGGTTTTCTAATTCCAGGTCTTTGTGCATTTCATTATAAAACCGGACTTTGTCTTCTTGAGCTGCCTTTTGAAATTTCCATTCATCTCTTTTACTTCCTCATTTCTTCCATTTGCTTTAACATCTCTATGCTGGAGAGCAAGTTTCGGTGTATCTTCTTACATCCATTTTGGACTTTTCCTGCTTTCTTGTCTTCTTAATGACCTTTTGCTTTCTTCCTGTATGATGTTCTTGATGTCATGCTTCTCTTTTTTGGTCATTAGTGTCTAATATGTCAATTATGTTCTTTAGATGATTTCTACGTTTAGGTGGCATATGTTCAAGGTAAAATTGTGGTTCTCATGGACTTTATAACATTTTCTTCAGCTTCAGCCTGAACTTGCACATGAGCAATTGATGATTTGTTACACAGTCTGCCCTTGGCCTTGTTGTGTCTAATGCAATAGAGCTTTTCCACCATCTCTTCCCACAAGTGTAGTAAATTTGATTGCTCTGTATTCCATCTGATGAGGTTCATGTGTATTGTCATCTTATATTTTGTTTTAAAAAGATATTTGCAAGAAGAAGTCATTGGTCTTGCAAATTTTATCATGCAATCACCAGCATTGTTTCTATTACCAAGGCCATATTGTCTAAGTACTGATTCTTCTTTCCCCCCCACCCCAATCTTTGCATTTCAATCACCAGTAATTTTCAATACATCTTGATTGAATGTTTAATCAATTTCAGATGAAGAAGTTGATAGACTTCTTAAATTTCACTGACTTTAGTGGTTGGTACATAAATGTGAATAATCGTGGTATTAAGTGATATTATCAGGCACACCTTAATGTTTAAAAAACATCTTTGTTTTTTCAACACTTTAAAGAAGTCTTTTGCAGCAGATTTTCTCAATGCACTCACTATGTCATTTGATTTCCTGACTGCTGTTTCCATGCATTGGCTTTGTTGTTGTTGTTAAGCGCCTTTGAGCTGTTTCTGACTCACAGCAGACTCTGTATAAGGTTTTGGAGGAGCACCTGGTGAGTTTGAGCAATAAGGTTGGCAGTTCAAACTGACCTTGTGGTCCAGTGCTTATCCTACAGTGCTATATGCTTATAAGGCATTGCTTGAGAGAACATTGCTTGACAAGGAAGGATGGTTAGAAATATCTCTAGGAGCTTTAGGTGGTACTAATGAATGGGTGTGGTTATGGTAGGTAGGCTGGGGTGGTAGAGGAGGCAGGGGGGCATTGGAAAGACAGATTTCATACTATAACTCAAGCCATGTTGAACGACCAGGGTCACCCTTCTTTGGTTACATGGACTTTGGACTGGAGTTCATAAAGTCAAACCCGATTATTCCTCCTTAGAAGCTTTTCCTGGGACTTGGACCCCTGTCCTATACTTTGGCTCTGGAATAAGAATTTGATAAGACCAGAGTGGTTGCAAAAATAAGAACTGACATACAATTCTTGTCTCCTGTAAACCTTTTTTTAAACATTGCCATCTTGACAATGCCAATGAAAATGAAAATATTGAAGTAGTAAGGGTCTCACTTAACAGAATAGCAGCTTACCTCAATTAAAATCAATCTGATTATGGTTCGCTTTTGTTCTATATCTTTGTTGAAATGTTGTATCTGCATCAGTATTGCCATGAAAATTTGCTAAACATACAGAATCAAACACACCTTACATAGGGGCAGATTTAAGATGGGCTTGTAAAAATAGCATTTTATACAATAGTCTCCTTTAATGTTGTGCCATAAAGTTTTAGAATCACAGTCATAAAGGTTTTATTTAGTCTAGCATCTGAAAGAAGCCCCATCCCTGAATATTTACACACCTTTACAATTTACAGTTTCATTACTTGCTTGATTTGGGCTTGTATGTTAGTGGCAATGATATTGGCAAAAGTGTACCCACAGTACTGTTCGTAGGTAGTAAGAATGAGGAGTGTAGTTATGTTACATTGCAAGGGACCATGCCTATTCACTATCATTTTTTCTACCCATTCAATCTTTTAAAATAACTTTAAAATTATCTAGTAAAACACTAATAAATTACTTATGTGAAAAAATAAAGGCATTCTGGACCAGGCTAAAGTGCCCTTTGATAATCTCTATCCTATTGCTATAGATATTAAATTGTAAAAGTTCATATAACAACATTTTCCAATTCAATATCTTTTACATGTACAATTCAGTGACACTAATTACATCAATCATATGCAAGCATCATCCGTATCCATTGCTAAACTTTCCATCACCATAAACAGAAACTCAATGCTTTATAACATAGATTTTTGATTGATATGGGATGGTTAGGGTCATAAATGTACTTGAAACACACAATTCATATTCATATATTATTGGATGAATTTCAATGATTTCCTATTCCATATTTATCTTCTATCATGGAAAAGTTAAGTTTACTCTTTTTTTTTCCCCCAGATGAATTTATATCCCTTCTGACAGATACCTTTGTAGTCATACAAGAAAATGGCCCCATCTTTCAGGTTGCTCCATACACATAACCATTAGAAACACATCATAAAAGAGAAAGACAGATTTTTTTTCTTCCAGCCTAAGGCTCCATGTGTAATTATTTTCTTTCAACATCTTCATTGAAATTCCCTGTGTAATGCTACCAGAGTGAATTATAGTTAAACCTTTTGTTCTGCACATATGGAGCTGGGATAAAGGGAAGGTGCCAGCAATATTACTCAGCTACTTTCAGTTTGGGGATTGAGGCTGATGTAAACCATCATAACTCAAGAGAAAATAATATTCAATTATGAATCACAGCCAGATGTGTGAATGTATGTGTTCAGGATTCATTTTCTAGAATATGCTTACTGTATTATATTCCTTAATCACTTTTTAAATGATTCCCTTCCTATGGATAATAGATTCAATTACATTAAATGTTCACAAAATCCCCAAATTAATAAAACATGTATTTGGACTCCATCTCACAGTCCGAAAATGAAATCTGAAATGCTTGTAAAGTGCATGTTATATAACACTATTTTGCAGCCTTAGGCATGGAGGAGCTGCCAGAGACTCTCACTGTCATCTGCCCATGCCACAATTCCAAGATAGGCTTTCAGACTAAAGCTTAAGGGACATGATGATTAAATCTATTGAGGTATCCTACAGGCCATCCAGAAACAGAAAAAAGGATATTATGGAAAAACTAGGGAAATCTAAATAAGCTATGGAGTTTAGCTGATAGCAATAAACCGGTGCTCGTTCCTTTGTTGTGACAAGTGTATCTTGGTTCTGTAAAATGCTAGCATTAGGGAAAAGTGAGTGATAAATATATTGGAACTTTCTGAATTATCTTTGCAACTTGTCTGAAATTATAAAACTATTCTGAAAGAAAAAGTCTTTCCTAAATCGTAATGAAGGAATTTATAACTAATAATTTAATAGATATTTATCATAGTATCATTCCTCATCGTGAGGATGTTCTACTGAATGTAAATGTAAATCAGTTTTATTTCTCAACCCAGAAGTTTCTAACTCTTCTATATTTAATTCTGCCTTCAAACAGAGCAGTTATCTTTAGCTCATCTCTCTCTGACCTCATCTAAATATATACAGAAAAAAGAAACCAAGGGGCACTTTCAACACTCTTCCTGACATGCTTCTCAGCCAGATCCACAAATTCGTTTTCTATATACAAGTTGCTGTAGGCAATGGTTTTTCCAATTGTTCTGCCACTGTATGACTGAATTTCCCTATTGTAGCATCTAAGAGTAGTTTCCTCACTGGGTTCTAGCCTCTATTAATAAATCCTGGTGTGGCACTTTAGGATAAACACTCAAACACAAGGTTAATTTGAACCACAAAGTTGGTGGTTCAAACTCACCAGCCACTCCTCAGAAACACTATACAAGGTTGCTGTGACTCAGAACCAACATGACAGCACTTGACAACAAAAACAAAAACTAAGCCTCCATTTTCTGCCTGCCTCCCAATCCCAAAGCCAATCCTGAATTGTCTTTGATTCTTGATAATTCAGCACCTGATGGTTGACACCCATTTCTGTATCACTCATCTCTTGCTATTTAGTGAAACAAACCCCCCAAAAAACACAGCAACCAAAGTCAGTGGATTAAAATAGTAACAATTTATTATTTGTCAACCTTACTTGGATTTGTGGGATGAGTCTTCTGAGATGTTTCTTGAGCTTATTCTTGTGGCTGCTTACAGTTAGAGAATTGGCTATTACTGGGATAGGCAGGGATGGCTGAGGTGGCTGGGTCTTTTATCTCTATGTGGCCTTTGATCTTGGACTTTGTGTAAACATCTTTTTTTGAGAGTTCCAAGAAAGCAAGGGTTTTGGAATGTTACAGATCTCTTGAGAACTGGGATTTGAAATTCACACAGTGCTACTTCTGCCACATTTTATGGTCAATGCAAGGAACACAGCTAACCCAATTACGAGGAGGCTTCCAAGAGTTCATGGGAAAATACAATTAAAGATAATAGAATTTTTCCATAAGCCTTTTGAAGCCCCCTTGTATTTAAATGAACACAGAGAGATACTACCTTGGTATGGAAAGAATGACAAAGTCATTTTAAAGGCACATGCATTTTTAGACAAGTTTCAAATTGATAGATAATCTACTACCAATTCAAAATTAGAAGGAAACATTGTTTTAGTTAGGAATAGGTTGGTTTTAATAAATGTCTGTGCCTCTTCTGCTCCAGAAAAAAAAGTGGCCTAAACACGATAGCAACTTAGTTCTCTTTCATGAGAGTTGGGGTTCAGTGGTGCAGAATTGTGTAGTAGCCCTGCTCCCTAAAAGCCTCCTGGGCCAGAGTTTTTAGTATCTTGACCTCCATGCCCACTGACACCCCTACAATTTGGGTGGGAGGTCTTAGAGTCTCTTGCTATGCCACCATGTTTGCTGATAGGATAAAGTTATATTAAACTAATAGTTTATAACAGAACTTTCAAAAAATTTACTAACACAGAATGAAATCTGAAAGTCTTACATTGCCCTCAAAAGTCCTACTCTACTATGGCTTTGGAAACCACTCTAATTCCCTACTTGATGTCTCTTCATTCATGATGCAACAGACTTATTTCAGGTTCTAGAATATGTCAAATACACTTTCTCCTAGGAACCTGTGCACATCTCTCTACCTGGGGTTTTCTTCTTGCTGAAGTTCACCAGACTTTCTCTCTCATTTTGCTCAGGTTTCTTCTGTCACCCCTATTATAGAAGTCTTATATCCAAAATGCCTGACATCTTGTTTAAAAGCTACTGGGTAATAGAACTAATAAAAAATGAAATAAAATACTCCTTGAATCGAATGAGAATGAAAACACAGCATAGCAAAACCTTTGGAACACAACAAAAGCAGTGTTGAGAGGGTAATTTATAGTAATATATCCCCAAATAAGAAAGAGCCAAAATCAATGCATTAAGACAACATCTCCAAGAATTAGAAAAAGACCAGCAAAGTAAGCCTACCATCACCAAAAGAAAATAATGAAGATTAGAGCATAAATAGATGAATTATAAAACTGTAAAACAATAGAAATAACCAACAATATAAGAAGCTGGTTCTTTGAAAGGCAGATCTAACAGGAAAACAAGGAGAAGATGCAAATAACACAAGCAGGAAATAATATGGGTGACATCATAACAGAACCAATGGAAATAAAAAGGATAATAACAGAATACTACGAAGAATTGTACTTGAAAATTTTTTGAAAATCTAGAAGAAATAGATACATTTTTAGCGAAACACAACCTACCTAACACAGAGTGAAATAGAAAACTTGAACAGACCTGTAATAAAAGAAGAAACTGATCAGGTAATTAGAAAACTTCCCCCCAAAATGTCTGGGGCTATATGGCTTTACTGGTGAATTCTACCAAACATTTTCAGAGAACTGACATCAAACTATTCCTGAAAATGATGGAAAATTCTCAAATACATCTTATGAAGCAAGCATAACCCTCATACCAAAACCAGACAAAGACATCTCTAAAAAAGAAAATTACAGACCAGTATCCCTTATGAACATGGTAGTGGTGGTAATGTCCTGTGGAATCAATTCGGACTCATAGTGACCCTGTATGGGATTTCTGAGGCTATAAATCTTTACAGGAGCCAGAAAACCTCATCTTTCTCCCAGGTTACCACTAATAGTTTCAAACTGCTGACTGAGACTAGCAGCCTGACTGGTAATCTCAGCAAAATCTTAGCCAACAGATTCATCGACAAATAAGAAAAATAATACATCATGATCAATGGGATTCATATGAGAGATGCAAGGATGGTTCAACATTAGAAAAACAATCAATGCTATACACCATAATAATAAAACAAAGGAAAAGAACCACATGTTCATGCCAATTGATGCAGAAAAGTCATTTGACAAAATCCAACATCCATTCCTGGTAAAAGTACTCAACAAAGTAGGAATTGAAGGAAAATTCCTCAGCATAATTAAGAGCATGTGTACAAATCCAACAGCAAGCATTACTTTCAATGGAGAGAAACTGAACTTTATCACCACCCTTATTCAATATTGTGTTGGAAGTCTTAGCTGCAGCTACAACGTGAAAAATGGAAAGTAAAGGGATCCAAATTGGTAAAGAAGAAGGAAAATACTCTCTATTTGCTGATAATATGATCATATACATAGAAAATGCCAAAGACACAGCAAAGAAATTGTTGGAACGCTTTGGAAGATTCAGAAAATTGGCAGGGTTCAAGATCAATACACAAAAATCAGTTAGACTCATCTATACTAATAAAAACAGCTCTGAAAATTAAATGTGGGAAACAATACCATTTACATAGCCACTGAAAAGATGCAATATTTAGGAATAAATGTAACTAGAGAAATAAAAACTTGGGACAAACAGGAGCTCTAAATCATGTCATAAATACACTATCAAATGTTACACACAAAAAAAGACAAAATAGATGATTTGAAATTGTAAAGCTAGATACTCACATATATTAAAAGATTTTGACAAAATAGCATACAGGGATCCCGCAGACTGGGAAAAATTTTTTGCAATGACATATCAGACAAGGAACTGATATTTAAACTACACAGAAAACTGCAATACCTTTACAAGAAAAAGACAACACAATAAAAAATGGGCAAAGGACCAAGGAATACATTCAGGCAGCCAACGAACATATGAAGAAATATTCTTGATCACCAGCCATTAGAGAGATACAGATCAAAACAACAATGAGATGTCATTTCACACCAGTATTAATAGCAAAGTTAAAAAAAAAAAAAATACTAGTGAGGGTGTGGAGATGCTTGGACCCTCCTACATGGGTGGCTGGTGGCACTGTGAATGATTCAATCACTCTGGAAAATGGTATAGTACTTCCTCTGAAAGTTGGAAATAAAAATACTGTATGACCCAGCAATCCCTCTATTTGGTATATAGCTACAAGAAATATGAACCAGGTCATGAGTAGATAGATATATGCACACAATGTTCATCGCAGCACTATTCATAATAGCAAAAAGATGGTAAAAACCTAAATGCCCATCAATGGCATAATGGATAAACAAACTTTGGTACATGCAACATTGAAAAATAATAATGAATTTGTTGAATACATCATAACATGGATGAATCTGGAGGATTCTGAGTTCTGCTGAGTGAATTTGTCGTTGTGAAGTGCCATTGAGTCGGTTCTGACCCATGGAGACCCTGAATAGAGTTTCTGAGGAGCAGCTGGTAAGCTTGAAACAGCTTTGCAGTCTGGCACATTTTCGCACAGTCCATACCAGGACTCAAGTGAACTTAGTCAATCACAAAAGGACAGATACTGCATGAGACCATTATTATAAAAACTTAAGCAAATGTTTTTATACAAAAAGAAACATTCTTTGATGGTTACCAGGGGTGGGAGACAAGGGAGAGTAATTCATTAGCTAGAGGGTAGACACATGTTAGTTTGAGTGATGAGGAGGGCAATTTACAAGAAAGGGGGGAGCAGTATACAAGAAAAGGGAGGCTGGCAGAAGAATGATGAAGATAGGTGAAGACACAGGGAGGTATGCATGAGCTAAAGGGGATAGAGGTAAATAGTGACAACTTTGGAACAACAGTTTCTGTGCATAGATATATGGACTGAGACATAGGCTGAATGGGTAAGGGAGGAAGAGTGATAAATGTATATATATAACCCACAAATAAGAGTTTGAAAAAGGATATTTGTACATGGGTATTTACTTTCCTGCCAGCAACTATGGATGTGGTGGAGCATACAGCAGGCAAAATGATGAAAAGTTCTTAGATATTATCAAACATCTTAAGGCAATGAATTGCTGGGCATGGGAGCTCAGGACAATTGTCTCAGGGGACACCATGGTCAATTGGCATATCAGTCAACCAAGACAACGTTCTGCCTCCTTCTTTGGTGAGTAGCATCTGGAATCTTAAAAGCTCATGAGTGGATGTCTGAGGTTCAGCAATTGGTTTCTCCATGTGAGGAAGAAAAAATGAGTGTTAAGGCTTGGACTCAATGAGTCCAATGGGCCAATGGAACCTGTGAACATCAGTCTCATGACTCTGAGATCAGAGAACTAGATGATGCTGGTTACCACTACCAATTTCTTTGAAAGGGTTTACATTAGAGGATCTCGATAGAGTGTGAGAAATTATGGGAAAAAATTCAAAATTATTAAGATAAAAGGAAAGACCAGGTTTACTGGTCAACTGAAGACTGGAAGAACCCGAGTCTATGGCTCTCAGCCAACCATCAGCTCTGGAAAGGAACTTACCCTTGTGACCCAATTTTCAGCAAAGCAGTAGATAGTTATATAAGAGATACAACGCTGGTAAGATATGCTCACCATGGAATGGTCATTCAAAATCAAAATGGCAACATTTAACTATGGACAAAATTGAGAAGGGATGGCACAATGGGTGGAATGCAAATAGGAACCAGGGGGAGGAAGTGGGATAACTGCTGCTGCGTGGAAGGGATTGAAACCATCCAATAATAATCAGAACATGGAATGTACATAGTATGACTATAGGAAATTTGAAATTCATCAAAAATGAAATGGGCTGCATAAAGTTAGATATCTTAGGCATTAGTGAGCTGAGTTGGACTGGTATTGGCCATGTTGAATCAACTGTCATATGGTTTATTGTGCTGGGAAATTGAAGAGGAATGGTGTCATATTCATTGTCAAAAAGAACACTTCAAGATCTATCTTAGAAGTACAATGCTGTCTGATTGGTAATATCCATATGCCTGTAAGGAAGAATAGTTAATAGGACAATTATTTAAATTTATACTCCAACCTCTGAAGTCAGTGATGATGAAATTGAAGATTCTATCATCCAGAATCTTGGTGTGACGCTGTAGGTTAATGTGCTGGGCTGCAAAACCTGTTTGAACTGCAAGGTCAGTGATTCAAGCATACCAACCATTCCTCAGAAACCCTATATAGAGTTGCTATAGGTTGAAACTGACTCAACGGCACTTAGCAACAACAATAACCTTCTTCAGTCTGAAACTGATCAAACATGAAATCAAGACACGTTGATAATTACTGGTGATTAGAATCTGAAGGTTGGAAACAAAGTAATTGGAAAGTAGGCTGTTGATAGAAATGGTACTGTCAAGATCACATGATAGAATTTTGCAAGACTAATGACTTCTTCATTGCAAATAACTTTTTCAACAACATAAGTGATGACTTTACACATGGGCCTCACCAGATGGGATCAACTGTACTGTATCTGTGGGCAGAGAAGGTGGAGAAGCTCAGTATCATCAGCCAAAACAAGGCCAAGGGCAGACTGAAAAACAAACCATCAATTGCTCATATGCAAGTTCATGCTGAAGAAAATTAAACTGCACAAACCATCGCAAGAACAGATTTGATGCATTAGACACTAATGACTGAAAACTAGACGAGTTGTGGAGTGATATCAAGAAAATCATATATTAAGCAAGAGAAAGATCATTAAAAAACACAGGAAAGGAAGAAAAGACCAAAATGGATGTCAGAAGAGACTCTGAACCTTGCTCTTAGAGAACAAGAGAAGCTAAAGCAACTGGAAGAAATGTAAGTAAAAAAACTGAGCAGAAAATTCCAAAGGGCATCTCAAGAAGACAAAGTCAAGTAGTATAATGAAATGTGCAAAGACCTATAGATAGAAAACCAAAAGTGAAGAACATGCTCAGCATTTCTCAAGCTGAAAGAAATGAAGAAAAATTCAAGCCTAAAGTTGCAATATTAAAGGATTTTAATGGCAAAATATCAAATGATGCAGGGAGCATCAAAAGAAGATGAAAGAAACACACAATCACTGTACCTGGTGTGGAACTGTGAGTTCATGCACTGGACTGCAAAGTTTGAACTACAAGATTGGCAGTTCAAGTTCACCAGCTACTCCTTGGAAACCCTACACAGGGTCACTATGGGGAGGAACCAATTCGACAGCACTTTAACAACAGCAACATATTAAAAATAATTGGTCAGTGCTCAACCCTTTCAAAAGATACCATATGATCAGAAGTTGTTGATAGTGAAGGAAGAAGCCCAAGCTGCACTGAAGGAATCAACAGATTACACACTGAAATGTTTCACGAACTGATGCAGCACTGGGGTCTTTCACTCATTTATGCCAAGAAATTTGGAAGACAGTAATTTGGCCAATAGATGGAAGAGATTCATATGTGTGCCTACTCCAAATAAAGACGGTCCATTGGAATGTGGAAATCACCAAACTACATCATTAATATCACATGTAAGTAAAATTCTGCAGAAGGTAATTTAAAAAATGGGTACAGCATGACAAATGGAGAAAATATTGAAGTTGTCAAAGACTTCATTATATTTGGATCCGCAATCATTGCTCATGGAAGCAGCAGTCAAGAACTAAACAGATGTACTGCATTAGGCAGATTTGCTGCAAAAAGCCCTTTCAAATGATCAAAGCAAAGATTCGTTTCAAGACTAAGATGCCTAATCCTAGTGCTGTTTTCAATAGCCTCATATCCATTTTAAAGTAAGACAATGAATAAGGAACAGTGTAAAAGAATGGATGTATTTGATTTATGATGTTGGCAAAGAATATTAAAAGTACCATGGATTGACAGAAGAATAAACAAATCTGTTTTAGAAGAAGTACAGCTGTAATAATGCTCCTTAGAAGGGAAGATGGTGAGAGGGACCAGTCTCTGGAGGATGTCATGATTGGTAAACTGATGGTGGTGCTGCTATGTGCCATCAGTTGGTTCTGACTTATAACGACTGTATAGGATTTCTGAGGCTGTAAATCTTTACAGGAGCAGAAAGCCTCATCTTTCTCCCTTGAGGCGTCTGGTGGATTCGGACTGCTGACTTGCAGTTAGCAGCCAAACATGTAGCCCACGATGTTCCCAGGGTAAAATGGAGTGTCAGTGAAAGAGAGGAAGACTCTGAACAAGATGGAGTGACACAGTGGCATCAATAATAGATTCAGTTATAACCACAATTGTGAGATTGGCACAGGACTTGGCAGTGTTTTCTTCTGTTATGCACAGGGTCGATATGAGCAGGAACCAACTGGATAATACCTAGCAACAACAACTCTTTTGGTGGCCATTTGCAATAATTTGTTTCTTGAATACATTTTAGTCATTTACTCTAAGCAATTATTTATTTTTTGTACTAAAATATTTAAAAATAGGTGTGATTAAATAGAATAATTTAAAAACTGGATTAGTTCAATTCAAAACATGGCAGTAAGTTTACTACAATTTTTTGAAAATGAAAAAAAAAAAAGGTGCCCTGCTATATGGAGACTTCCAACGAGATGGATTGGCAATGGCGGCAGCAATGGGCTCAAGCTTAACAATGGTGGTGATGATGACCCAGGACTAGACAGTGTTTCATTCTGTTGTGCATAAGATCACTATGGGTTGAAATCGACTTGATGGCACCTAACAACAACAGTATGTTGTGCATACTGAAAGGAATACAGAAACCCCTCAAAATTACTGTTTCTCAGGATGAGACCTGTCACTCTTCTCAAACTTCCACAAATAATTGATTAAAGAATCTGGGTATTTTAGAGCTTCTTGCAAGTGAACAAAAGACAGTCATGCTTAGAGTCTTGGTGACATTTAGTCAGTCTTTTAATGTGATTCTAACGGTTTGTATGTGTGAGAGAATTAACACTAAATTCATTATG
Organism: Chrysochloris asiatica; assembly: GCF_000296735.1. Classification (NCBI taxonomy): domain Eukaryota; kingdom Metazoa; phylum Chordata; class Mammalia; order Afrosoricida; family Chrysochloridae; genus Chrysochloris; species Chrysochloris asiatica. The sequence continues at coordinate 13,076,712 of NW_006408549.1, read as the reverse complement.
AAAACCCATTTACCACAGGGTTGACACCAGTAAAAGCCTGAGGCAGCTAGGGGAATTCTGGGATACAACATCTGTTTCAGCGAACATAACTCAGACATTCCAAATTCATGCTTGCTCATTGGTGCTTAATAGCTTCTTGAACAGCTCCTTTTCTCCTCAGGACATACATATTCAGACATAGAAAACCATAAAGGCCAAATGTCTTCTTTATCTCTTCCAGGCTTAGCTAGCTAAGAGGAAACTGTCAAGAGTCACAGCACTTGCCTACTTGAAAAGGAAATAACAAAAATGGTAAAAGAAAAAAAGGAACAAAGAGGAAAAAAGGAGCCACTTTACAGATCTGATTCATTGAGCATTTCCCCATCTATTTTGCTCCTTTTGAGGCAGAATTTTATGTATATTTTTAAAAGTATGTGTAATTTGAGCATACCTACTTTGTTATGATTTACTGGTAATAACTTTGCTGAAGTGTAAATGGCCTCACATACTAATTGGGTGTGCTTCCTGTGACATATGCAGATTGACTTCAAAACTAACATATGCTGTTAATACTCATAATAGATCAGCTTTGTCTGAAATATTTGTGCCCAAAATTACCATTTGGCATGTCTTCAAATTCAAATCCACCTTCTGCCCTGAGATGAAATTCAAAGATTTGTTTTCTGTTTTATATATTTTGAAGAGGCTGTTTTCACTGCTGCAGTACGGAGTTTTCAGTGTTTACATTATAATGACTATTTATGGGGGCTTAATATGTTGCTTGTTGCAAATCACATCCGACGGGAACTTGGCAAAGTGGCATAGAGATGTGGGACCACATTCAACTATATTTAACATAGTATCAGGCAGTTGATCTTTTTGAAAATCTATGGTGCTAAATAGTACTTAGCGTAATCGGAAATACTCTTTTGATCTGTAGTTTTGTAGAAGTAAAAATTGGTGTTGAGGCTTATAGTAACTTTGCAGAATTATGTTGTCAACAATTTATTAAGAGACTATCTAAAACCAACCTACTTGTTTTTGAATTGCGGTGCTGTGGGGTAAAGCACTGGACTGCAAAGTTGGTTTGAACAAGGTTGGTGATTCAAATTCACCAGCTGTATGTTGGAAACCCTATATAGGGTTGCTATGAGTCGGAACTGACTTAACAGCACTTACTTAACAACAGCAATCCTTTATGGACTGATACTTGATTTTTACTCAGTCTGTCTATTAGTACATCCTCCTGTGGTTGCATAAAAGATGCAGACAGCAAGTGAACAACGACAACAAAAAAAAACATAAGGAGATGCTAAACAGCAACAAAGTAGACAAAATGAAATGGTTGGTTTGTACTTGTAAGAACACTTTATAAAATTCATTTCCGGTTTCAAATACTGAGCTAAATTTAAAGTTTAATTAGCTAGATACACCTGGAGAGGTAGAAGAAGTAAGTAGCTCCTTCACCATTTCATAAACTTAAATTTTTTAAGGTTGAATTAATCTTCTGCCAATCCTGATGCAACGTTCTTCATATAATCCAGTTTCTCAGTATACAGATTTAGTAAGTATGGTGAAAGAACCTAACCCTGGCGCACACTTTTCCTGATTTTAAACCATTCAATATCCTCTTGTTCCATTCAAATGGCTGCCTCTCGAACTGTGTATACAGCTTGCTCATGAGTAAAACTAAGTGTTCTGAAACACCTATTCTTGGCAATGTTATCCATAGCTTGTTAGGATCCACACAGTCGAAAGCCTTTGTATAATCAATAAAGCACAGGTAAACATCTTTCTGGTATTCTTTGTTTTCATCCAACTTCAGTCTGTCGTCAGCAATGATATCCCTCATTCCCTGTCCTTGTCTGAATATGGCTTGAACCTGTGGCAGTTAGTTGCCAATATTCTGTTGCAGCTGTGTTAAAATGATCACGGCTTTAAATGATCACAAAATTTAACTTGCACGTGATATTCATGATATTATCTGAAGATTTCTGCATTTCGTTGGGTCACTTCTCTTTGGAATGGGCACAAATACGCATCTATTCCAATCAGGTGGCCAGGTAGCTGTCTTCCAAATATCTTGGCATTAATGAGTGAGTGTTTCCAGTGTTCATCAGTATGTTGAAAGATAGCAATCTGTATTCCATCAGTTCCTGGAACCTCATTCTTTGTTAATGCATTCAGTGTACTTGGACCTTCTTCCTTTAGAACCATTGGCTCTTGATCATATGCTGCTTCTTGGAATGGTTGAACATGGACAATCTCTTTCCAGTACACTGTCTCTGTGTATTCATTCCATCTTATGTTTATGTTTTCTGCATCATTTAACAGTGTGCCCATAGAATCCTTCAATATTGCAAGTTGAGGCTTACATTTTTTTTCAGTCCTTTCTGCTTGAAAATGCTGAGTGTATTCCTCCCTTTTGTTTTTCTAACTCAAGGTTTGGGCACATTTCAATATAATGCTAGACTTTGTCTTTTCAAGCTGCCTTTTGAAATTTCCTGTTCAGGTCTTCTATCTGATGAAGAGTAAATTTCAGAGTCTCTTCATTTTGGTCTTTTCCTTCTTTCTTGATTTTTTAAATGGTGTTTTGCTTTCTTCCTGTATGATGTTCTTGATGTCATCCCACCTCTCTTCTGGTGTTTGGTCATTAGTGTCTAATGTATCAGTTCTTGAGATTATATCTAAATTTAGGGATATGTTCATGGTCATATTTTGGTTCTCATGAACTTGTTTTACTTTTCTTTAGCTTCAGTCTGAATTTGTATGGGAGGGATTGATGGTCTGTTCCACAGTCTGCCTCTGGCCTAGTTTTGGCTAATGATATGGAGTATCCCCACCATTTCTTCCCACAGATGTAGTCCCTTTGATTTGTGTGTATTCTATCTATGTGGTCCATATATAAAGTCATTGTTTTTGTTATTTAAAAATGATATTTGAGATTCATAAGTCATTGGTCTTAGAAAATTCTATCATGAGATCTCTAGCTATATCACCAAGTCTATATTTTCCAACTACTGATCCTTCCTCTTTGTTTCCAACCTGTGCATTCCAAACACCAGTAATTATCAGTACCTCTTGATTGCATGTTTGGTCTATTTCAGACTGCAGAAGTTGAAATCTTCAATTTCATCATCACTGGCTGTAGTGGCAGTGTGTAAAATTTAATAATTGTGGTATTTACTGATCTTCCTATCACAGACAGCATTATACTTCAAAATAGATCTTGAAATGTTCCTTTTGATGATGGATGTGATGCCATTCATCTTTTATCTGTTATTCCTGGAATCATAATCATATGATTGTCAGATTTAAAATAGCCAGTACCAGTTCACTTGACCTCACTAGTGCTTAGGATAAGGTTTTCAGTGTTTGGAAAATATGGCCTTGGTGATAGAAATAGTGCTGGAGATTGCATGATAGAATTTTGCAGGATCAATGACTCCTTCATTGCAAATACCTTTTTAAGCAACATAAAAGATGACTACACAGAATACACAGAATCAGATGGAATACACAGAAATCAAATTAACTATATCCCTGCAAAGAGATGGTGGAAACACCCCATAGCATCAGTCAAAACAAGGCCAGGGGCAGACTGTGGAACAGACCATCAATTGCTCATTTGCAAATTCAAGCTGAAGCTGAAGAAAATTAAAACAAGCCCATGAGAGCCAAAATATGACCTTGAATATATCCCATCTGAATTTAGATCTGATTAACAGATTTGAGGCATCAGACACTAAAGACTGAAAACCAAAAGAGTTGTGGGAATGACTTATGGGAATGACATCAAGAGCATCATACAAGCAGAAAGTCAAAGTTCACTAAGAAGACAAGAAAGAAGGTAAAGACCAAAATGGAAGTCAGAAGAGACTCTGAAACTTGCTTTCCAGCACAGAGATGCTAAAGCAAATGGAAGAAGTCAGGAGGTAAAAGAGCTGAACAGAAAATTTCAAAGCTCAGCTTGAGAAGACAAAATCAAATACAACAAAATGTACAAAGACCTGGAGTTAGAAAACCAATAGGGAAGAACACGCTCAGCATTTCTCAAGGTGAGGGAGTTGAAGAAAATATTCAAACCTCAACTTGCAGTTTGAAGGATTCCATGGTCAAATTATTGAACGATGCAGAGAGCATCAAAAGAAGATGGGAGGTACACACAGAGTCACTATACCAAAAAAAATTCAATGTTTAACCATTTCAAGAGGTAGCATATAATCAAGAACCAATGATCGTGAAGGAAGAAGTCCAAGGTGCACTGAAGGCATTGCCAAAAATCAAGTCTCCAACAATTGATGGACCACAAATTGGAGTCTTTAGCAAACTGATGCATTGGAGGCAATCACTCATCTATGCCAAGAAATCTAGAAGACAACTACCTGGCCAACTGACTGGAAGAGATCTGTATTTGTGTCCATACCAAAGAGAGGTGACCCAATGGAATGGGGAAATCATTGGGCAATATCATTAATACCTCATGAGATTAAAGTTTTACTAAAGAGAATACACAAATAGCTGCAACCATACATTGACAGAACTTACAGAGGCTAAAGCCAGATTCAGAGGACAACATGGAACGAGGGAGGGATGTTATTGCTGATTTCAGATGAATCTTGGCTGAAAGCAGAGACTAACAGAAAGATGTTTACCTGTGCTTTATTGACTATTCAAAGGCTTTTGATTGTGTGGACCATGACAAGTTATGGGTAACGTTTGAAGTATGAGTATTCTGGAACACTTAATTGTGCTCATGAGGAATCTGTAGCAATCTGAACCAAGAGACAATTGTTTGAATATAACAAGAGAATACCGAATGTTTAAAATTAAGAAAGGTTTGCACCAGGGTTGTATTCTTTTACCATTCTTACTCAATCTGTATGCTGAGCAAATAATCTGAGAAACTGGATTATATGAAGAAAAATGTGGCATCAGGATTGGAGGAAGACTCATTAACAACCTGCGATATGCAGATGATACAACCTTGCTTGCTCAAAATGAAGAGGACTTAAATACTTACTGATGAAGATCAAAGACCACAGCCTTCAGTATAGGTTGCATCTCAATAAAAAGAAAACAAAAACCCTCACCACTGGACCAATAAACAACATCCATGTAAATGGAGAAATGATTGAAGTTGTCAAACACTTCATTTTGCTCGATTACCATCAACAATTCACGGTAGTATCAGCCGAGAAATCAAACGACATTTGCATTGGGGAAATCTGCTGCACAAGACCCCTTTAAAGTATTGAAAAGCAAAGATGCCAGCTTGAGGACTAAGAAATGTCTGCACAAGACCCTTTAAAGTATAGACGAGTAAAGATGTCAGCTTTAGGACTAAGGTACAACTGACTCAGGCCATGATATTTTCAATGACCTCATATGCATGTGAAAGTTGGGCAGTGACTAAGGAAGACCATAGAAGAACTGATGTATTTAAGTTACGGTGTTGGAGGATAACACTTAAAGTACCATGGACCTCCAAAAGAACAAACAGATCTGTGGTGAAAGAAGTACAGCCAGAGTGCTCCTTAGAAGCCAGGATGGCCAAACTTTGTCTCCCCTACATCAGACATATTATCAAGAGGGACCAGTATCTGGAGAAGGATATCATGTTTATAAAGTGGAAGGTCAGAGAAACAGAGGAAGATCCCCTGATGAAATGGATTGATACAGTGGAAGCAGTGATGGGCTCAGGCATAGTAATGATTGTGAGGTTGGCCCAGGACCAGGCAGTGTTTCGTTCTGATGTGCATCAGGTTGCTATGAGTCGGTACTGACTCAATGATACCTAACAACAACAACAGGTGCCTAGGATGTGGATCTTTATGTCCCTTTCATTTTTAACAACTTCCAAATTTCCTGGATTCATACTTCCTAACATTTCTTGTTCTGATTATTAATGGATGTTTATAGATGCTTGTACTCATTTTGAGTTGTGCCCCATTAGAAAATGAAGGCCCTGAAAGTTTTACTCCATTTGTGTAATTAAGGTCAACTGTACTTTGAGGAGGCAGCTCTTCCCCAGTCGTATTTTGAGTCACTTCTAACCTGAGGAGCTCATCTTCTGGCATGATATTTGACAATATTCTGTTGTTATCTGACAGTGTTCCACTGCTAGTCATAAGGTTTATCAGTGGCTAAACATTCAGATATACTTTCCTCTCTTTCCTAGTCTGGCTTAGTCTGGAAGCTCAGCTGAAACCTATTCAGCATAACCGACCCTGCTGGTATTTAAAATTCCTGTAGCAGAGCTTCCAGCTTCACAGCAACAAGTAAGTCACCACAGTACAACAAACTGACAGGTATGTTGCTATAGTGTGGAACAAGTTTTAGAGGAACTTACAAACTAAGAAGGGCTCAGAAGAAAGACATTGCAATTGAGTGCTGAAAATTAGTTAACAAAATCTGTGAATCACAATGATCTGATTCCTTATTGAGCTTGAATATTGCAACTAAACAGTATTTCATTCAGTTGTGCCTGTGATCCCTATGAGTTAGGGCCAGCATAAATTGGGGGCAACTAAACACCAGCTAAGGAGCTCTGGTAGCATAGTGGTTACGAATCAGGCTGTGAACCACAAGGTCAGCAGTTCAAAACTACCAGCTGTTCCGTGGGAGAAAGATGAGGCTTTCTGCTCCCGTAAAGATTTACATACAGTCTTGGAAACCCTGTACAGGGTCGCTATGAGTTGGAAGCGACTCCACGGCACTTAACCGCCACCACCAAACACCAGCTAACAACAACAACTTGATCACTATAATGATTACAAATAAAATTATATGTACAATAGCACCTACTGCTGGAATTTACCTTCAAAGGATACAATTTATTTGTTGAAAATAACATTGTTGGAGGAAGTAGTTTGCTGTGGCTGCTTTTTATGCTTGCACATTTTGCTGAGTGTGTAAACTGTAAGGTATGTAAGATTCCCTGATGTTAAACAGTATATACAGTCACATGTGCCAGTAAGCAAGTCAGGACACCTCAGGGTGACCAATTATAGCTGCTCATTCCCTGATGGAAGAGGCTGGCTTGTTTGCTACTTGCTTAGGAAGGATTAGTCCCTTGGATCTGGGTTCCTCAGCGGCTGTACATTGTTTTTGTAAATCTATCTAGGCTCATGGTGTTACCGGTGTTACTTGGGGACGCAGATCTGGTGCCACTATTAGGGTGCTCCTGCTGTTGGCTGTGCTGTCTCTTCTACCCTCAAAAATCTATGAATGATGGCAGGAGAATTCCTTTTCTTTGTTTATGAGTCTGGGGTTCTTACTTGACAAATATATTTTGAAAGATTCTCAGGAAAGTTGAATTGGATCCAAATTATTTTAAAATAGTGTATTCAGAAACAAAATGGAGCCCTGGTGTGGCGCTGTGGGTTAATGCCCTAGACTGCAAAGTTGGTTTGAACCGTAAGGTCAGAGGTTTAAGCTCACCGCCTTGGAAATCTTATACAGGGTCTCTGTAGGTTGGAAATGACTCGATGGCACTCAACAACAACAGGAAACAAAATATATTACATAATGGAAAAATTTACTTAAATAACAATATAGATATTATCCTTATTTGTTCTTTTTTGTGTTTAAAACATCTATTATTACAATCAGATTTAAAATGTTTTCCACTTATTTGTGCTCAGTATGTACATTTCTGTCTTTTGTTTCAACAGCCGTATGAGGTCATTGCTATTACACCATTTTTTACACATGGAAATTTAGGCTTGGCATATGGCGCTGTGGGTTAGTGCGCCAAACTGCAAAACTGGTTGAACTACAAAGTTGGTGGTTCAAGCTCACCAGCTGCTCCTTGGAAATCCTATACAGGGTTGCTATGGGTTGGAACTGACTTGACAGCACTTAACAACAACAAAAACAAGTTTAACAAGCTGCCCATCAAATGGCTTTTGAACCCAGGTAGATCTAACTGTTCCACTGTTATTTATACGGTCTTCAGTGACTAAATATTCAGTGTGTCTTTCCTTCTTCCGAGTCTGTCTTCATCTGGAAACCCAGCTGAGATTTATCTACCATGGATGACCCTGCTAGTATTTAAAATATCTGAGGCATAGCTTCCAGAATCACAACTACATGCAAGCCACCACAGTACGGGAAACTGACTGATAAGTGATAGTCTAACTCTCAATCTAGTGCTTCCAGCATCTAAATTCAGCTGTTGAAGGCTAATGGCTGCTTTACGTATATTCCAATTAGTTTTCTTTCTTTATTTTTTTAATTGTATATTGAGAGGTTTACAGAGCATACCAGTTTTCCATTCAGCTATTTATACACATTTTGTTTCATGTCATTAATTGTAATCCCCACAGTGTAACATCACTCATTCCACTTCCTCCTTATATTTCTAGTGTCCATTCCTCATTTCCTAACACTTCTGAACTGTAACCTTGAGTAAACTCTGCCCTTTTGACTTCAAATGGTTAATTACACAAAGTTGTGCATAGCTCGTAAGTGTTTTGTTGTTGTTGTTATTGTTGTGTGCCGTGGAGTCGGTTCCGACTCATAGCGACCCTGCCTAGGGTTTCCGAGGCTGTAAATCTTTACGGCAGCAGAAAGCCTCATCTTTCTCCCGCGGTGGTTTCGACCGAAGACTGGCAGACCGATTCGTAACCACTACACTACCAGAGCTCCTTCCCCTTATAAATCATATAGTTTTATTTTCTGGTATCTATTTTATGTGACACAACATTTATTCTTGAAAGCACAGTCTTCTACAACCAGAGGTGGCTGTTTTCATCATATCACACCGTCCTTTTGAGATAAAAACCAGGATTTTAAGTTATAACTTGAGTCTTATTTGAATGTCATGGAATTTGGACCATTTCTAATCAATAATGTAAGATTTTTAAAAACAAAGCTGATTGTTCATCCCAGTAAATAACTACATATTTCAATAAAGATTGAAATTATTTTAAATTAACGAATGCAGAGTAGATTCAATTTACTTTATTTTTAATACATCAGTACGTAGTTTTGCCAGACTAGTTGACGCTATAGATTCATTAGTAGAATCTAGGTTAAATGAAGGACCGGACGGCCTGGGGTAGATGAAGTGCAATAATCCTGTTACACAGACTTGATATTTTATGTTCAGTTTTTTTGCTTTTTTCAATTCCTAATGCCGCTGGCTGGATCTGCTATAATGACATAGCTACAATAAATAAAGTAAAAACAGCTGACTCTACTAAGTCAGCCTGATTAAATTTATAAAACTTCACTTATTGCTAAGTCTTCTAAATGCATACAGATAATGAATACATGATTGAACATCTATGGGCGCATTGTAATAGTTAGTGCAAAACGTTACAAAATAAAAGTAGACCCTAAAATGTACTGTGGGAAATGTTGTTGTTGTTAAGTGCCATAGAGTCGATTCCGACCCATAGCGACTCTGAGTAGGGTTTCCCAGAACCAGCTGGTGAGCTTGATCGCCACCCTTGCAGTTCAAATGATTTTGTAGTCTGGCTCATTAATCTATACCACACTGTGGAAAACAGCAGAGGGCAATTCCTCGACACTTCCAAATGTTGCTTTAGAGAATCTTTACCTTCTATACTCTAAATGGGTAACTTCTGAGCAGTTTTATTTGCTAAACTATGTCTAAGAGCGATAAATGGGAGTTCTAGTTCTAAAGAATGGATTATGACTCAGAGCACAGAATGCAGCCTAGGTAAACCTGGTGGATTAAGTCTAATTGTTCAAGTATAGACTGTGGGGAGTGAAGAAAGAAAAATATTCAGGTTAAATACTTCACAACATTTACAGGCTTTTTTCATTTAAAAAATTATGAAATTTTGTGTGAGGAGAAAGATTTATTTATGATATCAAATTACATTTTTAAAAACGTTAACAACACCACAAACATCACAAAATCCAGAAAAAAAATAGATTTTTATTCAATTAACTTCTGGATGCACTTCTGTAACATATTTGTAACATTCTGTAACATATTTTCCTTATATATTTTTCCTACATATTCTTAGATCACCTCTTCACAAAACTATTTAACATTTTTTTTATAGAGGGAATAGAAAGAAAGTGTAATATTTATTTTAATATGGTGGATTAATTTTAAAAAAATGTTTATACTGATAATTTTGAAACTCTTCCAGATTCTCAATTTGTTATTTGTAAACATTTACAGTAATTGTCAAAATTGTAGAAACCTCTACCAAAATTTCTTTTTCTTTTTACCTTTACCTCTTTGGGGAATTTCAAGTTTTATTACCCAAAGACTATTTGGTCTTTGAATTGGCGATTTGACAGTTTGTTGATTGATTATGTCATCAGTTAGTGTTGTTGTTAAGTGCCATCTTTTAAGTTCTGATTCATAGAGTATAGACTGTAAATCTCTGCAGGAGCAGAAAGCCTCATATTTCTCCCGCAGAGTGGCTGGTGGGCTTGAATTGCCAACCTTGTGGTTTGAAGTCCAGTGCTTATTCTCAGTATTGTTGTTGTTAACTGCCTTCAAGCCAGTTCCAACTCTGAGGAGTATAGGATTTCTGAGGAGTGTGTGTTGGGTTTGAACCACAAAGTCAGCCACAGCAGGACTTGGTTTGTCCCAGTATTCTAGCATAATTGCTTCTCTTTATTAACTGAATTTTAAAACTAACCAAGATTCATTCATTACTTTTGGTATGTTATGAGTTTTTTGTTGTGATGCAATTAATTTCTCATTATAGAATCATTTTATTGATTTCACTGTATATCATTTTTTATTCTATGTCTTATTCTGTTAATTTTAACTTAATATGTACATTGTAAAATAGAGAAAATACACAACCAAATCAGTATTTTGTAATTTCCACTTGTTTTATTGAAACTTTCCAAAACATCTTAGCAAATTTCATTTAATGTGGTATAAGCCCAGCCTTTTCTGAGCCAGATTCCCAAAACATGGCCACAGTATTGCTGAGACAATGTTTGCAAGGTAAAACGTGAATGAGCAGAGGCACAGTTAGAATGGAAAGAGATACCAGTCTTAACTAATTGAGATTACAATGCTTTATTTTTGTGTCACAAAAATATTCAATCACGTAAGCACATTTCTAAAGTCTCTCCCAGGGCTGTTGAAATGATGCGTGCAGGTGAGAGGCCTGAAGCTTCAGCTTGGTTACCTCCTGGTGCAATGGTTAAACTTTCCCTGTTAACTCACCCAGCAGCTTGGCCAGAGAAGGACATGGGCGTCTGCTTCTGTAAAGATTATGAAGTAGAAAACACTGTGAAGCAGTTCTACTCTCTCATATGATGCCACTGTAAGCTAAACTCAACTCGGTGGCTGCTAACAACAATAACAAGCTTCCTGGGAAAAGGGCCTCTACCTATCTGAAGAGATCAGCCATGATCAATTTTTAGAGCATACAAGCTCTCACTCTGCAGATGGCTTTCCTGATAAAACTTTCTAGAACCTTAGCCTTACAAGGACAGAGATGGGCTAAGAAGTGTGACCATCATCCACGTATGGTTCAGATTTGAAGGCTCAGAAGAGTGAGAACTTGAGTTTAACTTTCTCTTCTGTTCCTACTGAATAAACAAACCAACAGTGCCAAGAAATTTTAAAAAATACAAGTGAGTAAATCACTCCCCAAAGCGCCTTTGGTTCTTTGCACAGATAGCCTGAAGGTCACTACTGAAAGCAGCCTCAGAATTGGGTAACTCTAAAGTCTAAGGGGTAAAAATTTCTAATCTTACCTAGATTATCTATAGTAGGGGAGGTTCTTGGTTAATTCTTGAAAAATCTATCGTTTCAGTTTCATTGAAACCATTGCAGGCCTTGTAGAATCATACGACAGAGAAGAGGGAAGAGGTCTGCACTAGGACTTGAACACAGATCACAGTAATCAACAATGTCAATCTGCCTGAAAGTGAGGGGTTTCCTAGGATGTGGTTCTCAGGGCTAAAACATTATGTTGTTGTTAAGTGCCATTGAGTTGATTTGACCCATAGCAATCCTATATAGGGTTTCCGAGGAGCAGTTGGTTAGCAGTTGGTTAACTGCCGACCTTGCAGTTCAAATGGCTTCACAGTTTGGTGCTTTAACCCACAGCGCCATACCAGGACTCTACAATGATATAGGGACCATGTATAGGGTTTCTGAGAGGAGCTGGTAGGTTTGCTGTCTAGTGCTTATCCTATAGTTTCACACTCCTCCAAATCAGGAAGCTTGATCTTCTAAATGTAATCTTATATTACAATGCTTCCTAGAAATCATATCATAGGCTTTGGAGCCAGTTAAGCTTACTTTGGACCCAATCACTAGTCGTAGATCTTGGCTAAATGGCTTAATCTTCCTGAGTCTCATTTGTAAATTTGAGTTGATAATGCCTATATTATAGAATTTCTGTGAGGAGTAAATGACCTGCCAAATGCAAAATGTCTAGTACAGGGTCTGATACATAGCAACAGTTCAGAAATGATGCCTCTCATCTATATTATTTGCAGCAGCAGCAGTGCAGGAATCAGAACTGGTATGTTGACCATCCTAGCAGCAGGTAAGAGAAGGGTGGTATTTTCAGCCAGAACAACAAAAAAATCACACCAAGATCTTTGAGAACATGAACATCAAGAAGTGTTGGAGAACATGTCCGAGCTCTAAGAAACTGGGAAGAATCAGGTGGATTAAAAACAGCCCCTGTCAGTGGGCTGGTTTCACAGTAGCACAATAGCTCTCATGGAATTAAAAATGCAAGTAGGAAGCCCCGGGAGATTCAAATGTTGATGTTTGTAAAAGAAATTTACAAGTAATGAACATTAAGTAGCCTGGTTTACACCTGGCAGCCAGTAAGTAAGTGGGTACTTCAGGTTTACCGTAAATAAAAGGCTGTGTGCAGGGGTGTATATGTGGCACTGTAGGATCAGCACCTGACTGGGAATCACAAGGTTGACAGTTCAAGTTCACTGGCTGCGTCTCGGAAACCCTATGTAGGGTCAATATGTGTTGGAATTGACTTGATGGCACTTAACAACAACACATCTGACCCAATATCAGCCTTGTAAGGTTATATGGGCACTCCTGGAGCCTGGAGACATGTGAACCAATTACCCAGGTGCCTTATGCCAGGCCCACAGGAATGTCCCTTAGCCAAATTTTTTTGTGAGCCCATCTATTCTGTATTGCTCTTTTGGGTACAAAAATCTCTGGGATATTCTCCCAAAAGAGAATACTGAGTTGAAACAGCCAATTTGCAGTGATCAGCTGAATGAGAAGACCCAAGTGGAAGCTGGAGCCCTAAGGTACGTGAGAGGGGAAAGGATCAAGGGTAGTGGTAGGTAACACTGCCAGGACTGAGCGACTTGCTATAAACACCTCAAGGGCAAAAGCTGTGATTTCTTTGTTATCCCACTTCGTGGCAGACATCAAAAGAGGGCAATACTCTTTGCTTCTGCTGTGCTATAACGTAGATGGTTAGCTGGGAAAATGAGATTTCACTTTTGTTGGACGAATTCATGAGATTATCAAGAACAGTGACTCCTCAGGACTCCAGAATATGTGTTTAGACAAAGGAAGAATTTTCTGGTTTAACCGTGGGAGCAATTCTGGAATATAGCAGGACAATTAGGAGAGCAATACAATTAGGAGAGCAATTGTTGTTAGTTGCTAACAACTCAGCCTCTACTCATGGCAACCTTATGTATAAAAGAATAAAATGTTCTCCAGGTTTGTGCCATCTTAAGGATTATTGGTATATTTGAGTTCATTGTTCTTGCTATTGGGCAGTGTCCTCTAACCTAGAGGGCTCATCTTCCAGCATTGTATCAATATTCTGTTGTGTAACATAAGTTTATTATTGGCTGATTTTAGGAAGTAGATTTCCAGACCTTTCTTCCTAGTCTGTCTTACTCTGTAAATTCCACTGAAACCTGTCCACCATGGGTGAGCCTGCTGCTTTGAAACACAAGTGGCATAGCTTCCAGAATCATAGCAACATACAAGCCACCACAAATTGCAGACAGATGGTGGGTGAATAGTGATGTTATTATTAAGTGCTGTCAAGTCAGTTCTGAGTCAGAGCAACCCTGTATAGGGTTTCCAAGGAGGGGCTGGTGGGTTTCAATTGCTCACCTTGCGGATAGACAATCCGTTTTTTCAAGGGAGCAATGATCATCCTTACTGAATTGTATCTACTGGTGTTGGGACTTCTAGATAAGCATGTTGTTGTTGTTAAGTGCCATCCAGTTGATTCTGACCCATAGCGACCCTGTATAGGGTTTTCAAGGAGCAGCTAGTGAGCTTGAACCATCGACCTTGCAGTTCAAATGACTTTGCAGTCTGACACATTAGCCCACAGCACCACATAAGCATACTTTTGGCAAAACTGAGGTGACCATTTGAGTCAGAGAGAGCTGAGAACTTTGAAAGAACAGCGTTCCCAAAGCCTTTGGGAAAATATATGTTCACAGTGAACCTACTAATTTCTAGACCTCAAGAAGGACAAAAATAATTCATGGTTGTTTCTGCTCATCTACAGTTCCCTCAAATATCTAGCACAGTGGCAGGTTTGAAGGACAGGCTCAGTATTCAATGACTAAATAAATAGACTATTGAAAAAATGAGAACCCCAATCTTCAAATGCCTTAGGTGACCTCAGGGGCAATTTCTGTTCAATATCAACTTATCAGAAAATTGGAGGACAATATATTATTTTTAGAAAGCAGAAGAGATTTACATCCTCTTTTGAAAAGCAAACAAAATTTCTTAGTTGCAAGAATTACTAACCCAATGAAATTGCTTGTCATTAGCAATTGCATGGATTGAGAAGTTAAGAGTGTTTCACTTGAATTCTGGCCGATCCTGGGAAGCCTTGTATCTTAAACCATGAAGAAGCAATTGCTGGTGCGTTGGTGCATATAGGATAGCAAAATAGGTGGTTGACATATGGGAGTGGGGGGTCGCAAAACTTTAAAATGGGAAAACTTCACTTACTATTTTGTCATTTTTTTCAAAATGATGCTATCTGAAACTTTAAGAGTAAAGTAAACCTTTTTGTTCAGTGTAACTTCCCTGTTATGTTTTATGAGAGCTCTAAAGGAATATAATATTTTTCTCCCTTAGAGAAAGAAGCAATCTTTCTCTAAGGGAGAATTAATATATAAATAAATTAATATAATCTATCAGCTTTAACATTAGTCACCTTTGGCACATCATGTAGCAAATCACCTGCTAAAAATTTGCATGTGGAGCACTAGTACAATCCATAAAATCCTCTTAAGGAAAAAATAAAAGCTTAAAAGAAACAACCCAAGGCATAACATGCAAAACCACTTTTCAATAATCAAAGAATTATTGCAAACTTGGCTGACAATCCGGTAATAAACGACCTTCACTGTTGTTCAGAAACTAGATGCTTTATGAACACAACACATTCCACATTGCCTAAAACTCAGAATGGAAGATTGAGTCTGTTTTTTGTCCAGCAAGGGAATGAAACTTGGCTTTTCACTTACTTCCCAGGCCCTGAAACATGCCCCCAGTAAAACAGTTGACCTTCCTGTGTTTACATCATAGAACTGAAACCCTAACCTGATTAATAAAGTTCAAAAAAACAAAAAAAAAATAGCTTCAGTTGCATCAATTTAGTTTGCATATACTACCTAAGCTAGAGAAATCTAGATAGCCTGGCCTATATATTTCATTGAATTCAAGTTGACCACAATTTCCAAATATGTAGTCCCCTGATTTTGTTTTTAAGTGGTTAGAAAATCCACCCTTAATCCTACTTAAATACTGTTTTGTATAAAGATGGAAAGCATTAAATAGATTAGAACACCACTATGAAACCACTGTTTTCTATTGTTAATTTCAAGAATTCAATACCAATGTCTCTTGTCTATGATTGCGGCACTCATGGAAGCTCACTCAATAACTGAGCCATCGTGTTATATACTAAACAATATAACTTGACATTACTCTTAAGTTTTGGAAGGTCTAGGCAAAGTTTTGTGGTGAAAATATACACAGCACACCATTCTCCACTACATTAACCTCTGCATTCACAATTCAGTGGAATTGATAACTTTCTTCATATTGTCCCACCATTAGGATCCTTTTACAGAATATTGCTCCACAACTCACATAAAGTCAGTGCCCCTTTAGTTTCTTTCTATTTGTTGATTTCATATTAGTGTCATCATATAATATTGGTCCATTAGCCACTGACTAACGTCACTTTTTTGTTGTTGTCAAGTGCCCTTGACTCAATTCCAACTCACAGTGACCCTATATAGGGTTTCCAAGGGGCAACTGGTGGGTTGGAACCACCGACCAGGCAGTTCACAGTCCAGTGCTAATCCTACAGCTCCACACCAGGAGTCTTTACTTTATGTATTATAATGTTGTCAAGGTTCATTCACATTGTGGCATGCATCAGAACTTCATTTCTCTTTAAATCTGCATAATATTCCATTGTATGCATGTATTTATCCATAACTTCTGTTTATGGGTGTTTTAGCTGTTTCTTCCTTTTAACTGGAGTCCTGGTGCGGCGCTATGGGTTAATGCGCCAGACTGCAAGGCCATTTGAACAGCAAGGTTGGCAGTTCAAGCTCACCAGCTGCTCCTAGGAAACCCTACACGAGGTCGCTATGGGTCAGGATCGACTTGACGACACTTAACAACACCTTTTAACTATTATGAAAAAATGCTGTAATGAGCACTAGTGTACAGATTTCTGTTTTTGCCTTCACTTCTGGGTATATACCTAGGGTTGAGATTGTGGGGTCAAATGTAGTTTCTGTAGAATTTGGCTACACTGTGGACTAATGTGCTGGACTGCAAGGTCAGTTTGAACCACAAGGTACGCAGTTCAAGCTCATCAGCCGCTTCTTGGAAACCCTATACAGGGTTGTTATGAGTCAGAACTAACTCGATGGCACTTAACAACAACAACAAAATTCTTTAGTTCCTCATTTATAGATTTTCCTAGGGTTTGTTGTTAAATGCCGTTTAGTCAAATCCGACCCATAGCGACCCTGTATGGGGTTTCCAAGGAGCAGCTGGTGAGCTTGAACCATCGACCTTGTAGTTCAAACGACTTTACAGTCTGATGCATTAGCCCACAATTTCATACCAGGACTCCTTTCCTAGGGTGGTTGTTGGTGGTTATGTGCCGTGGAGTCGGTTCTGAATCATAGCGACCCTGTATAGGGTTTCTGAGGCTGTAAATCTTTACGAGAGCAGAAAGCTTCATCTTTCTCCCACTGAACAGCTGGTAGTTTAGAACTGCTGAACTTACAGTTTCCTAGGGTAGGTTCATGAAATTATTATTTGTAGGAGATTCCCACATATTCGTGGACAACCCATCCAATATCTTAGTCTTAAAGATTCTTCTCTTCTTACTATGCTTCCAACCTTGTCTTGGTTTAACTTTTTATCCTTTTTGTCTTATTGACAGTCCACAGAGGAAAATCACAGTTTTGTGTATTGTTATTATTATAAGGGTGGATTCAGTTAAACCAGCTTAATTTCAGAGTGATTGACAAAGTCCTTCCCTGCCACAGGTCAGCTCCTTCCATACCTCAAAATAGCAATTCCACACCCTCAGTACTTTCTTTGGACCACCTTCCCCACCCCTGCCAACCCTTTCATTTAATGTTCTTTACTGTTACGAGTCGGACTGCCAACTGCAAGGTCAGAAGTTCGAAACTACCAGTGGTTCCCCTGGAGAAAGATGAGGTGTTCTGCTCCGGTAAAGCTTTACAGCCTCGGAAACCCTGTGCAGGGTCACTATGAGTTGGAACCGACTCCACAGTACTTAACAACAACAACAACTGTTACTTGAAAACAGAAAAAAAATTCCTGGCCACCAGGCTTCACTTCACTATGCACAACTTGCTTCCATTGTGAAAGAGAAAGCTGTTTTCCCTTGTCTTGCCTGTGCTCCTGATCCCACTCCAGGTAATTTTCCCAGGAATCAATCCACTATCATCCTCTCTATTTGCATGGCTTCAGTTTTATTCACACTCATGTTTTCTTTCTGATTGCTTTAAGACATGCTCAACTTTTTCTGATTACTTTTTTAAAAGTTTTCTGTTTGCATTTTACGTGAATAATTAGAACAAACAAAAGCATCCCAGGAACCACTTTTTACTAAATCTCTCTTTAAATTCAAACCCTATGGAAGATTTTAATATATTCATCTTCCTTCTCATTTCCAGTTTAAGTCTCTTCTATTAGAATTTCTTTGTATGATTTGCCTGACACCTTTTGACCAGATGCTACCTATTATTATAATTGCTAAATCCCATGAATAGTCTTAATATTATATCTTAGAAAATTTTCATGCAGTGTTAGAAATATTAACTTTCTTGGAATGTCTCATTTGGAGTTTATGATGCCAGGTTCATATATATATATTGTTGTTGTTGTTGTGTGCCGTGGAGTCAGTTCC
>NW_006408549.1:13053990-13058116 GCF_000296735.1 Chrysochloris asiatica | reverse complement strand
CCTTTATAGGGTTTTTGAGGCTATAAATCTTTACAAGAGCAGAAAGCCTCATCTTTTTCCCAAGGAAAGGCTGGTAGTTTCAAACTGATGTGTCATATGGAATCTTTTTGTTATTGTTGCTATTGTTGTTGTTTAAGGCTCACAAAGTTGGTTCCAACTCATAGTGACCCTGTTTAAGGCTTTGGAGGAGGAGTTGGTGGGTTTGAAACACAGACTTTGTAGTTAGTATATATGTGTATATATATATACACACACACACACACAATAGCACACAAGCCACTACAGTATGACAAACTAACAGCTGAGCATATACTCATCTGTCAGCTTGTCGTACTGTGGTAGCTTGTATGTTACTGTAATGCTGGAAGCTATTCACTAGTATTTTAAATACCATTAATAAATTGAAATGGACTAGTATTTGCCATTTTGAATCAGACAGTCATATGGTTTAACAAGACCTTCAACTGGTCTAAAAGTGATGAGTTCTCATCTCTCTCCTCTTTGTACATTCCTCATCCTGGTTAATTGTACCACTGTTTATTTAGCTGCTCATACTAGAAATCATTCAATCAGTCCTATAATTTTCTCTATCACACACCAATAACCAGAAAATACAAATTCCTACTAATTCTATTTCTCCTATCTATCTCAAATCCACTCCTTTCTACCTTAGTATGCCTATTGTCCTAGTTCAAGCCATTATCCTTTCACATAGAGCCCACTACAACCACCTCCTGTCACTCTGCCCCCCTACCCTTGAACTATTATTTTTTGTAATCTATATATAAAAATTTGATCATAATACTTTCCTGTTTAAAACCCTTCACTGACCCCTACAGGGTAAAACCCAAACTCCTTTGTGCATCTATATGGTTTTCAGTGATTTGATGGTAGCTTACCTTTGCAACTATATTACTTTTTATCCTAGTGTAAGAATTATATTTTCTCCCTTTTGCAACCTGGGCATATTTTAGTGTTTTCCCTTCTCCAAAAGTCCTCAATCTGCATCTAGAATAAAAGGTGTATTTTTACACTAGTGGTAGAAACATTAGGCTGGGAGTACAGATGAAATTTTACAGAATGAATGTTATTGTTGTTATTTTATGAAAGGTATACTAAGACAATTCATTGTGTTTTACTAAAGTATCTTCTCTACCCTGTAGAGAAAGCCTATGTGCAGGAAGAAGAATTAGTCATAGATGCAAAACAAAGCAGAGATAAGACAAATGGAGAGAAAGATGAAGAGACAGAGTTCTAATACAAGTTCTATCTCTGAATTCCATTGTCCCAAAGGAGCTTTGGTAGCATAGTGGTTACAAATCGGGCTGCGAACATTAAGGTCAGCAGTTCTAAACTACCAGCTGTTCCGCAGGAGAAAGATGAGGCTTTCTGCTTCCAGAAACCCTATACATGGTCACTATGAGTCAGAACTGACTTCATAGCACATAACCACCATCATCAAAGGTCACCCCTGCCTTTTTATAGTTTGATTATTTAAGCCAACAGATTTCCCTTCTTTGCTTCAGTTCAGTTGAGCTACATTTCTGTTATTTGCAACTGAAGGGGAACAGACACATAGAGTCAGTCACCTCAGCCCCCATATATGCTTTCAATGCAGATGATACAACTTTGCTTGCTGAAAGTGAAGAGGACTTACAATACTTACTGATGAAGATCAAAGACCACATCCTTCGGTATGGATTGCATCTCAATGTAAAAAAAACAAAAATCCTCACCACTGAACCAATAAACAACATTTTTATCAACGAAGAAAATATTGAAGTTGTCAAGGGCTTCATTCTTCTTGGATCAACTATGGAAGCAGCAGTCAAGAGATCAAACAACACATTGCATTAGGCAAATCTGCTGTGCAAGACCTTTTTAAAGTGTTGAAAAGCAAAGATGTGGACTAAGGTGTGCCTAACCTAAGCCATGGTATTTTCAAAAACCTCATACGTATGCAAAAGCTGGACAGTGAATGAGGAAGACCATAGAAGAATTGATGCATTTGAGTTATGGTGTTGGAGGAGAACATTGAAAGTGTCATGGGCTGCCAAAAGAACAAACAGATCTGTGTTGGAAGAAGTGCAGCCAGAGTACTCCTTGGAGGCCAGGATGGCCAAACTTCATCCCTCATACTTTGGACATATTGTCAAGAGGGACCACTCAGTCATGGTGGCTATCATGTTTGGTAGGATGTAGGGTCAGAGAAAAAGAGGAAGCCCCCCAGTGAGATGGATTGGTAAAGTGGCAGCATCAATGGGCTCAAGTGTGGCAACAATTGTGAGGTTGGCCCAGGACCAGGCAGTGTTTTGTTCTGTTGTGCATAAGGTTGCTATGGATCGGTCCCGACATGATGGCACCTGACAACAACACCACCACCCCACTTGAAACTCCTCCATGTTGCTATTTTGTGCTGCTGTGCCTTTGCATATAGCATCACTCCCCATGATTTGATTGATGAGTTGATGAACTATGTAAACATCACTTTTTACCAAATTTACTTGATATTTTAAATTAAGATGGCCATTACGTTGTAGAGGCCTCACCGAGCTACAGCATTAACCACTTTGTAGTTATTCATCTATTTTTCCTATTACGTGGTAACATTTTTTAGGAAAGGGACCCTGCCTTATTCATTTCCTATACGCCATCTATCAAAGTGTCTGACAAAGAGAAAGTACACTATTAGTATTTGCTAAGTGATGAATGATCTCATAATTTATGCTTACTGTTCTGGAGAGGGGTTATTTTTGTGCTCAGAGGGAAATCTTGTTTATTGGTTTTTAGAAATACATGCGGGAACTCTCCATATAATTACTGAATTTATACCCCACATGAAAAAATAAAAGGGAATTTTCTTTATATCTTTATACACTTTATACTTTCCATAGTGTTTCTTGCATGGAAGGTATAAATAAGATAGTTTATTGTATCTGTCAAAATATAATTTACTAAAAGACATGCGAATAGAAATGTGAAGGAGTGTTCCTTTAGGACTTGGGTATATGGACAGTGTGTTGTTGTTATGTGCCATGGAATCACTTCTGACTCATAGTGACCTTGTATAGGGTTTCTGAGGTTGTAAATCTTTATGGGAGCAGAAAGCTTCATCTTTCTGTAGAGAGGTAAGTATCAACATAAAGTAATCCAGGGGAGACTGAGCCAAATCTTGTGACAAAGTTTTCAGAATAAATAACTTTGTGATTACCACCTTCAAATGGGGTAGGTATAACTGTCAAAGAATTAAGCCCCACATTCACCTAAAAAAAAAAAGATTAATAATGTTAATTAATTTACTTATGGATTTTTTTAAAGAAAACTCTTCACTTCCCAATTTGATCAATGTCTCCTAACATTCAAAACAAAAACTCTCAAAGTCTGACTGTATGAAATTACACGACAGACAATCATTGTGCTTCATTTTCAAATTCTGTTTTGTTGTTACTGTTATCAACACAAGGAAATAATTATACTAATTCAATACTTTTTATTGTGTTTGAGATTAATTAATCATCAGATTGATCAAACAAACAAATAGTTGCTATTGAGTTGATTTGATCTCATGACCACCCCATGTGTATCAAAGTAGATTAGTGCTGCAAAGAGCTTTCAATGACTGATGTTTCAGAAGTATGTGTTGTTAAGTTCTGTGAAGTCAGTTCCAATTCAAAGGAACCCTGTGTAGGGTTTCCAAGGAATGGCTTGTGGGTTTGAACCACCAAAATTGAGATTAGCAGTCTAGTGCTTATCCTCCATCAAAGGTTTTGTTGTTGTTGAGTGCCATCGAGGCGATTCTGCTTCATAGCGACCATGTATGGGGTTTCCGAGGAGCAGCTGGTGGGTTTGAACTGCTGAACCTGTGGTTCACAGTCCATTTCTGACCCCACAGCACCATACCAGGAGTCCTTCAGAAGTATAGTACTAAGCTATTCATCCTAGGTGTCTATGGGTGGATTTGAATTGATGTTTGTACCCCCAGGGATCCTAAGTTGATTATCTATGTTGGTTCCAACACATAGTGATCCTGTATAGGGTTTCTGAGGAGCAGCTGGTAAATTTGAACTGCCAGCCTTGTGGTTCAAACTGACCTTACAGTCCAGTGCATTATCCTGCAGTGCCACCC
>NW_006408549.1:13043504-13053328 GCF_000296735.1 Chrysochloris asiatica | reverse complement strand
TAATAGTAAAGTTTCAGCCCATTGTTGCTGCTACCATGTGGTCCATCTCCATTGGGGTCTTTCACTTTTTGGCTGACTCTCCACTTTACCAAGCTTGATTTCCTTCTCTAGGGACTGGTCCCTCTTGACAACATGTCCAAAGTATGAGAGATGAAGATTCACAATCCTCATTTCTAAGGAACATTTGGACTGTATTTGATACGAGACAGATTTGTTTGTTCTTCTGGCAGTCAGTGGTAATTTAAGTAATTTTACAATCACCATTATTCAAATGTATCAATTTTCTACAGTCTTCCTTTTCATTGTCCTACTTTCACATGCATATGAGGTGATTGCAAATGCCATGGCTTATTCAGGGACACCTTAGTCCTTGAACTGACATCTTTGCTCTTCAACACTTTTAAGAGGTTTTTTGCAACATATTTGCCTAATTCTTGACTGCTGCTTCAATGAGTGTTGATTGTGGATCCAAACAAAATAAAGTCTTTGGCAATTTCGATCTTTTCTCTGTGTTTCATAATGTTATTTACTGGTCTAGTTGTGAGGATTTTCATTTTCTATAGATTAAGGTACAATCCATACTGAAAGCTGTAGTCCTTGAGCTTCATCAGCATGTATTTAAGTCCTCTTTAATTCCAGCACTCCATTGGGTCTTTTCTATGAATGAATACAAATATGGAACTCTTCTAATCAGTTGGCCAGATAGCTGTCTTCCAAATTTCTTGGCATAGATGAGTGATCATTGTAGTGCTGCATCAGTTTATTGAAACATTTCAGTTTGTACTCTATCAATTCCTGGAGTCTTGTTTTTCACCGGTGCCTTCAATAAAGCTTGGTTTTCAATCAGTTCATGATCATATGGCACCTTTTGAAATGTTTTAACATCTACTAATTCTTTTTGGTGGCAATTCTTTGTAGTTCTTCTTTTGATGTTTACTGTGTCATTCAGAATTTTGTCCATAGAGTCCTTCAATATTGCAACCTGGAGCTTGAATTTATTTTCCAGCTTGAAAAATGTTGAGTGTGCTCTTAGCTTTCGGTTTTCTAACTCAAGACCTTTGCACATTTCATTATTTTTATTTATTTTGAACTTTGTATTGTGAATTGAGTGAATGTTTACAGAGCAGATCATATATTTTGTATTTAGCAAATATAGACTTTACTTCATTACAATGATGGTAATACCTTTTATAGACTGGCAATTAACAGTATCTACTTCTATTTCCATTAACTCTTTTTTTTGTGTATGTGTTTAATATCTTTAATTATGTAAATATTTGTTCATTCACATCACCTAGAGCATATTTCACCTACTACTCTGCTTGGCAGCCAGTCTCTTATCTCCCTCTTCAGCAATGGTGAGGCAGATACCTTTTCCTCAGGGAAGAGAAACTCATGGTTTGTTGCCTTTGCCAATAACGAAAATGTTGGAAAGTTGGGTGGCAAAGCTGTTGCCATTGGCATATTTCACATGAACCACATCGAAAGAGCCAGGATGTCTCTCTCTGTTAGTGATCACACAAATTCTTCCCAGGTTGGCACCCCCAGTGTCAAACTTGTTGAAATCAGTAATCTTTCCAGTCTCCAAATCAATCTGAATGGTATTTATTCACCTTGATGAGGGGATCTGGATAGCGTATGGTACGAGCATCATGGGTCACCAGATGGGGGATTCCTTTTGTGCCCACAAAGATCTTTCTTACTTTGCACAACTTGTCCTTTGCCTCCTCAGGTGTAGTACAATGAACAGCAAATTGATCCTTGGTGTCACAGACCAGATGGAAATTTTCTCCGGTTTTGTCAAGGCTGATAACATACATAAAACCAGCAGGATACGTTATATCAGTTCGGACCTTGCCATCAATCTTAATGAACCGCTGCATACAGATCTTTTTAACATCCTCTCCTGTCAGGGCATACTTAAGTCTGTTCCTTAAGAAAATGATCAGTGGGAGGCATTCTCTCAGTTTGTGGGGGCCAGTGGATGGGCGTGGAGCAAACACACCAGTCAGTTTGTCCAGCATCCAATGTTTTGGGGCAGCCACACACTTAAGATGCTTCTTGGGACCACAAGCCATGGCTGCACTGAGCAAGAAAGAGCTATTTCTGTTAACTCTTGCACTTCTTCCTGCGTCTTCTGTTATTGTCATTTTCCTCTGCCAACTTCCCCTTGTTAAGTATTGCCTGTCCATTACCCATGTTAACATATATCTACCCTCCTCGGAAACCCTATATAGGGTCACTATGAGTCAGAACTGACCCAATAGCACTTAACAACAGCACTCTAGCCCATAAATAATTCCCTCCCCCAACTATTCCCACCCCCAGTAACCATCATAGAATGTTCATTTATCAAGAATTTTCCTTAACATTTTACAACATTGGTCTCATACAATATTTGTACTTTTGTAATTGACTAATTTCACTTAGCATGATGTCTTCCAGGTTCATCCATGTTGTGAGGTGTTTTGCAGACTTATTGTTGTTATTCTTCAACATTATGTAATATTCTACAGTGTGTTGATGGGCATTTAGACTGTCTCCATCTGTTTGCTATTGTGAATAGTGCCGTAATGGTTACACCATTTCATTATAATACCTTAGTTTGTCTTCTTGAGATGCTCTTTGAAAATTTCTGTTCATCTGTTTAACTTCCTCATTTCTTACAGTTACTTTAAGCCCTCTACATGTAAGAGCAACTTCTAGTCTCTTCTGTCATCCACTTTAGTCTTTTCTTCCTTTCCTGTCTTTTTAATGACATTTTACTTTCTTCATGGATGATGTTCTTGATGCCAACACACAGCTCCTCTAGTTTTCAGTCATTAGAGTCTAATGCAGCAAATCTGTTCTTGAGATAGTCTCTAAAATCAAGTAGGATATACTAAAAGTCATATTTTGGCTCTTGTGGATTTGTTTTAATTTTCTTCAGCTTCAGCATGAACTTGCATATGAGCAATTGATGGTCTGTTCCCGAGTGCTGGCATTGTTTTGGCTGAGGATATTATGCTTCTTCATGTTATCATTCCACAGATGTAGTCAATTTGATTCCTTAATATTCTATCTGGTGGGGTCTACCTGTATAGTTGCCTTTCATGTTGTTGAAAACAGGTATTTGCAATGCATTGATCTTGGAAACTCTATCATCTGATATCCAGCATAATTTCTATCATTAAGGTCATATTTTCCACCTACTCATCCTTCCTCTTTGTTTCCAGTTTCATCATCATTGACTTCTGTAGTTGGTGGACAAATTTGAATAATAGTCATATTAACTCTTCTTCCATGTAGGTGTATGTATATTAATCTATCACAGACTGTATTGTACTTCAAGTAGATCTTTAAATGCTCTTTTTACAACAAATGTGGCATCATTAATCTTAAATTTGTAATCCGAGCATAGTAAACCATATGACTGTCTGATTCCAAATGAACAATGCTAGTCCATTTCAGTTTATTAATGGTATTTAAAATACTAGTGGAATAGCTTCCAGCATTAAGTAACATACAAGCTACCACAGTATGACAAGCTGACAGATGAGTATATGCTCAGCTGTTAGTTTTTCATACTGTAGTGGCTTGAGTGCTATTGTGTACATACGTATATGTATATATATATATATATATATATATATATATATATTGAGCTCTGGTAGCGTAGTGGTTACGAATCGGGCTGCGAACCTTAAGGTCAGCGGTTCAAAACTACCAGCAGCTCCGCAGGAGAAAGATGAGACTTTCTACTCCCGTAAAGATTTATACCTCGGAAACCCTGTACAGGGTCGCTATGGGTCGGACCCGACTCGATGGCACTTAACAACAACAACAATATATATATATATATATATATACATATATGTATATTACAAAGTCTGTGGTTCAAACCCACCAACTCCTCCTTCAAAGCCTTAAACAGGGTCACTAGAACCAACTTGATGACCCTTAACAACAACAGTAGCAACAACAACAACAACAACAACAACAAGATTCCATATTACATATGGAACATTTTACATATTAAGACTGTTTTTTTCTTTTTGATCTTCCTTCTCTCCAACTGAAATTTCTCTTAGACGAACACCAATATAACTGACCATCCGCATACTTTTTAAGTACGCTACCAGTATTCAGAGGAGATGGCTTTTTTCTTTTTCTTTCTTTCTCTTTAAAAAAATGCATTTTACTTTCCAGTGAGCTAAAAAAATAAAAGTTAAATGAGCAAAAACATGCAAGCTCAATTTCTTCCTAACTTGATATCCTTGCCTTTAGCCAACCACTTCTATTTTTGTCTATCAGGAAATTCTGGAAGGGTAGAAGAGGAATAGTGAGCTAAATTTAAGAACCCTCAAGAAGAAACTGAGACCAGGCCTCTATCTGCCCTTAATATTTTCCAGCAGTGGTGGAGCCACATGAAAAAGAATATATATTAATAATATACTGTTAGTGGTGGTCATGAAGCACTGAGGGAAAAAAGATATCACTCAAATATTTGCACTTGTCAGCCATGCAAATTGGATTTACATGTGAAAGAGCAATCAGGTTTTCAAAGAACTGTAAACAGGAAAAAAAAGGGTTTGAACAAGAACATTTGTTTTTAAATAATAAAGTTGTTGCTTTGTGCACTAATTCATCCTCAGAGACTTGCACATGTAGTAGGTATTAATAATTGTATTAATTGATTTAATATTAAAGACACAAACTGTATGTATTTTGTATATGAAAAAATAATTTTTTTCCTGAACATTGATCACAGGGCAGAATCATTGAAACAGTAATATAATAATAATGTTTACTGTAATCATTATTGTCTATTGACTGTAGGTTCATTGATGAACCTAGCATTGTAATGTTCATGTTTAACTAGGTATTTCTCTGTGATAAGAGAACTGGGCAGAAGATTAAATTAATTTTTAAAACCAGGTGGAAATACTATTTGATCAGTAATCATCTGTTACCAACACTCCAGAATTTGATCCAAGAAGAGTGGTTTCTATTAATGGTAGTGCTGGTCTTGTTTATAAGAGTAAATGTATTTAAGATAAAATCAAATAAATATGTATTAAATCTCTTAATTTTATTCCACCAAAGTCTTAACCACTCAGTAAGAATCTTTCTTTCATTCTGCTGCATTATTAAGAAGTCAATTGGGTTATGTAGCATTTTGTATATTCTACTCATTGTTACAAGTTATGTCAACAATTTTTGCTCTTAATTTAAATGATTAGCTAGCCTCTACTGGAAAATTTTAATTTTAGGGATATTATAATGATGGCTGATAAATTTAAGGCTTTTAAATATTTGCGATGGACTGAAAGTGCTGGCCACCACCCATATGTCAGTTGGTTGTACTGTGGTGGCTTATATGTTGCTAAGACACTGTAAACTATGCCACCAGTATTCCAAAGACCAGTATGTCACTCATAATGGACAATGGTAGATCAAAGTAAGAGAGATTAGGAAGAAAGGCCTGGAAATCTACTTCCAAAAAATAGCTGAGGAAAACCTACAGATCATACAGATGTCATACTGGAATATTAGGCTTTAGGTTAGAAAGCACTCAAGATACCCAGTGGCTTCAACAAAGACTCAAGAATATCAACAAACATGATGGGGGCATATGTCTGGACAGCGTTTTGTTCTGTTGTACGTGGGGGTGCCATGACTTGGAGCCAACTGATGGCAACAAACAACACAAAAAGTGGACTGAACATAAGGGAAACCAAAGTGAGTCAGTGTCTTTGGCTCTCAAGTCCATGTGGTTCAGATGAGGCCTATCATGAAACACTGATTCATAACCAATGAGGTAACAACCTACCACTTTCTAAATGCTGGACAGTACCAATCTGGCAAACACTGAAAATGTATTTGAAGTCAACAGTCTATGGGTTTGATGAAGCTTTTGTTTTGTCTATCTAATCAAATGTTCTTAAACTTTAATTAAGAGAGACTATGAAAGAGATAGGATGTGGTCCACAGATAATGTTATTGCATTATAAGATGGAATCATAGGAGCAGCCAAGACATTAATTGAAATGAAGTATTTAGTTTCAAAGTAGTCTACATTGATGTTCTGTTATAACCATTTTATTCTGACTGCATCAAATGATGGATGACGATGCAGCTATCCGGTCTGATGGATGTGGTATTATGTGAAGGTGCAGTGCTCTGTGTTTTCTTATTGAATAATTGAGCTTACATGTGTCCCCAGAGAACAACTATATGCTGCATTTTCAAATACTTTGCTATTTAAAAAATTTCTATTCAGTGTGAAATTCAGTCATGATTTCTATCTTATCAAGTGAGAAGTGATTTTGTAAAATTAAGAATAAAATGATTATTAGATGGAATTTGGTTGTCAATTTCTTTGTGATGATGTTACATGGAGTAGTATATGAAGGTACTTGGGGTCTTATAGGAGATCAGTTTCAGAATGTTAGCTACAGCTTCAACTATTGTTTCCCTATGTAACTTTTTCTGGACCTATCACAAAAATACCAGTCCGAGTAAAGAAAATATTGCCGCTAGTGTTCCGATTCATACATTCATGAGTTTATTCCAAACAAATCATATTTAAATTTGTGTCTGTGATCAGTGGATGGTTACAGACAAGTCCTTTTGGTAATATACTTGTCTTATTCTCAATAGCATAAATTCAAAAAAATGGATACTTTTTATGTTTTGAAAAAAAAAATGATCTTGAGGTCAGGACTAAGGTGAACATTTTAGCACAATTCAAGTGGACATCTTCCACAATCACTGAAACTATGTAACACATTATGGGAATGCTGTCCCACACAAAACAAAGAGTGTTTTAACATGGATTAAGCATTTTAAGGAAAGCCTGGAAGATTGAGAAGATGAGTCAAGAGAGGGAAAATTGACAGCCTTGATGAATGAAGAAACTGTGGCTGAAATCCAGGAACTAGTGGAAAAAGACTGTAGAATTACCATTGATATCATAGCTACTGAAGTTAGAATTTCACATGGCTTGGCATTTTCAATTTTAAGTGAACACCATGACCACAGCAAGTTTTTGACTTGATGAATGCCAAAAGTGTTATAAAAACATCATCTAACGCCGACTCGACG
The DNA here is from genome assembly GCF_000296735.1 of Chrysochloris asiatica. Taxonomy (NCBI): domain Eukaryota; kingdom Metazoa; phylum Chordata; class Mammalia; order Afrosoricida; family Chrysochloridae; genus Chrysochloris; species Chrysochloris asiatica. Next base: position 13,046,242 of record NW_006408549.1, on the reverse strand, counting down.
GCACTTAACAACAACAACAACAACTCAAGGCATTGATTTTTTTTTTCATCATTCTTTTAATCATGATTGAAGCTAATAAAGATGAATTTATGGAATGAATTACAATCAGGGACTAGTCTTTTATTTACCAATGTGATTCAATCAAAACAATGACTTCCTAGGAGAACCAATGGGCCAGTTAAATCAAGACAACTCAGAAGACGATGGTAACTGCTTTTTGGGACTTCAAAGGGGTAATCTTGATAGATCTGTTAAAGGACACAGGACAAAATGTGGGTTTATTATGAAAAAGTTTTAAGAAAATTGAAAACTGCATTGATGAGAAAAAGGTCAGGAAAGTTATACCATGGAAATGTTTTCTGTTTTGACAAATGCACTTGCTGATTTTTTAAGAGTAGCAAGGATTGTCCAATGAGAATTTCACTGGGAAATGTATCCCATGCACCTTACAACCCTGATCTTTCCCCTTCAGAATTCTTTTTGTTCCCTAAACCCACGGAAAACAAATTGAGTCCCTCAAGGATGCCAACACTGTCATTTTGATGTGTTGTAAATTGAAACACATGAAATTCTTCAGGAAAGTGATAGACAGAAATACTGTCTTCAGAAATGTAAAGCCTCAGGTAGAGGATATATAGTGAAACAAGAGCTTCACATTTTCATATTTGTTTAATAAAGGTTTCTACGATTTTATAACAATCCTCTATGACTTACCCTTGTATTAATCTAAGGGCTTATTGGATTGTGTTTTTTGAAAGTACTCTTTTCAAGTTAGCAAGTTCCATTTTTGCTATCAATTTTTGAAACAGAGCAAATCTTCCTCTTAAATTTTTCTTTCTTTACTTCTAGTGATGGCCCTAGTTATACCTAGTATTGAGTATTTATGATTTTATGGACTTTACACATGGAAAACATTAAATGTGAGAGGTGCTAGCTTTGAAGATCTTTTGAGTTTCGTATCACAGAGTTGTAAATTAAGAAATGGAAAAGTTAAGCGCTGTATGTTTGTTTGCTTGTTTTAAAGACAAATACCAAAGAGAGAAAGAAAAATGATTAATTCCCAGTCCAGAGATTTTTCTACTGTACCACCACTTTTTGCTTACCTGATGTTGGATCTTTCTTAGGCAGACTGGTATAAGGTTAAAAAGAAATGAGATTTGATACCAGATGGCCTGGGTTTACAATTAGTTCTGCCAATATGTGATTTTAGGCACTCTTAGGAAACTCCAGAGAAATTCCCTCTGTACCTTAGTTTACTCAACAGTAGAATGAAGACAAACATGACACTATTCATGCTGGGTTTTGAGAGTCAAATGAAATCATATGTTGAGAACATTTCACAAATTCTAAATGCTATTTTGCTATTATTATCTTTCCCAGTTTATCAATCAAAATCAAGGTTTATAGTCTGAATATTTACAACTCTCATTGTATGGAGATCAGTTTTTCAATCCTTAAATTGCTTTGATCCACACAGAGGTCTGGATTTGGGGTTTTACAGTAGGATCTAGATCAATTAGAAGGCAGGGTACTAATAGGCTAGAAACAGAAGCTATTTACAAGCCAGTATAGAGGATTTTGGACTCCTGATGTGCCACTGTAGGATCAGCTCTGAATTGTGAACCACAAGGTCAGTGGTTCAAATTCACCTGCTACTCCTCAAAAACCCTGTACAAGATCTCTATGAGTAAGAACCAACTAGATGGCACTTAACAACAATAACAATAGAGTATTTCAGAGCCCTGCTCTGCCTCTGTAGGGTAGCCACCTGATTTGAATTTTGTATTACAGAGTCTTAAATTAAGACATGGGCAAGTTAAACATATTTTTGTTCGTTTGTTAGTTCAAACTCACCAGCTGCTCTCAGAAATCCTATACAGGGTCACTATGAATCAGAAGTAACTCAATGACACACAGAAGCAACAATGAGTGTTTCAAGAAGCCCCTATGGCACGGTTAAAGCACTCAGTTGCTAACCAAAACATCAGTTCTGTCTGCAGGAGAAAGATCTGAACAACTGCTCTGGTAAAGATTTATAACCTTGGAAACCCATTTGGGCAGTTCTGGCTCTGGTAGTGTAGTGGTTACGAATCGGGCTGAGAACCTCAGGGTCAGCAGTTCGAAACTACCAGCTGTTCTGTGGGAGAAAGATGAGGCGTTCTGCTTCCATAAAGATTGACAGCCTCACAAACCCTGTATAGGGTGGCTATGAGTCGGAACTGACTCCATGGCACATAACAACAACAACTCTGTCCTACAACATCACTATGAGTTGGAATTGATTTGACTTGATATACAGTGGGTTTGATTTTGGTTTTTATAGTGTATTTCAGGAGTCCCTGAGTGGTACTAAAGCTTAGCTACTAAGCAAAAGTTTGGTGGTTTGAATCCACAAGAGATGCCTCAGTCAAAAGGCCTGATAATCTACTTCTGAACAATTGCAGCAAATGAAAAACTAATGAAGCTCAGTTCAACCCTAAAACACCTGGTGTAGTAATGAGTTGGAATCAACTGGTTTGCTTTTTTGTATTTCATTATTTATTATTGGTTATAGATCATTCAGTCATACTAGTTGATACCAGCTGAATATCTGTAGCCTTCTTAGTGTATTATGTCCTATTCAAAAAGAGTCACACATAGATAGACTTACCTGTGGGATGAAACATTGTGGGTTAGACATTGGGCTGCTAACTGAAAGGTTGATAATTCAAAATCCACCAGCCAATCTGAGGGAGAAA
>NW_006408549.1:13025794-13038029 GCF_000296735.1 Chrysochloris asiatica | reverse complement strand
CAGGGAGGGAGAGGGAAGTGGAGAAACGGGGCAGATGGGAGAACAATTGGGCATGTTTGAAAGGGCTAAATGGGACAGAGATAAAGGATGATATATGCACAGCCTTGGAACAGGAGGGCTCTGAGATATGGGGATTGAGTCATGGATATTGATTTTTAAAGTATTTCAATGTGCCTAAACATTTTAAATCTTTTTTCATGGCATCTATTCTAATTTTTTGGAATGTTTCAGTCACATTCCTTATTTTCTTCTTTTGTAGTGAAATTTTGCATAAAGTCGGGAACTAGCAGTTGGTATTTAGTTTAAATAGAATAATTATCAAAGACATTCCTTTAATCAGCTGGTAAAGCAGTTTATTCTAATCCACATTATGCCTGATGTCCAGAGGCAATAAAGACCAAAGTCACCTCATGTCTAGTAACTTCATTGCGAGTGTCAATTGCAATCAGTGCCAGGAATAGTGTGAATATGCTAATTTGAATCTTTATATTTTTGATATGATTAGTATGTCCTTTTACGCTTTTAAATTAGGCTACCTCTCAAAAATGGGTTTTATTGTGCTCTTCAAAGTTAGAGCAATTTTTTACACCTTATTTTAGAGCAAAATTGCAAAGCACCTATCCTAATTAAACTTATCAAAGTCATATCTAAATGTTCATTGAATATCTTTGAATTATTCTTTCTCAAAATGTATCTATAAAACCAGCCTGCTTGCAAATATGTTGTTACTTTTCCTTTTCCGATAATCATGATAAAACAAACCAAAACTTTCTAATATCCATCCAATGCTTCCATTTGTTTCTATGTGGCTTAACCAACTACCATCATTTCTTGCTTAATGAATCTCTGCCCATCTATGCTCTGTTGTTGTTGTTGTTAGGTGCCATTGAGTCGCTACCGATGCATAGCAACCTTATGTATAGCAGAACAAAACACTGCCCGAATCTGGGCCAACCTCACTATTGTTGATGATGCCACTTTGCCAATCCATCTCGCTGGGGGTCTTCCTCTTTTTCTCTAACCCTCCACCCTACCAAACATGATATCCTTCTCCAGCAACTGGTCCCTCCTGACAATATGTCCAAAGTATGAGAAATGAAGTTTGGCCATCTTAGCCTCCAAGGGACACTCTGGCTGCACTTCTTCCAACACAGATCTGTTTGTTCCTTTGGCAGCCCATGGCACTTTCAATATTCTTCTCCAACACCATAACTCAAATGCATCGTTTCTTCTATGGTCTTCCTTATGCACTGTCCAGCTTTCGCATGCATATGAGGTTATTGAAAATACCATGGCTTAGGTCAGGCGCACCTTAGTCCTCACGCTAACATCGTTGCTCTTCAACACTTTAAAAAGGTCTTGTGCAGCAGATTTGCCTAATGCAATACATCGTTCATCTATGCTGAGGTGAGTGCTATTTTTGAATATGCTTAAGTGTATTTCCAAATCTTTCATGATGCAGTTTGTATTCTTTGGGTGCCTGCAAGTAAAATCAACACAAAGTCAACATATGCTAAACAGCAGGATTATGTTGCTGTTCAGCTCTGTTCTTCTAACTCTCCTTTCAGTAAAGGGAAGAGACATGATGAGGTTAACACAAAATGTACCCATAAAATTATTAAGGAATCAATGTAACGGGGCATGTCTTTTGGAGGTAGAACTCAAACAGAAAGTTATTTCCTTTTGGCAGAACAGGCATGAAAGTTCTGCAGAAGCAATGGTACCAAAGAGCTAGAGGTCTTTCTGTGTCCTTAAAAGCTCTGAATTGTGAACAATTTCAGGTAGATACTGAAGTGTATTGCTAGTTTCTAAATTTATCCTGATGCAATGAATGATGGGAAAAGAGGAAGGGTTGGATGTGAATTAAGTGACGAGGTAGTTAGTGATGATTGCATACGTTGATGAATTCAGAAGAAGACACAGGTGATACTACTGATGGATTCATTCAGCCGCTCCTACCTGAGTGTTTCATCATTGCACTAGTGAGCTGAGCCTCGAATTAGCCACTCTGTAGGTAGTCTGCAAATGATTTTAAAATAAGAGTATACTAGTGAAGAGGACAAACTCAAATTTAGGCTCTAAAACATCCTAATATAAGGAAGATACAGAATGCTGTGGTGCCTTGCCTTTCTTATGTATAAAATGGAGAAAATAACATTACTTCATGAATAATACAGTCCTAGTGTGGCACTGTAGTATAAGCACTGGACTGCTAACTGCAAAGTTGGTGGTTCAAACTCACCAGCTTCTTCTAAAAAACTCTATACAGGGTCACTATGAGTAGAAACCTATTCAACAGCACTTAACAACAAGGGGTTGACTGCATGAGACAAACACTGTGCCTTTTTGACCTGATTCAAACTCATAGTGACTCTATTGGATAAGAGTAGAACTGTACTCAGGATTTCTGTGAATGTAAATCTTCATGGGAGCCTCAGCTTTCTCTTGTGGAGTGCTTAGTAGTTTTGAGCTCACAACATTTTGGTTAGTAGCCCAAAGCTTAACTCACTGTGCCACCAGGATTCTTTGACTGGGAGACGAGTGCCCCTATTTCCATGCTGAGTTAAATTTCTTATCTCCTGCAGGAGCAGCACATTAGCCAGCAGGACTACTGGGATTGAGATTCATGCTCCTTGCATGGGAATGGCACATCTACATGTTTGCTTCTTTTATGGTCCTCACTTAGCTTTCAATCTCCTTATTGCAAAATAGGTGAAAACACTTTTTTTTTTTTTTTATGGTTTCTAGAATATTGTTAAGATAACAGGCTCCATGTTCTCCAACGAGCAACATTTCATTCATCCACTCTAGGCTTTCTTGCCTTCCAGGATTGACTATTTTAATTCATTCCTGGTGGTATTCCAGATTGTTTGCTAAACTGACTACAGATGGTTTTGAATGCTGCTGCTGCCAGCATTGTTACTAGGACTTGATCTGCAGATCATATTTCTCTCATCTTACAGTCTCCAACTTGGCTGCCTTGGCTGCCTTGTAGAGAAAGCACATGGCTTTGAAAATCCTTTTAATGACCTATAAAACTTTCAATGTCCCTGATTCTGTTTACCTTTCTGACCTTTCAACATTTTTACACTACAACACAGATTCTTTAGTTGGCCAAGGTGCTGTTGCCTCATAGTGCATAACTAACCCGAGTAAGCTGGTAACTGAGTTACCATATAGGCCGCTCTTAGCCTTTCCAGGTACCAGACACCAGAATAGTTTGAATATTTACCTTACCCTATTGAGCCGACTTTAGTTATTTTGTAATTGTTTTTCTTATCTTCTGGCCAAAGAAGTTAAAGAAGGGCAAAGGCCGCTAAGATGTGTACTTAACTGATGAGATTTAGTCATTGAATGAAATGCTAGGAGACACTGTTCTGTAATCATCTTAATTGCTTTGAGAAGTAAAATAATATAGCATACTTGTCTTAAGGACCAACCAGCTGTAGCGAAGCATCTTTTGGGTACCCCTTGACTTACTAGTAGCGATCATCAAGATAGTCTCTGAGAAGCCGAAGATTAACTAGTACTCCTTCTCCTCTCAGTTACCATAACTTGCAGCAGTCAGGGTTTTTGTTTTCTTGCATTGTTTCCTTTAGATATCTTTTTCATATTCTTCATGTAACTTTAACAAGGAATTAAATGGAGTAGTATTCCATAATGCATACTGTGAGGTTTTTCATTTGAGGAGGCAGGTTGGGTCGCTCCATTTTTTTTTTTTTTACAAATATATAAAGTAAATTGAGAACATAAGACTCAGAAACAGAGGACTGGAGGTTAAATATAAACATAATTATAAATAAATCTGATTGAAGAGCATGAATGTATACTTGCAATAAAACTGACCTGGTAATATTATCTCTCCTAAATCTAGACTTTTAAATATTCCATTTAAGGAACAGTTTGAACTTTAGAGTAGTCACAACCACCCAGAAATACTGCTTCACATTGGATCAGGACGGAAGATGAGAAAATCATTCCCGTCTGCTATAATTTCATCTATCTAAGAAACTGAGGTAGAAGAGTTTTCTCTTTGGAAATGGTGACTAGATTATTTCAATTATTTCTTCTTGCCTAAAACAATTAGACATAGTGCAACAAATATATAACTATGTCTATAGCTATATGCCACAGTGGGAAACTGCCAGATCCAATATTAAATATTCTGAAAAAGCTCACGCCAAGATAAGAACTGTTGTGGAGCTGTGGGTTAATGCACCAGACTGCAAAGCCATTTGAACTGCAAGGTCGATGGTTCAAGCTCACCAGCTGCTCCTTGGAAACCCTATACAGGGTCGCTATGGGTCGGAATCTACTCGACGGCACTTGACAACAACAACAAGAGGAGAAGGCGGAATATGCAGAATATCAGAGCACTAAAACGGTTTGGTCATGCTGTAGGATAAGCTTTGGACTACTTTCTCTACCTGAGAAAGATGGGGCTTTCTGTTCCCTCTTTATAGCCTTTATACATGGTCTTTATGAGTTGGAACCAACTCCACAGCACTCAATCACAACAACAAAAACTGTTTGTTTTGTATTGGGAATATGTAAGTATGAATTTAGTCCTCTTTGGACAAGGGAAATAGAAGTTAAAATTCAAGTTGGGTTTGTCTGCATTCATGTATGACTTCATAGGGTCATACTATTAGGAATTTGATGTTGTTGTTAAGTGCTGTCGAGTCAGTTCCGACCCACAGCGACCCTGTATAGGCTTTCCAAGGAACAGCTGGTGAGCTTGAACTGCCGACCTTGCAGTTCAAATGGCTTTGCAGTCTGGCGCAGTGAGCCACAGCATCATATCAGGACAAACTATAACTAATACTAACTTTGGTCTTTCCTGCCAAATCATGAAAAATATGCCTTAGGGCAAAGAGAAGCAGAAGAATATAAAGAAAAGGGGAAATCCCCTAAAATTTGTTGTTGTAGATTTTTTTTTTAAATCCTCAGATTAAAATGATCCTGAACAGTTAAATGTCTATTATGCCTCACCTTTATTTTAGAGCTTAGGGAATATCCATATAATTAAAAAAAAATACAGAGTCCATTGTAGTGTGTAAGGTAAAAAGGCATCAAGAAGACAATATAAGGAGAACAGTAGGAGCAGATTTCAAATATTAAAATTACCCAACGATTATAAACATCTATTCTTTCTATGTTAAACGAAAATTATTAACAGATTGCTTCTTTTGCTTAGGAAAGATTAATTTCTACAACACTTTTACTACCACTGTAGATGACTAGAACACTGGAAAAATCTTTATTAAATAACTGTTTACAAACATTGAGCAATCACTTGTGCAGGGCTGTGAGCACTTAAAGAAGGGAAACAAAGAGGTTAGCCCTAAAATCATAGCAGGATTCTGTCGGGAGATAAATTACTATAGAGATGAGGGATCCTTGTGGTGGCATAGATGGAGAAATCCTATACTGTATATAGATTGTATATATCTGTGTCTTGGTGTGGTATAGGATAAGCACTGGACTGTAAGGTTGGTTTGAACTACAAGGTTGGCCATTCAAACTTACCAGCCACTCCTCAGAAACCCTACATTGGGTTGCTATGAGTAAGAACTGACTAAATGACACTTAACAATAGCAATTGTAAATATATATATACAAATAACACAAGAAATCATATATACAATTGCTATTGTATTGTCAATATACTTTGTATTGTTATATATATGTTGTTTTTAAGTACCGTGGAGTCGGCTCCAACACATAGTGACCCTACACAGCGTTTCCGAGGCTGTAATCTTTACGGGAGCAGAACACCTCATCTTTCTCCTGCGGAACTGCTGACCTTAAGGTTGGCAGCCCGACTTGCAACCACTACACTACCATATACATGAAACACTCTGGTAGTTTAGTGTTTATGAGTCATCAGTTGTTCCATGGGAGAAAGATGAGGCTTTCTGCTCCCATAAAGATTTATAGCCTTGGAAACCCTATGCAGGATCGCTATGAATCGGAACTGACTCCAAGGCACTTAACTACCACCACCACTATATAAATATTTGTTAAATTTTATGGAAACCTATGAACTGACAGATTAGAAAAGTCCAATTACCTTGAAGATAAAGACAGTGGAAACAATACCAAGGTACGTCATATTAAAATTGCTAAAAACAAGTAATAAGAAAAAATATACAGGCAGTAAAAGAAAATGCATGAACTATAGATCAACATAGATAAGAATGGACACAGAAGCAGCATTTGGCAATATTCAATAGCTGTTTTATAAAGCAACCATCAAACTTAGGAACTTGGAGTCCTCGTGTGGTGCTGCAGGATAATGCACTGGATTACAAGGTCAAATTCAACTACCAGGTCGGCAGTTCAAACTCACCAGCTGCCTTTGGAAACACTTACCTGGCTCACTATGAGTCGGAACTAACTTGACAGCACTTAACAATGATAAATTTAGAAATACATAAGAACTGCTTAAATTTAATGAAGAAATTCTGTCAAATCTTAACAGTTATCAGTATGCATCATGAGTTATTGGCACAAATTGGAAATAAAAACATATGATTTAAAAACGAGCAAAAATTGTCCTCATTGTTTTTTACTCAAAAAAGAAATACCTAAAAAGTGAATTTAGCAAGGTTGGAGATATATGTCAGTAAATCAAAATCAATCATAGATCTAAAATTAACAGCAAATGCAACATATTAGCAAGTAGTGGAGAATAAAATTTAAGAAAAAAGCAATTTACAGTAACACAAGATATCATTAAATACTTAGTGAAATTTAATAAAAATGTGTGTAATACCAATACAGTGAAAATTAGCAAAATTTGCTTGGAAAAATTTGAAAACACTCAAGTAAATTCCGATGGGTTTTTTTTGTTAACGTGGCTTAACAATACTGTTAAATGACTGTTCTCCTCAACTGTTTATAGTCTCTAAGCAAAGCTCATCAAATTCCCAACAGAAGTTTTAGAAATTTACAAGTTGATTCTAAAATTTATATGGAATGCATTGAACCTAAACTAAGCAAAACAATTTTGAAAACATGGAGCATAGAGCAAAGCTAGAAAACTTACACTGTCTGATTTTAATACTTACTAGGAGCTCTGGTAGCGTAGTGCTTATGAATCGGCCTGAGAACTTTAAGGTCAGCAGTTCGAAACTACTAGTAGTTCCGGGGGAGGAATATGGGGCGTTCTGCTCCCGTAAAAATTTACAGCCTTGGAAACCCTGTACAGGGTCGCTATGAGTTGGAGCCGACTCCACGGTACATCACCACCACCACCACCATTAAGATAGGAGAAGCAATGGACAGCTAACCAAAAGGTCAGCTGTTCAACCTCACTAGCAGCTCCTCAGAAACACTATACAGGGTCTCTGTGAGTCAGCACTTAACAACATTAGTGGTGGTGATGTGCTGTGGAGTCGGTTCTGACACATAGCAACCCTGTACAGGGTTTCTGAGGCTGTAACAGCAAAAGAAACTCAAGTAAAGCATAAAAAGGGATGAAATAAAGAGGAGAAATGAAAGATACCAAAAAGAATGATAAAATAGTGACAATAAACAAAACCAAGAATTTGTTCTTTTAAAAAACTGATACAATTAACAAATATCTGGCAAATATAAAATATTTATCAGTCGTGGTGACTTCAGGAGACAAATTCCATTAGTAAATTAAATATTTAGCGTAAAGTATTATTAAGTACTACCAAGGGATAAACAACTAAGAGATGCAAAAAAAAAAAAAAAAAAAAATCTGAAAAATAAAGAACAGTAGATAGAGGAGCAGCCTAGAACTGGGCTATCTTCCAATCTGCCAGTCATCATGGGGATGTGTTTGCTTCCATTGTGCATGGGGTCACCATGAGTCAGGGAATGACTTGAAGACAGCTAACAACAACAGGTCAGAGAGAAAACTCAAGGAAAGAAAAATCTTCAACTAGTGTTCACTATGAGAAATCATTTTAATTCCCCAGGAATCCAGATTACTCAATCCATGGAGTGACCCACTCAGGCCATTTGTCATTGGCTGCTCCTTTGAACTTTGAGTCTTAAAGTGTAAAGAGTCACCTGTGAGTCAAACAATAGTCAATAGTCTAGATAAGCTTGTAAAAACCACTTTACTTTGGACATTGTACATTATTGAAGAATTCAGTCAGTTTTGGGAAACAGGCTCAAAGGTCAGACTGAGAGCTGTGATTTAGAATAAATCAGTAATTACTTCAGTTGTTCTTTAAGATATACTGTGTGAAATTCTTCTTAACCACAAATTGTTTTATGAGTTCCAGCCCTTTGTTCATGGCAATGCTGTTAAGAGTTGGTATGACAGTCTTCTCACCTTTGGAAAATGTTTGGTTCTCCAATTAAAATGTTATCCTGATTTGCAAATTGTATACCAAATAAGCTTCAATCAATTTATCACTGGCCTTTAATATGATTTTTACTTTAACAATTATAAGGATAGAATTCAGGCCTCATTGGAAAGAGTATGGCTGTGAAGCCTGGATGTATGGGAAATTTGCTGCCTATAAAACTCACTAGGAGCTGCCTGTGAAACTCACTAGGAACCTGCCTGTGAAACTCACTATGAGCTGCCCACCAGGTGCTGTGAGAATTGTTTTGGAGCTGTGCTCTGGTGTGCCTGGTATTTTCTAAGAATCTGCCCTATCAAAGAGGAATATGCTCTTTAGGTTGCAGATGATTCTTTCTGGAAATCCACCCACTCAGGTGATATTGAAACTCACTGGAGTCAAAATAGGCAAAAAGTTTGATCTTACATTAACCAATTGCTGTCATTTCAATTTCCATTCATGGTGATTCCAAGTGTGCAATGCGGAACTGTGCACCATAGAGTTTTCAAGGCTGTCAACTTCCAGAAGCAGATTGTTAGGTATTCTGAGGTATGTTTTTGGTGGGTTCAAACCATGAACATTTCAGTGAGTAATAGAGTGCTAAAACTGTGCTCCCCAGGCACTTCTTTGATCTTATGTAGCCTTAAATATAATTCATATCCTAATGATTCTTAGGTGAATATGCTATAGATGTAGCACAGAAACTTCATATCTTTTCCTTTATGGTTTTAATTTAGAAAAACAAAACATGCATATATAAATTTTGTCAAACTAGACTAAGAACTACTTGAAGAAAGGGGCCGTATTTTCCAGTCATTTCATCCAGTCCTTTGCAGTGACTAACATGGTATTGGATACCAGTAGGTGCTTCCTTACCTCGTATCTATAGGAAAGCAGAAATGTAGTGTGTAAGACATACTGGGGTACATTAGATATGGTTGCTTACTTTTTAAACCTGGAAATTGGTTCCATTCTTTCAAATTGTAGTTCTGTTAAAATCATTATAATCTCCCACAAAGCCCTTAAATCACATTCTATTCAACGCAGTTCTGACTCTCCCTAAGATTTTATACCTTCTTTACTTTCGTGGGGTAGTTTGGAGTTGTATTTAAATGAGCTAATTTTGCTTGAAAATGTCAAAAACCATCTATAATCCGTTTGAACTGTAATTTTTATCTCATGAATCTTGGAACTCTAAGAATATAGCCCACATCAAGTATGACTACATCCTGGAAATCAGATATTTTTGGGGGTTCTCTCTTGTTTTACCTCACCATTCTTCTTATCTTTACTTGGTTTCATTCTCAAGGCAAGCTTTTTCTAGGTGGTAGACAAGATGGCTTCCTATAGCTGCAAACATCTGTCCTCTTAGTGTCAATTTTTATCCAGTGGAACCAACTGGTTCCAGTAGAATCATGTGACCACATTGGGAAGGCCAGGGTTCAGTCATATTTTGTATTTCCTGTATGTAGCGGAAGATACAACAGTTTAATGAAATCTCACCAGTATACAAGGAATGAAGAGCGGTTACTCATCAAAGAAAAATCAGGCCTACAAAGCAAGGGGAATTCAAAGGCAGTTGATGATAAAAATCATAGTTCGCATAGTCCATTATAGTTTAAAGATTTTTGGGTATATTTGAGTTGATTTTGACTCATAGAGGCTCCATGTAACAGAGCAAAACTTCCCTATAGGATTTTTCTGGCTGTAATCTTTAGAAAAATAGATTGCTAGTCTGTTTCTTACAAGGCCTTTAGATGGGTTCCACATTATAAGCTACATAATCAGTGAATTAGTTATTATGGCCCTTCTAGCGATATTGTTCTATTTTGTGGTCTATTGTAAATCCTAGCTTCTATGCCTATGATTATGGACGCATTTTTAAAGTGAGTTGTTAATGAGGCAGAATTAAAGGGCATCTGTGGATTATAGTTGAACTCAGCAATAAGAATTAAGGTGGGGCTAAGTGGCTCTATAGGATAAGCACTAGACTGCTAATCACAAAGTTGGTGGTTCAATCTTACCAACTGCTCCTTTAGAGGGTTGCTATGAGTTGGAGCCAACCTTACAGCAGCAACAACAAAGGAGTAAGAATTATGACAGAACTAAGAATCAAGTATGGCAACACCCTTAGTTTTCCTTGGGGGAATGATCTGTGTCCGATTTATAGGACTGCTCTGGCAAAATTACACTCTTGCTATGGATCTAGCATCTGACTCACCATGTCTGGCCTCCAGTTTGTGGGACTTGAGACCTACTACCTGACCTGATTCACTAGGTCACATAGCCCTGTGTAGCAACAGTCTGTCATCTGACTTGCTGATATGGGTACCTCAGCTCCTGATACTACATGGTAAGGAGAATTTTCCAGACTGACCTCTGAACTATGGTTATGGGACTTGCCAGCCTTCACACTTATGTGGCCATTTCTTTTGACAGCTGTGAATTCTGTGTGACGCTGAATCATATTGAAGAACTCTGATATGAGAAGGAAGAGAGGGATGGTGTTTGATATGAAAGATTATGGAATGGTGTAACATACTGGAAACGATGGAAATTTGGCATATCTTTGACATTCACCTCATAGGGACCAGTCTCCTGGTGATCTTTCTGAAAGAAATTATTCATGCAGGTTTGAACCACCAACCTTTTGTCTAGCACATGAGTGCTTAGCCATTATACCATCAGGGCTCCTTTATGGAATCAAGATTACTGTATTGAAAATTATTTGTTTTATCATAGTATTCTCTGGATATTATGTAAAGAAATATGCAAAGACAAATACTAAATGTTGTTGTTGTTGTTATGTGGACTGGAGTCGGTTCCGACTCATAGCGACCCTGTACAGGGTTTCTGAGGCTGTAAATCTTACGGGATCAGAAAGCCTCATCTTTCTCCTGTGGAACAGTTGGTAGTTTCGAACTGCTGACCATGAGATTAGCAGCCCGATTCCTAACCACTATGCTACCAGAGCTCCTTAATGCTATCAGTGATTAGAAAAATTATGTACTTTGACTTGTAAAATGTTTAATGTTGCATACAATACTTTGGGAAAATCATGGTATCTTTAAGTATTCTTAGATACTTCTGATGGAAATTAAAATTGATGTAGCATTTATGAAATGCATTTTGACATTATGTAATAAAGAGTATTAAGGAATTCATATCACTTGACTTAAGAACTCTGCTTTTATGAATTTGTCCTATGGAAATAATCAAAACTGAAGAAAAAGACCATGTGTAAGAATATTAGCCAGAGGGATGTTATAATTGACAAAAATTAGAAACAGATGAAATGTTCTACAACAGAAGAATAATTTTTAAATTATGACATATCTAAATAGTGAAATATTATGCAACCATTAAAATTTTATGACATAAAACGTACTTAGATAAAGAAACAACTTTAAAACATATATATGTATAATCATATATAGAGCAATACTTTGTATTAGAAATAGCTCTAGTTATTCAGTAGCACAAAGATATCAACAGCATTTTTTTTCTGGGCAGGATTATATGCAGCTTTAAATTTTTATGATTTAAAAATCTTAGTAGATATCTACTGTAACTATACAAGTTTTAGAAAATATTGTTGTTGTTGTTGTTAAGTGCCATCGAGTCGGTCCGACCCATAGCGACCCTGTACAGAGTTTCCGAGTAGAAAATATTAGTCTCCTGAAAAGTCTTAGTTTGAATGATATTGTTGTTCTTGTGTTGTTGATTTGATTATGACTTCTTGTTGTTGTAAGGTGCCATCAAATCAGTACCAACTCATAATGACCCTATGCACAACACAACAAAATACTGCCTGATCCTGGGCCAACTTCACAATTTTGCCATGCTTGAGCCCATTGATGCTGCCACTTTGCCAATCCATCTCATTGGGGATCCTCCTCTTTTTCTCT
>NW_006408549.1:13023893-13025694 GCF_000296735.1 Chrysochloris asiatica | reverse complement strand
AAATACTTACTGATGATCAAATATCACAGCCTTTAGTATGTATAGCATCTCAATATGAAGAACACCACTGGACCAATAAAAAACATTCATAGAAATAGAGAATAGATTGAAGTTGTCAAAGACTTCATTTTTCTTGGATCAACCATCAACACTCCTGGAAGCAGCCATCAAGAAATCAAACGATATATTGCATAAGGCAAATCTTCTGCAAAAGACCTTTTTAAAGTGTTGAAGAGCAAAGAAAGAAGTCAGTTTGAGGAACAAGTTGTGACTGACCCAAACTATGGTGTTTTCAGTAATCTCATATGTATGCGAAAGTTGGGCAGTGAATAATAGGAAGACCATAGAAAAATGGGTGCATTTGAGTTAAGGTGTTGGAGGAGAATACTGAAAGTACCATGGACTGCCAAGAGAAAAAGAAAAAAAAATCTGTGTTGGAAGAAGTGCAGCCAGAGTGCTCCTTGGAGACCAGGATGGCCAAACTTTGTCTCTCATACTTTGGACATATTGTTAGGAGGGACATCACTGGAGAAGGATAGCATGTTTGGTAAAGTGGAGGCTCAGAGAAAAAGAGGATACCCCCAGCGAGATGGATTGGCCCAGAAGCAACAGAAATGGGCTCAGGCGTTGCAACAATTGTGAGGTTGGCCCAGGACTGGATAGTGTCTATTTCTGTTCTGCATAGGGTTGCTTTGGGTAGGTACTAACTTGATGACACCTGACAGCAACAGTGAGTCAGAATTGGCTTGATGGCAGTGGATTTAGTGGGATAAATGTGGTTTCTCTACAATTGCCATTATAGAGGTTGGTCATTTTTTTCTAAAGATAATAAATGATACATTAAAATGTTTATTAAAGTAACCCTCAAATCTCAAACGAAGTTTCGAATCATTTACCTTTGAAAGTTGACTTGATAGCAAATTTTCTCTTCTGGTTATCTTAAAAGTTAATACCAAGAATTGCAGTACAATTGCATTTACTACATGTCTCAAGCCAATGGTTTTCTTTTGATGAGGCATGTTGTTTTAATAAATACATATTCTAAATAGGATGATAATTATATACTTTTACAACAGCAAGCATCAGTACTTATTCCAGAACATTTTTATCATCTCAGAGAGAAATTCCAGTAACCATTAGCAGTAATTTCTCTTTCCTTTTTGATTAATGTACTTTCTATGTACTGTTTCGATGGATTTGCTTATTCTAGACATTTCATATAAATGGTAACATATGATATGCCATCTTTTCTTATTGGTTTCTTTCACTTTTTGTGTTTTCAAGGTCTGTTTATTTTGTAGCATGTATCAGTATTTCATTACTTTTTTCTTGCCAAATAATATTCCATTGTATGATTACATCATATTTTGTTTATTATCAGTTGATAGACATTTTTTCCACTTTTGGGCTATTATGAATAATGCTACTATGAACAGTGAGATGGATTGGTAAAATGGCAGCATCAATAGGTTCAAGCGTGGTAACAATTATGAGGTTGGCCCAGAATTGGGCAGTGTTTTGTTCTGTTGTGCATAGGATCACTATGAGTTGGTACTGACTTGATGGCACCTAACAACAACTATGAACATGTGTGCACAAACTTGTGTTGACTTATGTTTTCATTTCTCTTAGGTATGCACTTTGGAATAGAATTGCTGAATAATGGCAGCAGAGATATTTTTTTTCAAGCTTGTTCAACTTGCCTCTCAGCTTATAAAAGCTGTACCCATTGCCATCAAATAGATTCTGAGTAGAACCTCCCAATAGGGTTGCCAAAGCTGTGATCTTTATGGAAGCAGAC
>NW_006408549.1:13008820-13017591 GCF_000296735.1 Chrysochloris asiatica | reverse complement strand
TTGGCCAGAAGAAATCATCTTCCAAATTTCTTGGCATAGAGGAGTGAATGCCTCCTGTGCTGCCTCACGTTCTTTAAAGATTTCAATTTTTATTCCAAGGTGCATTGAAGGAATTGGCAAAGAACAAGGCACCAGGAATTGATGGAATAAGAATTGATGGAATAAATGACTTGTGGGGACCCTATGTAAGTGTTAAAATAGCAAATATGTCACTTTGAGGACAAAGATGTGCCTGATGAAGGCCATTGTTTTTTTCTATTACTGTATAGGCTATGCAAGCTGGATGATAAATAAGGAAGACTAGAGAAGAACTGATGCCTTTGAATTATGGTGTTGGAGAAGAATATTGAAAATACCATGGACTTGGTCAGTTGGCATAACATAGTCCACAAAGACAGTGTTATATATTGTACTTTGGTGAGTAGTGATTGTCATTTTAAATGCTTATAAGCAACTATTTAAGGTGCAACTATTGGTCTCTTCCTTTCTGGAGGAAAGATAAGTGAAAGTTGAAGATGTATGGTAATAATTAGTCCAGTGGACTAACGGACAACATGAACATCAATCTTCATGGTCAGAAGAACTAGATGGTGCCTGGCTAACATTAACAACTGCACTGAAAGGGTTCCCATTAGAAAGTGGGAGAAAATGTGGAACAAAGCTCAAAATCATAAAAAAGACCAGGTTTACTGGTCAGATAGAGGTTGATGGAACATCAGGGCTCTGGCCCTTAACCACCCATCAGGTGTGGAAATGAACTCACCCTAATGGCTTATTTTAAACGAAACAACAGACATGTTTATATGGAGAACAATTACACTAATGACATATGCATAACTTGGAGTGATCAGCTATTTGAAATAAATCAGGTAGCATTTACCCAAAGATGAATTTCAGAAGAGTTATGAAGAAAGAGGAATGGAGGCAAGAAACACAGGGAGGAAGTAGAATAAATGATGTTAACTTGAAGGGATTGTAATCAATGAGATGAAATTAATATATTCATGAATTGTTGAATGTGACACTGATGATATCCTCTGTATGTTGTTGTTGTTGTTAAGTGCCATCAAGTCAATTCCAACCCACAGCGACCCAGTATAGGGTTTCAGAAGAGCAGCTGGTGAGCTTGAACTGCCAACCTTGCAGTTCAAACAGCTTTGCAATCTGGTGTATTAACGCACAGCGCCACACCAGGACTCCCCACAATTCATAATAAAGGGTTTTAAAGTACCATGAACTTATAGAAGAACAGATAAATGTGTTTTGAAAGATATACAGCCATAATATTCCTTAGAAGTCAAGATGGTGAGACTTCGTCACACATATAGTTTAGACATGTTATCAGGAGGGACCATCTCCTTGAAAAGTATATCATAATTGGTAACGTAAAGGGTCAGCAAAAATAAGGAAGACCCCAATGTAATGGATTGATACAGTGACTTAACAATGGGCTCAAACATAGCAATTTGAGGATGGCACAGGGCCAGGAAGTATTTTGTTCTGTTGAATAGAGTCGCTTTGAATTGGAGCTGACTGAGTGACACTTAACAATAACATGTAACATAGTAGAAACCCATAGGGTTTCCTAAACAGAAATTTTTACGGGAACCAACTCGATGGCATACAACAACATACATTTTTACAGGCGATTGCTGGACTTTCAAACCATTTACCTTTCAAGTGGAGTCCTGGTGTGGCGCTGTGGGTTAATGCACCAGGCTGCAAATCGTTTGAACTGCAAAGTCGGTGGGTGGTTCAAGCTCACCACTCACTCCTTGGAAACCCCATACAGGGTCGCTATGGGTCGGAACTGACTCAATGGCACTTAACAACAACAACCTTTCAAGTGCTTAACTATTGTGCCACCAGCTTAATGATATTATTCCAAACCAAAGTCAGGTCCACGGTCATCGAGTCAATTCCGACTCACAGTGGCACAGAGTAAAACATCTACTTAGAGTTTCCTGGACGTAACTATTTCCTAAGCAGACAGACTCATCTATCTCCCTCAGAGCGACTAGTGGGTTTAAACTGCCAACCTGGTGGTTAGTGACTCAATGCTTAGCTTACTGCATCACCAGGCCTCCTAGTATTCCCACTGCCTCTGGAGTCAATCCTATAGGACAGAGTAGAACTGCTCTTTAGGGTTTCCAAGATTTCAAATCTCTACGAGGACAGCCTTACCTTTGTCCCACAGACCAAATGGTGGGTTTGAACTGCCGATTTTGTGGTTAACAACTCAATGCATAGCCCTCTGTACCTCCATGGCTCCTAATATTATTGTTAAGTGCTGTCAAATCTGTACTGACTTATAGAAAATCTGTCTAGGGTTTCTGAGGAGCAGCTGGTGAGTTTGAACTGCCAACCTAGAGGTTAATAATAGTCTAGTGCTTATCCGACAGTGCCACACCAGAACTTCAGAATATTACTGTTATTGTTGTTTTTGAGTGCCATCGAGTTGGCTCTGACTCATAGAGACCCTGTACAGAGTTTGTAAGGAGCAGCTGGTGAATTTGAACGGCCGATTTTGTGGTTCAAAGGAACCTTCCTGTCCAGTGCTTATATTACAGCGCCAAACAGGACTCCATAATATTAGTAGACATTATCTTTAAGAGTTCTAATTGTCTTGTTAATAGTTGTGCAGTAGCAACAATATAACTTGTTTCCATAGAGCCCAGTGTAAAACAGCAGCTAAGAACTCAGTTCAGAGATCTCTTACTACATAAGGGTGTTTGTAAACAAACAGGGGAATGACCACCATGAAGCCAGAGTTAATAAGCAATCAAAGAGATTATAAATGGATCTCTATTATCCCTAAACAGTACTAGAAGATGTCAGCTTCCTCAGCATAAGCTGTGCTCTGCAGAGTGTCTGGCACATAGTAGGTGTTTTCTAAATATTGATGGAATAAATTATTTTCTCATTCACATAAAAAAACAACTCAGCTAACTCTACCAGAGAGCTATGGCAACACCCCTTCACTCACCAGCTCTATCTCTGAATGTTTAAAGAGATGAAGAAAGGCTTGTCGGTTGGCATTTATGGAGAAAGAAATCAAACATTTGTGTGGCCTGGAGGATTTCCAGGTGATTCCCACCCACTCAGATGGGATGTACACGAGGTGAGGCGAGTGTCATGCAAACAGCGGCCCTGGAACAATCACCGAACAACTAACTCTAACATCAAACAAAAGCAGCCTTGGGATCTTCTGACAAACCAGGAATAATTTGCCAGGTGCAGGCAGCATACTTCTGCTGGCATTTGTAAGTTCTTACATTTGGCAGTAAATATTGGGAGAGAACTCTGTCGGCAGTCTTGGGGATGGTTGAAGTAGAGTTATATGATTTATGATGTTCCAAATCAGAACAGAAACTCTTTCCTTGCCCGACATGCAGGGATTCTTGGCAATGTATATGGACTGAATGGAGCTCACCTAAACCTGTTTTCCATTGACTTTTAACCTTGTCTTTGCTTCTGCTAAGAAATTGAAAATGACTAAAGGCAGCAAATCAAACCTGTGGCTCGGTTATAGCTCTGCAGTTGTTTGGCAAAGGTTAGGCACATTGAGTGAAGAGCAAAAAGAAATAACTTAGGAACCCACAGATCAAATAGATTGAAATGAATTTATTACAGTATGCACCTACAAGTCTCCTAGTAGAGCGATTCTTTTTCATGAGGTGCATGTCATAGGGATGTTTTGTTTGTTTGTTTGTTTTTGAAATAAGGGAAATATCACCAAGCCCTGCTTGAACTAAAACCCAAGATCTGATGAGTATTTAACAGCTTTCCAATGGGCACAGCTGAGTTGAGATGTTTCAACTATTGTGTGCCAGGGAAGCATCACCTAGAGGTTTGGATTATAACTGAAAGTGGGATCATTTGAAATCCACAGGGTCTGAGGAAAGCAGAGAAGCATAGCTCCCAATGGCATGCAGCTCATTGCATGACCCACATTTAAACAGCAGTAGCCTGCTGTAGTCAGGCCATAAAGCGAATGCCTAGAGGAATCAGAAGGAGGAGCAGGGATGGGGAAAATGAATGCTTAATATCCAGAGTCCACCAAATTGTTTTTCTCCCAAGGCTTATGTAGTCAAGGGCAGAGTGAAGAAGGCTAAAGGCAAAGGCAGAAGTTAGCTTGCAGATAATATGGCTGAGGGGAAATGAAACATCATGTCTTTTCTTTAGGAATGCTGATTCCTGAAGGTAAACTCCTGTTGCAAACTTGGGTTCACGGTGTTTGTTACACAGAGATGCTAATGGAATGACAGCCAAGCAGGCAGAATGGGGAAAAGTGAACAGTAAGTACGCTGAGCCCAGTGTTGCTCATGAGTTCTCCTTCCTTTGCTCTGAACTGCTCAATCATCTTCTTTAAGAAGGGCCCACTTCAGAACATCAGAATGGTTCTTATTGTTAAGTGCTGTCGAGGTGGTTCCATCTCATAGTGACCTTGTATAGAGTTTCCAAGGTGAGTTTGGACCGCTTACTTTGAGGCTCAAACTGACTTTGAGGTTGAGTGCTTATCATATGTCACTCAAAGTATAGAGGTTTTGGATGGTCAAAACAGTTAATTTGTTTGGCTGCTAACTGGAAGTTTGACAATTGGGATTCTTCCAGAGGCACTTCAGAAGAAAGCTCTGGTGATCTGGATCCAAAATATTAGTCATTGAAAACCCTGTGGAGCACAACTCTAGCCCAAAATACAGGGGGTGATCATGAGTTGGAATCCACTCAATGGTTTGGTTCTTAAAAGTTAAGCATGCATCAGAGTCACCTGAAGGGCTTGTTAAAACACACGTTTCTGGACCCCACCCATAAAGTTTCTGATTTGGGTAAGTATGGGGTAGAATTTGAGCTTTAAATTTCTAGTAAGCTTCCAGGTGATGCTGTTGCTGCTGTTCTGGGTAACAAACTTTGTGAACCCATGCCTTATAGCCTGTAAGGGCCTGGGGAGTCTTTATAGGTGGTTTTGATTCAGGAGAGATTTGATTTGTTGCCTTAGCTTCCGAAACTATCAGTTTTATGGAAAAGCTAATAGGAAGAAGTAAGTAGAAATAAACATGTTGATGTTTAATAAAGTCCTTGGAGTATGAAAACTGGCAGCCTTGCCTGTCATTATTTTGTTCTTCTCTTTCATTTGGCCATGGAGAATAGGGATGTAGCTATTCGGCTTGTGTCTTCTCTCTGTCATAACAATTTTCTTTTCCTCCCAACTCAAAAGTCAGCACTAGTCTTTAACAGCAACTGGTTGACATCGAGCCTCCATCCTTTCTTGTAGCAGTAAGACTCTGCTACCAGGGCAGCAAAGCAAATTCAAAGTGTAGGACTGGCAAAGATTAAGCATTTCTCAGGAGACTTTGCTACCTTTTTTGCACAACCAGCTTAATTAAGAATCCGTGGCAATATATTAACCACAAGCTTATAGATCTCAATATGCCAATCAAACATAATGAGATAAATGTCAAAGCACAGACTCTGCCTAGGAATAGCTAATGGTTTAAAGCTGTATCCTCAGCGAGTTGTTAGAAAGCAAAGGGAATAGACAGGTCTGGGGACGGGGAGAGTGGGGTTTGCCCACTGCAATTTCAAAAGCCATGACATGACCTCTGGGACTCAGATAGTCTACATACATTCAGGTGTTAAAATACATTCCGGGTTCTTCCCTCTCCCTTCCTTTAGGCTCCATTTTGTCGGTTTCCCGCCAAACTAAGCTGCAAGGGGCGTGGTTTAATAGGGAACATGGCTTTTGATAGGCCAGAGCTAAATCACCCAAGCAATGACATTTGAGCTCCTGATTTGGACCTATATAAGACCACTCCCTTCCTGTTGATTTCACTTCCTCTTCCGCTGCCTTCGCTCTCGGTGGGCAGAAGTCTCCCTGCTCGTCTTCACACCGAATGAAAATTGTATAGACTGGCCGTCTGGTGTGCGGTGTGGTTGATGAGCGAGGCCGGGTTGTTTTTTTATCAGGTAAGTTTTGAGGTTATGAAAATCAAGCTAAAACATTTGACTTGATTACATTAAGGTGATAATGATTTATTATTATTAATTTGTTGTTGCTAAGTGCTGGTAGCTTAGAGGTTACAAATTGGGCTGCTAACCTCAGGGTCATCAGTTGGAAACTACCAGGTGCTCCGTGGGAGAAAGATGAGGCTTTCTGCTCCCGTAAAGATTTACAGCCTCGGAAACCTTGTACAAGGTCGCTGTGAGTTGGAACCGACTCCACTGCACATCACAACAACAACAACAAAGTGCTGTCAAGTTGGTTCCAACTCACAGCCATCCTTTGTAGGGTTTCTGAGGAATGGCGGGTGAGTTTGAACCACCAACCTTGCAGTTCAAACCAACCTTGAGGTCTAGTGCTTTATCCTATGGCATCATATCAGGACTCTATTATTATTAATAACATATCCTAAAACACTGGCATATTTAAAAAAAATCTGTCTAGAAGTCAGGAGTCAAAAATTGAAGTTTGTACTTCAAAATTGTCTCTCTAAGATCTTAGGTCAAATGGTATCTCTTTTTTTGAAATATTTAGTTAAGTAGGAGTGTTAGAAAGGAACCCTAGGGGTTCAGTGGTTAAGCAGTCAGCTGTTAATCAAAAAGTCAGTGGTTTGAACCGCCTAGTTGCTCAGTGTAAGAAAGATGCAGTAGTCTTCATCTAGAAAGATGACAGCAACCATGGAAACCCTAAGGGGCGGTTCTCTTCTGCCCTGTAGGATTGCTGTGAGTTCACTTCCACTCCACAGATAAAGAGTTAGATAGTAGCCAGCTTTGTTTCCCAGGCAGTCTCTGTTACCAACATCCCACTAAATATACCCTGTAAAGCCTATGAGAAAATTGAGGTAAATAACAAATAGGTGCCACTTTGCAACACATAACAAATCACTATTATTATTGTTGTTGTTGTTGTTGTTAAGTGCCGTCGAGTCGGTTCCGACCCATAGCGACCCTGTACAGGGTTTCCGAGGGTGTAAATCCTTACGGGAGTAGAAAGCCTCATCTTTCTCCCGCGGAGCGGCTGGTAGTTTCGAACAGCTGACCTTAAGGTTCGCAGCCCGATTCGTAACCACTACGCTACCAGAGCTCCTTAGTACTGTTTTATTATGTTGTGGAAGAAAGATATTTGCTTCTGTAAAGCTTTATAGCCTTGGAAACCCTCAAGGGCAGTTCTACTCAGTTCTGTAGGGTTGCTCTCAGTTGCAATTGAGTTGACAGCAGTGGGTTTGGGGATTCTTATGTTAAGTATGTTTCAGTGAATCTGGAAGTGCTTCCTTAATGTTTTTTATGTATAGAAAGGTACACTATATACTAAGACAAACACTTGATTGACATTAGGTATGAACTATACCTAGCTGTTCTGACTTAAGTACAAACTCAATGTAAAGATAGGAGTGGAATTTGTTCATAATTTGGGGACTTCCTATAATTTATATAAGAAAATAGAGTAAGATGTTTATTTTTGATGTAACTGTCTTAAAAATGGCTAAAGCAGAGGACTGCTATTGACTTAGTGAAGGTGGGTTTGGTGAATTTGTAACTGGCTGAACAACTTGCAACTTAACAGATTTAAGAGATAGTTGTTAATTCGAATTATATATTCTGATAATTGGCTGAAGGGTTTACCTTGCTAAAAGGTTTGGTCGTTTTCACCTTTTTTAAAAAATTTAAGATCTGAATAAAAATCACTAATAAATTTATAAGTGACACAAATTTGGAAGTGGTAACTATCATCTATGAATAAATGAGCCTAATTGGTTTTTTTTTTTTTTTGAGTTTGACTATGGGTGACTTTAATGAGTCAGAATTTAATAAACATAAAATTAGGTCTTCCATCAAGATTGAAAAAAAAAAAAAAAAATGACTAATGACCATAAAATGAAATCCTCCCTATGGGATGTTGTTAGTTGCCATTCAATCGATTCTGACTCATGGCTACAAAATGGACAGAACTGAACTGTCCCATAGGATTGTTTTTGGGTTGTAATCTTTACAGAAGTAGGTTGGCAAGCCTTTTCTGAAGCCACAGAGTGGGTGGGTTTGAACAGCAAGCCTTCTGTTTAGCAGTCAATTGCTTAACTTTTGTGCCACCTACGGGATAAAAACCAAAAACCAAACCACGTTTAGGAGTTTATCCTGTCACATAGTAACCTTATATTAAGCTTCCAAAACTTTATAGGAGAAGACAACTTCATCTTACTTCCATGAAGTGGCTGGTGGGTTTGAAAACCTAACCCACAACAACCTTATCTAAGGGAATGTTGTCGTTGTTGATAGTGCTGTCAAGTCATTTCTAATTCATTATGAGCTCTGGTAGTATAGTGGTTACAGCCGGGCTGTAGGTCAGCAGTTCAAAACTATGAGTGGTGGGGGCTTGATGGTGGCTAGGGTGGAGGTGCAGTGAAGTTTGCTGTCAGAAATACCACAGAATACCAGGCAAAGCACATCCAGGGCAGAGATCCAAAACTCAAAACGACAAGAGATAGGAATATTTAAAAGGTTTGAAGGCTTATAGCTAGTGGAACTTGTAGCAAAAGTAAGAAATCATGTACTTTTGACTCTGCTGGGCTTGGCGGCTCACAGCCGACAACTTGGGCGAGACAAAATGGCAAGACCAAGCAGAGGAGCAGACACACCATGGAAAAATGCCACAGGAACCTCGGAACAAAGGTGGACAATACACTTTATCGGTTTTGCTTTGTTCTTCTTTTCATTTTTTCCTATCTGGTCATTGCCCCTCCCAATGTTTACGCACCTCCATTCTGGTGACTAGA
>NW_006408549.1:12997350-12998309 GCF_000296735.1 Chrysochloris asiatica | reverse complement strand
CAGAAGGTTGAAAATAGAAATACCTTATGATCCAGCAATTACTCTACTTGGTATTTACTCACAAGAAATACGAGCCATAACATGAGTAGATATATGCATACCAATGTTCATAGCAGCACTATTTACAATAGCAAAAAGTTGGAGACAGCCAAAGTTCCCATCAACTGAAGAATGGATAAACAAATTATGGTACATACACACAATGGAATATTATTCTACTTTGAAGAACAACAAGGAAGCTGCAGGCTACCACATAACATGGATGAACCTTGAGGACATTATGTTGAGTGAAATTAGTCAGTTACAAAAGGATAAATACTGCATAGGACCACTACTGTAAAAGACTAAGAAAAAGAAGCCATACTAAAGGTGGGGAGGGGTGTTCTTGCTGGCTACTGGAACGTGGGGGTAGGGTTAGGGGAGGGAGGGGAAAGTGGAGCACAGGGTAGGGAATAGACATAGGATAGTTTAGGTGCTAGGGAGAGGGCAATATACAAGAAAGGGGGGCAGGGAATGGAACAACAAAGCAGATGGGAGAACAATTAGGCAGGTTTGGATGGGATTAATGGGAAAGGAGCTCTGGTAGCTTAGTGATTACGAATCAGGATGTGAACTGCAAGGTCAGCAGTTCGAGACTACCAGCTGTTCCATGTGAGAAAGAAGAGGCTTTCTGCTCCCATAAAGATTTACAGCCTCGGAAACCCTGAACAGGGTCACTATGAGTCGGAACCGACTCCACAGCACATAGCCAGAGGGACAGAAGTAAATAATGATGTATGCACAATCTTGGAAAAACAGGGCTCTGGGATACAGAGATTGAGACATGGTTGGAAAGAGGAAAAGAGGAGAGATAATATTAATGTTAATATGCTGTTAATATAATATAATGTTAAGATGCTTGGCTGTCTTTTGAATCTTGGTTTCCCTGGCATACCACTTGAGGGGGAGAGAAAGAAATA
>NW_006408549.1:12993918-12995680 GCF_000296735.1 Chrysochloris asiatica | reverse complement strand
TTATCTTACAGCACCACACCAGAACTGAGGGATGTTGTTGTTAAGTGTTGTTGAGTTGGCTCTGAGGAGTGGCTGGTGAGATTGAGCAGCTGATCTTGTGGTTAAACTGATGTTGGCGTCCAGTGCATTATCCCCCAGTGCCACACAAAGACTCCACAGCACCATACCAGAACTAGGGGATGTTGTTGTTCTTGTGAAGTCCCAGCAAGTTGGTTTTGAGCCATAGCAACCCTGTATAGCGTTTCTGAGGAGCAGCTGTTATCTTTGAACCACCGACTTTGCAGTTCAAACTGACTTTGCAACCCAGCTCATTAACACACAGTTGCACCCCAGGAAGGGGATAGTTGACTTAAAATGATATGTATGGAAAGGACCTTAAAGTTTCAGTATGAGGCATCATTATGGCGTCTAAAAAAGCTAATGTAAACTTTGTTGCCTCTAATGGATTCTAATACTTAGAATGAGAGAAAGATGGTCTTGAACTATATTAGTCAGACTTCATCCAGTATCTTCGTTCATTCTGTACACCATTGCATTAGTTACAGAGAAAAGCAATCTGGTGCGGGAAGGGAGTAATTTTATATGAGGTGTGGTTGAATGAACTGAAGGGAGTTTAGCCCAAATAAATGAAAACTGAAGTAAGAACATAAACTCTGACTTGAAGTGCTTGAAGGATAGTCATGGTGAAGAGACATTATTAGTATTATTTTATTTGAAGATCTGGAGAGTATAATTGGAATCAGAAATTAGGGAGACAGATATTAGGTAAGGCATTTCTTTTCTTAAAAAAAAACAACAAAAAACGATCCTCAAAGCAGTAATATGCATGCTTTATAAGGGTAACTAATACTACAAAGCAAATAAGTGAAAACCACAGTTACCTTCATCTTTCCTACCTTAATCCTCACTCCCCAGAGAGAACCTCTAGAAACTATTCTCACTGATTTTTCTGGCATTTCCCTCTTCTTTCTAAATTACAATGTGTGTTGTACTTTAAAAATACAGTGTAATGATCTTTACTAGTCAATTCCAACTCATAGTGATCCTGTATGACTGAATGCGCCACAGGGTTTCCCAGGCTGCAATGTTTATGGGAACAGGTTGTCGAGTCTTTTCATTAGCTGCTGCTGGATATGAGCTGCGTACCTTGCATTTAGCAGTCAAGCATTTAACTGTTACACCATCAAGGCTCTTGACTTTGCATTTCTAATATCCTTCCCTCTCATTCCCTCATACTCTCAATATTGTTATATATCTGTTTCTGGTTAAATTGAAATTCAGGCTGCACAGTATGCAAATAGGCATGTATTTGTTACATTACATATATTTTCTGCCATATATGACTTTTTGTTCTCAGAATTAGTGATTGTCTTATTTTCTGTTTGTTTGGTCCCCTACCACCACCAGGTAGTTTTGTTAATTCATGCCCAAACTCTCTATCAGAGTTGCAAGACATCAATTAATACATTTAAACATGGTGGTTAATCTCTCAGTGCCATTTTTTTTAGCAAATTTCTGTGGAGTCCTCAGCTCTCTAGCTTCCATCTGGATGCAGTTGTGGTCCTTAGAATTTCTTTTGCCTCTTTCCTGACTTTCAGTGCTCTCTTTCTTCTTCTAGTCGCCTTTTTTAAATCATGAATTATGTGAGTTTACATGGGAGAACATCAGTTTTACATTCATCCTGTCATATTTCATTTCATTACAATCATTACAATCCACTGCATGCATCACTAAATAACCAAAGGGTACAACCCACAGGCCC
>NW_006408549.1:12979389-12993508 GCF_000296735.1 Chrysochloris asiatica | reverse complement strand
TGTCAACCCTGTGTACCGAGGGGGTGGGAGTGATCTTTGCTGTAAAGATTTGTTTCCTTTTTAGAGCTATTACATCCATAAATATAGGTAAAGTTCATCAAATTGTATTGGGTTACTCTTCCCCCCACCCCTTCATTCTTCTTCTAGTTGAGATCTGATCATCCAGCCATCGAAGCCAGGTCTAATGGGTACTATCTGCAAGTGGGTGTTCTTGTGCATGTCCCCTCACTTCATATTAGCTGGACACTTCACTCTCGCTCTAGTTCTCTGTGGCCATGTCACTGCCTCTGGGCCCAGGAGTCCTGGGCCATCCAGGACTGCTGGCCATCCAGGTGTCTACCCGGGTTCACTGGAGTCTATTGAATATGGTTGGACTTAGTTCCCAACTTCATTGCCGTTTTTTCCCCCACTTCCCCTTATCGGTGACCAGCATGGTCACCAGCCAGACTACATGCCTGCTCGTGTATTTCCCTTGAGTTCCAGTCTTGGAAGGGAGTTTGCTCTGAGGGGACCCGACCACTTGCCTTGATGGCTTCTGGGTATTCTCCTATTTTGATGAAGCAAAATGATAGCTTCCTCAGATAGGCTATATGGGAAAAAAAAAAAAAAATTGAAACCTGACCATCTAAAAATGTTACTTTTCATACCTAAACTTGATTGAGAGTATTCATGGGTTTAAAATTCTAGACTGGACATTATACTGCCTTTTGAATTTTGAATGCTTTATTATTTTTTTTTAACAAAGGCAGATTGAGTCCCTTTATTTTATATTGTTTGTATACATTTAGTTGTTTTTACTTTATTATACAAAGAAGTCTTCAAAAAAATTTTAGAATAACAATCATAATTCATCATTGCAGAGGTCATGTTATTAGAGGACATGAAATTATTAAAATGAATAAGAGGTCAGATTGTCCAGCATTAAACATGTCATTACAACACAGAAGATGCAGCTGTAGTAACCTGACCTTCATGTTTCAATTGAAAATGAAGTATATAAGCTGTTTTTTAAAATGAGATAATAAATGCACATTGTTTCCATTCCAGTATGTGAAAAAAAGAAGGGGAAAAATAGAAGAAGAAAGTTATTTCCTTATTCTATTTTTTTCCCCCTTCCTTATTCTCTTTTCTCTCCTTTTCTTTTTAACTGCTTTCCCAGTAACTCAAGTTAGCACATGTCTACACATCACACCCAGCAAAAAATTCTCCTTTCCCTCCCACCCCTAGTAACTGTCATAGAAATTTTATTATAGAATGAAAAGCCTTTTTTTGACTTTTTACAGTAGTGGTTTCATACAGTATCTGTCCTTTTGCAACTAATTTCACTCAGCACAGTGTCCTCCAGGTTTCTCCATGTTATGCAGTGTTACACAAGTTGAAATTTGAGTATTTTAATTGTGCTCTTGTTTTCTAGCTTCCAGAATTGTTGAGAAGTCTGACTGCATTATTTTCATATAAACCACATTTGTTGTTGTGCCTTGAGTTGATTCTGACTTATAGCAACCCTGTATAGGATTTCTGAAGAATAGCTGGTGGATTTGAACTGCCATCCTTGCTGCTCAAACCAACTTTGTGGTCCAGTCTTATCCTACAGCACCAACTAGTTTATTTTTCTTTGGGGAAGCTTTCAGTAACTTTTCTTTTTTTCTTGTTAGTGTGCAATTTCCCAATGATGCACATTAATGTGTTTGTTATTTATAACAGAAATGGCTTTAACAGAACTTTATTTTCTCTTAGTTTTGGAGGCCAGAGGAGTCCTGGTGTGATGCTGCAGGTTAATGCGCTGGACTGTTTAAGGTTGGTTTGAACTGCAAGGTCAGTAGTTCAAGCTCATCACCTGCTTCTTGGAAACCCTACACAGGTCACTATAAGTCAGAACTGACCCAACGTACTTAAAAATAACAATAGGAGGCTAGAAGTCCAAATTCAGGGCACCAGTTCTAGGGAAAGAATTACTTTTGAAGTCTGCTCATGGGGACGGTCTCTTGTCAGCTTCTGTTTCTTGGCTCCTCAGTGATCTTCATGTGGCATTGCATCTGTCTTCTCCCCTCTCTACCAGCTTGCTGGCTTAGTCTGCTGTTTTATTGAATGAAAACATTTCCCATACTAATGTTGCCTCATTAACATCATAAAGAAAATCCTTTGTGAAATGGGATCTATAACCACTCTTAATAAGAGCTAGGATTTACAACACATATTTTGGGGTGAGGGACACATGTGAATCCATAACAGTGTGGAACTTTTGATATTCTCTGTGCTTTGGAAACTCCTGGCTTTCAGTTCTGAAAATGTTTGTCATGCTCTTCATTAGCTTTTTTTTTTTTTTTTTTAAAATAAAGATTTCCCTTCACTTTTTGTTCTCTTTCTAGAATTTCTATTAGTCAAAAGTACATCCTGGAGTTTCTAATTTTGTCAGGTTGTCTGTGTTGTTCTTCACCCCTTCATAGTTTGTGTGTTAATCTGGATAATTCCACAAGTTTATCTTTAAATAAGTCTATAAATTATTTTTATTTCTATTCATTATTTTCAATTCCCAAGAGATCTTACTAGCTCTCTGAAAGTTCTGTTCCTATAGAATACTGTTTTAATTTTATGAATGTGGTGTCTTAGCCCTTTGCAAATATTGTATTATCATTTTTTTCTGCGTTAACTGTTACCTAGTTTCCACCGAACTCCATCCCTTTTTTTCTGTGCAATGATTGGGTCTTAGTCATTTATGTTAAAGATTTCCCTAAAAAATGAATGTTGGGATAGCCTTTCAAAATCTAAAGAGGACGTGCTGTATTGGGTTCCCTGAGAAATAAACTCTGCAGCAAGTTTATTTTGAATTACTTTATGATCAACACATGAAAGAGATGGGGGAAGCAAGGGAAGAACTGAATGGGAAAATGGTTGCAATCTGTTCTCAGACAATCCACAAAGGAAGCTCTGAGACTGAGATCACTCTTCAGTTCTTAGCTGCAGTCCAGTTGGCCTTCAACTCATGGCCACCCCATGCACAATGGAAAGAAGTGCTGCCAAGTTCTGTGCTTTCCCCATGATTGGCTATAGGTCGCATGGTTGTGTTCCATGGGTTTTTTTCATTGGCTGAGTTTTGAAATAGATTTCCAGGCCTTTATTTCCTAGCCCATCTTGGTGGGAAAGTTCTATAAAACCTGTTCAGCATCATGGCAGCATGCAGGTCTCCGTTGACAGGTAGGTGGTGGCAACACATGAGATACATTGACTGGAAATTGAGACTGAGTCACTCGCAG
Source organism: Chrysochloris asiatica (assembly GCF_000296735.1). Taxonomy (NCBI): domain Eukaryota; kingdom Metazoa; phylum Chordata; class Mammalia; order Afrosoricida; family Chrysochloridae; genus Chrysochloris; species Chrysochloris asiatica. Next base: position 12,990,254 of record NW_006408549.1, on the reverse strand, counting down.
GGAAGGTAAAAATTCCACCAGTAAACCACCGATGCTCTCAACCATCTCTTCAGAAATGTACCAAATTGACATTAGAGGACTGGGTCTATGTACCCCATATCTTTAAGTCATTGGATATGGGCTGCCCCCAAGAAATGGGTGAGATTTAGGGCAAGGCAGCTCTTTTCATTGGAGAACAATTTGCAGAGAGGGAATTAGCTCTGAATCCTAAGCAAGTAATGTTTCCAGCAATTGGGAGTACTACTACAATCTTGAGGGGCGTATTTGGGTGACCAGTGATATGGGTGAAGTCAGGCCAATGTAAACCTTACAACAAAGTAATCTTCTTGTTCATTATGTAGAGAAAATATCAAATATTATCATCAGTGGTATTTCTCTTGTGGTGGTCAATATCTCCAGAGGGAAAATTGAGGAAAAATTTGGAGGGTAGCCAGTGTTCTTAAAGGCTAACCCAGAAACTCAGCATTCAATGGTATCACACCTAATGCCATTATTTTTTGAGATATTTATCCTCTGGTAGTGTAGTGGTTACGAGTTGGGCTGCCAACCTCAAGGTCAGCAGTTCGAAACTACCAGTGGTTTGATGGGAGAAAGATGAGGTGTTATGCTCCATAAAGATTTACAGCCTCGGAAACCCTGTACAGGGTCACTATGAGTTGGAACCGACTCCACAGTACTTAAAAATTTTTTTAAAATGTACTGTGCCAGGTGTTCAAGTGTCAAGTTATCTTTAGGACTCAATCTTCATCAAGCAAACAATTATGTGTCTACCTGGGTGGAAGGGAGGATCATTTCCTGTCTTTGTGGGATGAGGGGAGGGTGTGGATATCTTATTCTTCTTATACATCCTTTCAGTAAACTTTCCCATTTCCCACCCCAAACTAACTCTCCGACATACCAGATATCTCAGATTCTTGAGCCTTTCCATTGCTTGTCTTCTCCTTTGTAGGCTTAAATGTCAAGTTTCTCTATTCTGCCAAATAGACTTCTAAAGTAATTGTGGACATTCCTGGCTCATTGTTCATGTGGGGATTTGAACAATTATTTTCTTGTTTCACTTGAATTTTGGAGATGAAGATAAAAGATTAATGGGCTGTTCAATCTTCCATGTTTGACTTTAAATTCTAGTAATTACTTTCTAAAAGGCAGAATATGCTGTCTCAAGAGGTGATGAATTCTCAATCACTGGAGGAGTTCAAGCAGAGAAAGGACAATCACTCAAGGACATGTTGACAGGATTCCTGCCTTTGATTATCGCTAGGTGCCAGTTTCAACCATCCTTCAGGTTGTATAGGATATAGAGAAGAGACTTTGTGGCCATGTGAGTAAATACTACATGAAAATCAGAGAACTGGAGTCCATTTAGTGAAAACTTCTCATTGGATGGATATGCTTCATATTTGAGTTCTTTTTGATATGACATTTACCTACCCCTCTAGTCTCAATTCACAGCACTTCCCCCAACACACCTTTTGAATGCCTGTGGACAACATTCTGTGCTGAGAATTCCTGGCAATTTCTCAAATGCATCATGCTAGGATTTCAAGTTCTAATGCCTTCAAACATGCAGCTCACATCTGAGGTGCTCTTCCCATGTTTTGTCCAACCTACGACTGTTCTTCCTCCAAGAAGTTAGCTCAAGATCTCTTCTTGCTTAAAACCTTCCCTCAGTGTCTGCTTTTAGTCTCCACTAAACTAGTAAAATTTGGAGGCAGGGAATATGTCATTTGGAAATTTGTGTCTAGCACAAAATGATGTTCAGTAAATTTTGTTAAGGGCTCAATAAATCCTAGTTGACTGAATGTATGAGTGGTGAGTGAATAAGAACACGGTTTGAAAAAAAATTAAGCAACCTGACCAAGGGCATATGGGGATTAAAGGCAGAGTTAGCTGGGAACATAAAAGGGTTTTTAAATTTTTAGTAAATATATATATTCTTTAAGCACAAGCTTCTCAGGATTTAAATATAAGTCATATATGTCCATAAGAGCTGGTTGTTGTAATTTTTGTTAAGTGCTGTTAAGTCAGTTCCCACTCACAGAGACCCTGTATAGGATTTCCAAGGAACTGCTGCTGAATTTGAACCCCGACTATGTGGTTCAGACTGATGTTACAGTCCACTGCATTATTTCACAGTGCCACACCAAGACTCCATAAGAGCTGGAGTAGGGAAAAATTCATTTGACAGTGTCGTAACTGCTCCTTCTAAGAATTCAGATTTTGCCACTGTGCAAATTTCTTTTCTCTTTAGGATAGGTTATTTTCCTCACACTTTTTCAATGCCTCACCCATGTAGGCTAAAACTGGGTTATTCTTTCAGTCTGCCCTAAAATGTCCAATCAATTCTGAATCATAGCAGTGATCATATTTTAGGCTCAAGCTGAGATTGAATAAAACAACGATTTGCACATTCTAGCAGAATACATGGATTCACAAGTGGATAAACAAGCCAAAGGATCTGTGCTCATGGAGCAAGTTAATACTTGGAGAACCTCTTCTGTCCTTTTCACATTTTATAAGTCAAAAACTTATGTCAGCTTCTCCATCTTTACTCCAGAAATTACTTGGATGAGAAAGCAAAACATTTGATTTATTATCTGTTATTACATTTAAGATACTGCAACACTAACAACTTGCATTTCCAGAGATCCTATTTTGTGCCAGGCAGTATCTTGGATAAATTTATCCAAAATAGGATAAATATCCAACATATTTAATCCTCATAATAAAACTCTATGAAACAAGATAATGCTTATCTTGATTTTATAAATGATGAAACTGGCTCATAGAGATATAAAGTAACTAGCCCATGATGACACCGTAAGTGGCAGAGGCAGGATTTAAACCAGATTCTGATCTGGCTCTTAACTCCAAGCTCTCAAATGCTGTGTGACTCTGGCCTTTCTTATTAATGTCAAATAATATTCTTCAAGTAATCACCAATGTCAAATAATATGCTCCACGTAATGTGACAGAGAAAGCAAGTAATAGAGTAACCATACTTATGACTAATGAGCACCATTTTTAAGGCAATCTACTAAAATGTTTTACTTACATTATTCACTTAATACTAAAAACAACCCTGTGTATTTTTTGGTCTATTTTATTGATGGGCTACTATGACACAAAACAATTAAGGAACTTTCCCAGTTTTAAATAGCTAATAAGTGGTGGAGTCAGGATTCTAAAACAGGACTGTGGAAATCTGTCTAAGATCAGAAAAACTTCTCAAGACTGCCGTCCGTACAATCTAGAGTAGGTTCTTGGCTTTATTTGACTTAGCATTTATAGTTCACAGTAGTTGCAAATGTCACATGTTCCAGGACACATAGTACAATTACTAATTATGGAAGCATTAACTCTCCATGGGTGCTCTGTGGGTTCAAGGCCAGCCCGCCCTTCAATATTCATAATTTCTGGCCACTCTGGAGTTCACTATTCATATTCATTCATAATTTAATTTTAAAAATTATATACTCCATAAGCCTTTGCAGATTTGGAAGTTGATGAAATTCTAGGATAATCCTTTATGAACAATTTGAGAAAGCCATACTTTCTTATATGTGGACTGACCTCCTAGGTTATGTTTCTGTATACACATGAGTTTGTTTACATACCTCTGTGTATAGTCTATTGCTTGCTAGCTGAAGGTTGCACTGGTCAAATGAACGGCTATTGGAAAATTCAAGCCCTTTCATTAGTATTGCTTTTCAAGATATATTATTCTGGACATCTGAGACATTTGCGTATTTTTATTTTTAAAAGAATCATTAACTGTTATTAGCACTATAAAGGAACATTATTGTTGGATAAGCACTGGACTGTTAACCACAAGGTTGGTGGTTTAAACCCACCAGCCACTCCTTGGAAACCCTACATAGGGGCGCTTTAAGTTGGACCCAACTCATGGTCACCTAACAATAAGTTCCATCATAAAAGCCTGCTTGTTCTCCAGAGTATTTTAAATTCTTACATTCAGAAAGCAGAAACATTAATGACTACACCTTTGTATAAAATTAGATTATTCCACAAGATGTCACTATTTCCCTTTTAGTGGAAATAGCTTGCCATCAACTTGTTTCCAAGATATTGTAAATCAATAAAATTAAGCAACTAATTTCTTTTAGTATGGATACATCAACCAACACAAAATATTGTCTGCAAAGGGACATATTTTGATATTCAACCCAGCACTACACTTCACCTTTAAACCCGACACAGTACAGCCTTTTGAGCAAACAGCCTGGTGTGTATGATATTGATAGACATTTTAAAAAGAGGGATTCATGTACAGTTCAATGCCTTTTTTAGTTCTTAAAAAAAAATGTGGATAAATGAATTTTCTTGTTAAAAGGTAAGGGTTTCAATTGTAGTCTACAAAGCTTCACAGTCACCTTATACTTGTTCATTTATTCCTGGGAGTTATTGAGCCTTCCCAATTTTATTGACCAAGTACAGAAAATTAAGTCCTAAAAGTACTGGAAACAGATTGAGAAAATTACACAAAATCCCTATATGCTGTCACTGGGTGCTTTAGATATGTTTATTAGTTGTTGTTTTTCTGTAGGACCATAGGCAATTCGTTACAATAGCCAGTAAAACATTTGATTTGCATGAAATAAGTGTGAGGACCAGTTTTATCTCACACTATTTTCATGACTCATTTTTAGCCTCTCAAGAGGGTCATACAGAACATTGAGAATAACTTCATTCGTTATAAACTGTACTACTTTATTTTTATCAGGCACATTGAAAAAAATCTACTTGCCAACTCAACATAAATGTAGTTTGATGACTTGTTGTGATTGCTAAAATAGAATAATTTACCCAGAAAATATTTGTTGAATTTTTGTTATATTTCCATTGTCTTGATAGACAGTGAACACACAGACATGAAAGATAAGGTTCCAGTCCTCAAGAATCTTACAGTCCGACAAGGACGAAAGACAAATCAGGAGTTACAATACACACTTAGAACAATGGCAGATTTACTCATAGGATTTACGAATCCCAGACAGACAGATGAAAATAGGTGCGTCTATAAGGAGCTCTGGTAGCGTAGTGGTTACGAATCGGGCTGCAAACCGCAAGGTCACCAGTTCGAAACTACCAACTGTTCCATGGGAGAAAGATGAGGCCTTCTGCTCCCGTAAAGATTTACAGCCTTGGAAAACCTGTACAGGGTCGCTATGAGTCGGAACTGACCCCATGGCACACAGCCACCACTATAGTTCATGCGCCAGGAACTTTGTTGTTATTAGGTGCCATTGAATTGGTTCCAACTCATAGCGACCCTACACACAAGAGAACAAAACACTGTCTGGTCCTGCCCTATCCTCACAAATGTTAAGCATGAGTCCATTATGCTGCCACTGAGTCAATCTATTTGGTTGGGAGTCTTCCTCTTTTTTGCTGACCTTTCACTTTACCAAGCATTATGTCTTTCTCCAGGGACTGATCCCTCCTGATAACATGTCCAATGTATGAAAGACAAAGTCTCTGGCTTCTAAGGAGTATTCTGACTGTACTTCTAAAAGTGATTTGTTTGCTCTTCTAGTAGTCCACGGTACTTTCAGTATTTTCTTCCGATACCATAACTCAAATGTATCAGTTATTCTACATTCTTCCTTATTCATTGTTCAACTTTCATATGCTTTATGAGGCAATTGAAAATACCATGGCTTGGGTTAGGAGCACTTTAGTCCTCAAACTGTTTATCTTTGTTCTTGAACACTTTAAAGAGGACTTATGCAGCAGATTTGCCTAATACCATACATTGTTTGATTTCTTGGCTGCTGCTTTCATGAATGTTAGTTGTGGATCCAATCAAAATGAAGGTTTTGATAACTTCAGTCTTTTCTCTTTTGATCATGATGTTATTTATTAATCCACTTTTGAAGAATTTTGCCTTCTTTGTATTTCTTTATATTGATCCACACTGAAGGGTGTAGTCTTTGATTTTCATCAGTTTGCAGCAAGCATGGCTATAACATCTGCATAAGGCAGGTTGTTAATGAGACTTCCTCCAATCCTGATGTCACGTTCTTCTTTATATAATCTAGCATCTCAGATTATTTTCTCAGAATATAGATTTAATAAATATATTGGAATTATACAATCCTTGCACATACCTTTCCTGATTTTAAACCATTCAGTATTCCCTTGTTCTGTTTGAATGACTGCCTCTTGGTCTGTGTACAAGTTCCTCGTGAGAACAATGAAGTGTTCTGAAATACCTGTTCGTCACAATGTTTTTCATAGCTTGTCATAATCAAAACAGTCAAAAGCTTTTGAATAGTCAATATCTTTCTGGTATTCTCTGCTTCCATCCAAGATACATCTGATATCAGCAATGATATCCCTAGTACCATGTTTTCTTCTGTATCTAGCTTGAATTTCTGTCAGTTTCCTGTTGAGGTACTTTCGGAGCCATTTGTGAATTAACTTTAGCAAAATTTTATTCATATGTGATGTTAATGATATTGTTTGATGATTTTCACACTTCATTGGGTCACCTCTCTTTGGAATGGGCATAAATATGGGTCTCTTCCGTTCATTTGGCCAGTAGCTGATTTCCAAACTGATTGCATTAGTTTGTTGAAACATTTAAATTTGTAGTCCATCAATTCCTGTAGCCTTGATTTTCACCTGTGCCTTAAGTGCAGCTTGGATTTCTTCCTTCAGTTCCATTGGTTTTTGATTTAGAAACTTTTGTTTCTCATGATCATTTCACCTGACATTAGACATGAAGAATCTACCCAATTCAGGATATATTTTAAATAAATAAAGCATGTTGTTGTTGTTATGTGCCATGGAGTTGGTTCCAATTTATAGCAACCTTGTACAGGGTTTCTGAGGCTGTAAATCTTTATGGGAGCAGAAAGCCTCATCTTTATCCTGTAGAACACAGCTGGTAGTTTCAAACTGCAGACCGTGAGATTAGCAGCCCAATTCATAACCGCTATGCTACCAGAGCTCCTTAAGACATGCATATTCTACATTAACACATAAAAGAGTTTTGTTTTCAAAATAATGTTTAATTCTAGCAGAAATGTAAAAATTTTTTTTAAGGTTCCCTAATTCAGTCTTCAAATTTGTCACTTGAGCAAATCTGTCTTGGAGGAAGTACACTTAGAATATTCTTCAGGATAGCAAGGTTTCGTCTCATATATTTGGATATGTTATGGGGGGAGGGGACTAGTCCCTGGAAAAAAGCATCATGCTTGATAGAGGGTCAGCAAAAATGAGCAAAACCTTAAAGGGAATGGATTGACACAGTGGCTGCAACAATGGGCTCAAACCTAACTACAATCCTAAAAATGGTCCAGGACAGGGCAATGTTTTGTTCTGCGTTATGTAGGGTGACTATGAATTGGAACCAGCTTGATGGCATCTCATAACAGCAACAGTAACAACAACAGTAAAAACAATAAAGTCTTAGGTTTAAAATCATCCTGTCAGATTCTCTACCCTAAGTGATCTCTTTCAAAAGTTGAAATCTGAATGTTTGACTGAAGTAACACATTTTGGGAAAGAAAGTATGTTTTCTTTTTTGTAGATGTCCAGTAGGTCCTAACATAAAATAAAGAAGGAATTATTGGCCACATTGTTGATTTGTTATGTGCTGTAGAGTTGGTTCCGACTCATAGCGACCCTGTCCAGGGTTTCTGAGGCTGTAAATCTTTATAGGAACAGAAAATCTCATCTTTCTCTCGTGGAACAGCTGGTAGTTTCGAACTTGCTGATTTTGCTGTTCGCAGCCCGATTCTTAATGAGCTTTTATTCCCATGAAGTAACTGCAGAGATTGATAGTATTTTAAGTAAAATAAAGTTTGTTTGTTTTTTTCCCGCAAAATAGTATTAAGTATATAAATTTTTGGCCAAAGAGAGGACATTATTTATTCTTATTTTTCATAGATGATATATGTATACTAGTATTTTCTCTTGCTCTTTGAAGTTTTTTGCCCTTTGATATTTTGTTATTTAAAAAAATTGATAGAAAATATCAGAAAAATATTGGGTTGGTTATAAAAGCTTGTAAATGGAGGAAGAGAGAGGATGTCAAATATGCAGCTATTGATTACTGCTAACATAAGTTATGGAATACATATAGACTGGAATACTATATTGGTATTAAAAATAATTTATAGAAGAATAGTATAACCAAAACAAAATGCGCTGCTATTGAGTTGATTCCGACTCATAGCGACCCTATATAGGGTTTCAGAGACTGTTAAGTTTTGTGGGAGCAGACAATCTCATCTTTCTCTCATGGAGCAGTTGGTGGATTTGAACCACCAACTTATGGTTTGCAGACCACAGAGTTTCTTTGTAGAAGACTACTTCATGATAAGTAAATATATTCATGATACATGGTAAATGAAAAATCATTACAATACATGTGAAAACATGCAATGAGGTTTAAATAAAGAACATTGCAAAAATATTAACTAAGAATATTGAAAAAGAAGTGATGCCTTTGATAGCATAGTCCACAAAGACAATGTTCTACATCCTATGTTAATGAGTGGTGGCTGGGATTTTAAAAGCTCATGTGCACTATTTCGGTGCAGTTATTGGTCTCTTTATGTGCAGAAGAAAGAAGAGTGATGAAAATTGAAGATGACTGGAATTTATTAATCCAATGGACTAATGAAACATGTGAACTTTAGTCTCCACAACTGAATAACTAGATGGTGCCTAGCTACCACTACCAACTGCTCTAAAAGGGATCATGTTAGGAAGTCCTAGATAGAGTAGGAATCAGTGTGGAACAAATCACAAAATTATAAAAAATAAACCAAGACACTATGGTCCTCGGTCATCCTTCAGGCCTGAAATGGAACTCAGCCTCATGGCCCAATTTTCAACCAAGTTGTAGATACATATGTAAGGGGAACAGAACACTAAGGAGGTATGCTCACCATGAAATGGTTAACTATTCAAGGTCAAACAGGCAACATTTACCTGGGAACAAGGTTCAGAGGAGCTAGGAAGGAGGGTGGAATGCAGACTGGAATCACAGGGAGGTAGTAGACTAACTGTTGTTATTTGGTGGAGATTGTAATCACTGAGATGAAACAAAGTATGTGATTTGTTGCATGTAAAATTTATGGTCTTCTCTGTAAATCTTCACTCAATTCACAATAAAAATTTTTCAAAAAAAACAATCTGAGGCCTTTGAATTATGGTTTTGGTGAAGAATATTTAATATGGACTGTCAGCAAATGAACAAATCTATGTCGAAAGAAGTACAGCCAGGATGCTCCTTAAAAGAAAAGATGGCAAGACTTTATTTCACATAATTTGGACATGTTATCAGCAGGGACCAATACCTAATGAAGGACATCATGCTTGATAAGGTAGAAGGCCTGTGAAAAAGAGGAAAACCTTCCATGAAATAAATTGATAGAGTGTTTTCAATAAAGGAATTCAAACAGAGGAACTATGTGAGGGTGATGCAAAACTAGGAAGTGTTTTGTTATGTTGTACTGATTTTATGAATTTTAAAAACAACAAAATTAGTAAAACTTTCATTAAAAAATATCAAAATATGGAGAAGCAGCAAGATGGCTGATTAGGCTGTTAAGACTGTATGGGCCTTGTACAACAAAGATGGAAAACCAAATGAAACGGATGCAGATGACAGTCCACAAACTCTGAGCTTCAGATGAAGAGATAGAGAAATGGATAGAATCCTTACAAAAAGAGAAAGCTGAACACACAGGGCCAAAAAAGGAGACAGACTGGTGACATACACTGACTGGTCAGATGAGATGCAGCCATCATAAACTTTTATGAGTGGCTTCAGAGACAAGACGGCATGTTGGCATTGCAGAAACATACTGGTGGCTTGAGGAGACAAAAGTTAGATTTTTTTCTTGTTCCCCGCACTGCACTCTGGTGACCAGTGGTGTCCCTCATCTGCATAAATCCCCAGCAAAGCTCCTGCTTTCCAACTGGTTGGAACTACAGGGAAGTGGTTGTGAGCCCCATCAGTGAGTGTTGAGCTATTCTCACCAGTCCTGGTTCCTGGATTCAATTGAACATTGCTCCAAACCTGAGAGCTGACCTTGGCCAGTTCTGGACTAGCCCTAACTAGGAGAAGCAGCTAAACAAATATGTGGGAAATTTTTTTTTTTTTTTTTTTTTAAAGGAGACTATTGATCTGTGATGGCTGGCTAGGCATGATGTGCCATTTTGAACTTTAGAGTATGGCTTTAAAGGCAAGAAGGTGGTAAGTAGCACAGAGTCATACCATTTGTTGGTGGAGAGAAAGGCACAAATTTATTTCTTGTAGCCCACATTACCTTGGCATGGCCAGCCTTCACCCATGTATACTTCCAACAAAGCTTCTGCTCTCTGGGATGTCAGAAGCACATTAAAGGGAGTGGGGAGCTAGCAGAACCAATCCCAGTACCTGGAATCAGGTATGACCTGACTCAGACCCGCATAGCTGGTTTTTGGGAGCGCTGTACTAATAGGATCTCTTTACTTGGCTGCTCTCTGGAATGGAAATACTATGACCCCCCAGCTACCTAGGTGTCTGCATAAACTACTTTGGGATTAGGTGTTATCATCTCATCCTTTACCACCCACAATGTGAGGTCCTTGGCTGGCAGGAGACCCCAGAATTTTCTCCTCTCTGGTGTGGCACTTGTTTATTTACCTTCTCTTTCCCAACCACTGCTGGGTGGTTTCTGTTTATTTTCTTTCCTTTTTATCTCTTGATTTTTCTTTACTACACTCTGGTCTCTTTTCCTTTTACTCACCATTTTCCCTAATTGTGTTTAGTTCTTTCTTCTAATTTCCTTTAATTTTAGATTTCACTTCCATGTTTATATTTTCCTCTTTTTTCTCTCTCT
>NW_006408549.1:12977194-12979285 GCF_000296735.1 Chrysochloris asiatica | reverse complement strand
CTAATTTCTGTTTTTACTAGTTTGTTTATTTTCTTTCTCTCTTGTGGGTGTATGCTTTCTCTTCCTGCCTCACCTGACAGGGGACAGTAACTATACCCATACAGGCCAGCCACAGCCATAACCTCTACAATCCCACCCACCAGACAAGAGCCAACACCAACTGTTATAAACAGGATAAATAACAACAACCAACATCAGCCCAACCCATCCTAAACTGAGCTGTATGAACAGTGAACAGAGGACAATGCACAAGCTCCCATCCCCTGATCGCACCCACCAAGAGGCAGTTGGTGTGTATCTAGAAATTTGTTGTTGTTGTTAAGTGCTGTCGATTTGGTCCCTACTCATGGTGACCCTGTGTAGGGTTTCCAAGGAGTGACTGGTGGTCTTGAACCACTGACCTTACAGTTCAAGTCAAACTTGCAGTCCAGCACTTTAACCCACAGCACCATACCAGGAATATACCAACATACAATCATCAATTTAATACAAATACAATACCAGCACAGTGTCTCAAAAGCAACAGATATTTTCTGTTCACATGAAGAACAAAGACAGAGTGGATAAAACAAGTCACCAAGAGGCAGAGCTAGAAAACAATTTTAAGGACAAATGATATTGGAACTACCTGAAAAAGAATTCAATAAAATGACATTTAAGTATGTCCAAATGATTGACATAAAGGTAGAGGAAAAGAAGGAAGAATTCAGGAAAACACCCTAGAAACAAACAACTAAATAGATAAAGGATTGGAAGTAAAACAAGACCTGCAAATAGAAATCCAGAAGATTAAAAAAACTAAGGTTTCAGAAATGGACAATGCAATGAAAGGGCAAAGGAATAGATCTGAATCAATGGAAACTTGAATTAGTGATCTTGAATATAAATATCAATGCTAGTAAGCTAGAAGAACAATCCGAAAAAAGAATGAAATAGTCCAAAGAAAGCCTAAGATTCATGTGGGGCAATTTGAAGAGGAATAACTTATGAGTGATTGGATTTCCAGAACAGGAAGCACACAGAAAAGGTAGCCAAAGAGCTGCTGGAAGAAAACATCCCTAAAATAAAGAAACATGGGAAGTATCATGAAACATTCAAGAAGCTGAATGAACCCCAAACAGGATAGACCCCAAGAAAAAAATCATCAATAAATACAATCAAATTCTCCAAAATCAAAGACAAGGAAAGAAATCAGAGAACCGTTTAGGAAAAATGAAAAATTACCTACAAAAGAGAACCAACAAGATAAGCTCTGTTTTTTCAGCAGAAACTATACAGGCAAGAAGACAATATAAAGATACATACAAACTCTGAAAAAAGAAAAAATTTCTGGCCAAGATTTATACACCTAGCAAAACTATCTTTTAAATATGATGGCAAGATTAGAGTATTTCCAGATAATTAGAAATTAAATAAATTTGTAATAACTAAATCCACTTCACAAAAAATACTAAAGGGAGACCTTCTGACTAAGAACCAACAAAAATAGAATAGAAAACAATTTGAGACTTAATACATGGCAACACCAACCAGAATTCAATCCAGATATAGAAATATCGAAAGAGAAACAATGTACAATACTAAAAATAGGGAACTAGAGGTATCAATGTATAATGACAACTACAAACCAAAAGGTTAGAAGTGTCATACAGAATTTCCAAATGACTAGGATGTAAAGTAGATTTCAAGATAAAACAGACTATTTTAAACTGGGGATGAAGATAATAAATTACAGAATCATTACAACTTCACATCAAATCAAGGAAAAAGAAAACCAAGATTATATAATAAACATTAAAAAAAATAGCAATGAAAAAATTGACAAGAAAAGGCATGAACAAAATGAACTCAGCACAGAAAATTATGTGAAACAAATCAGCGCCACAAAACACACACACACAATAAAAAACTGCAATCAATTTATACCTATTGATAATTACACTGAATGTCAATGAATTAAATGCACCAGTCATTGGAAAAAAGAATAAATGAATTTTGGTACATACACACAATGGAATACTATGCAATGTTGAAGAATAACAACACCTCATAACACCTGAATTTAGAGATCATCTGAAGAACAGATTTGAT
>NW_006408549.1:12959073-12975829 GCF_000296735.1 Chrysochloris asiatica | reverse complement strand
ACAACATTCTGATCAACGAAGAAAAGATTGCAGTTGTCAAGGACTTCATTCTTCTTGGATCAGCTATCAACATTCACGGAAGCAGCAGTCAAGAGATCAGATAATGTATTGCATTATACAAATCTGCACAGGAACTTTTTAAAATGTTGAAGAGCAAAGATGTCAGCTTGAGGATTAAGGTGTGCTTGACTCAAGCCATGATATTTTCAATAACCTCATATGGATGCGAAAGCTGGACAGTGAATAAGGAAGATCGTAGAAGAATTGTTGCCTTTGAATTACGGTGTTGGAGGAGAATACTAAAAGTGCCATGGGCTTCTAAAAGAACCAATAGATCTGTTTTGGAAGAAGTGCAGCCAGAGTGCTCCTTAGAGGCCAAGATGGCCAAACTTTGTCTCTCATACTTTGGTCATATTGTCAGGAGGGAACAGTTGCTGGAGAAGGATATCATACTTGGTAAGATGGAGGGTCAGAGAAAAAGAGGAAGACCCTCAACGAGATGGATTGGCCAGGTGGTAGCATTGATGGACTCAAGTGTGGCAGCAGTAGTGAGGTTGGCCCAGAATCGGACATTGTTCCCTTCTGCTGTGCATGGGGTCGCTATGAGTCGGTTCCGACTCGATGGCACCTAACAACAACAACATGGATGAACCTGCAGGACATTATGCTGAGTGATATTAGTCAATTACAAAGGACAAATATTGTATGAGACCATTGTTGTAGAAACTCAAGAAAAGATTTTCATGCTAAAAGATACATTATTTGATGGTTACCAGGTATGGGAAAGAAGGGAAAATAATTCACTTGCTAGAGAGTAGTCACATGTTTACTTAGGTGATGGAGAGGGCAATATACAAGAAAAGAGAGGTTGACAGAGTAGTGATGAATACAGGTGAAGACACAGGGAGGTATACAAGGTTTAAAGGGGATAGAGGTAAATCATGTTATATATACAAACCTGGAGCAACAGTGATCTGTGGGTAGATAACATGGACAGGTACACAGGCTGAATAGATACGGGAGGAAGAGTGGTGGAGCATACTAGGATAAAATGATGAGAACTTCTTAGATATTATCAAATATCTTAAGGCATTGAGTTGCTGGGTCTGGGTTCTCAGGACCAGAGTCGGGGGAGAGGGGTGTGCCATAGTCAACTGATATAACATAGTCCACAAAGGCAATGTTCTACATCCCACTTTGGTGAGTAGCGTTCTGAGATCTTAAAAGCTCATGAGCAGCCAAGGTGAAACTACTGATCTTTCTATATGGGGTAGAAAGAAGAGTGATGAAAATTGAAGATGCTTGTAATCAGCTAGGCCAATGGACCAATGGAGCAGGTGAACATCAGTCACCACAAGTCTGAGACCAGAACTAAATAGTGCCTGGCTTCCATTTTCAGCTTCTCTGAAAGGGATCACATAAGTTCCTGTAATGAGTGGGAGAACATGTGGAACAAGATTAAAAATTCTAAAACAAGTCTTGGCTTACTGGTCAGAAAGAGACTGGAGAAACCCTATGACCACTCTTCAGGTCTGGAAAGGAACTCACCCTCATGGCTCAGTTTTCAGCTAAGCAGTAGATGTGTACACAGTGGGGACAACAACATTATTAAAGTATGCTCATCAATCATTCAATATCAAAAAGATAGTATTTACTTCAGAACGAAGTAGATAATGGATTGGAAGGATGTTGGAATGGAAATAGGAACCACGGGGAGAAAGTGGGTTAACTGTTATTGCATGAAGGGGATTGCAGTCATTGTTGAATGTAAAACTGATGATCTTGTCTGTAATCCTTCACTCTTCACTATCAAAAGTTAAAAAAAATATATGAAAATGTGAAACTGTTGTTCCTCAGTATATCCTCCATCTAGGTTTAAACACTTCTCAAGGTGGTATTTCCATTTCTCTAAGTCTTAAGTCAAAGAACTCTGTGCTTTTCAATTTATCTTATGTCAAAATGGCAGTTTTGGCATCCTTGAGGAACTGAAATCATATTTCTATTAAGTGTATTTTGGATTTGAGGAACAAAAAGAAATCTGAAGGGTTTAGATCAGGGCTATAGGGTGGATGGGCTAAGATTTCCCAATGAAATTGTTGTTGTTAAGTGCTGTCGAGTCCTTTCTGACCCACAGCAACCCTGTATATATAGGATTTCCAAGGAGCAGCTCGTGAGTTTGAAGCACTGACCTTGCAGTTAAAAAACAACTTTGCAGTCTGATGCATTAGGCCACAGCACCACACCAGGACTCCAATGATATTCTTGTAGGAAACCCTTATTATCCTTGAAGAATGAGCAGGTACATTGTTGTGATGGGGGAAAAAAATTCACCAACACAGTTTTCTTGGCCTTTTATTTTTTTTACCAATGCAGTTTTCAATTTTCTTAAAACTCCTTCCTTTCTAAGAAGCCTCCATGATCATCCTGTGTTCTTTTAGAAAATCGATTAAGGATCTGCTTTGGAATCCACTCAAACTGTCACCATTACTTTCTGAGCTGACTTCTCTGCTTTGACTTTAACTGGCCCAGCAAATCCCTTTGAAGCCAACATTTGGAATGGACCTTCTTTTTAAAGACCTTACCACCTTACCAAACATGATATCCTTCTCCAGCGATTGGTCTCTCCTGACAATATGTCTGAAGTATGAGAGACGAAGTTTGGCCATCTTGGTCTCCAAGGAGCACTATGGCTGCACTTCTTCCAACACAGATCTGTTGGTTCTATGGGCAGCCCATGGCACTATGAGCTAATTAATATAACACAGGAAGCCCCATATGCAAACACAATTACATATATTTTGGGAAGATACAACTGAACCCATATAGGCAACATGAGATTAAGATTATATATATATATCAACAAGTTTGTATTCCATGGAAAAGAATAAACATATAGAGATACTTTTCCCCAACAAAACTCCATCTGTAACTTGTTTACTTTTATTAAGAGCTATACTTTCACTATAGTAACTTTGACTTTAAAGTCCAGATGTCCACCTCTGGAGCATAAAGGCTTGAGCTTCTTTAAAAATTTTGATGGTGCAAGGTTAACAGGGATAGTTGATTTGTTTCCTTGAGTAATTTTCAATGCTATAAATCTACAGAAACACACTGTCACATCATTCTCCTGTAAAGTGACTGAGAGATTTGAACTTCCAACCTTTCGGTTATTAGCCGAGCACTGTACTGCTACTCCACCAGCGCTCCTAGAAAGCTACAGAGGCAGTCAAAATATATGGCACATGATTAATAAGAAAAACAATCAGCAATGCAACCTCCATGTGAAACACAAACAAACACCACTAATAAGAAAAGCAGCTCATATGATTCAATACTGAGTGGATTGGAAAAGATCCTAAATCTATCCTTATTTTGTTTCCTTGGTTTCACTGTTCAAATTCATAGGACATTTACTGTTGTATTCAAATGATTTTTAAGATTCTATTATTTTGACTGGAATTCACATTTTCTTCTCGAGCTTAGTGAACATTAGCTCTGCTCTCTGTTTGACTGACTGGTCTGGCTACCTTGATGTGAACCTTGACTATAACCACTCATTTCCTGACTTGGCAAGGGTACTGTCTATCTCCATTAAGTGTCACTTGAAATCACAGCCCCATGTGCTCAGTCCTACCTAGACTGTCTTTCAGTTTCAATATACAGCACCCATTACTTTGACAATGAGAAAAAATGTGTAAATACTTTAGATGGAGTTCATTCTTCCAAGTCTATTGTTATTCTTCCTGTTTTAACACTATGAAAATTATTTTTACTCACTATGACCACATTTTCTTCTTACTATTTTTCTTAAATTTTTTTTTTTTAATTGTGGATTCAGTGAAAATTTACGGAATAAATCAGTTTTGCATTTAACAATTCAATTATTGATTGCAATCCCCAAGATATATCATTTTTGCTGTATTTTGTTGATTACAGTACCCACATAAAACATTACTTATCCCATTTCATCCCTATGATTCCTGTCCAACCTTTCCAGATTTCTGAACTTTGTTCTTCAGTAAATGGTTCCTTTTAATTTCAAAGTGTTGATTATGTAAGGTATGCATACCACTCTAGTATTATTGCTACCTTTACAGACTTATATATTGTTTGGCTGAAAATTATACTATGGGGGTGAGTTCAATTCCATAAGGGTGGATAATGGCCAGTCTCTGGAGTTCCACCAGTCTCAGTGTGACCAGTAAGTCTGGTGGTTTGTTTTTTTTTTTTTAAATGACTTTAGGTTTTGCTCCACATTTTCTCCCACTCTATCCAGGACCTTTTAATGAGATCCTTTTTAGAAAAATTGGTAACTGGGCATCATAAAGTTTTTCTGGTCTCAGGGTCATGAAGGCTGATACCCATTAATCCATTAGAGTAATTGTTTCCACGTGTCTTCTGTTTTCTTCACTTTCATTGCTCCAAATAGAGAATAGACCAATAGTTTCACCTTAGATGGCAGCTCATGAGCTCTTCAGACCCCAGTTGCTACTCATTAAAGTAGGATGTAGAATATTGTCTTTTGGGACTATGTTATGTCAATTGACCTTGGTGTCCCCTGAGACTATGGTTCTGAATTCCCAGTCCCAGCAACTCATTGCCTCATGGTGTTTGATTATGTTTAAGAAGTTTTCATAACTTTGCCCTATATGTTCCCATAGTCATGGATATATTTGTACCATAGGTAAATACACATGTAGAAATATTCTCTGTCAAACCCATCTGTATTTGTGGATTGTTTCACTTTCCCCCACACCCTGGTCCAGCCTGTGTGTCCATCCATTCATCCATCACCATTTTTGCAGGATTGTGTAGATAGCAGTATTTACCTCTAACTCTTGAATTCCTCCCTGTGTCTTCTCTTGCCTCTATCATTTTTCACTGATTTCCCTTTTCTTTTATATTAGTAAATTACTTTGCTATTTTTCTTGCTTTGTGGTTTTATGTGTAATAGTTTATGTGTTTCTTCATCCATATGTTTTTGTTTACTTGTATTGGATGTTTTTTAGTTTTTCATTACAATGGATTTGCTAAATTTTCTGCATGTAGACATGGGTTCAGAATTGCTTCACAGTTCCACTTTCAAAGGTCTATTCCTCCCAGAAGAAAAGCAAATTATGAGTACCTCTAGCAAAGATTTTCTGAACTATCCTCATTTTTGCTGTTTTTTTCAAACTGAATTGAGAATTTTATCAGCTAGTCACATAGAAAGCTTTATAAATTTGTTAATTGTGATATTGTCTCCTTTTTTTCTAAGCTGGAAATTTTTTTCTACTTTTCACTTTGGACTGATTAATTTCCACTCCAGGTTTAACTGTTGGTTCCTTTGTTAAAAGTGTCTCTTTTCTCCCTTCCTACCAACTATGGTCTCTTTCATAATATACAGCATTGACTTGGAAATTTCTAGAAAGTGCTTCTCTAGATCTGAGCCTGTATGACTGATTCTCTTGAGGAACATAAGTCTTTTTCTTCTTGCTGATAGATGCAGAGGTGACTGCCCAAGGGTGGATGTGGAGAACAAGGGAGGAGCATTATTCATTATTCTCCTTCCTCCACACTGCAGCAATAAGAAAGTCACTTTCTACCCAGAAAAAATTTATTAGAAATAAGACATTTTGGAGGCAGCTTACTCATAATATAAATTTCTAACCTGATTATCTTATAAATGCAAGGTAAATTTCTCTCAAGTGCTAATTACTGGTATTTCAAAATAAATTTTTATTTTTGCACATTCTTGATTTCTTCCCCAGTGTATTAATCACCAAACCATTAATTCCTCTCTCTGAAACACCTTTCTCTCCTATTCCTCAAGTTACTGACTTAAAGACTTCGCACATTTTTCTTTATTGGAGTGTCCATTTTTTAGCTCTTTTTGAAATGTCATGAAGTTGCACTTTAATGATAATCCATTTTCATCTGTTGCACTTGGCACCAGATGAGCTCTTTCATTTGGTAGCATTATGAAATGACTAGTGGCTCAGTAGTTAAGCTTTACTGTTAACAGAAAGGTTGGCAGTTCTAACTCACCGTCTGCTTCATGAAAAAAAGAAAGTACCCAAATCAACACATTAACACATTTCCAACAATTAGGAAAAGAGCAGCAGAGTAAGCCTGCTGCCACCCCAAAAAACCTATCAATAGAGATTAGAGCCAAAAAAGGAAACAGAAATACAATAAAACTATAGAATCAATGTGACAAGAAGTTGGTTTTCTAAAAGAATTAAAATCAATAAACCAGAAGGAAATCTAACAAAAGAAAAGGAAGAGAAGATGTAAATAATATGAACAAGAAATTATATGGGGGATATCACAAAAGAACCAACTACCTACTGCTCTGAAAAGGATCACATTAGAAGGTTCTGGATATAGTGGGAGAAATGTGGAAACAACTCAAAATTATAAAAAGAAGACCGGGCTTACTGGCCAGAAATAGACTGAAGTACTGAAGACTACGGCCCTTGGCCACTCTTCAGATCTAGTATGCAATTCACCCTTGGGCCAAAATTTCAGGATAATGTTGTTGTTGTTGTTGTTGTTGTTGTTAAGTGCCGTCGAGTCGGTTCCGACCCATAGCGACCCTGTACGGGGTTTCCGAGGGTGTAAATCTTTAGGTAGGTATATAAGAGGCCAACAGTACTAGTAAAGGTATGCTCACCATGGAATAGTCAAGCATTCAAGATCAAAAGGGCAACATTTACTTAAGGACAAAGTTCAGTAAGGCTGGGAAGGAGGGTGGAATGGGAATGGAATGGAGAACTCAGGTGGTAATGGTGGTTACATGCTGTGGAGTTGGTTCCAACTCATAGGGACCCTATACAGGGTTTCTGAGGCTGCAAATCTTTACGAGAGCAGAAAGCATCAAATTCTCCCATGGAACAGCTGGTAGTTTTGAACTGTTGACCCTGAGGTTAGCAGCTCTATTCATAACCACTACGCTACCAGAGCTCCTTAAGAACTCAGGAAGAAGTGGAATAACTGTTGTTGCATGGAGGGGATTGCAATCATTGAGATGAAACAAAGTGCATGATTTACTTAATGTAAAATTGATGATCTGCTCTATAAACCTTCACTCAAATCACGATAAAATGTTTCAGAAAGAAGTGAGGATTCTAGAGGTCTGAAGTATACTGTGTCACATTAGGCAATTTAGAAATCTTTCTGTATTCCTCAGTTTTCATATCTAAAAATCGGGGTAATAATATAAATGACCTTATAGAGTTTCTATGAGGATTAAATAAGAGAGGATGTATACAGTTTTTAGAACAATGCTAGGCATCTATTTTTATTTTACATTTGGGTTTGAATAAAATGGACTTGTATGGAAGATATTATAGTTCACTAAAGAGACAGTAAACATGACAAATCAGCAACATATAAAATATAATAGGGGGTTTAGTTAAGGAAATGATGAAGCAGTTGCAGTTTTTAATTTCCTGGACTTTTTTTTTTTTTTTTTAACAAAGCATAATGAAGAAGATAAAACAACATTCACTTAATGGAGAAACCTGGACTTTCAAGTTCAGTCTGTTTTCTCAAATAGTTTTTCAGGGACTAGTAAGGAAAGAAGAAGCAGTGGTGGTTTAGTGGGAGACACAGATTGAATTCCTGGCAATGCAAATCAAGTGCAGCTTGCCTGTCATTGGAAGGCTGTGGGTGACTATGATGCTGAGCAGGTTTCAGCTGAGCTTATATAAAAACATACAGGAGGAAGAAATGCCTGGCAATCTACTTCTGAAAAATCAATTAAATTGTAAGAATCACAACGTTCCAATGCTATATATGTGGGGCTGCCATCAAGGCAGTTAACAACAACAACAGTAAGGAAACAAGGCTCTTCTGTTCATGTTTATCTTTCTAAGTCCTGTTTATATGAAGTCATATTTATCCACCTGCCTTTCACCACCTTGCTTAATTATTTCATCTACATGTAAATATTCTCAGTCTCATGAAATGTTTCTGCAAAAGACTCTTTTTCAATGTTTGACCAAAGAAGTATCCATCTTCCCTATAAGTATTTTGGACGTCTCCTAAACTTGCCTGAGAAGAGAACATAAATTCCATCACTTAGAGACATCATTTGGATATGTTATAGTCTCTAGAGGATATGTACAATAAGCAAAACACTGGGAACCACAAGGTTGGTGGTTTGAGCCCACTAGCCGCTCCATGGGAGTAAGATGAGACTTTCTGCTTCCGCAAAGATTTACAGCCTCAGAAACCCTATACAGAGTCACTATGAGTCAAAACTGACTCAACAGCACTTAGTAACAACAACAACTAGAGGACAGTGTGCCTGTAAAACAACGAATGCATTAAATCCATTCAAACATGGAACTCTTCATTTGTGACAGATGTAATATTGATAATATCTTTTATTTAATAAGTCATCCAAGTATAATTCAGTGCAAGTTTCTAGTATAATTTACCAGCCATATTCATCTTGCTTGACTGTTTTATAACACCAAAGAGGAGTGAGCACACTGCATAAAAATTTCATGCAGTAATTTAGAAGGAGCACTGTCTGTAGCAGGACTGCTTGATCCTTCTTGGAGTAGTGAACTAAGTGTAGTCTCTTCCAGAAAGCTTTGTCTTGCTGTGAATGATCTGTGGCCAGACAGGTAATAGGAGGTGCATGAATTATTTCTTTTAGAAGGATCAATACAAAGCTGGTTCCTATTAAGTGGAGGTTAAAGATGTCCCAAATGTACAAGTTTTCTAAACTGCTGTACCACTGCAAATGTATCCCTGACATATCTACCTCCCATCAGTACTCTTCCTGAGGTCTTTGGGTTCTTTCATTTGCTGCAGAGTCTCCCAAAACTCACAAACTTTTAAGAAATTGCCCACACAGTTGTGTAGCAAGTCCCAAATCCATGTTTCAGGCATCAGCCAGAGGATACTCATGATTTGTTTCATTGCCAGGGTTGACAAACCTAAATAGACAAGTCAGATGACAGGCTGCTGGCTCAAGTGCCAAGAACTGGTGGTTGTAGGGAAAACAAGATGATGACAAACTAAATGCAGGATTCAGAGCAAAAGAGATAACTTTTCTGGAGCATTCATATATATTGAATGCAGATCACACCTTCAAGGAAATGCCCTTTATTTGAGTAAGGTGGTGCAAAGATATCAAGAGTAGTGATTAGGGTATAGTTAGGGACTTGAATCACCCTCTTGTAAGACAGTGACTTATGATACATCTCACTGCAAACCTACCTCATTAACATAATAGACAAGTCACTCCCAAATGGGGCCATAACCATAGGCATATTGCAAAAGGGAGGGCAATTACATCATAACATAAAAAAGGAAGCTGATCACACAAGTATACAACGGTCAAATTACATAACTACATAATTGAAAACCAATGAAAATCATGGTCCAATCAAGTTGACACATAACCATAACCATCACAGGTTCCATAAAGCTTATTTACGTTATCAGTAAATTATCCAACTCCCTTCATGGGTCACAAGCACTTTATTTGCATAGTCACACCCAATCATTGTGTGGAAGTCATAATTATGATGGTTTGTTGTTTGGTGCCAATTGAGTTGATTTTGAATCATAGTGATCCTATGAAACACTGCTCGGTCTTATGCCAGCCTCACAATTGTTGCTATGTTTCAGTCCATTGTTGCTGCCACTGTGCCAATGCATCTTATTGGTGAGCTTCCTCTTTTCACTGATCCTCCGGTATGCCAAGCATGATATCCTTCTCCAAGGACTGTTTCAAAGAACCAGATATGAAGTTGCACCATCCTTGATTCTAAGGAACATACTGATTGTACTTCCAAGATAGAGCTGTTTGTTCTGCTGACAGTCCATGGTACTTGAAATATTTTTCACCAATTCCGTAATTAAAATGCATCGGTACTTCTATGGACTTCTCTATATATTGTCCAACTTTCACATGCATGTCAGGTGATTGAAAATCCCATGGTTTGGATCCTCCAGCTACTGCCTTTGCTGTTGAACTCTTTAATGTAGTCACTTGTAACTGATTTACCTAATTCAATAAGTCATTTGATTTCTTGAGTGCTGCTTCTATGAACATTGATTGTGGATCCGAGTAAATTGAAGTGTTTGTCAACTGCAATCTTTTCTCCATTTATCATGGAAAATTGGACCAGTTCTGAGGATTTTCATATTCTTTACATTTAGGTGTAATCCATACCAAAGGTTGTAGTTTTGATCTTCATCAGTAAATATTTTAGTCCTCTTTTAGCAAGCAGTGTTGGGTCATCTGCTTATGTTGTTGTTGTTAAGAGGTCATTGAGTCAGTTCTGACTCACAAAGACCCTGTATATGGTTCCTGAAGAGCAACTCTTGAGTTTGAACTGCACCTGTTGTTTGCAATCCAATGCTGATTCTAGAATCCTAGCACACCAGGAATACATTTGCATATACCAGGTTGTTAATGACTCTTCCTCCAAACCTGATAACATATTCTTCTTCATATAATTCAGTTTCTCAGATTATTTGCTCAGCATAAAGATTGAATACATATGGTGAAAGAATATAACCTTACTGCCCATCTTTCCTGATTTTGAGCCATTGTGTTTGAACAACTGCCTCTTGGTCTATGTACAGGTTCCTCATGAGCAAAAGTAGGTGTTCTGGAATAGTCATTCTTTGCAATGTTATCCATAGTTTGTCATGATCTACACAATCAGAAGTCTTTGCAGACTCAATAAAGCGCAAGTAACATCTTTCTGGTATTCTCTACTTTCAGTCAAGATTCATTTGACATCAGTAATGATATCCCTAGTTCCACATTCTCTTCTGAATTTTGCTTGGATTTCTGGCAGTTCTTGTCTATGTACTGTTGCTACAGTTTTGGCATTGTCTTCAGCAAAATTTTACTCACATGGTGTTTAATGATTTCTGCATTCCGTTAGGTCACCTCTCTTCTGAAGGGGCACAGCTTTGGATCACTGCCAATTGATTTGCCAGGTAGCTTTCTTATAGGTTTCTTGGCATAGATGAATAAGCACCTCTAATGGTATATCAGTTTGTTGAAAGATTTCAATTTGTATTTCATCAGTTCCTGGAGTTTTGTTTTCAACCAATGCCTACAGGGCAGCTTGAATTTCTTACTTTAGCAGCTTGGGTTCTTGATCATATGCTACTTTTGAAACAGTTGAACATCAGTCATTTATTTTTGGTATAGTGATTTTGTATTCTTTCTAGCTTCTTTTGATACTTTCTGTATCATTCAATATTTTGTCCAGAGAACCCTTGAATTTTACAAGTCAATACTTGAATTTTTTCCTCAGTTCTTTCAGCTTGAGAAATGCTGAGCTTGGTCTTCCTTTTTGATTTCCTAACTCCAGGTCTTTGCACATTTCATTATAATACTTTACGTTGTCTTCTCAAGCTTCCCTTTCAAATTTTATGTTCAGTTCTTTATGTCCTTATTTTTTCCATTTGCTTGAACCTTTCTATACTGGGGAGCAAGTTTCAGAGTCTATTCTGACATCCATTTTGATATTTTCCTTCTTTCTTATCTTCTCAATGACTTTTTGTTTTCTTTCTGCGTTATTTTTTTAAGGTCTTCTCACAACTCTTCTGGTCTTCAGTCATTCGTGTCTAATGCATCCAGTCTTTTCTTGAGATGATCTCTAAATTCAGGTAGGATAAGTTCAAGGTAATATTTTGGCTCGCGTGGACCTGTTTTTATGTTCTTCAGGTTTAGGCTAAACTTAGATATGAGCAATTGATGGTCTGTTTTATATTATAGTCTTCCTGAGGCCTTGTTTTGGATGATGATATTGTGCTTCTACTGCCTCTTCCCAGAGTTGCAGTCACTTTGATTTCTGTGTATTCAACTGGTGAGTTTCAGGCATATAGTCACTTTTTATGTTGTGTAAAATTGTATTTAGAATGAATAAGTTGTTGGTCTTGCATGTGGTTTCCAGTATCATTTCTATCCCCAATGCCATATTTTTCAACTTCGGATCCTTCCTCTTTGTTTCCAACTTTCATAGTACAATCACCAGTAATTATCAATGAATCTTGATTGTATCTTTGATTAATTTTAGACTGAAGATTTGGTATAATTCTTCAATTTTATCATCACTGACTTTAAGGATTGGTGCCTAATTTGAATAATAATGTATTAACTGGTCTTCCTTGTAGGTGTATGGATATTATCCTATTACAGACAGCATTGCATTTCAAGATAGATCTTGAAGAAAATTTTTGATGATTGCTACACCATTCTTCTTTAATATGCTGTTCCCTGCATTGTAAATCATGTGACTGTCTGATTCAGAATGTCCAGTGTCAGTCCATTTCAGCTCACTAATGCCTAGGATATTAATCTTTATGCATTCCATTTCAGTTTTGAAAATTTCTAATTTTCCTAGATCTATATTTCATCCATGCCATGTTTGTAGCTCTTTATCCTCATTCTGAGTAGTGCCTCATCAGCAAATGAATGTCCTAAAAGTTTTACTCCGTTCACTTTATTATGGTTAACTCTACTTTGAGGAGGATGGTCTGCCCCAGTCATATTTTGAATGCCTTCCAACCTGAGGGACTCATCTACTGGCACTATATCTGACAACATTCTACTACTATTCATAATGTTTTCATTTCCTGGTACTATATCTGACTGTACTCTGCTGCTAAATACACAAGGTTTTCAGTCGCTACACATTCTGAAGTAGTCATTTCATCTTCTTTCTAGTCAGCCTTACTCTGGAAGCTCAGTTGAAACCTGTCTACCATGGGTGAACCAGCTGATACTGAAAATACTGATGGCAGCTTCTATTATCACAGCAACATGCAAGCCACCCTTCAGTAGTTATCTGCCTCTTCTATAAATCTTTCTTAGTCTGGATACTCCGCTGAAGCCTATCCACCATAGATGACCCCGCTATTATTTAAAATATCCGTGGCATTGCTTCTAGCATCACAGCAAGACACAAGCCACCACAGGATAACAAACTGACAGACAAGTGATGGTGACTATGACTAGAAGTTCCAAATTAAGTAATTAACTGCACCACAGTGGGGAAAGGCAGGGATTTCTGTTCAAAGCTCTATCACAGCTGTCCTCTTTTCTTTATTACTACGCAGCTCCTCTCCACTGTTTTCATTTAATTGATTTCTGCCTGTTCTAAGTCACTGTGATATAGTACATAGACAGCAATGTCTGTTCTGTTTGGAGCATGTATATACCTCTGAACTAATACCGGGTGATCTGAAAATAGCTGGGGAGGGGGGACAGGAAGGAACAGAAATCGATATAAAAATGAATGTTTAGATTTGAATGTGAAATTTACAGATATAGATTATATGCTGTTGAGGTAAAATAATACAGTAGCAGATGAAGCAGAAGTGCAAGTGAAAGTCAGAATTAAAGCCACTGCTTTTATTTTGTCCCCCTATCTCTATATTTAACCACAACAAATTGGCTCTATCTTACTAGCAAAAGTGAATCCTCTGTCACTGTGGTACTATAATGACCAAATCTATTGAATCACAATTCTGGCTTGACCTTTATGTTGCATTTTACCTGAGCAGTCAAATCTATTCTTTAAATCTTTTCTCCCTTGGTTTCTAAAATGCTTTAAACTTTTAAAAACTACCACCATTTCTTTCTTTCTTTCTCTCCCTCTCTCTCCCTCTCCTCCCCCTCCCTCCCTCTCCCCTCCTCTCCCTCTCTCTCTTCCCCTCTCTCTCCCTCTCCCTCCCTCCCTTCCTTCCAAGTTTTTATTGTGAATTGAGTGAAAGTTTACAGGGCAGATCATCAGTTTTATATTAAATAAATCATATACTTTGCTTCATTACAATGATTAAAAATCCCTCCATGTACCATCAGTTAACAGTATTTCCCTGTATTCATTTTAGCTCTCTCTCTTTTTTTTCTAAACACTCAGGCATATATAATAATTTACATCTCCAAAGGGCACATTCTGCAAGTCTGCCTCCTGGCTGCCATCTCTCAGTTCCTCTCTTTCCATGAATCTAGAGTCCTCAGCTGCTCTCTCTCCCTATGTCTCCATCTCAGCCTCCATCTCTGGTGTTGCTGCTTCTCTGGATTAGGTCCCATATTCCGCTGTGCTCTTCTCCTTTGATAGTCCTAGGGGCCTCTGTTTCTGGACTGTAAGGTTAAGTTCTCCCCTGTTTTTGTTACAAAACTTAAACCTTTACAATTGTGACAGTCACAATTAGTCTTGATAATAATTACTCACTATTGGATCATAAGAAACTTATCTCCATTTCTTTTTACCAGACCCATTTAGACAAGATGAAAACTATTCTGTGGGGACTCTACCTTCCCCTACATACTCTTAAACTAAACTCCCTCTTGAAACCTTGTAAGCCAGTCACTTTGTGCCTTTATTGCCCTCATTTTAGGTAGCCATTGTCTAAGTTGCCCATCCCTATCTACCCTGTATATAGAGGGAATAGCACTATAACTTGATGTGAAGACTCCTTCCCTCTCTGTTGATATTTTGAGCTACTACCTCCATGAATATAGGTCAAGTTCATCAAATTGTAGCAATTTAACCTCATTTCCTTTATCAAAAACTGTTTTCTCTTTTATCTTCCTCTAGTTGAATTCTGATTGTCGAGCTATCGAGGCTAGGTCAGATGGGTACTATCTGCAAGTTTGTCTCCTCAAGTGAAATCTTGGTCCTTGTACCAATTCCTTACTTTGCTATTCCATGCTTTTAGTAACCATCCCCTCTTACCCGGGGCCACCTCTTTAGTCCAAGTCCACTCTGATGTTACCCTGAAAAATGTTATGTCAGTATTCTCTTCCCATAATCCTACAAGGGTGCCAGACTTTCATTTCCCAATTACCAAATTCTCATCCCTGAACCTGAATTTAATTATTTGGAAAAGGAGTGAAACAAAATGATCTCTCTTCATCTTTCCAGTGCTGAAACTTTACATGTTATTATTTAATAAGCTTTATTAGTCTACATTACTGTGACATTCCCCCCAAATCATAAAGTCTATGCTTGACTACAGAATAAATATCACATTCATTTCCCTAGCTTTCAATATACGTTCTGATCATCTTTAAATATGGCTGTGCTATACTGAACAACGGCATCTACTGCTCTTGGACCTCGCTCCTCCCTGTCATCTCGCTAGGCCAGTGACTTTTGGCATGTGGCACTTTCCATTATTCATACACTTATTGTCATTGTCAATTAGCTTATTTCTTTTCTTGCTGCCTGTACTTTAGGACTAGGGAGAGTGTAAGTAAAACTCATGTGTGGATAGCTAAAGATGAGAAAATAAAATAACAGAAGATTGTGTGGGGTCTGTTGCTATGGGTTTTAAGGCTTTCTCTCTAATAAATACTCTTCTTATAAAGGTCATAATATCTGTTAGCAACCCGGTGTTTACAGACTCCATGTTCTTAACTCTCACGGAGAACTCTGATGGACTCAGATTGGTTCATTTATTATTGTGAGAGAAGTGGTCCATTCTGAATAATGAGGCCTGGGAATTGTGTTCCCTATTTGGGTGTAAGGCACACAGTGGATTGTGACAAGGAGGGGGAGTAGGTTCAACACTAGTCACATAACACACATACACAGAAAATGGATCAGCAGAGGTGAGAAAGAATACTGAATATATTAAACACTAATCTTCAGTATAGTCTCTACAGATTCAATTAGCATAATATACCCCCAAATATTTGAACTTGTACTTCAAACACATTCATTCATTCATTCATTCATTCATGGTTTTGTCTGTCTGACGCCAAATATGCAGGTATTGGAAATTGTGGCAAACACACACCACTTTCTAGTAAATATCCATAGTCCCCTGCCACAAAGGGGCATATTTGCCAAGAAGCTGCAGGTTTACATCTAGGTGGTGCCATAAAATTAGCTCTTCTAAACAAAATATGGAGTCCTGGTGTAGAGCTATAAATAAACATTGGACTGCTAACCATAAGGTCAGTGGTTCAAACCTGTCAGTTACTCCTCAGAAACCCTATACAGGGTTGCTATGAGTTGGAACTGACTTTACAGTACTTAAGAACAACAAACAAACAGTGAGGGAAATGGTATCACTTCTAAGCCAAACTAATTAAGAAATAGATGAACATTTTCTGTCTTCTATTTCCCATTGTGCTAGGTGGTGGGGAAAGGTCATGAAACCTTTAAAGAATGGTAGAGTCACCGTCTGGAAAGTTTCTATGTTCTGAGACATCATACAAAGTTTCTATGCTAATTATTCTCATTCAGTTGTTGTATGAGCAAGAAATACAATTTAGTATGTTGTCACTGAAATTTGATATTATCTATTGTAGCAGCTAATGTTACCCTAACTAAATAGGAAACAGTCAAACTTGGTATCATAACAATAAAAAACAAACAAAAACAAGATTGCATTGTAGTATATTGACAATAACACTGATTCCCTTCATTGTTGTTGTTAAGTGCTGTTGAGTTTCAACTTATAATGACCTTGTATCTGAATAGTGACTGGTGGGTTCGAACCACCATTCTGTGGCTAGCAGTTCAGTGCTTATTCTCCAGCACCACACAAGGTCTCTATTCCCTTCATTTGTTGTTGTTGTCAGGTGTCATCGAGTCGGCACCGACTCATAGCGACCGCATGCACAGCAGAATGAGACAATGTCCAATCCTGGGCCAACCTCACTACTGTTGCCATACTTGATGCCATCAATGATGCCACCTGGCCGATCCATCTCGTTGGGGGTCTTCCTCTTTTTCTCTGACCCTCCACCTTACCAAACATGATATCCTTCTCC
>NW_006408549.1:12814351-12958608 GCF_000296735.1 Chrysochloris asiatica | reverse complement strand
AGATGCAATCCATATCGAAGACTGTGCTCTTTGATCTTCATCAGTAAATGTTTCAAGTCCTCTTCACTTTCAGCAAACAAGGTTGTATCATCTGCATATCGCACTTTGTTAATGAGTCTTCCTCCAATCCTGATCCCTTCATTAGTGCATAATAAAATCTCCTTTGTTGTTTTTAAGTGCCACCGAATTGGTTTTGACTCATAGTGACCCTGTATAGTGTTTCCAAGGAGCAGCTGGTAGGTTTGAACTGCCAACCTTGTGGTATTTTCCTGTCTTGTTCAATATTGTATTGCAAATACCATTAAGAATACCGACACATAGTAGATTCTCAATACATGTTTGTTGATTAAGAATGCATTCATTTTCTGGTGGTGGTAGTGGTGGTGGTGGTATTGGTCGAGGTAGTGTGCAGTGGAGTGGGTTCCAACTTATCGCGACCCTGTTTAGGGTTTCTGAAGCTATCAGTCTTTATGGGAGTAGAAAGCCTCATCTTTCTCTCCCAGAATGGCTGATAGTTTCGAACTGCTGACCTTGAGGTTAGCAGACTGACTCGTAACCATTATGCTACCAGAACTCCTTATTCATTTTCTAGTGCTGCAATTATCACAAACTAGTGCCTTACCCAATACATATACAGTATCTCCCAATTTTCATGGATTAGGAGTCTGGGCATGGCTTAACCATGCCTTCTGCTGAGGAACTCAAAAGGCTGCAATCGAGATGCTGGCCAAGGTTGAGTTCTCATCTGAGACTCCAGGCTCTTTTCCAAACTGACACAGTTGTTGGCAGAATTCATTACTTTTGGCAGTAGAACTCATAAGCTTGCTTCTTCAAAGCCAGCAGGAGATAGTCTGATCTCTAGGCCCTCTTTAAAAGGGCTCAGTTAATTAGGTTGGGCTTATCCAATACAATCTACCTTTTGGTTTAGTTTTAGCCAACTGATTATGAACATTCTTTACATCTGAAAGATCTCTTAACCTTTATCATAAAGTGCAAACTAATTAATAGAGTGACTATACCGTCACCTTTTTCATATTCTATTTATAGAATATTCTATTTATAGAATATGACAAAAGTGATTGGCTAGAAACAACAGCTAAATTGTAATTCTATGATGACACCCTCCCCCCCTCCCCCCCCACCAAACACGCATAGTATGAAGACTGCTTGTTGGGCAGGTCATCATAGAATTATGCCTGTTATAAAAGACAAAGCTATTAGAAAAGTACTTATATTTTAAAAGGCAAGGAGAGATCATTGTTTTAAAATATAGTTGGAGACTAATAAAAAATTAGATATAACATAAATTCAGTTTTTTTAAATTTTTTTGTTTGGGTAATAATGTTTTACAATTAATAAAACTTTGATAAAATGGTGAAATAAATATAAAACACCTTACATTGTTTATATATGTTGTTGTTGAGTGCTGTCAAGTTAGTTTTGACTCATAGCAAACCTATACAGGGTTTCCAAGAAACAGCTGTTGGGTTAGAACAACGATCTATGGTTAGCAGTCCAGTACTTATCCTGCACCACACCAAGGTAAGTACAGAATAACATACTTGCTTATTTATGTAACTTTAGAAAAATTATAAAAGGTGACATTTTTACAAAATAGTAGTTAACAATCTAGTTTGTGGGACAGTCTTGCATAAAACTGTTGTTGTAGGTGTAGTCAAGTTGGTTCTGACTGATAGCAACCCTATGTAAAATGGATCAAAATACTGCCGAGTCTTGTGCGATCTTCACAGTTGTTCCTATGTTTTAGTTCTTTTCTGCAGCCGCTGTGCCAGTCCATCCCATTTAGTCTTCCTCTTTTTCATTGACTTTATCAACCATGGTGTCATTTTACAGTGAGTGGTCCCTCCTGATAACACATTCAGAGTACATGAGACAAAATCTCACCATCCTTGTTTCTAAGTAACATCCTGGCTGTATTTATTCCAAAACAGATTTGTTCATTCTTCTGGTGTTGTTGTTGTTAGGTGCGCTCAAACCTGTACTGATTCATAGCGACCTTATACACAGCAGAATGAAACACTACCGGATCCTGGACCAACCTCACTATTGTTGCCACACTTGAGCCCATTGATGCTGCCACTTTGCCAATCCATCTGGCTGGGGGTCTTCCTCTTCTTTGACCTTCCACCTTACCAAACATGATCTCCTTCTCCAGCAACTGGTCCCTTCTGACAATATGTCTGAAGTATGGTATATTCAATATACTTCACCAACACCATAATTCAAATGCATTGATTCTTTCCAATGTTCTTTATTAATTGTCCAGCTTTCAGATGTGTATGAGGTGATAGAAAATGCCATGACTTGGGTCAGGTGTTCCTTAGTCTCAAAGTGACATCTTTGCTCTCTTACAAAAGACTGTAAAGAGGTCTTTTGTAGTAGTTTTCCTTAATGTGATATGTTGATTGATTTATTGACTAATATTTTCATTAGTTTGATTATGGATACAAGTAAAATTAAATCCTTGACAACTTCAATCTTTTTGTCTTTTTAACATGATGATGTTTATGGTTCCAGTTGAGAGGATATTTTTTTTTTACATTTTGTAAGTTTGGTATTAGTTTGGCAGATATAATCATTATTGTGAAGATGGGAATTCCAGAACACATGACTATGTTCATGTAGAATCTGTACTTAGACCAAGAGGGAGTCATTTGAAAAAAAAAAATAGGGGAGTACAATGTGGTTTAAAATCAGGAAAGTTTTGCATCAGGGTTGTATCTTTCACCATATGTATTCAATCTTTATGCTGAAAAAATAATCCTAGAAGTTGAACTATATGAAAAAGAATGCAACATCAGGATTGGAAAATGACTCATTACCATGTTGAGTTTTGCAGATGACACAACCTTTCCTGCTGAAAATGAACAGAATTTGCCACACTTATTGATGCAGACCAAAGACTACTGCCTTCAATATAGACTAGATATCAGCATAAGGAAAACAAAAATCCTCACTACTGGGCCAATAAAGGAGCTCTGGTAGCATAGTGGTTATGAATTGGGTTACGAATCTTAAGGTCAGCAGTTCGAAACTACCAGCTGTTCCTCAGGAGAAAGATGAGGCTTTCTGGGCCTGTAAAGATTTACAGCCTTGGAAACCCTGTACAGGGTCACTATGAGTCGAAACCGATTCCATGGCACATAACATCACCAACAACAACTGGGCCAATAAGCAACATCTCGATAAATGGAGAAAAATTTGAACCTGTTTAAGATTTTATTTTACTGACATTCACAATCAATGCCCACAGAAGAAGTAGTCAGGAAATCAAGCATTGTACTGCAAGGGACAAATCTGCTGCAAAAGGTATCTTTAAGTGCTGAAAGGCACTTTGTAAACTAAGTGTGCTTGCCACAAGCCATGGTATTTACAATAATTTCATATACATGCAAAAGCTGGTTTATGACTAAGGAAGACAAAGGAGGAATTGATGCCTTTGAATTATGGTGCTTGCAAAGAATATTAAATATACTATGGACTTCCAGAATAATGAGCAAATCTGCCTTGGAAGAAGTGCAGCTAGAATACTCCTTAGAAGCAAGAACGGTAACGCTCACATACTTTGAACATATTATCAGGAGGGACCAGTCTCTGGAGAACATTATTCTCAGTTAAGTAGAAGGTCAGTTAAAAAGAGGAAGGCCCATAATGAGATGGACTGACACACTGGCTCTAACAATATGCTGGACCACAGGAAAGACTTTGTGACTGGTCCAGGACAGGTTAGTGTTTTTTCTGTTGTATAGATTTTGCTATGAGTCAGAACTAACAACAATAATTATTTCTTGATATGCATTATGTTGTTGATAAAGCTGGACAAACTGTCGTTTTAAAAGTTACTAGAAATGTATTTTTGATTTTCAAAATGGAGACTTTTCTTCTTCCCTTTGTTATGATCCTTGTCTTTTATTTGGTGGGATCTACTTTGTATATTTTAAAAGTTTTTCAGATATACATCTTTGGTTTGCTGAGCAAGTCTTAAAATCAGTGAAGTAGCCCACACTTAAGAATATTGTTGTGGAGTGCCATTGAGTCAGTTCTGACCCACAGCGACCTGTAAAGGGTTTCCGAGGAGCAGCTGGTGAGCTTGAACCACCAACCTCATAGTTCATGTGGCTTTGCAGTCTGTCACATTGACCCACAGTGCCACACCAGGACTCCACCCTTAATTGATTATTCTTCCCTTGTTTTTAGGGAAGGTATGTGTTTGTGAGCTTTCCTACACAATCAGGGAGTTGGTTTGGACTTTGTTTGCTCTCCTTTTCTAGTTACTCAAGTTGTAAAGCTATGTTATGGCTTTGTGCTTTTTTTTTTCTTTTTAGCCTCAAAAACCCTATATGGGGTCTCTATAAGTTGAAACCAACTGGAAGGTACTTAACAATAACAATTATACATGGCCAACTCCTTTAGGTTTGTCCTCTAGGTTGTGTTCCTATTCAGCAAAGAGAAAGAAATCAATACGCCACTTTGAAAGAAAATGCAGGTGTTTCTGAGACAAATACAAAAATATGTATTTTTTAAATGTACCCCTCACTTTAATGAAAGAGATGCCATCCATTTGTACCTCTAGATAGAAAATAAAACAAAAACCGAATTCTTCCGGAATATTCCAACTATAAAGTGCATGTTGTTAAGTGCTGCTGAATCAGTTTCGATTCATAGTGACCCTGTATAAGGGTTTTCGAGGAGTGGCTAGTGAGCTTGAACCACCAACCTTGCAGTTCAAACTGACTTTGACAGCCTTGCAAACTCTCCTAATTAAAACAAAGAGAAGGTGCAGTTTAGGGCACCAGGAAGAGCTCCCCCAGCAACTGGCAGCAAGGTACCTAGCTGAGGCCAGCTCACTGGCAGTAATAAAAGCTCCTCCCCATGGTACTTACTTACCAACAACACCAACAACATATTATGCTAAGGTTCAGTCACTCTGATCAAATCTGGCGCTTCAAAGTAGTCCTGCAAAGCCCATCCCTAAACCTCATTGTGTCTGATATGGCAGCCTGGATCTGGCCTCACCTCTACCACCTACAGCCGGAGCTTTGCCCTCTAGGCACTCCTGAGCTCACACTCCAGCTGGAGCAGGTTAAGTGGGAGTGGAATTCTATGCTTATTTTTTGGGAGGGGTGGACCTAGGCTATGGTCTATGGAAATGACCATAGATCTACAAAGAAGAGTCCAGTGGCTCTGGATTCAGAGCTGGGTTCAAAGTCAGGTTCCAAGGCTAACCATCCACATGGACTTGGGCGGCTTTGTGCTTTTTTTACCTTTTTTAATGAAGGCATTTGCCACTATCCATTTTTCTATCATCATTGTCTTCACTGTTTAGTAAGTATTTGGTATGTTGTGCTTTTGTTTTCATTTGACTTTACATATTTTCTGATTTCTCTCTTGATTTTTTCCTTGATTCATTGGTTCTGCAGTGCCAGAAGGAAGAGGGATGGAGACAGTAGAAAAATGTTTTCTTACCATTTCAAAGTCACACTTGTGTCAGTGTGCAGTTCGTAGCTGCAGTCATTTTCCTCTGAGTTCTTACATAGTCGAGATTACAGATTTCCAGTTGCTTTTCTTGGTGATCTGCGATTCCAGCTGGGAATCTTAGATCTGCTACTTACACTGCTATCTTCTCAGCCATCTTTCTTGCTTCTTTTAGTAAAATCTTGTTAAACTCATAATCCTTTTTAGATGTCCTTCAGACAATTTAGATATGCATCTACCACTGTTTGGGGTGAAGCTAAAGAAAGCAAAGAACCCTTCTCCCCGCTCTTAGTCACAAATGAAAAGAAACTCAACTCAAGAATCCTATCCATAATCAGGAGTCCTGGTGTGGCGCTGTGGGCTAATGCATCAGACTGTAAAGTCATTTGAACTGCAAGGTCGGTGGTTCAAGCTTACCAGTTGCTCCTTGGAAACCCTATACAGTATTGCTATGGGTCGGAATTGACTCAATGGCACTTAACAACAACAATCCATAATCAGGTGTTGGCTATTTGAAGTCTGGCTGGTCAATACCAGAATAGATTGAAAAAAAAAAAAAACCATCACAAATGACACCTTAGGATGCTCAGAGGTACTTGAGAGATTAAAACCTAACAAAAGACTTGTTGTTGTTGTTAGGTACCATTGAATCAGTATCGATTCATAGTGACCCTGTGCACAACAGAACAAAATGCTGCCCGGTCCTGGCACAACCTCACAATTGTTGCCATGCTTGAGCCCATTGATGCTGCCATATTGCCAATTCATTTTGCTGGGGGTCTTCTCTGACCCTCCACCTTACCAACCATGATATGCTTCTCCAGCGAATGGTCCCTCCTGATAATATGTTCGAAGTATGAGAGACGAAGTTTGGCCATCTGGGCCCCCAAGGACTAGGTTTCCCTAAATCAAACAGAATGAGTTCTTGTACCCTGACTCCTCCCCCCTATTTTAAAAAAAACAACAAAAAACAAAAAAAAACCCAAACTCACTGCCATCAAATCCTTTCTTCATTGTGTATTTCTATCTCCTATTTCACTTACTCTCACCACAGATGGGTAAAGTTGATATTAGTCATCTCATTTTATAGATGAGAGCTTGAGAATCAGGGAGTTAAAGCAGTCACCCAAGGGAACATAACTAGTAAATGTTAAAAACAGAACCGCTTAATGATGAACCAGAGCTTTGAATCCAAGTCTTCTGTCTCAAGATTTATTTCCCTATAGCATTAGAGACTGACTTTACCTTAGAAACCTTTCTGGAAAATAGGTTTTAGAGTTTATAATTTAATGTTCTTACACATCAATGGAGATTGTAAGAATCTGAATATATCATGAAATGCAAGGAAAAATTATGGTGCAATTACAGTATGATCAAGCATAATTTATGATTACATAGCTTAATACTATTTTCTCTGCCTTCAGTTCAGGAAGAAAGTTGAATAGTGCCCTTTTCTGATGAAACAAAAAAGGTCTGTTTCCTCTTCTGAGTTACTTTAGCATGCTTTCAGCATCACAATAGCTTTCAGCAGAGTTTTTATTTGTAAAGGTAGAAGCTGCTTGAGACAATTTCTTTTTGTGATTATTAAAGCCTTTTCCTCTCCTCCTCTGTGGCCTGCTACCAGACCTGACAGTTGTAAATGTAGCTCCCTTGAGTCATGGAATCTTCCATTAGTTCTAGAATGGGGTAAATTGCTTCTTGGCAGAAACAAAATCCATTCTTAACTTTTCCTCCCATCCTTCTTAGGCTAAATTTCTGAGGAAACTGGACATGAACTTACAAAATATCAGTGAATATGATTGTGTTCATTAAAAAAAAAAAAAAAAAGTTGAATCAGTTTGTTAACAAATACACAAAAGAAATCCCTCCCCCACGTGTTCAGCTGTCTGTTATGGTAAATATTTTGGCATTGCATAGACATTAGCATTGCCTATGTGATGCCTAAACAGCTTGTTGACAAAAGAAAAATGCAAATAAACGAGTTACATAGTGTTATACAGCCACAACTTCATTCGCTTTACTCCTATTCTGCGTTTTTTTTTGAAGCAGTAACATTTAACTATGATTTATAATTACTTTCTTATGGATATATTTGTTGTTCTTGTTAAGTTCCATCAATTCTAACTCCTAACAACCCTGTGTAGGATTTCCAGTGAGAAGCTAGTGAGTTTGAACCATCAACCTGTGATTCAGACCAACCTTGCAGTTCAGTGCTTATCTTATAGCACCATGCTAGGACAACTATGGATATGTAATCAAGGATTATTATTCTTGATTTTCAAATAAAATTATGAATAACCCATTTACTCATTTAGGCAACTAATCTAAAAATAAAATTCCCTGTTAAAGACTTCAACTTAAAATGATGACATCTATATGAAAATATGTTGTATTGACTAACATAAATTAAATTAGAAAAAAATAGGCATACTACTTACTGTGTGGTACTATGGGCTAATATGCTAGGCTGCAAACTCAGTTTGAACCACGAGTTCATTGGTTCAAGCTCACCAGCTGCTCCTTGGAAACCCTGCACAAGGTCATTATGGGTTAGAACTGACTCAACAGCACTTAACAACAACAACACATTACACACATATGATGACATGATGAATCAGTAGTAGAATTTGCCTCAGAAAATTTTACCTTAGAGTAAAATAAGTAATGGATTTAAATAAGCAGAGTAGTATAAGTAGGTAATTCTTTAAGAACCACTGGAATATATAAACACAATCAAAGATGATCACTCAGAAAATGGTTATCAGAGGCTATTATGGAATAGTTTGTTTGGGTGAAGAAAAAAACAAGATTTATTTAAACATGATGCAAACATGTAAGAAAATTTAAGTGATAAATTGTGTATTTGATAATTGTTTTAGGTATTTCAAGAAATAAAAGATTGATGAAGACTCTGTTAGAGGGGAGATATTCCAGCTGAGCCTTAAAGCAAAGGTCAAGTTTGAATTGATAGAGGTGAGAAAGGAAGATGTTCCAGATGAGATAGACAACGTGAGCGAAATCATAAAGGTGAAAGTAAGTAGGGTGCACATTTTCATTTCATTTGTGAAAATGTAATAATATTGAATGTCTTTATCTAAATGGCTTAGGTATACTTCTGGAAAATATCTTGAATTTCCATTTTCTTTCTGATTAATAGTAGAAATGCTAATTCAGTAATAATAAAAATAATAGTGATAATATCTCAGTAATCCACTTGTCATATAATTTTTCTAATGTGTAATTATGGTCTCCAGCTCAACATATATCCATAAAAACCCATTCTTAAATGTAATTCTCCAAATTCATTATCAACCATTAAATATCAGTTTACAAATAACTTGATTAAGAGAATATGACCTTCTGGAATTTGGAATAATGATGCGATTCAGCCACATTTCAAGGCAGGAGTTGAAGAGCAGGAAGTGAGATGGACTGTGTATAAAGTGGTAGTATATCATTGGTTCCTATGCTTGTTGGCAACTTTTTTTGTTTGCTTAGCTTTTCCCCAGGTTTCTTAAAATAAGACAACACCTAATAGGGAACTAGGAGTTTTATCTTACAATGCCATGCTACAGTGGCACTATAGGATACATACTGGACTGCTAACTGCAGGGTCAGCTGCTCCCTACCAGTTACCCTTAGCAACCCTATTGGCTGTCGTCGTTAAGTGCCATTGAGTCAGTTCTGACTCACTGCAATCATGTATAGGGTTTCCAAAGGAGCCCTGGTAGTGTAGTGGGTTACTAGTTGGGCTGCTAAGCACAAGGTCAGCAGTTCAAATCTACCATTTGCTCAATGGAAGAAAGACAAGACTTTCTGCTCCCATAAAGATTTATAGCCTCGGAGACGCTATACAGAGCTGTTATGAGTTGGAACTGACTTAGTGGAGCATACTACCACCATAGGGCTTTCAAGGATTAGATTTGAACCACTGACCTTGCAGTTAGCAGTCTTGTGCTTATCTTACAGTGCCACCACAGGACTCAAGACTCTTAGAAATCCTATGGGTCATTTTAAGTCATAACTGACTCAACATCACTTAACAACAGCAACATTAGGAAGCTGATAACCCTTTTCTTTGAAATGTGTGGGATGTGTTAAGTAAAATTATATCTGATGTCAGTTATCTATAAGATTCAGAGTTTTACAGTCATGACAAGAACCTGAAGAGAGGTAGAAATAACCAGACAGTGTGTGATTCATTAGGAGAATCAAGTAAGACCTGCTGGAGAATTCTTTCTAAATATATGGAATTTCTTAAAGTGTGTTGTTGTTGTTAAGTGCCATCAAGGTGGTTCTGACTCTTAGCATCCTTGTGGATGGTTTCTGAGGAGCAGCTGGTGGGTTTCAACTACTAACATTGTGGTTCACAGTTCAGTGCTGATCCTACAGTGCCACAGCAGAAGTCCTAAAGGTAGGTAAGGTTTGGGGGAGTTTTGTTTTAATTGTGGTTTGAGTGGAAGTTTACTGACTATATTAGTTTTTCATTCAAGAATTCATGCACATTTTGTTTTGTGACAATGATTGCATTCCCCACAACGTAGCAGCAGCCTTCCTCTTTCTTCCTGTACTTACCATTTACCTTTTATAGTTCTTTCCTTTCCCTTATTGTCTTATGAGCTTTAGCCTTAGACAAAAGCTGCAATAGGCCTATTGTTCTAAGGAGTAAGAACCCCTCTAGTGTTATTGTTTACCTTATAGGCCTGTCTACTCTGCTGAAAGTTAAGTCACTGGAATGAATTCAGTTCTGTGTTTAAAGGGTGAATAAGAGTCACAGTCTTGGGTGGTCCACCACTCTCAATCAGATCAGTAAGCCTGGTTTATTGTATAATTTTGAGTTTTGTCCCAAGTTTTTCTCCACTCTATCTAGAACCTTCTATTGTAATCCCTTTCAGAGCTTTTGATAATGGTAACCAAGCACCATCTGGAGTCCTGGTGTGGTTCTGTGGGCTAACTGGACTGCAAGGTCAGTGTGAATCACAAGTTAGGTGGTTCAAGCTCATCAAGCACTCCTTGTAAATCCTATGCAGGGTCACTATTACTTAGAACTGACTCGATGGCACTTAACCGTCGATTAGTTAATTGTCAATGGCACTTAACTGTTTAGATTAGTTGCTTAAATGAGTAAATAGGTTATTCATAAAACTATTCGAAAATTAAGAATAATATTCATTGATTACATATCCATAGAAGTCCTAGTGTGGCACTGTAAGATAAGCACTCCACCTCAAGTTTGGTTTGAACTGCAAGGTCAACAGTTGAAATTCACTAGCTGCTCCTCATAAACTATCCAGGATTGCTATGAGTCGGAACAAACTCGACGGCACTTAACAACAACAAACACCATTTAATTCTTCTGTTGTCAGGGTTGAGGAGGCTGAAGCTTGCATGGTCTGTTAGTCCTTTGGATTATTCCTTTACATTTGTCTTTCTTCAATAGTTTTACCTTAGATGGCTGCTTGTTAGCTTTTAAGATCCCAGTTACTACTCACCACATTGTTGTTGTTAAGTACCGTTGAGTTGGTTCCAACTCATAGTGATCATGTATAGGGTTTCCAAGGAGCAGCTGGTGAGTTTGAACCATCAAACTTGTGGTGCAAACCAACCTTGAAGTTGAATGCTTATCCTGTAGCACCACACTCAGATTCACCATGTTAGGATATAGAATATTGTCTTGGTAAACTGTGTTATGACAGTTGAGTTAATTGTTGCCCAAGACTATGATCTTAGTTTCCTAAGTCCAGTGACTTTTACCTCAAGGTGTTTTGTTATGACTAAGATGTTTCTATAACATTGTCCCTGATTGCTTTACTATATATGTGAATATATGTACAAAACATACAAAATTACAAGTCTAGAAAAGGAGCTCTGGTAATGTAGTGGGTTACGAGTTGCAATGCTTACTATAAGGTCAGCAGTGTGAATCTACCAGCTACTACACTGGAGAAAATGCAGCTTTCTGTTCCCCTAAAGATTTATAGTTTTAGAAATCCTGTACAGGGTTGCTATGAGTTGGAACCAACCCCATGGCACATAACCGCCACCACCACCACATGCATAGACCTATCCTCTTTCAGAACTATCTGTGGTCATGATCATGGGTATGGTTCCATTTGTCTACCCACACCTGTTCAGTTTACCTATCTGCCAATGCACCCACTTGTAGATTATTGTTTTCTGTTATTAATATTGGATTCCTGGTGTCGTGCTATAGGATAAGCACTGGACTGCTAACCACAAAGTCAGTGCTTCACATCCATCAGTGTCTCCTTGGAAACTCTATACAGGCTCATTATTAGTCAGAATCCATTAAATGGCACTTAACAACAGCAACAAGAATAATGATTAATATTGCATGATTGTATAATAGTATTTACCTTTGCTTTTTGTAATTCTTCGGCACCTTTCCTTGTCTTTATTTGCTGTAGTGATACTTAATCTATCATCCCCTTGTTGCATAAGGCCTTTCCCTTCACCAAAATTAATTCATGGCACAGTAGGGTAAGCATTGGGGTGTTCACCAGAAGGTCGATGAGTCAAACTCACCAGCTGCTCTACTGTGTGCTTCCGTAACGATTTACAGTCTCAGAAACCCTATCTAAGGTAGCCACGGATCAGAATTTACTCAATGGCAGTGGGTGTGACTTTTCTGGGAATTATCTAGTTAGTGATTTTCCTCCCATCCTCTCCTGTCTCTGGTAACAATCAAAGAATGTTTTTCTTAGTGTGCAAAAGTTTCCTTGATTTTAATAATAGTGGACATATACAGTGTTTATTCTTTTAAATAAGTTATTGACTTATTTCATTCAACATAATGTCCTTCAAGTTCACCCAAGTTATGAGTTGTCTCACAGATTCTTTGTTAGTCTTTAATGTTAGTTAGTATTACATTATGTGTATGTACCATAGTTTGCGTACCTATCATCCTTCCATCAGTGGATACTTAGGTTGTTTCTACTTATCTACTACTGTAAGTAATACTGCAATTAACATAAAACAACAAAAATAATCCGCTGCCTCCAAGTTGATTCTAACTTATAGTGAATGTATAGGGTTTCTGAGGCTGTAAATCCTTAATGGGAGCTCAAAACTCACCTTTCTCCCATGGAGTGACTGGTAGGTTTGAACTGCTAACCCTTTGGCTAGAAGGTCAGGGCTTATCCTACAATGCCACCAGGGCTCTACCAGGGCAATGAACGTTTATGTGTATATATCTATTCATGTACTGTCTCTTTTTTCTATAGGATGTATACCTAATTGCAGATTTGCTTCTAGCGCAGTGGCTCTGTAGGATAATCTCTAGACTGTAAAACTCTGAATCTCATAGAAAATTGACCATTCTGATCCTGCAAAGTTTCCCAGGCTCAGAAACCTGAGGTCCCTGTGACCACAGGGTCAGGGTTACTGTGAGTTGGAACTGACTCAGTGACACTTAACCACCAGAACAACAGTGAGATTGTTTGATCAAATGAGACTTTCACAAGAGTAAGTAAAAAAACTATGACTACCATTTTATACATGCACAACAAAATATGTTTATACATGTCTGTAGTCATTGGATGGCTGCAGATACTTTCTTTCAGTAATATCCTTGCCTTGTTCTCATTCTCTTTAGGGTGCTCAAAAAAAGGGGGTGGGGACAAATTAAAATAGCATCTTCCAATGGGATTTGCTAGGCCAGTTAAATTCAAAGTAGAGAGTCAGCTCAGAAGAAGGTTAAGGTAACTGATTTTTGGGACTCCAAAGGGATAATCTTCATTGATTCTCTCAAAGGACACATGGAGACTTATTAGGAAGAAGTTTAAAGAAAATTGAACAATATACTGGTGATAACAATCCAGGGAAGTTGCATTGTGGAATTTTCCCCCATCAAGACACTGTACCTACTAATTTTTCAAGGATAGCAAGGACTGTCCTAGGAAAATTTTGTTGGGAAACCTTATCCTATTCACTAAATAGCCCTGATCATGCCCCTTAAGATTTCTTTTTGTTCCTGGAGCTCAAAAAACATTTGGAAAAAAAACATCATTTTAGCCCTTCAAGGATGTAAAAACAGCCATTTTGATATGGTGTAAATAAAAGAGCACAGAATTCTTCAAAGAAAGGTAAGAAAGAAGGAAACGCTGCTCGAGGAAGTGTATAGATCTATATAGAGACTATGCGAATAGGAATAGTTTCCCATTTGATATTTTTATTTAATAAAGGTTTCTACTCCTGGCATGGTGCTGTAGAATCAGCACTGGACTGCTAACCACAAGGTAGGCAGTTCAAAACCACCAGCTGCTTCTCAGAAACCCTATACAGGGTTGCTATGAGTTGGAATAAACT
Source organism: Chrysochloris asiatica (assembly GCF_000296735.1). Taxonomy (NCBI): domain Eukaryota; kingdom Metazoa; phylum Chordata; class Mammalia; order Afrosoricida; family Chrysochloridae; genus Chrysochloris; species Chrysochloris asiatica. The sequence continues at coordinate 12,944,784 of NW_006408549.1, read as the reverse complement.
AAACAACACTTAGAAACAATAACAACATAATTTTGTAGTAATCCTGTATGACTTACCCTTGTATTACAACCTTTTAAAGCATGTCCCATATCATTTACCACAGTGATTGTACCATTTTACATTCCTAACAACAGTACATGGATGTTTCAATCTCTCCCCATCTTTACCAGTATTTGTTGTTTTCTATCATATTGAGCTTTGCTATTATTACTGGGGTGAGATGATATCTCATTGTTATTTTGATTTGCATCTCTCTAATGGATCTAGTGGATGTGAAAGCTGGACAGTGAATAAGGAAGACCATAGAAGAATTGATGCATTTGGGTTATGGTGTTGGAGGAGAATATTGAAAGTGCCATGGGCTGCCAAAAGAACCAACAGATCTGTGTTGGAAGAAGTGCAGCCCGAGTGCTCCTTGGAGGCCAGGATGGCCAAACTTTATCTCTCATGCTTCGGAGATATTGTCAGGAGGGACCAGTCGCTGGAGAAGGATATCATGTTTGGTAGGGTGGAGGGTCAGAGAAAAAGAGGAAGACCCCCAGCGAGATGGATTGGCCAAGTGGCAGTATCAGTGGGCTCAAGCATGGCAACAATAGTGAGGTTGGCCTAGGATCTGGCAGTGTTTCGTTCTGCTGTGCATAAGGTTGCTACAAGTCAGTACCGACTCAATGGCACGTAACAACAACAACAAAAATGGATCCACAGTCAGTGCCCTCAAAAAAAGCAGTCAGGAAATCAAATGACAGAACAAAGAAACATGACACCAAATGAAACAGACACAGATGAAAATTCTGGTACCATGAATTTCAGAAGAAAGTTTAGAGGAGGATGGAAATTCTTTCTGGGAGGAGAAGCCAATCAGGAATGATGAGAGAGGGAGACTGACTGGTGAACTGCTGGCTAGATGCAACTCCACAATGTTGTGAGCAGTTTGGCAGCTGAGGGAGTCCTGTCAAAGCAGATTTACTTAGGTGACAGGAAAGGTATGATTTCTTCTTTTATCCCATGCTGTCCTGGGCACCAGAGGTGTGTCCATCTCCTTTCCTCATCCACCCTAAGTGAAGACTTTGTTCTCCAATAGTTTGGAGTCATGCCAGTGTAATCAGCTGCACCACATTGGTGTGTTGCTTTGGTGCCTGTATTCAACTCCAGACCTACAAAATCTGCAGCATTTAGACAGTCTTGCTGCCCCAGCTTCCCTGTGATCTTAAAAGACACTGAAATCAACTCTATCAGTGGCCTTCTTGAACTACTTCCAGAGTGAGTGACATGAACCTAGATAACACCAGGCCAATAGGAACTCCATCTAGGACCAAGAACTCTGCTGTCATATACTTTCCACAACCACCCTGTGAGTTCCTTCACCTGAAGGAATCCACCAGAGTTTTCTTCCCTCCAGGTCCAACAACTACACTGTTGGTTTTTATAAATACATCCCCAATATGCCCCAGAGACAAGAGACAGTTTTAGTTCATTTGATGAAAACAAGACAGAATGTCTCAAACAAATCACCAAGATGCAGAGATAGAAAACATTTTTTAGGGACAAAAGGCAATGGAGCTAACTGAAAAATAATTCAAAAGAATTGTATTTTGGTACCTTCACTGGATTGGCAGGAAGGTAGAGGAAAACAAGGAGAACACACACACACATACACACAAACTTTAGAAGATTCAGGAAATGCTACAAGAAAAACAGACAAAATAAATGCAAACTTAGAATCAATACAAAACTTGCAATTAGAAATCCAGTTGATCGATACTAAGATCTCAGAAATGGAAAATACATTGAAAGGACAAAGGAGAAGAAGATTTAAAGCAATAGAAGTCTGAATTAGTGAACTTGAAGATAAATCTCTCAATACTAGTATGCTAGAAGAACAATCAGAAAAAATGTTTAAAAATTCAAAGAAAGCCTATGAGTTATGTGGGTCACCACAAAGCAGAACAACTTATGGGTAATTGGAAATCCAGAACAGGAAGAGACAATAAAAAACATAGAAGAAATTGTCAGAGTTGTTGAAAGTAAATTTCCCTAACATCATGAAAGATAAGAAGATAAGCATAGAAGAAGATGAACAAAACCAGAACAGGATGGATCTCAAAAGAAAATCACCAAGCTATATCATAGTCAAACTTTCCAAAATCAAAAACAAGGAAAGAATCCTGAGAGCAGCTCAGGAAAAAGGAAAGGTTACCTACAAATGAAAATAAAATGACTAAGCTCTGATTTTCCAGCAGAAACCACACAGGCAAGAAGGCAATAGGATGACGTATATGAAACTATGAAACAACAACAAAAAAATTGCCAACCAAGAATAATATATCCAGCAAAGCTGTCTCTAAAACACAATGATGAAATTAGAACATTCCTTGATATACAAATTAAAGGAATTTGTAATGACAAGACCAACTTTACAAAATATGCTAAAGGGTGTTCTTTGGACTGAGAACCAACAACAGCAGACAACAACTTGAGATTTCCATATATGACAACACCAGCCAGAACTCATTCCAGATAAGGATGTATTATAAGTTAAACAAACCTACAATACTAAACATAGGGAATCAGGTATCAATTTAATGAAGTCAACTACAAAGATGTAATGACATCAACTACAAAGTAAAGAGACAGGAAATAGTGTAAACACAGAACTTCCAAATGACAAGGAAGTCAAGTAGATTTCAAAATAAAACAGATTGTTTTAAGCAAGGAAAAATAAATTACAGGATAACCTCAGAGAAAAATAATACACCTGCACATCAAAATAAAAAAGAGGAGAATCAAAAAGATTTCGTAGCCATTAACACAAAAGAAATGAAAGTGAAAAGAAAACTGACAAACAAAATGAACTCAGCACAGAAAATTATGTGGAACAAAGAATCAAGCAGCCTCCTCCCCCCCCCCCCAAAATACAAAAAATGACAGCAATCATTCATACCTATTGCTAATTATACTGAATGTAAATTGATTAAATTTAGTACCAGGCAAGAGATATACAGAAAATAATGGATAAGAAAATAAGACCCTTCAGTATGCTGTCTACAAGAGACATATCAAAAAGATGGAGACAGCCTAAATGCCCATCAACAGAAGAATGGTTAAACAAACTTTGGTACATACACACAATGGAATATTGCAGATGAATCTGTAAAATGCCTCACATCGTGGTTGAACTTAGATGGCATTATGCTGAGTGAAATTTATCATTAACAAAAGGACAAATATTGTATGAAACCAAAGTTGTAAAAAGTTAAAAAAAAAAAAAAGTTTTCTTTATTAAAGAAATACTATATAGTGGTTATGGAGGGTGGGGAGGGAACATTTTCATGTGCTAGAAGATAGACACATGTCAGCATGGGTGACAGGGAGTCAATATACAACAAGAAGGAGGTTGGCTGAGGAAAGAAGAAGGTAGTAGGAGACACAGAAATAATATAATAGTTAAAGTGACGAGAGGTAAGTACTGTTAACTGTTGGTACATAGAGGGTACTGCAACCATGTAATGTGATTTGTTGAATGCAAAACTGATCATCTGCTCTGTGAACATCCGCTGAATTCACAATGAAGAGTTGAAAAAAAAATCAAATGACATATTACATTGGATAAATCTGTTGCAGAAGATTTGTCCAATGCAGTGTTTTTAAATGTTAAGAGCAAAGATGTCACTTTGAGGTCTTAGGCTTGCCTTACTCCTCATTTGTATGTGAAAGATGAACAGTAAATAAGGAAGAACATAGAAGAATTAATACTTGTGATTATGGTCTTGGTGAAGAATATTGAAAGAAATGTGGCCAGAAGAACAAACATGTCTTTCTTGGAAGAAGTACAGCTATTATGCGCCTGGCAAAATTTCATCTCACATACTTTGGACATGTCAGGAGAAGCCAGTCCCTGGAAAAGGTCATCATAATTGATGAAACACAGGTTCATGGGAAAAAAAAAAGAAGATGATCAAGGAGATGGATTGACACTGTGGATACAAACAATAGACTCAAATATAGAACAGATTTTGTGGATGGTGCAGCAGGACTGGACAGTGTTTTGTTCTGCTGTACATAGGGCCAGTATGAGTCAGAACTTACTCTATGGCACCTAGCAACTATGGCTAATGATTCTTGGATGCCTGATTGTCTTCCTTAGTGAAATGTGTGTTCATATCCTCTGCCCAATTTTTAACTTTTTTTTTATTGCTGAAGTGTTAATATTTTCTATGAATTTTATAGATCAGTTCCTTGTCAAAAATGTCATTGCCAAATATTTTCCCCAATCTGTTGGTTCTCTTTTGTAGAAGTCTTATGAGACACATAAATATTTAATTTTTAGGAAACTTCAGCAGCTGCCTAATTTATCTTCTGCTGTTAGTGCTTTTTTGGTTATGTTTAATAGTTTATTTTTTCTGTAAATAAGGTCCATACATTTACCTTATATTTTCTTAGATGATCTTTGTAGTGTAGGTTTTACGTTTAGGTCTTTGATTCTTCTTGAGTTAGTTTTTATATATGGGATGAGGTATGATCTTGCCTCATTTTTATGCAAATGAAAAGCATATTTTACTAGCACCATTTGTTAAAGAGATGGTCTCTTCCCCCATTTAATTAATTTCAGAAATCAGGGATATATAGATGGATTGATTTACTTCTGGATTCTCATCTCATTTGTGTGTGTCTTTCTATCAGTCCCAGCTTATTTTGACTATCATGGCTGTGTAGTAGGCATTGAGATAGGGAAGTGTTAGATCTCCTACATTATTCTTGTTCTTCAAAAGTACTTTGCTTGTGAGTGATATCTTTTCTTTTTGCATATCATCAAAGAATGTTGATGGAATCAGGATTGGGATTACATTAAAAAATTTGTAGAAAAATACTATTCTCTTTTAAGTCCATTCTCATATGCATAGATTATTTTGGATAGTATTGACATTTTCACAAAGTGAAGTCTTCCTATCCATGAATACGGTATGTTCTTCCATTTATGCAGGTCTCTTTTGGTTTCTTGCATTAGTGTTTTTTAGATTTCGTTGTACAAGTCTTTTAAGTCCTAAGTATTTTTGCAAATAGTATTACTTTCCTTATTTTCTTTTCAAAGTTTAGGAACCCAACTGCTTTTTGTATGTTGAGCTTGTTCTCTGACACGCTGCTGAATCTTTCAGTTGATTCCATTAGTTTTCTTGTTAAGTTTCTGGGATATTCTATGTATAGAATCATGTTGTTTAAGTGCTGTGTAGTTGGTTTTGACTCATAGTGACCCTATATAAGATTTCTGAGGCTGTAAATATTCACAGGTGCAGAAAGTCTTAACTTACTCCTATGGGACAGCTGGTAGACTTGAACCACCAACCTTGTGATTCAGAATTCAGTGCTTATCCTACAGTACCAGTACCAGTATAGAGTCATACCATCTGAAAATAAGTACAGTTTTAGTTCTTCCTTACCAGTTTGGATGCCTTTTACATTTCCTTTTCATGCCTTACTCTGAATACAATAATGAATAGGAGTGATGACAGGGCATCCTTGTCTGGTTACCATTCACAAGAAGACTACATCAGTCTTTTTATATTGAGACTAAGTTGACCATTGGTTTTGTTATATGCATTTAATTATATTGAATAATTATCCTTCTATTTCTATTTTTCTGAGAGTTGTTGTTGTTTAAGCAAGAGTGGGTGTTTGCTGGCTTACAAGCTTTCCAGAGGGAACCTAGATCCAGAGGGCCTGGAGGAAGGTAGAATCTCCAGTGAATAGTATTCAGTCTGACTAGGCGGGGCTGATGCAATGAAATGCAGACGGGTCTCTTGTGATACAATAGTGAATAATTGTTATCGGGACTGATTGTTGAGGGTCAGAAATGTAAATAAAGGTAGACGTTTTATAGTAAGGAGGGGAGTGATTAACTTTTCAGTCTAGGAGCGGAGGTCCCTAGGACCATCAAGGGAGAAGAGCAGAGAGCAGGATCCTACCCAGAGAAGCAGTGATGCCTGAAATGGAGCCAGAGATGATGACATGAAGCGATGGAGAGAGCGACTGTGTGCTGAAGACCTGGTGGGTACCGGGGAAGGATTGCATGGAGGGGATTGTAACAATGGCAATGAGATGATATATGATAGAATGAATGTAAAACTAATGTTCTCCCATGTAAACGATCACATAATTCACAATAAAACATTAAAAAAAAAAAAGAGTGGGTGTTTGACTTTATCAAAAGCATTTTTTGTATTGATTGATGTGATCATGTGGCCTGGTTTTTTCTTTTACATAGTGGATTATGTTTATTGTTTTCCTACAACTGCGTGTTGTTGTTAGGTGCCATCGAGTTGGTACCGACTCATAGTGACCTTATTCACAGCAGAACAAAGCTCTGTCCGGTCCTGGGCCAACCTCACAATTGTTGCCATCTTTCATGCATATTGTTGTTGTTGTTGTTAGGTGCCATTGTCGGTACCGACTCATAGCAACCTTATGCACAGCAGAATGAAACACTGCTCGATCCTGGACCAACCTCCCTACTGTTGCCACGCTTGAGTTCATTGATGCTGCCACTTGGCCAGTCCATCTCGATGGGGGTCTTCCTCTTTTTCTCTGACCCTCCACCTTACCAAACATGATATCCTTCTCCAGCGACTGGTCCCTCCTAACAATATATCCTAAGTATGAGAGACAAAGTTTGGCCATCCTGTTCTCCAAGGAGCATTCTGGCTGCACTTCTTCCAACAGATCTGTTCATTCTTTTGGCAGCCCATGACACTCTCAATATTTTCCTCCTACACCTTAACTCAAATGCATCAATTCTTCTATGGTCTTCCATATTCACTGACCAGCTTTTGCATCCATATAAAGTTATTGAAAATACCATGGCTTGGGTCAGGTGCACCTTAGTCCTCAAGCTGACATCTTTGCTCTTCAACATTTTAAAAAAAGTTCTTGTGCAACAGATTTGCCTAATGCAATATATTGTTTGATTTCTTGACTGCTGCTTCCATGAGTCTTGATAGTCATACGAGTGATAGTATTCATTCTTCCAAGAATGAAGTCCTTGACAATTTCAATCTTTTCTCCATTAATAAGAATGTTGTTTATTGGTTCAGTAGTAAGGATTTTTGTTTTCTTTACATTGAAGTGAAATCCATACCAAAGGCTGTGTTCTTTGATCTTAATCAATACATATTTTAAGTCGTCTTCACTTTCAACAAGCAAGGCTGTATCATCTGCATATTGCAGGTTGTTAATGGGTCTTCCTCCAATCCCGATGCCATGTTTTTCTTCATATAACCCAGCTTCTTGGATTATTTGCTCAGCATATAGGTCGAATAGGTATGGTGAAAGAATACAACCCTGTTGCACAGATTTCTTAATTTTAAACCATTCAGTAATATTGCATAACTGGTATAAATCCCATTTCATCATGATGTGTTTTTAAAATTTTTAAATGTTTTTTATTCTATTGGCTAGGATTTTTTTGCAGATTTTTTTTTCATATACATTCATGAGTCATATTGACTTATATTTTTCAATTTTAGTGATGTCATTGCTTGCTTCATAAAATGAATTTGGAAGCATTCCATCCTTTTCTATGTTTTGGACTAGTTTAAATAAAATTGGTGTCAGTTGTTTGCTGAATGCTTAGTAGAATTCTCCAGTGAAGCTATCTGGGCCAGGACTGGATTTTGTTGGGAGTTTTCTTTAGACCTGTTCAATTTCTTTTGTGATGGATCTGTTCAAATTTTTTACTTCAGTCTGTGCTAATGAAGCTAAGTTTTGCATTTCTAGAAAACTGTCCAATTCTTCTGGGTTTTCAAATTTGTTGGAGTACTGTTCCTCATAGAATGCTGCTGTTAATCTATAATTTAAGTTGATTCTGCTGTATCATCTCCCATTTCATTTCTTATTTACTTTATTTGCATCTTCTCTTTCTTTTCCTTTGTTAAATTTGCCAGTGGTTTGTCAATTTTGTTAATATTTTCACAGGTTCAGGATCTACTTCTAGTCTTGTTCCTCTTTTCCAATTGTTGAGGATGTTGATTGAGGTTTTGATTTTGGTCTTCCTTCTTTTTTGTGGTATGTGCATTTATTGCTATAAATTGATCTCTGATCACTGCTTTTGCTGTGCCCAAAGGTTTTGGTTTGTTGTGTTTTCATTCCCCTTTGATTCTAAGAATCTTACTTTTTTTTTACTTCATGTATTATTTCTCTATTGTTGTTGTTAGGTGCCATAGAGTCAGCACCAACTCATAGTGACCTTATGCACAGCAGAATGAAACACTGCCTGATCCTGGGCCAACCTCACTACTGTTGCTATCGATGCTGTTTCTCTTCATTTTGAGTTGTGCCCCATCAGTGAATGAAGGTCCTTTTCTCCCACAGGCTTTACTCCACTCCTGTCATCATGGTCAACTCTGCTTTGAGGAGGCAGCTCTTACCCAGTAGCATTTTGAGTGCCTTTCAACCTGAGAGGCTCATTTTCTGGCACTATATCTGACAGTGTTTCTCTGTTAATTCATAAGGTTTTCAGTGACTAAATATTTGGAAGTAGTTTGTCACTCCTTCTTCTAGTCTGTCTTTGTCTGGAAGCTCATCTGAAACCTGTCCACCATGGGTGATCCTGCTGGTGTTTAAAATACCGGTGGCATAGCTTTCAGAATCACAGCAACTCACAAGCCACCACAGTATGACAAACTGACAGACAAGTGGTGGATTTCTCTGTTACACAGTTGGTTTTTAGTAGGGTGTTATTCAGTTTTCAACTATTTTATTTTATTTCCCATTGCAACAATAATTTCTTTGAAAGGATCAGCATGTTAGTTCTTATGAGGTGGAGGTTAAAGAAATCACAAATGTCTAACTTTTTTAAAATGGGTCCTGGTGTGGCACTGTAGGATAAACACAAGGTCATCAGTTCGAATCCATAAGCCACTCCTTGGAAACTCTATATAAGGTCACTATAAGGTTGAACTGACTCTAACGCACTTAACAGCAACAACAGCATACTACTCCTTGATATCAATCACTACTCTTCTCTTTAGTATATTTCCTCCACATCCCAGGGTTCTGCAATTTGCTGCAACATTTCACAGAAGTCACAGGCCATCAAGAAAATGGATCACGTGGTTTTGGGAGGCTGACAGGTCTCAAATTAACAATTCAGACATCAGTCTGGAGAGTTCTCCTTACTCATGTCGAATCAGGCTGCAGACTCACAAGGCTGTAGAGGCTTGTGAATCAGGTCAGATCATTAGCTCAAGTCCCCAAAACCAGACGTTGAATGGAGGCAAGTTTGGAAAAGCAGGATACCACACATTCAAATCACCATGGTTCATTTATATGCAGCAGAATGAAAAAAATGACTAAGCCCTTCATTAAATTTCCAAGTTTTTACAATTATAATTAGCCCTGTTAACAATCACTCACAACTGAACCATATCATTCTGTCAGTACTTTTCCCACCTTCTCTTACCCTGACCCTTTAGGAAAAGTCATTTGATGATAGTTACAAGAACATGACTAGAAGGTACATATTAAATATTTCACTACACTGCACCCCTAGTCTTCCTGTTTGTTGATTTCTAATTTGATAACATAATTTGAGAAAATGCTTTGTATTATTTTTATGTTTTAAAACTTGTTGAGGCTTGCTTTGTGGCCTAAAATTAGGTCTATTCTGGAGAAATATCTTAAGTGCACTGGAAAATATGTGCATTGTGTTTTCATTAAGTGTAAATGTTCTGGTACTGTAGTGGTTACGAATCGGGTTGTGAACCTCAAGGTCAGCAGTTCAAAACTGCCAGCTGTTCCATGGGAGAAAGATGAGGCTTTCTGCTCGCGTAAAGATTTATAGCCTCAGAAACCCTGTACAGGGTCGCTAAGAGTCAGAACTGACACCATGGCACATAACAAAAACAACAATGCTCTGTATATGTCTATGAGGTCAAGTTGGTTAGATTGTGTGTTCAACTTCTTTATAGTTGTTTTTTCCTCCATTGAACTATTTATTGTTGAATTGTCTATTTCTATTTTAAATTCTGTTCATTTTCAACTCAGTTGCTTTATGAATTTGTGACTGTTTCAATGAGTGTATAAGTATTCACTATGGTCATGCCCTCTTGCTGGGTTGACCTTTTAATTATTATATAGTAGTGCCTCTTCATGTCCCTTATTCTGTCTTTTCTCCTAGAAATGCTTTTAAACAGAAATTAATAGTTCATCTTCTGCTTTTTTTGGGGGGGGGTGGGGGGGTTGCTGTTTGTTTGATATATATTTCCATTCTTTGATTTTTAATTTATTTTTATCTTTGTGTCTACTATTAGAATCTCATAGGCAGCATACTGATGAGTCTTGTTATTTTTCTACTTCTGCCAATTTATTTCTCTTGACCAGTATATTTAACCCATTTAAATGCAGTTATTGATGTGAATTATTGAATTATTGCTGGCATTCTTTTGTTTGTTGTTGTTTATTGTAGTGTTGATTTCTTTGTTCCATTTTTTGGTGCTTATTTAATTTTGTTATCATATTTTCTTCATTGCTATTAATTTTGTACTAACTAAATTCCTTAGTTACCACTTGTCTGTCAGTTTGTCGTACTATGGTGGCTTATGTGATGTTGGAAGCTACAACACTGGTATTTTAAACAACAGCAGGGTCACTCATGTAGGACAGCTTTCAGCTGAGTTTCTAGACTAAGACAGACTTGAAAGGAGAGGTGGATTACTTCTGAAAGCTTAGCCACTGTCTACCTTATGACTAGCAGTGGAACTCTATCAGACAGCAACAGAAGATTGAATAGAATTATAAAAATATTTTATTTCTGATTAGCACCAAAATATTATAAGATATATTTCTAGAAGATGAGCCTCTCAGGTTGGAAGTTACAGAAAATACAACTAGGGAAGAGTTACTTCTTCAAAGTATAGTTGACTGTGATGACGAGAAATGAGTAAAGCTTTTGGAAGCTGTAAACATCCATTAGTAATCAGAACATGGAATGTACAAAGTATGAATCTAGGAAAATTGGAAGTGGTCAAAAATGAAATGGAATGTATAAGATCTATAGCCTACGTTTTAGTGAGATGAAATAGACTGGGAGTGACCATTTTGAATCTGAAAATCATATGGGTATACTATGCAGAGAAGGTCAAATTAAAGAGGAACGATATCACATTCTTCATTAAAAAGAACATTTCAAGATCTGCCTCGAAATATAATGCTATTGGTAATAGTCTACTATCCCTATGATCACAAGAAAGACAGTTAATGCCACTATCATACAAAGTTATAAACCAAGCACTAAAGCCAGTGCAGATGAAATTGAAGGATTCTACCAGCTTCTTCCATATGAAATTGATCAAACATGCAATCAAGATGTACTGATAATTACTGGTGATTAGAATGCAAAGGTTGGAAACAAAGAGGAAGGATCAATAGTTGGAAAATATTAACTTGGTGATAGAAATAATGCTGGGGAATCCACGACAGAATTTTGTAAGACCAATGAATTATTATTTGCAAATGCCTTTTTAAAAAATATATATACAAAATTACTATACACATGGACCTCACCAAATGGAATACACAGAAATCAAATTTACTACATTAGTGGGAAGAGATGGTGGAAAAACTCCACATCATCAGTTAAAACAAGACCTGTGGCAAACTGTAATAGACCATCAATTGCTTATATGCAAGTTCATGCTGAAGCTAAAGAAAATTAAAACAAGCATACGAAAGCCAAAAATAGACACCAACTCAAGAACAAGTTTCATGCACTAGACATTAATGACCAATGACCACAAGAATTATGGGATGACATCAAGAACATCATACATGTTGCTCTGGCTCTGGGTAGTACTGTAATTTTCACAATGTTAAGTCTTCCTATCTGTAAGCATGGCATATTCTTTCATTTTTGTAAATCCTTCCTGGTTTCTTGTAGTAGTGTGTAGTTTTCTTTGTATAGGCCTTTGGTTTCTGTGGTTAGATTTATTCCTCAGTATGTCATCTTTTGGGTGGCTATTGTAAATGGTATTGTTTTACTAATTTCATTTTCAGAACTGTCTTTAATAGTATAAAGGAATACAGTTGATCCTGTACTCTGTGAATACAACTGATCCTGTACTTTGTCACTTCGCTGAATCTTTCAATGAACTCAAATAATTTTCTTATTGAGTATTAGGACTTCTTTTTTTTTGGTATAGGATTGTGTCATCTGCAAAGAGAGCATTTTACTTCTTCTTTGACAATTTGGAGATCTTTAATTTTCCTTCCTTTTGTTACAGCTTTGGCTAAGACTTCCAAACACTACTCATCTGTCAGTTTTTTGTTACACTGTGGTGACTTGTACGTTCCTGTAATACTGGAAGCTATGTCACCAGTATTTTGAATGATGGAAGGGTCACCCATAGTGAATAGATTCTAGCTGAGCTTCTATGAAGAGAATAACAGAAACATGTTTACCTGAGCTTTACTGACTATGCAAAGGCTTTTGATTGCATAGACCATGATGAGATATGGACAGCAGTGTGGAGAATGAGTATTCCAGACATTTAATTATGTTCATGAAGAACCTGTACATATACCAAGAGGCAGCTGTTCCAACAGAACAAGGGAACACTGAATGGTTTAAAATCATGAAAGATTTGGGCCAAAGTTGTATTCTTTTTGTATGTTGAGCAAATAATTTGAAAAACAGGATTATATGATGAAGAACAATGCATTGGGATTGGAGAAAGTCTCAGTAATACCAGAAATATACAGATGATACAACATTACCTGTTGAAAGCAAACAGGACTTAAAATACTGATGAAGATCAAAGACCATAGCCTTTGGTATGGGTTGCACGTCAATGTAAAGAAAACAAAAATCCTCAACCTGGAGCAACAGATAACATCATGATTAATGGAGAAAAGATTGAAGTTGTCAGAGACTTCATTTTGCTTGTATCTACTATCAACACCCATTACTCATTTGTCAGTTTGACTCACTGTGATGGCTTGTGGATTGCTGTGATTCCGGATGTTATGCCACGGTATTTTAAATACCAGCAGTGGTACCGATGGTGGACAGATTTCAGCTGAGTTTCCAGACAAACACAGACTAGGAAGAAGGAGAGACAGACAACTTTCATATTGGGAATTGTCAAAAATGAAATGGAACGCATAAACATTGATATCTTAGGCATTAGTGAGCTGAAATGGACTGGAATTGGCCATTTTGAATCTGACAACCACATGGTTTGCCAGAAATGGCAAATTGAAGAGGAGTAGGATCACATACATCATCATAAAGGACATACCAAAAGCTGCCTTGAAGTACAGTGCTGCCTGTGATAGGATAATATCCATATACCTACAAGAAAGAGCTCTGGTAGCATAGTGGTTACAAGTCAGGCTGCTAACTTCAAGGCCATGAGTTTGAAACTACCAGTGGTTCCATGGAAGAAAGATGAGGCTTTCTACTCCTGTAAAAATTTACAGCCTCAGCAAGGTCTCGCTATGAGTCAGAACCAATTCCATGGCATATATCACCACCATAAGAAACACTGGTAAATACCACTATTATTCAAATTTATGCAGTATCCACTAAACCAGTGATGATGAAACTGAAGAAATCTCCCAACTTCTTCAATCTGAAATTGATGAAGCATGTAATCACGATGCAGTGATAATTATTGGAAGTTGGAATGCAGTAGTTGGAAACAAAGGGAAGATCAGTAGTTGGAATATATGGCCTTTATGATAGAAATGATGCTGGAGATGGCATGATAGAATTTTGCAAGACCAATGACTTTTTCATTGCAAATATATTTTTTAAACAAGATAAAAGGTGACTATACACATGGACCTCACCAGATGGAATACATAGAAATCAAATTGACTACATCTGTGGAAAGAGATGGTAGAAAAGCTCCATATCATCAGCCAAAATAAGGCTAGAGGAATACTGTGAACCAGACCATCAAATGCTCATATGCAAATTGAGGCTGAAACTGAAGAAAATGAAAACAAGCCCACAAGAGCCAAAATATAACCTTGTCTATACCCCATCTGAATTTAGAGGTCATCTGAACAGATTTGATTCATTAGATATTAAAGACCAAAGGCCAGAAGAGTGTGGGCTAACATCAAGAATATCATACAGGAAGAAAGCAAAATGTCATTAAGAAGACAAAGAAAGAAAAGACCAAAATGGATGTCAGAAGAGACTGAAACTTGCTCTCCAGCGTAGAGATGTTAAAGAAATGGAAGAAGTGAGGCCATACAAGAGCTGAATAGAAAATTTCAAAGGTCAGCTTGAGAAGACAAGGTCAAATAATATTATAATGAAATGTGCAAAGATCTGGAATTAGAAAACCAAAAGGTAAGAAAAGGCTCAGTATTTCTTAAACAGAGGCAACTGAAGAAGAAATTGAATCCTAAACTTGCGGTATTGAAGGATTCAATGAGTAAAATATTGAATGATGCAGAAAATGTCAAAAGAAGATGGAAAGAATACACAGAGTCACTGTACCAAAAGGAAATAGTTGATATTCAGCCATTTGAGAGGTAGCATATGATCAAAAATCCTCACCACTGGACCAATAAACAACATTCATATCAATGGAGAAAAGATTGAAATTGTCAAGGACTTCATTCTTCTGGGATCAACTATCAACACTCATGGAAGCAGCAGTCAAGAAATCAAACAATGTATTGCATTAGGCAAATCTGCTACACAAGACCTTTTAAAGTGTTGAAGATCAAAGATGTCAGCTTGAGGACTAAGATGCACCTGACCAAAGCCGTGGTATTTTCAATAACCTCATATGCATGTAAAAGCTGGACAGTAAATAAGGAAGACTGTAGAAGAATTGATGCTTTTGAGTTATGGTGTTGGAGAAGAATATTGAAAGTACCATGGGCTGCCAAAAGAACCAATAGATCTGTTTTGGAAGAAGTGCTGCCAAAGTGCTCCACGGAAGCTAAGATGGCCAAACTTCATCTCTCGCACTTTGGACATATTGTCAGGAGGGACCAGTCACTAGAGAAGGATATCATGTTTGGTAAGGTGGAGGGTCAGAGAAAAAGAGGATGGATTAGGCAAGTGGCAGCATCGATGGACTCAAGCATGGCAACAGTAGTGAGGTTGGCCCAGGATTGGGTAGTGTTTTGTTTTGTTGTGCATAGGGTCACTGTGGGTCGATACCGACTCAGTGGCACCTAACAACAACAACATATGATCAAGAGCCAATGATACTGAAGGAAGAAACCAAGGAGCATTGAAGGCATTAGCAAAGAACAAGGCACTGGAAATAAATAGAATACAAACTGAAATCTTTCAACAAACTGATGAGACACTGGAGGCACTCATTCATCTATGCCACGAAATTTGGAAGACAAATATCTGGCCAACTGACTTGAAAAATCCATATCTGTGCCCATTTTATGGAGTGGTGACCCAATGGAATGCAGAAATCACCCGACAATATCATTGATATTCTATGTGAGTAAAGTTTTACTAAAGGTAATACAAAAACGTCTGCAACCATACATCGACAGAGAACTTCCAGAGGTTCAAGCCAGAATCAGAAGAGGGCTTGGAACGAGGGACATCATTGCTAAAGTCAGATGAATCTTGGCTGAAAGCAGAGAATACCAGAAATATGTTTATCTGTGCCTTATTGACTACACAGAGGCGTTCATTTGTGTGGATCATGACAAGCTATAGACAAAACATTATAAAGTATGAGTGTTCTGGAACAATTAATTGTGCTCATGAGGAACCTCTGCTTAGACCAGGAGGAAGTATTCAAACAGAACAAGGGAACATTGAATAATTTAAAATTAGTAAAGGTATTTGCCAGGGTTGTATTCTTTCACCATACTATTCAATCTGTAGTAAAGCTGTATAGGGGTTCCGAGGAGTAGCTGGTAGGTTTGAATCACCAATCTGGTGCTTAACAGTCCAGTGCTTATCCTACACAGCAAGTGTCAAAAGAAGATTGAAGGAACATAGAATCACTGTACCAAAAAGAATTGGTCTATGCTCACCCATTTTAATAAGTAGTATAAGATCAAGAATCAATGGTATTGGAAGAAGTCCAAGTGGCACTGAAGGCGTTGGCAAAAAACAATATTGTCAGAATAAAATTGAAATGTTTCAATAAACGGATGCAACATTGGTAGCAGTCACTCATCTATGCCTAGAATTTGAAAGACCTGGCAAAATGATTGGAAGAAATCCATATGTGTGCCCATTTCAGAGAAAGGTGGCTCAGTGGAATGTAGAACCAATTGAATAGTATCATCACACAAGTAAATTTTGCTGAAGGTGATTCAACAGTATGTTGACAATCAGCAGTCAGAAATTCAAGTTGGATTCAGAGAGAATGTGAAAGGAGATACATCATTGCTGACATTTGATGGCTCTTGGCTAAAAGCAGAGAATTCCAGGAAGATGTTAACTCATGCTTCATTGACAATGCATAAAGATATCCAAATGTGAGGATCATAATAATTAACAATAGATAACATTGCAAGGAATCGGAATTCCAGAATTCTTTATTGTGCTCACAAGGAACCTGTACATAGAACAATTTTTATGTATAAATTTTATGTTGGAACATAAAAAGAAGATACTGAATTACTTAAATTCAGGGAAGGTGTGATCAGAATTGTATCCTTTTACCATACTTATTCAGTCTGTATGCTGAACAAATAGTCCTGAGAAGCTAGACTATATGAAGAAGAACATGGCTTCAAGACTGGAACATGACAATCTGAGATATGCAGATGACATAGCCTTGTTTGATAGAAGCAAGGAAGACTTGAAATACTTACTGATGAATATCAAAGACTACAGCCTTCAGAATGGATGGAAAGTCCTCACAACTGGACCAGTGAATAACATCATGATTAACGGAGCAAAGATTGAAGTTTTCATTTTGCTTGGGTCCACAATCAATGCTCATGGATGTTGTTGTTGTTAGGTGCCATCGAGTTGGTACCGACTCATAGCAACTTTATGCACAGCAGAATGAAACACTGCCCGATCCTGGGCCAACCTCACTACTGTTGCCATGCTTGAGTCCATCGATGCTGCCACTTGGCCAATCCATCTCGTTGGGGGTCTTTCTCTTTTTCTCTGACCGTCCATCTTACCAAACATGATATCCTTCTGCAGCGACTAATCCCTCCTGACAATATGTCCAAAGTATGAGAGACCAAGTTTGTCCATCTTGGCCTCCAAGGAGCACTCTGGCTACACTTCTTCCAAAACAGATCTATTGGTTCTTTTGGCAGCCCATGGTACTTTCAATATTCTCCTCCAACACCGTAACTCAAAAGCATCAATTCTTCTATGGTCTTCCTTATTCACTTAGCAGTTTTCACATGCATATGAGATTGACAATATCATGGCTTGGGTCAGGCGCACCTTAGTCCTCAAGCTAACATCTTTGCCCTTCAACACTTTAAAAAGGTCGTGTGCAGCAGATTTACCTAATGCAATATGTCGTTTGATTTCTTGACTGCTGCTTCTATGAGTGTTGATAGTTGATCCAAGAAGAATGAAGTCTTTGACAATTTCAATCTTTTCTCCATTGATAAGAATGTTGTTTATTGGTCCAGTGGTGAGGGTTTTTGTTTTTCAAAGGATGCATTTCATTATGCAAATCTACTACTAAAAATGGCCTCTTTAAAGAGTTATAGAGCACAGATGTCAATTTTAGGACTGAATTGTGCTTGATCCAAGTCATGATATTTTAATCACCTCATATGCATATGAAGTTGGGCTACGAATAAGGAATACTATCGTAGAATCCATGCATTTGACTTTAAGTGTTGGCGAAGAATATTGAAAGTACTGTGCAAAGCTGGAAGGACAAAAAAAATCTGTCTTGGAAGAAGTGTAGCCAGAATGTTCCTTAGAAGCAAGGATGGTGAGACTTCATCCCTCATACTAGACAGAGGAATCCCCAGAGTAGGACATCGTGCTTGGTGAAGTGGTGTTTCAGTGAAAAAGAGGAAGACCCCTATCTTAATTATCTAATCGTACTATAACAGAAATACCACAGTGGATGATTTTAACAAACAGGAATTTATTATCTAACAGTTTGGGAGGCTAGAAGTCCAAATTCAGAGCACTGGCTCTGAAGAAATATCCTTTTCTCCTTTCAGTATCTGTAGAATAGGCCATGCTTTCTTTGGGGAGTTCTATGTGTCTTGGCATCAATCTTTCCCTAGATCTAGGTTCTTTACAGTTCAGGGATCCCAGGTCCAAAGGGCACACTTCCTCCCAGCTCTTCTTGGTGTTACTAGGTCTCTCTTTCTCCTTTTATATCTTAAAAGAAATTCACTTAAGACACAGCCTAATCCTGTAGATTGCATCTGGCCTCCTTAACACAGAAGTAAGGATTTATAACACATAGGATCATTATAGCAGATCAGGGCTAATCACATCAGATTCTATCATTATACTAGATCTCATTATAGGATTTCTACCTCTTAATTGCCCAGCTGCTGAGAATCCATGCCCAGCAAAGTTGACACAAACCTTAATGATCAAAACCCACAACGAGATGGATTGGCAAAATGGCAGCAACAATCTGTTCAAACAAAAGCAGTTGTGAAGGTGGCACAGACCTGGCAGTGTTTTGTTATATTCTGCTTAGGGTAGCTATGAGCCAGAATTGGCTCAACGACACCTAGGAACAACAACATGTCCATATGATTTTCCTCGTTCGTATTTGGTTAGATGGTTTATTAATTTTCTTTGTATAATTTATTTTATACCTGCCTATGTTTAAAATGAATTCTGTTGTGATGCTGTAGGATAAGCACTTAAACACAAGGTTTGTTTGAACCACAAGGTTGGTATTTCAAACCCACCAGTTGTTCCTTTGAAAACCTATACAGGGTCGCTATAAGTTGGGACCTACTCAAAGGCACTTAGAAACAAGAATATTTAAAATGGTCTTTTCTATTTTGATATAAGGAGCTCTCATAGCGTAGTGGTTACTAATCAGGCTACTAACCTCCAGGTCGGCAGTTCGAAACTACCAGTGGTTCCGTGGGAGAAAGATGAGGTGTTCTGCTCCCGTAAAGATTTATAGCCTCGGAAACCCTGTGCAGGGTCACTATGAGTCAGAACCGACTCCACGGTACTTAACAACAACAACAGCATCTTGATATAGTCCTGACTTCCTCTCCATTTCAAAGTTCTGTAATTATACCATTTATTCCATCTTTTTGCTTTGTTATCATTATTTACATATTGATGCCTCATTTTATTTTTAATACTTCTTTTTCTCTGTTGGTTTCCATGTGATGTTGTCATATGTCTTAATCTCAGGTTTTTGTCTGCTATATTGGCTACCTGTATGAAGGATCCTTTTTAGTATTTCTTGTAAGGTTGTTCTGGGTTTTTCATCCCATAATTTCTGTGTATCTGGATGTAGATATGTCTTAATTGCCTATCATACTTGAGGAACAATTTGCTATATATTTTATGTATAATAAAATTCTTGGTAGGCAGTCATTTTCTTTCATGTCGAGAGCCAGCCCCGACACTCTTATTTGGGGGTCCTAGAGGGAGGTATGACGTCGGCGAAGAAATGAAGCTCACAGAATCAATGGGTCTTGTTAGAGGGTGAATCTTCTCCTCTCACATTTTATTTCTCCTTTTTCCCTTCACATTTTATTTCTCCTCTTACTTTGATTTCAGATTCTCAAACAGGTTTTATACTACTCTATACCATCAATCTATTAATCATTCTTTTCAAAGTAGTGGTCTAAATCATACATATTAATCATTTCAATATAGAACATCAAGAGCATCAAAATCTTCCTTGTTCCCCTTTACGTAGTTAGACAATATTTGGTTTCTGTAACCAAGCCTCATTGCTTTAAAATGTCACGTTAACCTTAAAACATAATTCTATATCTTAACTCCTATTTCTATCTTCACCTATTATTTTCTATAGATTCATTCATCACTACATGTACCTATACATTATTTGCTATAGTAACTGACAACACAGTTGTTTCTCATGTTTGATTAAACAAGAAAAACGAGAAGCATAAAGTTTTGTGTTAAGAAGAAATGGAGCAACTTCCTTAACAACTTCTCTATACAAAACATCTAGTTAAATTTCTGCTCATGATCTATTACTATTCCCTTAGCCCCCAATTGCATTTTTGCTAATTTTCTAAAGGTCTTAATGCCCCTGACCAAAACTACACAGAATGTTGAATGCAATCTTAAACTTGAACTGGCAAAAACTTTAGCTGGTTTTTCCTAGAGGTGAAACTTACTGTTAGTGTGAGAAGCATTCTTTAAGACTGTGCATGATTGAATATGGTGTGAATGTGCAAGTTGCAAATCTCTAATATAATTCTTACTAAGATTCTACTGAAAACTTTTATTATAAAATCAAGAAAATTAAAAATAAGATGATTAAAACAGAGACAGAAACTACAGGGTCCCCATATGAGATCCCTCCCGGGGCCTTGCCTTCCAAGGGGTGACCCATTGTGGCCCTGCTTAACAATGAGCCCTTCATGTTTAGGGTCCTCCTCATGGCCTCTGCCATCTCCTCCCTTTCTATTTTTTTTTAAAATAAAACAGGTGTTAGATTATGATTTCAACTCTATGCTGGCAGTTGTTTTGACTGGTTTAAAATGTCTGATTATCAAACTGTAAAAATAAAAAATATGTATATTTCTTAAATCAGAATAACAGGTATAATAACTAATTACTTATAACATTGATTCTTATTAAAATGAAAGAATTAAAAAAGAAACTACAAAGCCAGCAAGGTCCCCGTTGAAATCTCCTCGTGAGGCTTGCTAAATCAACAAGGCACCCATTGCTGCTTTGCAGTACAATGGGCTTTCTTCATGCATAGGATCTCTCACTGCTCTGTTGTTGCAATGTATCTGTGATCAGAGCCATCATGGCCCCTACCTGTAATATGATCATTGAAGAGTTCTACTAAAAACTTCTGTAATAAAATCAAGAAAAATAAAAAATGAATTATTAATAAAAGCAAAAGACAGAGACTGCAAGTCCCCCACATGAGGCTCTCCCTGGAGCTTTGCCAACCAAGGAGACACTCACTTGTCGCTTTGCTAAAACAATGAGCTTTTCATGTGCAGGGTTTCTCGCTGTTCTGTTCCTCCATGACATGGCTTCTGATGTTGTTGCAATGTACTTCTTATCAGAGCCATCATGGCCCCTGCCATCTTCAGAGTTTTATATATGCCATTCCACTGACTCCTTGCCTACATGATTGCTCTCCCAAATTAGAGCTTAGTCTGATTTGTTCCCCTTTGTAGGTAAATTTTTTTTTTTTTTCCTAAGCAGTTTGTAAGGTTTTTATATTTTGGAAATTTTGATTATGGTATGTCTTGTTGGTTTTCTTTTGGGGTTCATTGAACTTCTTTGATGTATATCTTTTATATTTCATGATATTTGGTAAGTTTTTTGCTAGCAAATCTTTGAAATTTATCTGTTTTGTTTTTTGGTTTACTTCCTCCTCTGCTGGAATCCCTTTTACCTGTAAAGTTTTTCACTGGCTAGTATCCCATATAATTACTAGGTTTAAAAAATTTCACTGGTTTTTGCTGATTTTCCATAATGTAAATTGTTGTCAAGGAATTTGTTTTCTAGTTCACTGATCTATTCTTCTATTGATTTGATTACACATTTTGGTTCTTTTAATATGTTAGCTGTCTCCAAATTTTTACTGTTAATCTATTGGAGTTCTAATTACTGTTTTTATTTGGTTTCTAATTGTCTGTTTTCCCATCATTTTGCTTTTGTATTATTTTCTTGAATTCTCCTAAGGTATTGTTTATGTTTTTCTTGATGATTTTGTTTCTGGCATCCTTTTTGTCTTGGAAGGTCTTGTATATAAATATTATGAATTCCTTATCTTTATTTTGGGCACTTGCTTGCACCATCTTGTTTCTTTATTTGATTTGAAGTTGTCTGTTGCTTCTGAGACATTTTGGAGTTGTTAGAGTTATTTGTTGATTGTGTGTTGGTTTTGTTATGATCTGGATGGGTGGGCCTGGTGTGTTACTTTGTTAGTTGGTTTGGCAGCACTGGGGTGCTGACTACCTGTCTCCACTTGGATAGAGTAACTGAGGAGAGTGTGCAGGTCTCTTTTTGCTGGTTGTTGTTGTTGTTAAGTGCTGTCGAGTCGGTTTCGACCCATAGCGACCCTGAATAGGGTTTCCGAGGCTCTAAATCTTTACGGGAGCAGATCGCCTTATCTTTCTCCCGCGGAGCAGCTGGTCGTTTCGAACTGCTGACCTTCCGGTTCGCAGCCCGATTCGTAACCACTACGCTACCAGAGCTCCTTAGTGGAGAACAACTACAGGAGCAGAAAGCAGGTCTTGTGCATAGTCTGTTTTTGGTACAGTGGTGCTGGAGAAGGTGGTGGCACTGTCCTGTTGGATGAGGTGATATTTAATCAGTGTGACTAGTGGAGAAATAATGACTACCTCTTTCTGGAATGGGCAGAGACTAAGAAAAAGAAAAAAAAAAAAGAGATGATCAAAAATTATTAGAAGACGAGAAAGGGATTTGTGCTGCCCTACCTACTGGTATACACACTGCTGACTGAAGACAGGTGATTGTGTTATCCCCAGGTGTTCCTGCCCCATTACTGGAAGAAATGATGGTGGCATGTGCAGGGCATGTGATTCATGAAGCACATACATGTCCATGTATCAGAAGTCTGGTACATGGTTCATGCTTGCATGCATTTCCATCCATGTATGTAGCATGCGCCTGCCATTCTGTAACATGATTTACATGTGAGAGCACTCCCAAGTGTGGAGGCAGCCATGCTTGTGGGCATGTCTCTGACTGTGGAAGTGACAGCTGCCTGGTCAGTGGTCTAAGGTGGTAGGCAACTGGCAAGTGATCCTAGCCTGTGTGTATCCTTGACAGTGGAGGTGAGGACTCCTCATGCACAATCCATGTGTGCGTGTCTCTCTGACAGCAGTGACTATAGGTGGGTGGCTTATAATCCATGAGAACATGCCCTGGTAATCTTACAGGTTCTGGATCCACAGCGTCTGATCCACAGGTATATGTCTTGGTTGGCTGAAGTTGGGGTTGAAAGCATTTTGAGTGAAACAGATGAGTAGGGGGGTGACAGGAAGTTCATCCCTAGACACTGGGTTGGTGGGAGTGAGATGGGAGAGTCTCACCCCTGGTTACTCGGACAATATGGTGGAAAAAGAAGGGCAACTTACTTCTTAGGTCATCATTCACTGATAGACCTGGTACACTTCTGTATGAGTGCAACATAATATCTGGTTTCTGCCTCAACTCAATCTAGGAGGGGAATAACCCAGAGTCCAATGTCTCTAACTACTATCACAGGGCCCCCATCAGGCTTTACCTTCTACATGAGGCCACAAACCAAACAAATGTTGGTGTTTTAAGTGCTATTGAGTTGGTTCCGACGCTGTATAGGATTTCTGAGGAGTAGCTGGTGAGCTAGAACCGCCGACCTTGCAGTTCAAACTAACTTTGCAGTCCAGTGCATTAATCTACAGCACCACACCAGAACTACCAAACAAATATAGATCACTACTAATGAGTGGTTGCATCCCCATTCACTGACCTCTTTCTTGTTCTCTAGTCACCCATGATAACTGAAATTCCCATCTACTTCCCTGTAATTTCCTATCTTAGATCTAGCTCATATTCTGCTCACCTTGTTTCACTCTGGATTTGTTTACACTGCATGTCTGTCATAATGGGGATTCCATGAATTTGGCTTCTCCTCATACATGTTGCATTCTGTTTCTCAAAATGACCATGTTGTGTTGGGCCCCTGCCCCATCTCATTCCTCAATCACTGTTTTTGTTATGTTTATTTTTCCTATTACTACTTAATTCAACCCTGTATATTTTCATTTGATGCACAGTTCCAGGATTTTCATCAGCAACTATTTCAATTGATGTTTTGTGTCTTAGTTGTAGAGGGATTGGGGAGAATGTGTCATCAGGATGCCATTTTGTCCCCTCTCTGATAAGATTACTTTTGCTGGTTCACAAAACAACTTTTGACTTGAATAGTTGCATATTGACAATCCACTAGTATATTTGAGGAGGGGGAAGCATATATAGCATAAGACCACTATTTACTGTTGTGACCTTAAAGTGTGGTTTTCAGACTAGCAATACCAGCAGTTTTTGGGAAGTTGTTAAAAATGCAAGTTGTGATGTCCCACTCAGGCCTACACAATCAGAAACTTAAGAGAATGAGGTCAAGCAATTTTTGATTCTGATATGTATTAATTTTGAGACTCACTAATTTCATGAGCGTTCTTGGGTGGTGCAAATGGTTAAACACTGGACTATTAACCTAAATGTTGCTGGTTAAAAACTACCTAGAGTCTCCTGGAAACTAAAACCAATACTGCTTTACAACAGAGCTAACTAATGCAAAACATCTTTTGATTTCTTGACTGTTAGTTCCATAAGTATTGATGGTCTTTGACATTTCAATCTTTTACTCCAAAAAAAAAAAGATCTTCCTCTTTTTTGCTGATCCCCCACTTTACCAAGTATGATGTCCTTCTCGAAAGACTGGTCCCTCCTGACAACATGTCCAAAATACAAGCCATAAAATCTCACCATCTTTGCTTCTAAGGAACACTCTGCTCTTTTTCCAAGATAAATGTGTTAGTCTATCTGGCAGTCCATGGTACCGTCAATATTCTCCTCTAACAGCATAATGCAAATGCATCAATTATTCAACAATGGAAAATCCAATGGATTAAAATAAGAAAAGGTGTCAATCCTTTCATGATACTTATTCAGTCTGTATGCAAAACAAATAATCTGAGAAGCTGAATTGTATGAAGAAGAACGTTAGCATCAAGGAAGACTCATCACAGCACTGAAAACCCCATGAAGCACTTCTACTCCACACAAATGGGGACACCAGGTGTTGGGATTTACTCAACTAACAATTTGATGAATACAATTGTTTAGAATATAACAGAGTAAAAGAAATCTACTAATATTAAAATGTAAGTTAATTAAAATAAGTTTGTGTCTGAGAGACAAGTGGGTAAGACAAATGCAATGAAAATAGTACTTGAGTTAGTAAAGTTTAAGGCTACTGTTCTCCTTTGTAGGATTATAAAGACTGGTTCTGGAAGATTTTATAAAAAGCAGAAAATGAGAAAGGAAACAAAAGAAGTAAAGTGGGTTAATGAAAACTAACAGGTATTATTAAAAGTATTTGGAACATTGGTTATTAAAAAGGTCAGTAAGTCATAATTGGGAAGTCTCCCAACTAATACTGAATATCCGAATCTAAGTTTTACAAATAATCTGGTAAAGCACAGCGATGCAGAAAGATCCTCGATTTATGGACCAAACATGAAAACATTTCACAGATGGCCTGAACTAATGGATGTTGTGTTCCTTAAAACACCGAATGTTAAAAGCAAATTAGAGGCATCTTTGTCAAAAATACCAGCCTCAGTTTTCTTCCATTTTAGCAGGAATGTAGGCTGGATAATTCCTTGTACCTATAATCAACAAAGTGTGCATATGTCAAATGATCAAGTTCTCTATCACAGAGTATGCCCCAGATACTTTATTTCTGACTCCTCCAAAAAAGAGCCAGCACTCTTCTATCAGTTTGTTGTAATGTGGCGGCTTGTGTATTGCTATGATGCTAGAAGCTATGCCACCGATATTTTAAATACCAGAAGGGTCACTTACGGTATATAGATTTCAGCAGAGCTTCCAAACTAAGAAGAAAGAGAGACAAACCATTTCTGAAGGGTTAAACATTGAAAACCTTATAAACAGTAGCAAAACATTGTCACATACAGTGTCGGAAGATGAGTCTTTCAGGTTGGAAGGCACTCAATATACAGCTAGAGAAGATATGCTTCCTTAAAGTAGAGATGACCTTAATAATGTGAATGCAGCAAAGCTTTTGGCAACTTCCTTTGCTGAAGAAACAGCTGCAAACTTCTGTTAATAATAAAAATGTGGACCGTATGAAATGTGAATCTAGGAAAATTAAAAGTCATCAAGAACAAAATGGAACGCATAAAGACTGATCTCCTAGGTATTATTGAGCTGAAGTGGACTGGCAGTGGTCATTTTAAATGGAGAAATCATATGGTTTACTATAGGGGGAATGACAAACTAGAGGAATGGTGTCACATTCATCATTAAAATAAATATTGCTGTCTATTATAGAATTATAGCCTTATATCTACAAGGAAGACCAGTCAATATCACTCTTATTTCAATTTATGCACCAATCACTGAAACTGATGTTAATGCTGAGAAAATTGAAGAATTGTACCAGTTTCTTCAATCACATCCATTCTTCTACTGTCTTCCTTGTTCATCATCCAGGTGCTCCTTAGTCCTCAAAGTTACATCATTGCTCTTAACACTTTAAAGAGTCTTTTATGACAGAACTAACTAGTGCAAAACATCTGTTGAATTCTTGACTGTTGCTTCCATGAGTATTGATTGCCTTTGACATTTCAGTCTTTTTCTCCAATTATCATGTTATTTATGGTTCCAGTTGTGAGAAATTTCCTTTTCTTTACATTGAGGTGCAATTCATACTGAAGGCTATAGAGTTTGGTTTTCATTAGTAAGCATTTCAAGTCCTCTTTTCTTCCAGAAAGCAACATTGTGCCATCTGCATATCACAGGTTGTTAATGAGTCTTCCTCTAATTCTGATGTCATGTTCTTCTTCATGCAATTCAGTTTCTCAGATTATTTGTTATGCATACGGACTGAATAAGTATCATGAAAGGATTGACACCTTTTCTTATTTTAATCCATTGGATTTTCCATTGTTGAATAATTGATGCATTTGCATTATGCTGTTAGAGAAGAATATTGATGGTACCATGGACTGCCAGATAGACTAACAAATTTATCTTGGAAAAGAGCAAAGTGCTCCTTAGAAGCAAAGATGGTGAGATTTTATGGCTTGTATTTTGGACATGTTGTCAGGAGGGACCAGTCCTTCAAGAAGGACATCATACTTGGTAAAGTGGAGGATCAACAAAACATAAGAAGATCTCCAACTAGAGGGATTGACACTATGACAGCAACAGTGGGCTCAAACATAATGACAAGTGTTAGGATGGTCACCACCAGGAAGTGTTTCTCTCTGGTGTGCATAGCATCGCTATGAGTGGAAACCAACTAGATAGCACCTGACAACAACAAAAACATGAAACAAATGTGAAATCCTACGTTTCTTCTATACTTTAAATATCTCTTAATACCAGAATTATGATTTCTGCATAGACGTTCTTACTGGTATATTTAGTAAATTATAATATTTACTAGATCAATTTCTGGATATAGAGCATATATACAAAGATATGAATAAAAAAGTAAAGTTTTCCGGGACATTTGTAAAAAAAACACCTTAATTTGGGCTTTATTGTTACTTCTTAGTACTTCTGGTTTTAGTGATAGACTTTTAGTTGTATTTTGGTGCTGTGGGTTAATGTGTTCGACTGCAATGCCGGTTTGAATGGCAAGGTCAGCGATTCAAGCTCATCAGCCACTCCTCAAAAACCCTATACAGGGTTTCTGTGAATCAGAACCAACTCACTGGCACTTAACAATAACAACCTGGCTATATATCTAAATTTACTAAATGGCTATAAATGAATATCTTTTGTAGAATCTTTATTACTCACATTTTAATTCACATGCAACTGCAAAGAACTGATGTATACATCAAAAATATTAGAAATGAGTTGCAAGCATTAGCAGTCTATTATTTGGGAAGAGGCAAGGGACTGGAGATGTCACTATGTCATAAGTTGTTGTTGTTGTTGTTACGTGGTGCTGTCGAGTCAGTTCCGACCCATAGCGACCCTTTACAGGGTTTCCGAGGGTGTAATAAGTAGAGCCTACCAAAAGCTTAAGATGGAATAGGAACTAGACTTTTGAGTAAATTCATTCTGACTTGGCACCCTGCTGAGAGTTAGCTTTTCTACATTATGCATTAACCTCCCCCCACCCAATACTCAATCAGAGACTACATTTTAACAGATACCCAGGTAGATGATTGTATGTAGATTATAAGAATCACCATGGGGGAGGGGGATGTGTGGGAATTATTGTTAAAATGTATATTTTGACTTAGTATTTACAGGGTGGAAAGGAAATTCTCAGCAGGGGTTCAAAACAGAATGAATTAGTTCTAAGAGCTGGCAGGAATACTTAATGAAACTGCCCTGCACTCCTTGTTTCCACTAAGCAGATGGAAACTACCTCTAGTCTCTAGCCTCCAGCAATTTGAAGTTGATGGTGTACTAAATGTAACTTGATGCACTGTTTACTTATCCACATGGTTAGATTCCAAAGACAAAATCAGCATTTTGCAAAAATGGAGAGGATAACTATATCAGGTCACAAAAATGGAAGGTACCCATATCATTACGTAATTGTAAAATTACATCATTCTAAAATTACTAAACCGCTGAGAATTATGGCCCAGCCAAGTTGAACATAATCTTAGTCATCACAATCAATGGTACTAAACTTGCACTTTAGTATTCATTCCTGCCAGACATAAGTTGCCATTAATGTGCAAAATAGTTGGATAGTAAACTTTTTACTATTGTTGTAAATGTAAAATATTGGATAAGTTGGTGAATTTTTAAGGAGTTGATGTGTACTCAAAACCAAACTTCTGGTAATCAATTCAATTCTGACTCATAGCTACCTCATAGGACACAGTAGAAGTGCTTCATTGTGTTTCCAAAGCTGTAAATTCTTACAGAGGCAGACTGACCCATCTTGCTGGTATGTATGTTTGAACTGCCAACCTTCAATTAGCAGCTGAATATTTTAACCTCCGTTACACTAGGGTTTTTTGAAGGTAATATAGCAATTAAAAATTCCTCACCTAGGACTCCTGGTGTAGTGCTATAGGATAAGCACTGGACTGCAAACCACAAGGTCAACAGTTCAAATATGCCAGCTGCTCTTCAGAAACCCTATACAGGTCAATATGAGTTAGAACCAACTGAACAGCACTTAACAAAAAACAAAACCTCAGTTATTACTGAGTAACTCACTACATTAAAAACTTAGAAGAGAGAAGATATATATAAATTTCTGGTTATAAGTAACATTTCACTGTTAGGTGCTGTCAAGTCGATTCTGACTCATAGTGACCTTATGCACAACAGAATGAAACACTGCCCTGTCCCCCTCCATCCTCAGAATCGCTGTCAAGCTTGAGCTGCTGCCACTGCGGCAATCCATTATTTCACTGGGGTCTTCTGCTTCTTAGCTGATCTTCCACTTTACCTCAGATAATCTCAGAAGTATGAGAGACCAAGTCCTACCAACCTGGCTTCCAAAGAGCATACTGGTTGTACTTCTTCCAACACAGGTTTGTGTGTTCTTTTAACAGTGCATGGTACTTGTAGTACTCTTTCGCAATACCATAACTCAAATGCAACAACTCCTTAACGGTCTTCCTTATTCATGGTCCAAGTTTTACATACATATGAGGCTGTTGAAAATACCATGGCTTGAGACCTCAAACTGATTTCTTTGCACTTGAGCACTTTAATTAGGTTGGTGTGCACCAGATTTGCCTAATGCAATACATCACTTGATTTCCTGACTGCTGCTCCCATGAATGCTGGTGTTGAACACAAACAATATGAAGTCTTTGTCAACTTCAATCATTTCTCCATTTATCATGATGCTGTTTACTGATCTAGTGGTGAGAATTTTTCTTTACAGCCTTTGATCTTCATTGGTATTGTAAGCCCTCTTGACTTCCAGGCGAGCAAGGTCATGTCATTCTACATACAATAGGCTGTCTACCTCTAATCCTGATGCCACATTCTTCTTCATAAAATCCACCTTCTGGGATTATTTGCTCAGCATACAGTTTGAATAAGTATGGAGAAAGAATACAACCATGACGTACACCTTTCCTGAATTTAAACCATTCAATATCCCCTTGTTATGTCTGAATGACTGCCTTTTGCTGTGTGTACAGCACAATTAATGTGCTGATTATTAATGGTTGTTTGCAGCTATTTCTTCTCATAGTGAGTTACTCCTCATGAGAAAATGAAAGTTCTTGAACACTTTACTTCATTTGAGCCATCACAGTTAACTGTATTTGAGGAGGCAGCTCTTCCTTAGTCATATTTTGAGTGTCTTCCAACCTGAGGGTTTCGTCATCTAGCTCTATATCTGACAATAATATGGTGCTATTCATTATGCTTCAGTATTCAATATTCTGGCACTATCTGACAATGACTAAACATTCAGAAGTAGTCTTCCTCTCCTTCTTCCAAGTCTGTCTTAGTCTGAAAGTTCAGCTAAAACCCGTCCACCATGAGAGACCCCGCTGGTGTTATAGCTTCCAGCATAACGGCAACATGCAACATATATATGAATCAGGGGGGAAATGATGTAAAAAAAAAAAAATCAGTAGAAATAAAAATAGGGTTATAAAAATAGGTGGAAACTTAAAAGTAACTTTGATTAGCATATTGAAGAATCTAGTGGAAAAAGTGGGTGATGTATATGAACAAGAGAAAATTTCAGTAGGATGAAAATTAAGAATGAATCAACTGAGAATAATTGACATGAAAAATATATTAGTCGCATTCAAAAAATTTCATGCACTTATCAGCTAACTAAGTATCCCTTGTGATGTTGTGTTTTAGGCACTTGGATGTTACTACAAATTCATCAGTTCGAACCCTCTAGCTCCTATAAAGATTTACAGTCAGAAACTCTATATGGGGTCACTATGAGTCAGAATAGACTTAACTGCACTTGGTTGTTATTATCAGCAGACTAGATAAGCAGAGAAAAGAATCAATGAATTTGAAGAGAAGTCAAATGAAATGATTAACATGAAATCAAAAGAAAGGGAAAAAAAGAGGACAGTATTACACTGAATAAAATACTTAGAAATGGACTGGAGTCCCAAATAGAGAAATGGAGAATTTGGATATAATGTAAGTTGTTTTTAGGTGCCGTTCAGTCAGACTCATAGCAACCTTACGCACAACAGAATGAGTCTGTCTAGTCCTATGCCATCCTTACAACTGTTCATACAATTCAACCCATTACTGCTACATCGGAGTCTAGTTGGGAGCCTTCTCTTTTTCACTGACACTCCACTTTAGAAAGCATAATGTCATTCAATACCATCAGTACTTGTTTATATGCTACGTCTTGAAATGGCTGGACATGGACTACTATTTGATACAGTAAATTTATGTGTAGCTTTCATCTTTTTTTGAGGCTTTCAGAATCATTCAATATTGTGCCCATTTATTGTTGTTAAGTGCTGTTAAGTCAGTTCCGACTCATAGCAACTCTGTATAGGGTTTCCAAGGAGCAACCAGTGAGTTAGAGTACCACCAACCTTGTGGTTCAAACTGACTGTGTGGTCCAGTGCTTTAGCCCACAACTCCATACCATAGAATTCTTCAATATTCCAAGTTGAAGCTTGATTTTTTTCTTCAGTTCTTTCAGCTTGAGAAATGCTGGTTTGGCTTTCTAACACCAGGTTTTTGCACATTTCATTATTATAGAATTTGTCCTCTTGGCCTGCCATTTGAAATTTTCTGTACAGCTCTTTTACTTCTTCATTTCTTCCATTTGCGTTAGCATATCTACTGATATTGGAGAGCAAGTTTCTAAGTCTCTTCTGACATCCATTTTGGTCTTTTATTTCTTTCTCTTTCCTATCTTTTAATGACATTTGCCTTTCTTCCTGTATGATGGTCTTGATGTCATCCCAGTTTTTCTTGTCTTTGGTCATTAGTGTCTAATGTTTAAAATATGTTCTTGAGATGGTCTCTAAATTCAGGAAAGATATGTTCAAGGTCATATTTTGTCTCTCATGGACTTATGTTAATTTTCTTTAGTCCGAACTTTCATACTAGCAATTTATCATCTCTTCTACAGGTCGAAGTCCCTGTCTTGATTTTGGCTGACGATACCGAGCTTTTCTACCATCTCTTTCCACAGATGTAGTTAATTTCATTCCTGTTCTATTTGATGAGATACATCTATAGAATCGTCTTTTAGGTTGTTTATAAAGGTATTTACAATGAATAAGTTGTTGGTCTTGCAGAATTCTGTCATGTGATCTCCAGCATTATCTCTATCACCAAGGCCATATTTTCTATTGCTCCTTAGTCTTTGTATTTCAATCACCAGCAATTATCAATACATCTAGATTGCGTGTTTGATCAGTTTCAGTCTAATGAAGTTGGCAGCATTTTTCAATTTTATCATCACTGACTTTAGTGCTTGGTGCTTAAATTTAAATAATAGTGATATTACCTAGTCGTCTTTGTTGTTGTTGTTAAGTGTCATTAAGTCAGTTTCAACTCATAGTGACCCTGTCTAGGGTTTTTGATGAGCATCTAGTGGGTTTGAACTGCCGTTCTTGTGGTTTGCAGTCCAGTGCTGATCCTA
This sequence comes from Chrysochloris asiatica, assembly GCF_000296735.1. Classification (NCBI taxonomy): domain Eukaryota; kingdom Metazoa; phylum Chordata; class Mammalia; order Afrosoricida; family Chrysochloridae; genus Chrysochloris; species Chrysochloris asiatica. Next base: position 12,912,304 of record NW_006408549.1, on the reverse strand, counting down.
TAGCACTCTACACCAGGAGTCCTTGAAGGCATATGGCGATTATTTTATCACAATGTCGAGATAGGTCTTGATATGTTATTTTTATGATGAATGGTGTGGTATTCCTCTTGAATTTATCATTCCTGGCATAGTAAATAATATGATTGTCAGATTTTAAATGGCCAATCCCAGTCCATTTCAGCTCATTAGTTCTAATGATACTGACATTTACTATGCATTCCATTCCATTTTGAAAACTTTCAATTATCCAATTAACCTAGGTTTATATTTTATACATTCATGTTCTGATAATTATTGGATGTTTGCAGCTGTTTCTCCTCATTTTCAGTTGTGCCCCATCAATAAATGAAGGCCCCACAAGTTTCACTCCATTCATGTCATCACGGTCGACTCTACTTTGAGGAGGCAGTTCTTTCCCAGTAATATTTTGAGTATCTTCCAATCTTCCAACCTGAGGGGCTCCTAATGTAATTATGAAGTGATGACCAATAATTCTTCAAACTAGATGAGAGTTAAAACACAACAGTTCCAAGTGTCTCAAAGAACCCTAAGCAAGATAAATACACCTAGGCACACTATAGACAAGTTGCTAAAAACAAAAATTAAAGAGAAATGTTTAAAGCAGTCAGAATATATTTTAAAAAATGACACAGGCTTCTCAATAGAAAGAAAGTAAGCCAGAAGACAATTAAGTGATGTCTTTATTGGGTAAATGAAGGAAAGAAAACAACTTGTCAACCATGAAGTCCATGCATGTACACACACAGAGACACATATCCAAAATTATAACAAAATCACTTTTAAAAGTTATCAAATACTAAGACAGCTCTATTAACCATGTTGATGGAATTGTTATTAGTAGACCACCTACCCAACAACAAAATAACTATATTCCCCCAAGAGCACAATGAACAATAAAGACCATGTTTTGTGCCATAGAACAACAATAAATTTAAAAATATTGAAGTCATACAAAGCTTATGTTATCTCATTGTAACAGAATTAAGTAAGAAACCAACGACAGAAAGTTATCTGTAAAATGCTTACATATTTGAAAATGAAAAGCAAACCAACCTTCAAGATAATTCGTAGATTGCAGAAAAAATACAAGAGAAGTAAGAAAATATTTTAGAAGGAAAGGAATCAAATTCACACCTATCAAAATTTATAGGATGTAGCTATCTGCCCCATAAGTTTTTAAATTACCTAACTGTTGGGTGGTATGAACCTCATGGTTGGTGTGAACTGTAAGGTCAGTGGTTCAAACTCACCAGCCACTCCTCGGAAACTCTATAGAAGGTTGCTTTGAGTCAGAACTGACTTGACGACACAGAACAGCATTTTAGAAAAAAAAAATTTTTTTTCTAAAAAAGGTGTACACAAATGCTTTCAATTTTGTACACATTCTTCCAAAAAATAAGAGCGCTATCACTTCTCAACTCATTGATGAGACTTGCATTACCCTGATAACAATACTTGACAATAATATTACAAGGAAACTATACATCAATAAGCTTTTATGAACATAGATGATTAGACATTTCTTTAAAGAAGATATACAACTGCTCAAAAAGCAGATATAAATTCAGTATGATTAATCATCAGGACAATACAAATTAAAACCATATCAATTCAAACACACTAACAAATTATAATTCATTTATTTTAAAGAAAAGACTAAATACCTAGTGTTAGCCAGAATTTGGGGACATTGGAATTCTTATATATTGCTGGTTGGAATGGAAAACAATGTAGTTACTTCGGAAAACAGGTGAGCAGTTTTTTTTTTTTTTTTTACTAAAGTGAGAATATGTGTATGATCCAGCAATTTCACTTCTAGGTATTTACCTAAGATAAATGAGTACACACAAAGATCCGCAGAAAAATATTCTTAACAGATTTACTCCTCCTAATAGCCAAGTACTGGAAACTACCCAGATGTCTGGCAACTGATAAATGGCAATCAAATTGTGATATATCCATGTAATCAAATACCACTCAACACACACAGGTACACACACATGCACACATACATACTACACATACTTATGAATGGATACTAATATTATGCCAAGTGAAAAAAGCAGGTCACAAAATATTTCATACTGTATTGTTTTACTTATATGAAAAATTTATCAGGCAAAATTATAGAAATAAAAGAAATATTAGTCAAGAGTGGAAGGTAGAGGGAGGGAATTGACTGGAAGTTGTATTGGGGGGACTGTTGTGAGTGACAGAGATAATTTGTAGGTTGATTTTGGTAGTGGCCACATGGCTGTATGGGAGCGAGGTGGTTCTGTAGGATTAATACTGACCTTCAAACCATAAGGACAGTGGTTCAAGCCTACTAGCCGCTCTGTGTGAGAAAGATGAGGCTTTCTTCTCCCACAAAGATTTGGTGGTGGTGGTGTTCTGTGGAGTTGGTTCTGACTCATAGCGACCCTGTATAGGGTTTCTGAGGCTGTAAATATTTATGGGAGCAGAAAGCCTCATCTTTTTCCTGTGGAATGGCTGGTAGTTTCAAACTTCTGACCTTGAGGTTAGCAGTCCGACTCGAAAGCACTTTGCTACCAGAGCTCCTTGACAAAGATTTATAGACTCTGAAACCCTATGCATGTAGATTATGAATCAGAACTGACTTGACTACACTTAAAAACAACAACTTGACCATATAAAGGAGTCCTGGCAGTGCAACAGTTGACTGAGCGGCTGCAAAACAACAACATTTCTGTTTGAACACACCCAACAGTCAAGTCATTTACAAATCTTGCCCTTCATCCTACTTTCCTTCCTTCTCTTTTTCTCCCATGACCCACCTGTCTTCCCTTGTTTTAATCACCGGCTGATAGTAAAAATAAGAAGACCTGTAAGCTATAAAATACCGAAAGCATATGAAACAGAAGAAAAAAATAATTAAAAGCAAGAAATAAAATATGTAGATAGACAGAGTTTTGGAAACATAATGATAAATCTTTCAAGGAAGAGTGAGATCCAAATAAAATTGTCAAAAGCTCCATCTGTGAGCATACAAACTAGCCAGAGGGTGGGTGTGAGGTCAGAAGTGTTTGTGCTTTTAGAGTATTCCTTTTAATGGAATACTGAACTAAGAAACTGAAATGTTTTATTAAAAAGACAGTTCAAGTTCATTTCCTATGAAAATGATTTTTCCTCTAAAAAGCTTTATAGGTTATAAAATTCTGATCTAAAATCCAGAAAAGCCTTTCAGCATTCTCAAGATTTTCATAGAACCTCAACCATCTATCTTCAGTTATCCCTACTGAAGATGTTGCATATTTTTGGAAATGATTCAGAGAATAGTTAGGCACCATCTGCGTGCCATTTACAGTAGAAAAAAATATCTTCAAACAATTTACATTCTGATATTTTTTATTCTTGTTGGACAAAGTAGAATCAGTTCTGGTTTCAGGAAGCAACTTACCCTTGCTTAATTAATACAGAAATATCGTTGACAACAAAATGTTGCTGAAGAAAAATATCGTGACAAACACAGACTTGTACTAAACATATATCTAAGAAAGTTCTTCAGACTGAAGGAAGAAGATCTCAGATAGAAACTCGTATCTTCACAAAGGAAAGAGCAGTTCCTGAAAGGTAAACTTGTGGGTATGTGTAAAAATTTACCATAAGAAGTCAATGTATACAATTTCAAGTTATCTGGTTAAATTATATGAACAGAATCTATAGACTGGACTGATCATTAACCTATTGGCAATCAAGAGAAACTAATTCACAGATTTCTTCTAAAGTAAATAATGTATTTAATTTTTTTCCCAAGAGGTTTTAAAGATTCAGATGTCAGGCAATTCATAACGTTTATACTTTTCAGCGAGGGAATTGACATTCAATTGAAAGAAATATAAAATAAAAAGAACTTAACTCATTAAGCAAAGTAGTTTAAGATTTCAGCCTAGATTTATGATTGCTCTGAATACCTTATGATGAATATATGAGGGTGAGTAAAAAAAAAATCCACATTCTGGTTGTAGAATTTATTCTAATAAACTTTTAAGAAAAAACAAATACATCATTTTTCAACATAATCTCCGTGCTTTTCAATACACTTTGCTCAGATTTCAACAAGTTTTCATGTTCCCTTATTAAAAAATGTTTTAGGCTGAGCTGTGAGACACGAAGGTCTTGCTTTATTAAAGGTGAATCTTCCTCCTTGAAATACTGCTTTCAGTGGGTCAAACAGGTGGTGGGGGTGGTTATGTGCAGTGGAGTTAGTTTCGATTCATAGCGACCCTGTACAGGTTTTCCGAGGCTGTAAATCTTTACAGGAGCAGAAAGCCTCATCTTTCTCCCATGGAACAGCTGGTAGTTTCGAACTGCTGACTTTGCGGTTCGCAGCCGGATTCATAAACATTATGCTACCAGAGCTCCTTTGGCCAAACAAGTGAAAGACCAGAAATATAGGAAAGATGCTTTAACACCTCAAAATGAAGTTTTTGCAGTGTCAACAGTGTGGGCAGTAGTGTGGGGACATGCATTGTCATGCAAGATCACAAGCCCCTTGGATACTAGTCCTCTGCATTTAATCTGAACTTTAGACTTAAGCTCTTCAGTGAACAGATCACCATAAAGAGCACTGTTGATTGTTGAACATTTTTCCTGGCAATGTTCCAATATTGGCCCTTGAGTATCCCAGAAGACTGTAAACATCAATATTCCACCTGATGGCTGACTTTTGAAATTTTTCTTGGTCGGTGACTGAGAATGTTTCTGTTCCATACTCTGCCATTTACTCTGAGCCTCTTAGTGATGAATCCATGTCTTGTCACCAGTAACGATTTTTTAAAAAGAATTTTACCTTCCTTCAAGTATCAGTCCAAATTTTGTTTGCGAATGTCCAAATTCTTCTAGTTATGCTCTTCTGTGAGTTGTTTCAGTACCTATCTGGTACAAACTTTTCAAAACCCAAGTCCTTCATGGATTATTTCATAGGCAGAGCCATGGCTGATTTGCAAATGATTTGCCACATCATGCACTGCCACCCCTTTATTCATGTATACACTATGCTCAATATTGTTATCGAGAAGCTCTGATAGCGTAGTGGTTACGAATCGGACTGCGAACCTTAAGGTCAGCGGTTCGAAACTACCAGCCGCTCCGCGGGAGAAAGATGAGGCTTTCTACTCCCGTAAGGATTTACACCCTCGGAAACCCTGTACAGGGTCGCTATGGGTCGGAACCAACTCGACGGCACTTAACAACAACAACAAATATTGTTATCAGCTGTAGTCGTGGACAGCCGTTTTAATATGACAGAAGTGTGGATAATTTCTGACTCTTCTTGTATGTTGTTGTTGTTAAGTGCTGTCGAGTTGATTCTGACCCAGAGTGACCCTGTATAGGGTTTCCAAAGATCAGCTGGTGAGCTTGAACTTCCAACTTTGGAGTTCAAATGGCTTTGCAATCTGGCGCACTAACCCACAGCGCCACCCCAGGATTCCCTTGTGTATTGTAGCATTAGATAATGTTTCTTCTCGTTTTCTAAAATGGTATAAGCAGATGACCTTTTAATGATCCATAAACTATCATAACTATACATACACATAGAAGAACTTCTATTCAAATAATATTTATGGAAAAGATGGTTGATAAATTTATTGATACCTATGGAATCCTGGGGATGGAGCTGTGGGTTAATGTACCAGACTGTAAAGCCGTTTGAACTGCATGGTCGGCGGTTCAAGCTTACCAGCTGCTCCTCGGAAACCCTGTACAGTGTTGCTATGAGTTTAAACCAACTTAACAACAATAAAAATAACATCATTATTGTGAAGTTCTGGTGCGATGCCATTGGATAAGCACTGGACTGCTAACCTCAAGGTTGACTGTTCAAACTCACTAGCAGCTCCTTAAAAACCCTATGCAGAGTTGCTATGAGTTAGAACTGACTCGATGGCAGTTACAACAACAGCAGCAGCAATATCATTATTGTAGGAACCCCAGTGGCACAGTGGGTTACACATTGGGCTGCTAATGGCAAGGTTGGTATTTGAAACCCACCAGTCACTATGCTGGAGAAAGAGGTTCTTTGCTTCTGTAAAGATTTCCAGTATCAGAAATTCTTCAGGAGCAGCTTGACTTTGTCCTGTAGTGAGAGAACAGAGAGCCTCATCTGTCTGCTCCAGATTGGCTGGTGAGCTTGAAGCTTTGACCTTACAGTTAGCACTGCAACACTTAACACACTATGCCACAGGAATTTTTGTTATTGTTGTTAGGTGCCATCAAATCAGTTCTGACTCATAGCGATGCTATGCTCAACAGAACAAAACACTGCCTAGTACTATGCCATCCTTACAATTGTTATTTTTTAGTTCATTTTTGCTGCCATTGTGTCAGTACTTCTGATTGGGGGCCTTCCACTGCTTTCTTGCTGACCCTTCACTTTGCCAAGCATAATGTCCTCTCCAGGGATAAGTCCTTCCTGACAATATATCCAAAATATGAAAGGGGGAAACCTTGCTATTCTTGCTTCTAAGGAGTATTCGGTTTGTTCTTCTTACAAGACAGATTTGTTTGTTCTTCTGGAAGTCCATGGTATTTTCAATATTTTTTGCCAACACCATTATTCATTATACCAGGGCCCTTTCATCTCATATAAAACCCAAACCAAACTCACAGCCATCAAGTTAGTTTTGACTCATAGATTCTAAATAGGGTTTCTCAGGCTGTAAATCTTTACAGAAACAGAAAGAATCATCTTTCTCCCCCAAAGTGGTTTGTGGGTTCGAACTACCGACCTTGTGATTAGCAGACCAGTGCTTATTCGATAGTTCTGCCAGGGCTCCTTTTCCTTTCATATTGGTTATATAAGAGCTAGTTTTTTTTTCAGTTGGCTAGTTCTCCAATGACATTCCTTTAATATCTATCATGACTATGATGTTGTTAAATGCCATTGAGTCAGTTCCAAATCCCAGTGTACCTGTATAGGGTTTCCAAGGAGTGACTGGAAAGTTTGAACTTATGCCTTGCGTCTCAAACCGACCTTATGGTCTAGTGCTTTATCCCATAGTACCACACCAGGACTCCATATGTGACTATAGTTTTCCATTATTTCATTTATTAATCCTTACAATTAACATCAAAGACAATTCAAGCACATATACACTGTACCATTTGCCTACACTGAAGCTCGGGTCCTTCTAGATTCTTAGCGTTCTTTATCAGCAATACATTCCTTGCTGTCTTATATTAGGTGAGTATACATTCTAAAAATGCTACGAATGTTCGTGGCAGTATGATCTCTAATAGCCCAAAATAGAAACAACCAATTGTCTATAAACTAATGAATTAGTAAATAAAACCTGACTTTCAATACAATGGAATACTATTTGACAATGAAAAGAAATGGATGGATTCACATATACTGGAATAACCTTGGAAATATGCTAAGTGAAAGAAATCAATTGCAAAGATTCACATATTACATAAGTCCATTTATAAAATGTTAATGATAGGACAGTAAATGGACTAGTGATTTTCTTGGGTTGCAAGGAATGGGGACCCTTGAAGAATTGACGGCAAAGGGGTACAGGATTTCTTCTGGGAGTAATGAAATGTTTTGAGATTTATTGTGATGATGAATTTACAAGTCTGTGAATATATTAAAAGTCAGTGAATTGTATACTTCAAATGAGAAAATTATATGGCATATTGATTATATCTCAAACTGTTAAAAGATTATATTAATACTTTAGATCACTTTCCATCCATATTCTCTGACAAACAAAAGTGCTACAATATGTGTAATTAGGTTTTTGTAATAATGGCTAATGGAATGTAGGCATGTACAAGAAGGCTTCAAAAAATTTGTGGAAAAATGGAGATAAAAGATCATGGAATTTTTCCATGAACTTTTTAAAGCCCCATAGTACTTGTCTGGAGTCCTGATATGGCACTGTGGGTTAGTGCATTGGACTGCAAGGTCGCTTTGAACTTCAGTGTCAGTGGGTCAAGCTCACCGGATGCTCCTTGGAAACTCTATATACAGGGTTGCTCTGAGTCTGAACTGACTCAATGGCACTTAACAAGTAATTGTGTATTCACTAGAATTTTCTAGGGTAATAGTTTGGGGATGTCAACATATGTATTTTCAGAAAGGAATTAAGTTTTTTCTCAGTATTTCTTCCGTGTTCTTCCTAGTCTTTTGTGCCTGCAATAATCTCTGGACTCAGAATCATCCAATAAATGATTATTTTCCAATCTCAAAGATTCACTTGCACCTATGCAGAAACACAACAAGAAGCACAATTTGTTGCTGTATTTTCCAATAATAGTTTTAATTTGGGGGGGATTTTTATACATTTCAAATGTAATCTGTTACTATTATTATTATATTTATAACAGTATTTAGTAATTTTTATATCAACATATAAATATTCTTATTTTTAAAAACATATTTTATAGGTATATTTTTGGTAAGTATTTCAGGCTTTGCATTTCACATATGATCTCTGCCACATAGTTTTCTTTGTTTTGTGATGTTGTATGTGTGTATGTTTTGTTTTGTTTGTAACCCTTTAAAATAATAAAAACCATTCCTAGCTCATGAGGCATGTAAAAACAGTTCCATGTGCTACAGTTTCTGATCTCATATAAAGAGTGATAGAATTAGCAAATAAAGAATTTAAATATATGTATATATTTGTATGGATGGAGTCCTGGTGTGCTTTGGGCTAATGCGTCAGACTGCAAAGTTGTTTGAACTGCAAGGTCGACAGTTCAAGCTCACCAGCCGCTCCTTGGAAACCATATACAAGGTCGCTATGGGTCGGAATCTACTCAGTGGCACTTAACAACAACAATAATATGTTGTTCACATGTCCAAGAGCAAGGATGTCAGTTTGAAGACTAAAGTGTGCTTAGCCCAAGCTATGATGTTTCCAGTAGCCTCATATGCATGTGGGAAAGTTGGATAGTGAATAAGGAGAAATATGTATATGAGGGGACTTCAAAATTAATGGAAAATGAAATAAAGAGATAATGAAAATTTTCCATGGATATTTTGTAGCATCTATATATTTTTGTTGTTGTTATTATGTACGGTGGAGTCGGTTCTGACTCACAGCAACCTTGCATAGGGTTTCCGAGGCTGTAAACCTTTACGGTAGCAGAAAGCCTCATCTTTCTCCAGTGGAACAGCTGGTAGTTTTGAACTGCTGACCGTGAGATTAGTAGCCTGGTTTGTAACCACTATGCTACCAGAGCTCCTTATAGATATAGATATTTGATATAATATAGCTATGTCCCTAACCAAATCCACCACTATCAAGTTGATGACAATTTGATTGTGACCCTGCAGGACACAGCAGAGCTGCCAATAGGGTTTCCAAGACTGTTATCTTTATAGAAGAAGATTGTCACTGTTTTCTGCTGTGGAGTAGCTGGTGAGTTCAGACCACAGACCTTTCAATTTGCAGTGAAACTTTTTAATCATTGTACCATAAGGGCTCAAAATAGATATTATAAAAGTTGTAATATAATGTTGTTATTGTTAAGTGCCATTGTGTTACTTCTGACTCATTGAGACCCAGTATAGGGTTTCCGAGGCTCACCTTTCTCCAGAAAAGCAGCTGGTTAGCTCGAAACACTGACATTGTGGTATGCAGTCCTGTTTTTATCGTACTTAGCCACTGCACTCCATAATATAATATAATATGATATGATGTAATGCGATGTGATATAATGTAATATAATATTTAAATAAACATAGTTAGTAGAAAAAGTACATCGGAATTGACTCGACGGCACTTAACAACAACAACATAAAAAAAAACCCAAAAAACTACCAACTTGAACTTCTTGAGACAAAAATAAAGAAATAAAAGAATATATGAGATAATAAAGTAACTGGATAGTTTAACTGTGTCTTTTATCTAATACCCTGGTGTGGTGCTGTAGGATCAGTACTGGACTGCAAACCACAAGATCAGCAGTTCAAACCCACTAGCTGCTCCTTGGAAATCAGATATAGGGTCGCTATGAATCAGAACTGACTTGATGGCACTTAACTACAACATATAGTTAATAGGTTAAGCACTGGCCTGCTAATGGGTGCTAACTTCAAGGTCAGCATTTTAAACCTATCAGTTGGTCTCAGAAACCCTGTACAGGTTCTCTGTGAATTGGGACTGACTTGACAGCACACAATAACAACAATAAGGAATAATAGAAAATTCTCAGTAAGTATGGATCAAGTAACTAGATCAAACTGAAGTACACGGAGAAAAGAATGCTGGAAGAAGTTAACAGTGATTCCATGATTTTTTGACAATACTATAATGAGCTCTGGTAGCGTAGTGGTTACGAATCGGGCTGCGAACTGGAAGGTCAGCAGTTCGAAACTACCAGCTGCTCCGCGGGAGAAAGATGAGGTGATCTGCTCCCGTAAAGATGTACAGCCTCGGAAACCCTATACAGGGTCGCTATGGGTCAAAACCGACTCGACGGCACTTAACAACAACAACAACAACAATATAATGATGTATTATTGTTGAGTGCTGTAGAGTCAGTTCCGACTCATAGTAACCCTGTATAAGGTTTTCAAGGAGCAACTTGTGAGTTTGAACTACCAATCTTGTGGTTCGCAGTCCAGTGCTTATCCTATAGTGCCACACCAGGAATCCAATATGATCATTAGAGATTCACTATTTTCAAAAAGTCATGGAGTCAGTGTTTAGTTTTTTCAGCATTTCTTTTCTTCACTGACTTCAGTTTTATCTAATTCTCTGATTAGAATGGAATCCTGGTGTGGTGTTGTAAGGTAAGCATAGGATTGCTAACTACAAGGTTGGTGGCTCAAATCTACCAGTTTCTCCTTGGAAGCCCTATATTTTATCTAATACTCTGGTGTGTGCTCAGGGTTACTATGAGTCGTGACCAATTAGAAAGCACTAAACGAAACAAAAACAAATATAATAATAGGAGTTTGGGTGTGGCACTGTAGGATCAGTATTGTAAAGATTGGTGGTTGAAACCTACCAGCCACTCCTTGGAAACCCTATACAAGGTTGTTATGAGTCAGAACTGAATTGATGGCACTCACAACAATACACGCATAATTGAAATTCTTAGTGGTGAGGAAGGGCAGGGAATATAATTCTTTTGGAAGAAATAAAACTTAAAATGTCCTAAATTAGGTGAAAGACATAATTTTACTGGTTCAGGAATATCAGTGAAACAAAAACTGGATTCATATGAACAAAACCACGCTTAAGTGTGTAATAGTCCAACTATTGAAAAAACAGTGATGAAAAAAAATCTTGAGAGCAGTCAAAGGTAATTAACACATTTTATATAATGGGACAAATATCAGGAATACAGCTGACTTCCTATGAGATTTAATGCAAGCCAGAGATTCTTAAATTCTCAGAGTTAAAAGAAAAAATATTACCTAGGATTCCATATCCAACAATAATACCACTCAGAAATGAAGATATAAATGTATAGATCAAGAATTTAAAAAAATATATATATAACAGAGAATTTTTAATAGAACTGAACTTAAGATACGTATCTTCAAGGGAGTTCTTCAGGCTGCAGAAAAAGAAGTCAGGTAGAAATACATATCTTCACAAAGGAAGGAATAATTCCTGACATGGTAAACATGGATAATTATAAGAGATTGGTTTTCATCTTAAAATTATTTTAGTGATATGCAGAGAAATAAAAATGAATGATTAAGAATTACACAAATGGCAAGAAAGCTGAAATTAAAATATATTGTTTTAATATTCACATATTACACTTTAATCTACAGCATCCCAAAGAAATGATTCAAAAAAAGCATATCTAAATGGGCATATCTAAAAGATATTATCATTGAGACATTTTCTATTTGAACATTTTCTTAGTCCTTGGGAGGCCAGAAGAAGGCACTAAGAACGTTTTCTTAGTCCTTGGTTCACCATTTTCCAGACACTAAATTAAGTTTGATTATGAAACATACATTTGGGGAAAGAATGTAAATGGATTATTATTCTTGCTTGTGATGGATAACAATAAGCAGACATGTTAGCTTTGACTGAAACATACCTCGGGAAAACTTTTGCTAACTCTGGATCTTTGACTCATAGTACTATAGTATTTGAATATTGAGAAGAAAGTTGAAGTTTACATTTCTCCACCCTTAACCCAAGTGGGAAGAATAGGATTCTTTCAATTTGATGAATGCCAGGAAGGGTATCATAAACAAGTAAGAAGAGTATGTATAACTAAATATATCCAGGGAAAAAAGGATACAAGGAAAGCTTTCCTCAATTTTCTTATTAAAAAAAATCTCATGTTTTACAGAATCCTTTTTTATTAATAATTATGTAAAACTCTTTCACATGCTTTCATACCTTTGACCTTCTTAAGTGATGTTGAAAATTCTTCCAGATGAAGGTGGATTTTCACAGTATATGTAGCTCTATAAGGAGATATCTATGTTTTCGCCTGGTTCAATTTTAACAATAAATGAAAAAATAGACCCAAGTTAAGTGTGTATTGAAAACTTGAGTAATCAAAGGACCATAGCATTGGAGTAGGATCTATTTCTGTTAAACCTTAATTCCTACCAAAATAAGATAATTCGTTAAAAATCACAGGAACAATATGTTTATCTCATATATCTCATATGTACATAGGCCTGATGTATAAATATTGTTGATAAAAATTTGGCAAGTTAACAAAGGTGTAAGGTTTAATTTAATAGCATTCACATGCAAATATTGAGTTGTATAGATGACCACAGTCAACAGACAGGGAATTGAACAAATGTTTTCAGACTGAGAGGCATTTTATAAGCATAATTTTACTAGCAAACAAGTTAATAGTTTGAAGAAAAGCAATTCAGTGCTAGCAAATAAATGGCAAGAGATTACATACTTGTTTCTTTGCCAAAGTAGCAGGCTTGTTTTTAAAGCTTATATAATCATTTATATTTTAAGAAGTTTTTTGAGAAATTGAAAGACAGCTTGGGAAGATGACACTTCTCTCTTCAAAACAGAGAAACTTTAAAAATTACTTTTTACTGTGAAGTCAGTAAAGCATGTTCCCAAGTTAACAGTATGAGGCATAATAAATTCACTGACTCACAAATGTTGTTGAAGAATCTACTGCTTACTTTCCTAGGAATGGAAGATTCTTCAGAGAATAAAACAAATTCTCTGCTCCCAAGAGATGAACCTACTAGTGGAAAGACACAGGCCTAGAATAAATAAACCAGGTCATGTCCGTGTTATGAAGCATTACTCGGTAAAGCAAGCATCTAAAGGGATATGGACGGACGGCATGGGTATGCTTTGTTACAGTGGTCACCGAAAGTCTCCCTTTTAAGGTTATATTTAAACATAAAGGAATGAAATTATGCAGTGATATTTGTTGGTGCTGGGACAGTACAGGAAGGAATGGTCACTGGGTTGTTGTCATTTGAGGAAAGTGGGATGGGCATTTGTCACAGTTGGAAAGAGGACCTTTGTGGTCTCAGTGCTGGACAAGTTGTCTATGTGAGATGTCCTGGCCACCACACTTCAGTGACCTCACTGCCACAAGCTGCACCCTGAGCCACCAGTGGAAGCGCCTCAAAAGTAGCTCTCAGATCCAATTTGCTTACTTAAGAGATTGTCCCTGACACTCTGCCTCCAGGCTCAGCCTAGAGTCACCTGCCTTTACAGTCAGTCCTCATAGGTGACTGTGGGGTGGAGGTGTGTATGGCAAGTATGGTACCTGACCTGCACACCATTGAGGCGAGGACACCAAGAACAACTTCAATACCTCAATGCAGTTTCCATCCCTAGCACTGATTGATTGTTCAGCCATTTAAAACTAATTGCCATAGGGGTGATGTAGGATTAACACTCAACTTCCAGGTTGGTTTCCACGGGAAACTCACCAGCTGCTCCTTGGAAACCCTACACAGGGTCACTATGAATCAGCACTAACTTGATGGCACACAACAAAAACAACCTTCTGGGTCATTATTTATGTGTCAGTTTGTCATACTGTGGTGACTTGTATGTTATTGTGATGCTGGAGGCTATGCCACTAATATCTTAAATAACAACAAGGCCACCCACGGTGTATACATTTCAACACAGTTTCTAAGGAAAGACTAGAATGGCGTTTTACTTCTAAAAAACAAAATTGGCTAGTAGAAACCTTATGAATAGTAGCTTGGCATTCCAGATATAATTCTGGAAGATAAGCCCCTCAGGTTGGAAGGCACTCAAAATACAATTGAGGAAGAGCTGCCTCTTCAAAGTAGATTCAGTCTTAATGACATGGATGGAGTAAAGCTTTCAGGAAGTTCAATTATTGGTAAGACAACTCAAAGTGATAAGAAACATATGTAAACATCCATTAATAATGGGAGCAGGGAATGTATGAAAATTGTAAGTTTAAAAAGATGAAATGGAATGCATAAAGATTGATATGCTAGACATTAAGGAGCTGAAATAGATACTGACCATTTTGAATCAGAAAATAATATAATTTACTATGTCTGGAATGACAATTTCAAGAGGAATTATAAAAGAATGTATTTCAAGATCTGTCCTAAAGTACAATTCTTGAGTGATAGGATAATATCCATATTAGGAAGACTACTTAATGAGACTACTATTCAAATGTATGCATCAGCCACTAATGCCAATGATAAAGAAACTGAAGATTTTTTAATCAACTGATATAGTTTGAAATTGATCAAACATGAAATCAAGAAAATTACTGATTTGAACATGATTTTCATGTGAAAGCGAGAAATAAAATAGGATCAGTAGCTGGAAAATATGGCCTTGGTTAGAGAAATGAAACTGGAGATCACATGATACAATCTGGCAAGATCAATGACTTATACATTACAAATACTTTTTATCAATAGTATAAATAGTGACTACACACATAAATACTCAGTGGAAGGAAGACACAGTATTCAAATTGACTACATGTATGGGAAGAGACAGTGGATAAGCTTGAGATCATCAGACCAAAACAGAACTGAAATCAATTGATGAAATGCAAGCTTCAGCTTTGAAGCTGAAGAAAATCAAAACAAGTCCAGAAGAGTCAAGAGTACATCCCACCTGAATTTATAGACCATCTCCAAAATGGATTTGATGCACTGAATACTAATGACTGAGGACCAGATAAATTGTGAGATGGCATCAAAGACGTCATACATGAACAAAGCAAAAGATTATTGAAAATACAGGAAATAAAATGAGTATCAGAAGAAGAAACTTTGAAATTTGGTCTTGAAATAAGTAAGCTAAAATGAATGGGAGAAATGTTGAAGTGAAATAGCTGAATAGAAAATTCCAATGGTGGCATGAGAACACAAAGTATTATAATGAAAGGAGCAAAGACCTGAGTTAGAAAATCAAAGGGTCAGAACAGCTTTGGCATTTCTCAAGCTGAAAGAACTGAAAAAAAAAAATTCAAGCTTGAGTTTCAACACTGAAGGATTCTATGGACAAAATATTGAATGACAAGGAGCTTCAGGGGAAAATGGGATACATATACAAAGTCACTGAACCAAAAAGAACTGTTTGCCATCCAACATTTCAGTAGATAATACATGATCAAGAACTCATGGAGTTGAAGGAAAAAGCCCAAGCTGCATGTAAGGCATTGGAAAAAACAAACAAGGCTTTAGGAATTGATAGAACCCCAAATTGAAATGTTTCCAAAAAATGCATGCAGTGCTGAGAGTTCTCACTCATCTAGGTCCAGAAATTTGGAAGACAGCTACCTGCCCAACTGACTGGAAGAGGACCATATTTTTTGTGTGTGCCCATTCCAAAGACAGGTGATGCAGAAAAATACAGAAATTTTTAGACAATTTCATTAATATCATATGTAAGTAAAGTTTTGCTAATGACAATTAAAAGACAGTTGCAGCAGTACATCAACAGGAAACTGCTAGAATTTCACTAGATTCAGAATAGGATGTGGAATGAGGGATGCAGTGCTGATGTCAGAATGATGTTGGCTGAAGGAAGAGAAACCACAGAGGTGTTTGCCTGTTTTATTGACTATGCAAAGGCATTAAATTGTATGTATCAAAAAAAAAATTTTGATAACGTTGTGAAAAATGGAAATTTCAGAACACTTAATTGAACTTAGGCAGAACCTATACATAGACAAAGAGATATAATGATTGAAACAGAATAATGGGATGCTGTTTGGTTTAAAATCAAGAAAGATATATGTCATTGTTATATCCTTTCACCATAAATACTGAATCTGTATGAAGACCAACTAATCCAAGAAGCTGGACTACATGAAGAAGAACATGGTTCTGCATTGGAGGAATCCTCTTTGTGATATGCAAATGACACAACCTTGCTTGCTGGAAGTGTAGAGGACTTGAAGAATTTATGTATGAAGATCTGCAGCCTTCATTATGGATTACATTTCAACATGTAGAAAACAAAAATGCTCAATATTGGACCAATAAACAACATCATGGTAAGTTAAGAAATACTGAAATTGTCAAGGATTTTATTTTCCTTGGATCCAAGATCAATGTTCAAGGATACAGCAGTTAAGAAATCAAACAGTGTATATTGCATTGGGAAAATCTGCAGCAAAAGACCTCATTGAAAGTGTTAAAAATAAAACCTACCATTTTAAGAACTGAAGTGTACCATACTCAAGGCATGGTATTTTTAATCACTTTATAGGCATGTGAAAGCTCTTCAATTAATAATAATAGTAAAATAATTGATGCATTTAAATGATGATGGTGTTGATGAAGTTTATTGAATATGTCATAGACTACCAGGAAAATAAAAAAATAAAAAACAACAAACCTAGTCTGTCTTGGAAGAAGTACAGCCAGAATGCTCTTTAGAAGGGAGGATGGTGTGACTTCATCTCACATAGTTCAGACATGTTATCAAGAAGGACCAGCTTTTGGAGAAAGATAGGATACTTGGTTAAGTAGAAGGTCAGTGAAAAGAGGAAGACCCTAAGTGAGATGGATTGACACAGTGTCTGCAACAATGGGCTCAGACATCCCAATGATTGTTAGGATGGTGCAGGACCAGGCAGTGTTTTGTGCCATTGTGCATAGGAACAGAAGAGGATACGTCAAAAAGTATTGCTACAAAATCATAGAAACCGTTATTAAACTAAAACATCAAACTGAATTTTTTTTTTTTTTTAAACATATCATTCTTCTAGGTCTATATACTTCTGAATGTAGTGTTTTTATCTTCTCTATTTTTCCCCAAAGAATCCAGTACTATGATTTACAGCATGTCAAAATGACGGATTTGGCATCATGGATTGCCTCAACTTGTATTCCTTTGAACTTAAATGTTCTTTGAGTTTGAGGAACAAAAAAGTCTAAGGGACAAGATCAGGGCTATTGTTGTTGTTGTTAAGTGCCGTCGAGTCGGTTTCGACCCATAGCGACCCTGTACAGGGTCTCCGAGGGTGTAAATCTTTACGGGAGTAGAAAGCCTGATCTTTCTCCCGCAGAGCAGCTGGTAGTTTCGAACAGCTGACCTTAAGGTTCGCAGCCTGATTCGTAACCACTACGCTACCAGAGCTCTTGTCTAAGGGACAAGATCAGGGCTATAGGACGTATGTATTAAAGTTTCCCAACACAACTCATAGAACAGCCCTGGCAACCCTAGAAGAGTGAGCAGGTGTGCTATCATGATAGAGAAAAACGCTTTTGGCGTAATTTTCCTGGCCTTTTTAATCACCAATGCAGTTTTTAATTTCTTTAAAATTTCTCCATAATGCAAATAGGAACCACAGTGAGGAACTGGGATGAGTATTGTTGCATGGAGGGGATTGTAATGATTGAGAGAAAGCAAAGTGCATGATTTGTTGAATGTAAAGTTGATCACCTTGTCTGCAAACCTTCATTCAGTTCACAATAAAAAGTTAAATAGAAAATTGAAGATGTCTGAAATCAACTAGTCCAATGGAATAATGGAACATGTGAACATCAATCTCCACAATTCTGAGGCCAAGAGAACTAGATGGTGCCTGGCTACTACTACCAACTATTGATTTGTTGCATGTAAATCTGACTATCTTCTCTGTAAACCTTCACTCAATTCATAATAAAAAGTTCAAAAAAATTGTTCTCCATAAAAATCTTCTGTGATTGTCATGGGTCCTTCAGAAATAAACCTATCAAGAGTACCCCTTTGGAATTCTACAAAACAGTTGACATAAACTTCTTGAATGAATTGCACTAGCAGATCCCTTTGGAAACCATTGTTTTAAGTGAATCTATTTATTGAAGGCATCCTAATGAGACAAAGATATGTATATTACTATGAGACCTTGTCTTCAGTCATCCACTTATCATAGAGGTATATTTAAATGTTCTGTTAGAAATAAACCCATGCATGTATGAACTGGAATCCTAGTAACAGTACTTTTTGTCTTTACTCTTGTACTGCATATGGGTATAGGTAGTGCTTCAAGAAGAGGGATTAGCAATCATAAAGGCCCTGAGGTGGTGGTATCCATGGAATATTCTTGGACCAGAAAGGAGAACACAAGGATGTAGCTGAATGACAGAATAATCAGAGTATTAGGAAATGAGGCCAGAAAAATGGACAGGGACAGGGCTCTTGCAAACAGTAATAACTTGGAAATTTATTCTGAATAAGATAGAATATCATGGGAAAGATCTGAGCTGAAGAGTTATAATCATAACTTTGCCATGAAAGAAATCAAGGATAACTGCAGGTTATTGTGATATTCTGGTAAAATATAATACTGGTTTGGATGAAGATTAAAGATGATATTGGTGATAAATGGCAGGATCCTCTAAGCATTTTGAAGTTAGAATAATGGAATTTGTTAATGGATCAGATCTGGTGTGTGAGAAAAAAGCAAAAAATAAGGAAGACATCAAAATTTTTGTCAACAGTTGAAAGAATGGCATTGATATTTATTGAATTAGGACAACTGAGGGAAGAGAACATTTAAGAGGAAAAGAATCAAGAATTTAATTTTACAAAACTGAATTTTGAAGTGCTTTTAGTCCTTAAAAAGTTGATTTGAAATAGAACTGGATATGAATAGACATTTGGATACTAGCATACCTCCAAAATATGGTGGATTTGATTCCAGATCTCTGCAATGAAGTTAATTTCATAATAAAGCGAGTCACACAATTGTTTTGGTTTCTGAGTACATATAAAAGTTTTGTTAACACTAGAGTCATATGCAATAGCATTATGAAAAAATGTTTGAAGTTATGTGAGAATGACCAAAAGTGAGCACATTCATTGGAAAAATGTTAATCATAGACTTTCTCAACAGAGGGTTGCCATAAATTATCTATCTGTCAAAAAAAATTTTTTTTCTTTACAGCAATATTTGCAAATCACAACAAAGCGAAGCACAATACATGAGGCTTGTTTGCCTATTTAAAGAGGAGATCAAAGTGGCATTATGAACCTGTGAGTCAATATAAAAATAGTATTTGAAACCATGAAATGAAATGAGATCACCAAGAGTTTTTAATGTTAAAGACAATGTTCTACATCCTACCTTGGTGAGTAGCAGCTGAGACCTTAAAAGCTCATGAGCTGACATCTAAGGTGTAGCTATTGTTCTCTCCATATGTGGAAGAAAGGAGTGATAAGAATTGAAGAGATTTAGAATCCGTTTTTCCACTGGACTAGTGGAGCATGTGAATATCAGTCTCCATGACTCGGAGACTAGAAGAATGAAATGGTTCCTGGTAGCCACTACCAACTTCTTTAAAAGGGTGTACGTTAGAGGATCCTGGATAGAGTGGAAGAAAATGTGAAACAAAACTCAAAACTATTAAAAAAAAAAAAAAAAGACTGAATTTACTAATCAGAAAGAGACTGAAGAAACTTGAGTCTCTGGCTCTCAAATCATCCTTCCGGGCTGGAAAAGAACTCACCCTCACGGTCGAATTTTCAGCCACACAGTAGATAAGTATATAGGGAAAAGGGTAACAACACTAGTTATGTATGCTTACCATGGATGGTTAATCATTCAAAATCAAAAGGGCAACATTTTCTTAAGGAAAAAATTCAGAAGGGATAGGAAGGTGTATGGAAGCAGGATAATTGCTGTTGTATGGAGGGGGAAGCAACGTGTATAATTTATTGAATGTAAAACTGATGATCTGGTCTGTACATCTTCACTCAATTCACATAAGAAATGTTAAAAAAAAAAAAAAAAGAGAGAGAGCTGATGGGCATATAGAGAAAGAAGTGATCCCAGGACAGAGTCCTAAGACATTCCACTATTAGAGTTGGAATGAAGAGAAAGGCAGAAAAGAAAGATGAGAACAACAATGTGGTAGGAGAAAGAGTATCGAGTGAAAATTTTAATATAAGGAGAGTAGAGTGGCCAGTTATGCCCCATATTGCTAATTATTTTCTATCCATTGCCTGAATACATGACTATTTATAAGTTAACTGCTTTTTAAATTTATTTTATTTTTACATTGCTTTTTCTTGTTGGTGCTCCAATGTAGGCTATTGCTTTGTAACTATTTGTATCTAGACCTTCTATCCTTCATGATAGTACCAAATGATCAAAGGGGCTAGTTTTCCAAGGCTCAAAGGTCACAGAGATGCAAGGTAGGACATACATGATAAATAATATTGCCACATCCAAAACCACGAACAATTCATGATAATCCTTTCCTATTTCCATCAAACTCCTATCTCCTTAAAAGAACAAAAAAATCATTAGAGAAGGAAAAAGCAACATAGTAGAATATTAAAAAGAATTTAGACATATAACAAGTGTACCTCTTAGGAGGACATCACTTCTTTATCATTAGTCCAAGGCCTTAGATAAATTAGCATAGAAAATACTCAAAATAGTCTAATCATGAACTTTAACATGACTTTGGGGGAGATATCTTTTAAATAAAAATTGTGACTTTTAAATACATAGGCTCTGGTTATCTACAATTTATATCTTTCTTTTCTTCACTAATATAAACAATCAAGAAGTTATTTTTGTATATCTACTTAATATGTGATCTACTCAAATGTTATTTTAACTTTTTGTGCCCATAACTAGATGAATGCAGTCTTTTAAAGTAACATCAGACTGTGGTACTTTGATGTAATGTATTTAAATATTACACCAGGCTCAATAAATATGACTTTCCATAATAACAAAGGATATACTTTACATGACCCGACTCGATGGCACTTAACAACAACAACAACAAATACTTTACATACATTAGTTATATTTCCTGTCAATGGTATGTTGTGGTGGTTAATTGCCATCGACTTGGTTCTAACTTATAGTGAACATGTATGGGGTTTCTAAGGAATGACTGGTGGGTTTGAACCACCGACCTTGTGGTTAACAGTCCTGTGTTTATCCTATTCATTATTTATTATTTTTATTTTATTGGTAAGAGTTATTGAGTTGATTCCAACTTATAGAGACCTCTTTCCTGGGTTTCCTAGGAAGAGCTGGTAGGTTTGAACCACTGACTTTGTGGTTCAAAGTCCAGTGCATAACCTACAGTGCCAAACCAGAAGTCCAATAGTGTCTACAAAATCAAATGAAAAATTTCATGGCACAATATATTTAAATTTAAGGTAAAATCAAATACATGAGAACCTTTATTGGTAAAATTAAAATCCAGAATGAGAGTTCAGCTGAAAGGAAATCCTTGCTCACTAGATGAAGCATAAAGCAAGAAAGGCATTTTCATTCAGTGGTCTTTTCTTGAGAGTGTGTCCAGATGGTAACTAGGATTTGAGTTGGACTTGGGACTACGACAGCATGCATGAGACTTGGCCCTTTTAAAACCTCAGGCGAAGAAAAATTACAGGCTACTGTTTTCCTAAGGCAAAGAAAAATTATAGGCTAGTGTGACTCTGAGTCCTACTAATGGATTCTCTACAGGGTCTTAGCAATGTTTGTATGAGAAGGCGGAGCCTGGACTGGTTTCCTACAGTAATTTGATGCTACAAGCAATTCTCTTCTAATGGAGTTATAATAGACTCTTTACTTCAAACAAATATTGATGTTAGTGGACGTTAATTTTCATGGTGTTTTCCTCTGAGAAAGGAGGAATTTTGTTCAAGACAATAAAACCCTGTTTCAATTTATGAGATGAAAGTTTTCAGAATATGGGGGGGTGGTGTGAGGAATGGGTGTGATGAGGGGGGCGGTGTGAGGTGTCCATACTTTTATGGTTTATCTAGGAATTTCTCTCAACTCTTTTCTGCTTTTTCCTCTGGCTATATCTATACTCATGATTCACTACAAAGCAATTGATGATATTTCCAAATGGTTTTGCATTGTGGTCTTTACAATGTTTGAAATAACCATATTGATGGTCAGTATAAAATAATCACTAAAAGCTGTCTACAGCCAAACTGAAACCAAAATAAACCCCAAACTGATGGGATTTTGTGATGCTCTGATTGCTGTTGGTTTTTTTTTTTTTTTGAGAAAATAACCTTTGAAATTATTTGATTCCATTTCAAATGCCACCAAATACCCCTATTCCCAGTTTTATATATGGGCTCCTTGATGTTTTGTTTGGGTTTAAACTCTAAAATATATAAGTTGGGGATTGTTTTGGAATTGAGAATTCATGAATATTACTGGAGGCAAATATCAAGACTTGATAGATGAGTTTAGGGTTCCCTCCCTTTATTAGTTTTTTCCTTCTAAAGATTGGGATTTTTTTTTTTTTCACTAGCAGTGGTCAGTCTCATGTCCTGGTCCTACACTTAATCACCAGCCACTAGCTTGATATTTACTCCATACTCAGAAGCGACTCTTTTGAAGAAATAGCGCTAAAGATTTATAACTGTCATTTTTTGGTCATGTTGTAAACTATTACCCAGATGTACCCAAAACTCGTCTTAGTTTTCAGTAGAGTTACGCTAAAATTTGTCAGCTTTTTAGTATGCTATGTGAGAAATAATGCCAAACAGATTTCACTTTAAAATGTTTCAATATTTTCCTGAAATTCCATATTCCTTTTTTTTTGTCATTGCAAAATTTTACTTCCAATATGTGCACTATCTTTTTGTCTATATGGTGAAATATTTGATGCACATAATAGTCTAGTTATTAGGAGTTCCCAGTCATCTATGTTGTCTTCTTCTATTTGTGTGTTTTTAGTTATGCTTGATAGTGTATTTATGCCATGTACCAGAGCTCCTAAATTTGTCCCAATTTCTTCATGGATGATCATTGTAATTTTAGGTTTTACATTTAGGCCTTTAACCCTCGTTGAGTTTTGTTTTTGTTTTTTTTTCTAAAATGTTTTTTTGTGAATTATGTGATAGTTTACATGGGAGAACATTAGTTTTACATTCATTCTATCGTATATCGTCTCATTGCCATGGTTATAATCCCCTCCATGCAATCCTTCCCCAGTACCCCCCAGGTCTTTAGCACACAGTCGCTCTCCCTTTCTGGATCTAAAGTCTCCAGCTGCTCCATCGCTCCACATCATCATCTCTGGCTCCATTTCAGGCATCACTGTTTTTCTGGGTAGGGTTCCGCTCTCTGCTCTTCTCCCTTGATGGTCCTAGGGACCTCTGCTCCTAGACTGAAAAGTTAATCATCCCCTCCTTGCTATAAAATGTCTACCTTTACATTTCTGACCCTCACAGTCAGTCCTGATAACAATTCTTCACTATTGTATCACAAGAGACCCCGCATAGTCAGATTGAATACTACTCACTGGAGATTCTACCTTCCTCCAGGCCCTCTGGATTTAGGTTCCCTCTTAAAAGCTTGTAAGCCAGTCACTTCTTGTCTTTGTAGCCCTTCGTCCCCCATTTTGGGTAGCCAATGTCCAAGTTGCCCATCCCTGTCTATTCTGTGTGTGGAGGGGGTGGGAATGATTCTTGCTGTAAGGACTTGTTCCCTCTTTTGAGCTACTGCTTCCATAGGTGTAGGTCAAGTTCATCAAATTGTATGAGAATACTTTTTTTTTTTTCCTCTTCTTTTTACTTCTGGTTGAGCTCTGATCATCCAGTCACTGAAGCCAGGATAAGTGGGTATTATCTGCAAGTGTGGGTGTTCTTATGCATATGCCCTCTCTTCTTATCAGCTGGACGCTTCACTCTCCACTCTAGTCCTCTGTGGCTATGTCACTGACTCTGGGCCCAAGAGTCCCTAAGTCTTGCTACACTGCTGGCCAACCAGGTCTTCACCCGGGTTCACAGAAGTCTATTGAACATAGTAGGGCTTAGCTCACCGCTTCATTGCTGTTTTTCCCTCACTTCCCCTTATCGGTGTCGAGCATGGTCACCAATTACAGTGTGTATTCCCGTTGAGTCTTAGTCTTGGAATCCATATCCCTTTAAAGGTGATCTTTGTTAACTGCAAATCAGTTCTGCACATTACTATTGCTTAAACACTTCAGTAGCTCTCCAGCAACATGGGAAGATCCAAACTTCTAAATACTCAGTTATAAGTCTTTCTCATTCCGTCCACTTGCTCTTGGCAAAACATTTTGCAGTTTGCCACACTCTATCTTGTTTCTTATCTGTGTGTCTTTATTAATGCTCTATTCTGTGTCTGGAATGATTTGCCCTTTTCCTGTTTTTTTCAGTCATTATTCTTATGCTCAGGAAAGATCCTTACTCCTCTATGAAGCCTCCCATTGTCACCCTGGAGGGTGACATAAGCTATATTATCTTTCTCTGCTTTCACACTCTGCTGTATCTCTGTTATTAAGTTATAATTATTTCTAATTTTGTAGCTGTTTTCCCCAAGACATTGTGGTCTCCTTGAAAGCAAGGAGTGTTA
This sequence comes from Chrysochloris asiatica, assembly GCF_000296735.1. Classification (NCBI taxonomy): domain Eukaryota; kingdom Metazoa; phylum Chordata; class Mammalia; order Afrosoricida; family Chrysochloridae; genus Chrysochloris; species Chrysochloris asiatica. Next base: position 12,887,524 of record NW_006408549.1, on the reverse strand, counting down.
AACTCTAAACCTTGTCAAAAGCAGTGTCTAGCTGAACTGTGAGTGATCACTGAATAAATATTTATCAAGTGAATGAATGGATGGTGATGAAAAATGGTTAATATTAGACACTGTCAATTTTAATGTGTTTATTTTACTGATGCTGTTTCATCCATCCTCTTCTAAATATCTAAAAACAAGTACATCTTGAAGGATGCTCCGTGCATTCCATTATGATTTAGTACAGAAAGAAGTTGATACGCTGCACCAACTGAAGGCTTTAGTGAGCCCTGAGAGCAAGTATATTCATGTTGAAGCAGAGCTGTAATCATTCTAAAGGAAGGGAGTTCTAGCATGTGATTTATTGCTTGAAAGTTTCCAGTGTGAGTACAATTAGTGTACTCTTAGATTGGCTCCGAATGATGAAGGATTTAATTACAATGAAGAGCTCTACCTCCAGTGTTATAGTCATAGACATAAATTTGTGTGTCTATTTAATTTGCTTGAAAGAGTTTTGATTTTAGCCACAAATTTGAATTTAAATGAATATAACTGGAAGCTATAGTTAAAGTCTATTATTCTTGAGAATCCAATGATTTGGGATAAAATGTTTACATTTGTTTAATTCAGAAGAACAGCCCAATTCTCATACTAAACAGAAAAGTCCACTTCTTTCTCTTCAGGCAGCTGCTTAAGAGGTATTTTAAAGTTACATTTCAGTACAGTTCCTTGCCTTTAAAATCAAGAAAATTCTAGATGCATCACATTTAAGATTTATATTTACATCTTTTTTTTTTTCAGTTATAGGAATTTAAATATATATGCTTATTATATTTACTTCTTAATTTACAATATAATTCTTAAGATTTTGAATATTTCTGAGTATACTATTTGATACATTTTCTTTAGTAAACTTTGAAAAATGGTGATAAAATTCATAAAACATAAAATTTGTCATTTTAACCATTTTAAAGTGTACTGTTGGTGTTGGATATCCTCCAGTTAGGTCTGACTCAGAGTGAGCCTATGTACAACAGAATGAAATACTTTCTGGTCCTGCACCAGCCTTACAATTGTTAGTATATTTGAGCTCATTACTGTTACCACTATGTCGATCCATCTTGCCTGGAGTCTACCTCTGTTACAATTAAGCTCCACCTTTCCAAGTATGATATCCTTTTCCAGGGACTGGTCCTTCTTAACAGTGTATCAAAGTACATAAGATGAAGTCTCACCATCCTGGCACCTAAGGAGCATTCTAACTGTACTTCTTCCAAGACATATCTGTTTGTTCTTCTGACAGTCCGTGGTACTATAATTCAAATGCATCATTTCTTCTTGGTCTTCCTTATTCATTTATTCTCCAACTTTCACATGCATGTGAGGCAATTGGAAATATCATCGCTTGGGTCAGGTGCATTTTAGTCTTCAAAAAGACATGTTTGTTTTTGAACACTCTTAAGTTTTACTAGGTTGCTTAAAAAGTTTGTGGACAAATGAATACTGAGACTTTTTCCAAGAACTTTTTTAAGGCTCCTCATAAAATTCAGTGGTTTTACTTAATTCACAGTTGTGTTGAAACCATCACCACAGAGTATTTTTATCACATCCCAAATAAATGTTCTAAGGTGCTTTGGTAGCGTGGTGGTTATGAATCGGGCTGTGAACCACAAGGTCAGCAGTTCGAAACTACCAGCTGTTACGTGGGAGAAATATGAGGCTTTCTGCTCCCGTAAAGATTTACAGCCTCAGAAACCCTGTACAGGGTCGCTATGTGTCAGAAACCACTCCACGGCACATCACCACCACCACCACCAAATAAATGTTATATGTATTAAGCAGTCTCATCTCCCTATGCCCTCAGGTCCTAGAAACCACTAATGTAATTTCTGTCCCTATGGATTTACTGATTTAGGACATTTCATATATGGAAAGAGTTATATATATATTGTTTTCAGGTTAACCCATCATGTAGCATGGATCAGTAGCTCATTCCTTTTCTACGGCTAAACAATATTCCATTTATGGCTATGAACAGTCATATGCAAGTTTTGTGTGGACATATATCTTTAATTCTCTTGAGTATCTACCTAGGAGTGGAATTATAGATCATATGATAACTCATTTTACTTGGATCCATAATGTCCATAGAAACAGCAGTTAAGAAATCAAATGATGTATTTTATTGGGCAAATCTGTTACAAAAGACCTCTTTAAAGTTTTGAAAAACAAAAATTTCACTTTGAGAACTAGGGTATTCTTGACCCAAGCCATGGTATTTTCAATTGCCTCGTGTGCATATGAAAGCTGGACAATGAATGAAGAAGACCAGAGAAAAACTGATGCCTTTAACTTATGATATTGACAAAAAATATGGAATATTGTTATTAAGTGCCATTGAGTCGGTTCTGATTCATAGTGAACCTGTTTAGGCTTCCAGAAGCTACAAATCTTTGTTGAAGCAGAAAGCTCATCTTTCTCCTGTTGAGTGGGTGGTGGACTCAAACTGCTGACATTGTGGTTCAAAGCCCAGTGCTTATTCTATAGCGCTACCATGTTCCCAATATAGACTATACTGTCAGATAAATGAACAAATTTGTCTTGGAAGAAGTTCAGCCTGAATGCTCCATAGAAGTGAGGATGGAGAGACTTGGGTACTAGTTCCTGGAGAAGGATATGATAGGTAAATAAAAGGGGCAACAAATAAGAGGAAGACCACCAATGAGATGCATTTACACAGAGACTGCAACAATGGCCTCAAACTTAGCAATGCCTATGGTGGTGGTGCAGGAAGGGTCAATGGTTTATTCTGTTGTACACAGAGCCACTATGAGGGAGTATTAGCTCAGTGGTACCTAACAGCAACAACAACAACTCTAGGTTTAACTTTTAAGAAACTGCCAACCTATTTTTTTCACAAGGTTACATCATTTTACATTGTTAAAATTCCAATTTCTCCATATCCTTGTCAACATTTGTTATTTTTCAAAAAAATATTTAAAAAAAAAAAAAAATATAGCCATTTTAGTAGGTGAGACTAAGGTGCATCTAACCCAAGCCATGATCTTTTCAATTGTTGCAACTGACGGAGAAAGTTAGATAATAAACGAAAGACAATAAAATTGATGTGTTGAACTGTAGTATCGACAAATAATACTGAATATTCCCTGGACTGCCAGAGGAATTTAAAAAAATGTCTTGGAAGAAATATAATCACAATGCTCTTTAGAAGCAAGGATGGATGGTGACACATTAACTCATTTACTTTGAACATATCATTAGAAAAGACCAACTGCTTGAAAAATGACATAGTGTGTAGTGAAATAGAGTGCTAATGAGAATGAAGGAAACTTTCCATTAGAGGCAGTAACACAATGGCTGTAACAATGGACTTAAATATACCAGTAACCATGAAGTTGGCACAGGATTAGAAAACATTGTGCTGCCTAGAACTTCTAGTAAGGGTTGAATACAAATGGCAGATGCAGACATCCTTTTCTTGTTCTTAATCTTAGAGGGCAATTAACCACTAAGTCTGATTTTTTTTTTTTTTTTCTGTGTGGGTATGTGTTTGTATCTTTTAGTAGATTTCCTTTATCAGGTTGAGGAAGTTCCCTTCTATTCATAGTTTATTTAGTGTCTTTTAGTAAAAGGTATTGGGTTTTGTCAAATGCTTTCTCTGCATCTATTGAGATGATCCTGTAGATTCCTCCCTTCCCTACATGGTATATTACATGGATTGTTTTTTGTATATTGATTCACCATTGCATTCCTGGAATAAATCCTATTTAGTCATGGTGTGTTCTTTTAATATTTTTCTAGATTTTGTTAGGTAGTATTTATTTGGGACTGAATTTTAAAATCTATATTCATGAAATATATTGGTCTATAGCATTCTTTGTTTGAGGTGCAACTGTCAGGCTTTGGTATCTGGATAACACTGGCCTAATAGAATGAGCTAAGATTCTAAGATGTTCCCTCCGGTGAAGTCATCTAATCTGGTGTTTTTCTATATTGGAGGGTTGGGTTTTTTTTTTGTTGGTGGTGATTTTTTCGTACTACATCAATCTTTTTACTGGTTATACATTTCACGTTTTCTGTTTCTTCTTAAGTTAGTTTTGGTGGTTTGAGTATTTCTAGGAATTTGGCCATTTCATTTTGGCTATATAATTTGTTGCAGACATTTAAAATTTATGTTTTCTTATAATTCTATTATTTCAACAGTAATATTCCTGATTTTATTAATTATTTCACTTATTATAAATTTAATTCTTTTATCTTTTCACTTAGTCTAGCCATAGCTTTTTTTTGGAGGCGGGGTATTCTTTTCAAAGAACCACTTTTTTGTTGTTGATTTCCTCTATTTTATTATTCTTTTTTTAAAAGTGCTAGTATAGTGCTATAGGATATGCATTGGACTACTAACCACAAATTCAGCAGTTTAAACTTATCAGCCACTCCTTAGAAACCCTATACAGGGTTGCTTTGAATTGGAATTGACTTGACAGAACTTGACAATAACAATGGCATTTATTATTTTATTATTTCCTTCCCATTTTTTTTTTTTTTTATTAAATGTTTTTATTTTGGATTGAGTGAAAGTTTACAGGGCACATCATCAGCTTCACATTCAACCATTCATATAGCTTGTTTCATTACATTGATTATTATCCCCTCCATATATCATCAGTTAACAGTGTTTTTCTCTATCCTCTTTAGCTTTTTTTGGGGGGGAGTGGGGGTGGGGAGACTCTTGCCTTTTTGGAATTTACAGTCTCGGCTTTTAGGGAAGGTTTTTACATTTGTCTGTGGATATCCAGGGCTCATGTATGAGATTACTAACAAGCATTACTGAATAATCAGATGAGGGACAGTTTGCTATGTCTACTAGGTGGCTAAAGTCTGATCCTCAGAGCCTATGATTTGGACGGTCAACAATGCTTGGGCCCACAGGGTCTTGACCTCCTGACCGGGTCTGCATGGTCTGTATCAGATTCCCCTTATTTATTGTTTGTTTAAGGGACACTGCCTGTCTTAGGCGGTCAGTGCGAATTCCTCAGTCTGACCCGTCATCGAAACTCATTGCAGCATGGCAATGGCTCTGTCTTAGGTTGCCGAGGTTCCACATGATCCTTACCCTTCTCTGGCCACACGTCCAGCATAAACAGCCGCCATCCAAGGAAGGCAGGGAGGGAGGAGATAGGCTGGGGACCCCATACGCAAGACGTTGCCAGCCCACCACCTGCTCTAAGGTGACCAAGCAGGATCACTTATGCTGAGGTTCAATCAAGTTCTTAGGGGATCTTACTCTCTAGCAGGGGTAGCAAATTAGTAGCCACTCAGTGCTCACTTCCTTCCATTTTTGTTTTGGGTTTAGTTTGCTCTTTTCTTTCTGGTTTCTTAATGTGGAAGGTTAGGTTATTGATTTGAGATGTATACTTCTCAATTATAATTTAAAGCTATACATTTTCCTCTGAGCACAGCTTTCACTGTGTCTCACAAATTTTGCTGTATTGTTTTTATTACTCTCAAAATATTTTATTGTCTCCTTTTTTATTTTCTTTTTGACTCATTTGTTATTTTGAAGTATGTTACTTAACTTCCATATACTTCCCAATTTTATTCTGTTTATGATTTTTTATTTTATCCCATAGTTGTAGGAGAGTATACAGTGGTTTCAATTTCTACCTAAAACATTGCATGTGCACTATAAAAAATATTATAATTTTCAGTTGTTGGGTCCAGTATTATGAGGGTGAGTAAAAATGATCTGTACTCTGATTATATTAAAATGTCTGTCCATGTCCATGGCTGATGACAACATTGAGTGTATACATGAAATAATTCTGTCAAATAGACAAATTACAGTGGATTATGTGGCAAATCATTTGAAGATAAGCTATGGCTCTGCCCATAAAATAACTCATGGCAGACTTGGGTTTTGAAAACTTTGTGCCATATGGATACCAAAACAACTCACAAAAGTGCATAGACAGAAACATTTGGACATCTGCAAACAAAATTTGGACTGACACTTGAAGAAAGGTAAAAGTTTCTTTAAAGAAATCATTACTGGTGACAAGACATGGATTAATTATTATGAACCTTAGAGTAAACAGCAGAGTATGGAATGGTGGAAACATCCTCAATTGCCAGCCAACCAAGGAGAAATTAAAAAGTCAACAATTAGTGACAACAGTCAGTGGTTCAAATCCACCAGAAACTCCTTGGAAACGCTATATATGGTCAGTATGAGTCAGAATAGACTCAAAAGCACTTACGAACAACAATAATATATGTATTGGAACTCCGTATAGATGGATATGTTGTTGTTGTTGTTAAGTGCCGTCGAGTCGGTTTCGACCCATAGCGACCCTGTACAGGGTTTCCGAGGCTGTACATCTTTACGGGAGCAGATAGCCTCATCTTTCTCCCGCGGAGCAGCTGGTAGTTTCGAACTGCTGACCTTCCGGTTCGCAGCCCGATTCGTAACCACTACGCTACCAGAGATGTCTAATTATTTATGGAGTTCCACTTAACGATGTAGGACAAGCACTTGACTGGTAACCACATGGTTGGTGGTTTGAATCCACCAGCTCCTTCTTGGAAATCTTATACAGGGTCTCTATAATTGGAAACCAGTTTGACCACATTTAACAGCAATGGCAGCAGTTACTTTTAGCTTTTTCAAGTCTCCTATTTCCCTGCTTAGTTATCTAGTGCTGCTATAACAGAAATAGTACAAGTAAATGGTTTCCCAAGTAGAAATTTATTTTCTAACAGTTTACAAGGCTAGAAGTCCAAATTCAGGACACCAGCTCTAGGGACAGCTTTCTACTTTGTTAGCTCTTTAAGGGTCAAAGAGTCTAAATTCATGGTGCTGCAAAAATATGGGCAGAGATTTCGAGAATGGTGATAAACTGTGAAGGATGAAACAGAACTACATATATAGAGTGAACAGAAAAAAATTGAAGAGACTATTTTACTACAGATGAGAATTTAACAAGAAATTAATTGAGTAACAGATTAAAGAAGCTTATTTTTCATTCAAAGTCTTTTGATATAGAAATTAGGTTCTCTGTAATTGGAATGTGCACTGGAAATTCAGCTTCAGTATCTCTAGTCAGGGTGTAAAGAACATACACAACATATGTGATGGAATGATATGAAAAGGAGGGAAGATGTGATACAGCTAGATTCTTTAAAGCAGTTTAGGATAATTTTATCTTTTCCAATCTTCTCTTTCAATCCTTAATGCTCTTTGTTTTTCCCCACCAAGCCTACTGATCTGATATCCCACCGCCACCACCCATTGCCACTGACTCATAGTGACCCTATGTAGGGTTTCCAAGGCTGTAAATCTTTACAGTTGCAGAAAGCCTCAACTTTGCCTTGCGGAATGCCTGGTGGGTTTGTACTGCTGACCTAATGGTTAGCAGTCCAGAGCTTGTATTACAGCACCCCCAGGGTTCCTTCTTGATCTGATACTATATTCTTATGAGAATTAACTTCAGAACTCAGGTTAATCTAGGTAAAACTGTTGGAAGCCTTTGCTCAGGAGCTACTTAATCCCAAAGATCATGTTTACCCTAAACAATACTGTACAGGCATAATAGTATTGTTCAAGAGAACTCTTAATAAAAATTTGATATTTTTATCTAAATAAGTTCAGTGAGCTTCTATGGGTTACCCTCAGAATTTATTTTATAAATATAAACGGTAGAGTTTTGAGATTTAGATAATTCATGTGAGGAATACAACATTCATGTAATGGGCTCACCAATGAACTTTTAACTTATTCATAAATCATGGCGCCCTTGTGTATTAAGCACTTTCTATGTGCTATGGTAGATCTGCTGTTATTGCAGCCATGGGACAACCAGTTCTCTTTTGCCTCCGGTCAAGTTCATGTAAGTATTTCCTGACAGCACTTAGCTTCTTGCCGTGTAAGAAGACCTCTTTTAACACAGATACTGTGGTGAGGCAACTCTTTGAAAACTCACTGAAGTACAACTTTGAAGTCATCCAGAGAGTAGGATTTTGAGTGTTGGGAGACAAGAGTACCTGAGTAGTTGCTTCCTCTTTTCTTATCTTGTTGACATTTTTAAATGTACTTCATAAGGTTCCACATGCAGTTTTGCAGGACTGGATAATGTTGCATCTTAGCAGCAGCTAACTCAGGATATCATCTTTATATTAATTCTCTCTCTTTCCTTGCTTCACTCTCTATTTCTCATCTCTAATACTTCTATCACATTTCCTAATAAGGCAATTCTACTTAAGACTTCCACCACTTGTCTGTCAAGTTTGTCGTCCTGTGGTGGCTTGTGAGTTGCTGTGATTCTGAAAGCTATGCCACCAGTATTTTAAATACCAGCAGGGTCACCCATGGTGGACAGGTGTCAGATGAGCTTCCAGATGAAGCCAGACTAGGAAGAAGGAGGGCAAACTACTTCCAAATATTTTGTCAGTGAAAACCTTATGAATAGCAGAGAAACACTGTCAGATACAGTGCCAGAAAATGAGCCCCTCGTGGTAGAAGGCACTCAAAATATGACTGGGGAAAAAGCTGCCTCCTCAAAGTAGAGTTGACCATGATGATGCATATGGAGTAAACCTTGAGGAACCTTCATTTGCTGATGGTTGCACAACTCAAAATGAAGAGAAGCAGCTGTAAACATCCATTGAAAATCGGAACATGGAATGCACAAAGCATGAATCTAGGAAATTTGGAAGTTGTCAAAAATGAAATGGAATGCATAAACATCGATCTCTTAGGCATTAGTGAGCTGAAATGGACTGGTATTGGCCATTTGAATCTGATGACCACATGTCTTATTATGCTGCAAATGACATATTGAGGAGGAATGGTGTTGCATTCATTGTCAAAAAGAACATATCCAGATCAGCCATGAGGTACAATGTCATCTGTGATAGGATAGTATCCATGTGCCTACAGGGAAGCCCAGTTAATACGACTATTATTCACATTTACGCACCAACCAATAAAGCCAGTGAAGGATGAAATAGGAGAATTCTACGAGCTTCTTCAATCTGAAATTGATTAAACATGTATTCAACATGTATTGATCATTACTGGTGACTGGAATGTAAAGGTTGGGAGCAAAAAAGAAGGACCAGTAGTTGGAAAATATGGCCTTGAAATAGAAATGATGCTGAAGATAGCATGATAGAATTCTGCAAAATCTGATTTGTTCATTTCAAATACCTTCTTTAGACAGCATAAGAGATGACTATACACATGGACCTCACCATATCATCATTCAAAACAAGACCAGAGCAGACTGTGGAACAAACCACCAACTACTCATATGCAAATTCAAACTGAAGCTGAAGAAAATGAAAACAAGTCCACGAGAGCCAAAATATGACCTTGAATATATCCCACCTGAATTTGGAGATCATCTGAAGAACAGATTTGATACATTAAACACTAAAGACCAAAGACCAGAAGATTTGTGGGATGACATCAAGAACATCATACATGAAGAAAGCAAAAAGTCATTAAGAAGACAAGAAAGAAGGAAAAGGTCAAAATGGATGTCAGAGGAGACACTGAAACTTGCTCTCCAGTGTAGAGATGCTAAATCAAATGGAAGAAATGAGGAGGTAGAAGAGCTGAACAGAAAATTTCAAAGATCAGCTCGAGAAGATACAGCCAATTATTACAATAAAATGTGCAAAGATGTGGAATTAGAAAACCAAAAAAGGAAGAACACGCTTAGCATTTCTCAAGCTAGGGGAACTGAAAAAAAAATTCACATCTCGCCTTTTGTTATTGAAAGATTCTGTAGGCAAACTATTGAATGATGCAGAAAGCATCAAGAGAAGATAGAAGGAATATACAGAATCACTGTACCAAAAGGAAATGGTTAATGTTCAACCGTTCCAAGAGGGAGCATATGATCAAGAGCCAATGATACTGAAGGAGGAAGTCCAAGGTGCATTGAAGGAATTGGCAAAGAACAAGGCACTAGGAATTGATGGAGTGAAAATTTAAATATTTCAAGAAAGTGAGGTGGTACAGGAGGCACTCACTCATCTTTGCCAAGAAATTTGGAAGACAACTATCTGACCGACTGATTGGAATAGATCCATATTTGTGCCCATTCCAAAGAATGTTGACTCAATGGAATGTGGAAATCATCGGACAATTTCTTTGATATCCTATGCGAGTAAAGTTTTACTAAAGGTAATACAGAAACGGCTGCAAGCATACATTAACAGAGACCTTGCAGAGGCTCAAGCCGGATTCAAAATAGTCCATGTAACGAGGGATATCATTGCTGATGTCCAATGGATCTTGGCTGATAGCAGAGACTATCACAAAGATGTATACCTTTGCTTTATTGACTACGCAAAGGCTTTCAGTTGTGTGGATCATAACAAGCTATGGACAACATTGCAAAGTATTAGTATTCCAGAACACCAAATTGTGCTCATGAGGAATCTGTACCTGGACCAAGAGGCAGTTGTTCGAACAGAACATGTGGACACTGAATGGTGTAAAATTAAAGAAGGTGTGCGACAAGGTTGTATTCTTTCACCATACTTATTCAACCTGTATATTGAGCAAATAATCCGAAAATCTGGGTTCTATGAAGAAAAATATGGCATCAGGATTGAAGGAAGACTCATTAACAACTTGCGATATGCAGATGATACAACCTTGCTTGATGAAAGTGAAGAGGACTTAAAACATTTACTGATGAAGATCAAACGGCACAGCCTTCACTATGGATTGCATCTCAATGTAAAGAAAACAAAAATCCTCACCACTGGACCAATGAACTACATTTTTATCACTAGAAAAAAGATTGAAGGTGTCAAGGACTTCATTCTTCTTGGATCGACTATCAACACTCATGGAAACAGCAGTCAGGAAATTAAATGGCATATTTCATTAGGCAAATCTGTTGCACAAGACCTTTTTAAAGTGTTGAAGAGCAAAGATGTGAGCTTGAGGACTAAGGTGCATTATGGTATTTTCAATAACCTTATATGCATGCGAAAGCTGGTCAGTGAATAAGGAAGACCATAGAAGAATTGATGCTTTCGAGTTATGGTGTTGGAGGAGAATATTGAAAGTGCCATGCCCATAGAACCAATAGACCCGTTTTGGAGGAAGTGCAGCCAGAGTGCTACTTGGAGGCCAAGATGTCCAAACTTCGTTTCTCTTACTTCAGATATATTGTCAGAAGGGACCAGTCACTGGAGAAGGATATCATGTTTGGTAAGGTGGACAGTTAGAGAAAAATAGGAAGACCCTCAACGAGATGGATTGGCCAAGTGGCAGCATCGATGGACTCAAGTGTGGCAACAGTAGTGAGGTTGGCCCAGGATCGGGCAATGTTTTGTTTTGCTGTGCATAAGATCGCTATGAATCGGTACTGACTTGATGGCACCTAACGACAACAACAACTTAAGACTTTGTTTCAGACTATGGTTTCTGGGAAAACCAGGGAATGATAAACCACCCATAAAATAAACAATTATATTGGTATAAATTAATTGCAAACAAATAAAAATAAGTTCTGCCCCCATTGACTTAGCTCAATTTGTATGAACAAATATATATTGGAGGAAACACACATACACCCATATAACATTGAAGAATTGAAATTACAAAACAATTATGTAATTTTAAGGTTCGATGTGCTTAATTGGACAATGAAAATAAAAGGTTTTCTATGCAAATTGTAATAGTCTTTGAATGTTGCAATTAATGTGCTTGGCTAACTGAAAGGTTGGTGATTCAAGTTCATCTAAAAGTACCTCAGAAGAAAGATCTGGTAATCTACTTCTGAAAAATCAGCCATGTGCCCTATGCAGCAAAGTTCTATTCTAATACAGATGGAGTTTTCATGAGTTGGGATCAATTTGATAGTAACTGGAAAAATTTTTGCAAATTTATTAATATTGACTGGGGACTTAAAGGATTTTACTCTTTAACTTAAAGCTAAGAACATATGAGTTCTTTGCCCTGGAGGTACAGTTGTTGTTGTTAAGCGCCACGAAGACCCCAACTCACAACAACCCTGTATAGGATTTCCAAGGTTATAAAGCTTTATGGGAGCAGAAACTCACCTGAACTTGTGGTTCGCAGTCCAGGGCTTATCCTACAGCGCTGTACCCTCAGTGCTTCCTTTAAGTCTTGCCTGATGGGCAGATACAGAGCTTTTTATATTAAAGTACAGAATCTACTATCACAAAACAATTATGAAAAAACAAATCTCATAATCAGTATGCCCAGACTGAAAGTTTTGTGTAATGTGTCAAGTCAGAATATGATATAGTCTTATTCTGATAGACGCTATCACATTTTCTTACATGGTGCCACATGTTCACACTGACTTATCTAAAATCCATGCATGCATTTAAGCACTTTGGCCAACTCTCCCTGAAGTTCACACATGCTGCAGTCATAGAATGAATGCTCCATATGTGTCTTTTAAGAGTTCAATACAAGAACTAGATAAATTGTCTCCCATGCAATGAAGTCTCTGTCACTCCATGTCATCATCGGTCCTACTTTAGCTAAACTTAGAGACTTTATTTTTCTCTACTGGAGGAGAATCCCAAGAAAGCTATTGAGTGACAGTTATGGGATCAGCGGATACCACTTGGCAGCCATAATTTGTCCAAATCATGCTCCAGATTTGAATTTTAAATGTTGATTTCCTGTGGGGTTTTTTTCTTTCTTTCTTTCTTTTTCTGGTTTAATGTTCTCAGAATGACAAACAGTAGACTTAAGTTAATGTAAAACGAGGAAAACATTAGAAAGCTTATATTTTGCTTGTTACATAACCAGATTAAATAAATGATTGCCTTTCTGGTATTATAAGAACTAGAAAAGTTTTAAAATGTCTTCTGCAGAACAAACTGTGTGCCTGGACTTTACCATTACTTGTGTGTATAATAATATATTTGGAGTCAGAAGACATGCATTTGAGTAATGGATATGTTGTTATTGCTGAGTGCCGTTGAGTTGGGTCTGACTCACACAGACCTTGTAACGGGTCTCCGAGGAGCAGCTGGATGAGTTTAAACCACCAGACTTGAGGTTCAAACCAACCTTGTGGTCCAGTCACTATCCTACAGGGCCACACCCGGACTCCGTGGAATTTGCTTTTATGTGCTTCTGATAGTGACATAATCTCATTTACTCTTACTTTCACCAAATGCAAAATATGAACAAAAATACCTGCACAGCTGTTTCATAGAGCTGTTGTGAGGAACAAATGAGAAAATAAACATAAAGTATTTTGAAAAAAAAGTATTTCAAACGATATTCAACAATAATAAGTAACTTTTATTACTATTAATAATTTTCCTTATTACTAATTTTATTAGCAAAGCTAATAGGGTTTCTTAGGATCAGCTGGTGGGTTTGATTCTCTGACCTTGCCATTAGCAGGCCATTGCTTATCCTATAGCACTGCACCATAAAATCACACTGACTCAAGATTGATAGGAGAACTGCACTTCTAAGATTATAAACTTTTAGAATCAGAAAGCCAGGCTTTTTTCTGAGGTATGAATGGATGGGTTTGAACTACCAGCCTTTTCAGTTAGCACAGTTACTAATCAAGCACTTAACCATTTGTGCCCCACTATCCAGGGATTCCTATTAAGAACATTGTTGTTATTGTTTTTAGGTGCCCTCGAGTGGGTTCTAATTAATAGCAATCCTATGTATGTACAGAAGAACAAAACAATGTCTGGTCCATTATCCAGATCTTTATGTGAATTTGAGGCATCTAAAAGTTCATTTCAATAGGATATAGTTCAAAGTTTTCTGAGACAAGGTGGTAGAAATTATTGCTGCTGTTATGTGACATCAAGTAGGTTCTGACTCAGAGCAACCCAGTAAAGAGTTTCTGAGGAGTGACTGGTGGGTTTGAATTGCCAACCTTGCAGTTAGCAATCTATTGCTTGTTGTTGTTGTTGTTAAGTGCCGTCGAGCAGCTGGTGAGCATGAATCGCCGACCTTGAAGTTCAAATGGCTTTGCTGTGTGATGTATTAACCCACAGCGCCACACCAGGACTCCCTAGTGCTTCTTGTCGTTGTTGTTGTTGTTAGGTGCCATCAAGTCGGAACCGACTCATAGCGACCGCATGCACAGCAGAATGAAACAATGTCTGATCCCGGACCAACCTCACTACCGCTGCCACACTTGAGTCCATCGATGCTCCCACCTGGCCAGTCCATCTCATTGGAGTCTTCCTCTTTTTCTCTGACCCTCTACCTTACCAAACATGATATCCTTCTCCAGTGACTGTTCCCTCCTGACAATATGTCCAAAGTATGAGAGATGAAGTTTGGCCATCTTGGTCTCTAAGGAGCACTCTGGCTGCACTTCTTCCAAAACAAATCTATTAGTTCTTTTGGCAGCCCATGGCACTTTTAGTATTCTCCTCCAATACCATAACCCTGGTGCTTAGGTGGTATTAAATAACATTCAAAACAAATCTATTAGTTCTTTTGGCAGCCCATGGCACTTTTAGTATTCTCCTCCAATACCATAACCCTAGTGCTTAGGTGGTATTAAATAACATTCAAAAGATCCAGAAAAAAGTCTCAAATATTGAAAATACATTTGCCTACTATTTAATTTGTAAAGTCTATTTTGATTGAAATAATCTGTCCTGTTCCTCCCTCGTTTATAAGGATAAGCGGCAGCATGCTAAATAGGCTCGACATTAGGAGTACGTAACTGAAGGTAGGCAGTTCAAGCTCACCAGCTGCTCCTCAGAAACCCTACACTGGGTCACTATGGGTCGGAATCAACTCGATGCCACTTAAGAATCACAACAACTACTGAAGGTAATATACCTTTGACAATAGAGCAGGATGCTTTGAATCACCCATGATAGAATCATGACACTCAGCTACACTTGGAGATAAATTGCTGTTGTTAAGTGCTGTAGAGTTGGTTCCAACCTGTAACGACTCTACATAGGGTTTCCAAGAAGCAGCTGGTGAGCTTGAACCGCCAAACTTGAAGTTCAGACTGATCTTGCAGTCCAACGCATTAACCCACAGTGCCACACCAGGACTGGAATAAAGCAAATTTTCTTTCATTATAAAAAATGTATGGCTCAAACCTAAGGAATACTTCCACATTTTAAATATTATCTGATCACTATACTCTTGAAGGAAAATGAAGTTTTAATTTAAACTGTAAACCAATATAGAGAGTTCCTTGACCCATGTACTCCAATAAAATTCATTTACTCATTCTCAAAACTTACACAACACTTTATATGTCTCTTCTGACATTCATGGCATTTTAATAACATTATATTACTTAGTTTCTTTTTCTCTTTAGCTCAATTTGAATTTCAGGATTTCTGAAGACAGAAATAGTGTCTTCTTCATGTTTACATTGTCTATAGGCAATTACAGGATGATTCCTTATAGGAGCTGATGGTTAATGAAAGAAACAGGAATGAATGAAAACTGTGGACAACATTATTAGTGCATATTGCTCTGATGGGATACTATCTTTTCTGTTAATAAATAAAACCATATGCATTGGGTTTTCAAGTAAAAATGTGAAAATAGGTTCCCATTTGTATCTAGTCAGCCTATAATTACTTAAAAACATAAAAAGTATTTCCTTTCTCTAATTTCAGAATAAAAACATTGACTCAGACTTGATCCAAACATGAATTAAGTCCAATTCAAATATAAGCTATGTGTGAATCAGATAAATCCTAGGAGACTCTTTTTTAAAATTCAGATGGCTTAAAAAGGACTGCAACCTGAAAGTTTTGTATCAAAAGAAGAAAAATTATCTGAATTTCCAGCATATAAAGCATTATTATGTCTTCAGGCTTTTCTACAAGGAGAGGAGTCTGCTCCAATCATACAATTGTTTGTTGGTTTCTTTTTGTTTTTCATGGATTTCTTTACAGAGGAAAGGATTGGCACTTAGGTAAAGGGAAGAAGAAAAAAGTTTAATAACAAGAAATGTGTCATTTCCACTTGGGGAGGACAATCTGTAGTGAAACCATTAGTCTATAGAAGAAATTTCTATGAGAAAGCTGTTTTGCAGAAACAGAGAGGCCTCATACTGTGTTGAGCACAATTGTACCACTAGTTGGGGGGCCAGTGTATGAGAGCGGAGTACACAGTGACCTGCTGTGTAATTAAAGAGAGATGTTAGAGAGATCCAGAAACCCCATGCTGTGTCCACAGAGAACACAAATACTTTTAGGGAGATGTGATAGAGTTATACAACTAGTCACCAGGTTTTCAAAATAAATTAAGGGGTACCTGTTAATCTTTAGAGGTAGATGACACTTATTTTTCTTTTCAAACTAAAAGTGCTTATCTGTTATTGACTGTCTGCTCGATCTGTTTTTGATATTACTCTGTGTTCTTTCTGTTTCCTAAGCCATGTAAGTTTGGGGTGACTAATGGTTTATACAGAGAATGATATGGTTATTGTCTGTTAATAAATTATCTTTGGAATATTTCAACCAAAGTGATGTCATTAAATTTTAAAAACCCTCAGGCAAAATACACAGCAAAAGAATGCATTGAAGTCGTAAATCAGTGTCCTATCATTGAATTGTCTTTTCCTTCTCTTTTCTTTTTGGGGAAACAGATTCAATTTTTATAAACTTCCTGTAAGCTCTGAAAAGAAGGCATGTATAGTTGGGGTTCCTGATGAATTGAAAGAGCTAATGTAGAAGGGGTTTCTTTCCACTTCTACATGTTCATTTAGTGCTGTGTTTACTTAACATGCTGTGTACCAAAATTATCTCTGAGCTTTTAAATAATGGGGTACTCATGCTCTATCATACTTCAGGATTCTGATTCAATAGCTTTGGAGTGCTACCCGAGTCCTATTTTTAAATCTTTCTGATACACAAACAAATTTGAGAACCACTTCTTAGGAGTTTGAGATTCAGTGGGCACTTAACGTATACTTAAGGGATCAAACCATTAATCAAAGATGGCTTCGTAGTTCAAATCCACCACCTACTTGGAAATCTTGTATATAGAGATTATAAATTGGAACCAACTCAACTGCACGTAACAACCACAACAGATCAAATGATATTTGGCTAAGTTTAACATTGTGTGATTTCCTTCATGTAGAAAATACTGTTTTATGGTTCAGTTTCACCCTAATTTATTTCCTGGAATATAGGAGTAAATATGTATGAACTGGAATTCTACCATTGAACCAAAGAATTAGAACTACTGAAGAAATTGTTCTTTGAAGAGCAAAAACTATCCAAGGCTATCTGGAGCTAACAGTGAGAGTCAGATAACTTTGTCAAGATCAAACAAGGAATTGGAGAAATTTAAAGAGTGAACTCATTATGAAATTGCCTATTGCAGTGAATTATTTCATATGGCTCTCTGCCCACAATCTTTCTAACTGCCTCCAAAGAACAGCTTTGTCTTGATGGATCTGGGTAAGAGCAGGTAGGAGATGATGCTGATAGGATTACATGATTTGGTTGTGAATGATTGTTACTTATGGATTAATTATGAAAACTTAAAAGTCAAATGTGCATAGAAAATGGGGCATCTCAGAAGCAGGAGAGGGGATGTCATTAAGAAGAAGAGCCAGGATTGGAGCACATCCTTTGAATCCCAAGAGCCCTGCGCGATGTACCTCCTTGACCCAAGGACAGAAAGCTGTAACACCTGAAAGGCAGCAGAGGAACAGCAGCAGTAGAATCAAGAGTCTGAGCACGAGACATAGTAATGGGCTTCCCCACCCATAAAACAACTGAAGTATAGTGATTCTGGGCAGGAGGCTTGTTTACAGAGTGGGTTGCCTCCAGGCACTAAATTGGAAATAGGTTTGCTGACCTATGGAGGTAGAGATGAAAACCTTCAGGCTGAGGCTTTTGATGGAATGGTGTGCCTTGTAAGCATTTATCAGCAGCCCTAAAAGAGCTTTGCAACATTCCTGGGCAGAGAGAGACCTACCTATGGACATGACTGAAGAGAGGCTCTGACCCTGAATTGTAACTTCCCTAGTAAATTCTGTAACTGCGAGTATGGTGTCTGAGTTCTGGCTAGTCACTACAATAAATTATATAACCCAGCTGAGTAGATAGGACTGTGGGAGGAATGACTGGTACCACATTTTTAAACCTATTAATAACCAGATTCAACTGTCTTTGAACAGAATAGAAGATGCAGGACAGAAGTATCTCAAGTCAAGTAGAAAAGGTCTGTGAAAGAACATATGAGAAGACAGGAAGTAGTGCAGGGCAATTTCTGAAAAGGTTTCAGATTGTCCCTGACATCTTTCATTGGACCGTGGATAGAGAAGAGTAGTTATTTTGTGGTTGCCTTAAAAGACAGAGGACAAGCAGTCTCTGCTTTTAATTTTTCGTTTACTCATATCCTTGACACCTAGGCTTGGCCACTCAATAAAAGTTTACTGAATAAATTCCTCAACATAATAAAGAATAATTTCCACTGGATAGTAAATACTTAACTATCCTTCCTTTATTTCATGACAATTTTTATATTTGATAGTTTAGTCAATAAATATATTCCAAATTTCACCCAAATCCCAGAAGACAGAATTTAATCTCTGTAACGGCAGCCTTAGTTCAATGTATCACAACTTTCCTGTGTATCAGAATTACTTAAAAACTTTCAAGCATATTCTATTAAATTGGTTAATTATGAATTAATTATTCTATTAAATTGGTTTGGGAGATGCACAAGAATGTCTGTACTTGTAGATAGTAACCACTTGACCTAGCTTCGATGGCTCAATGAGCAGAACTTGACTAGAGGAAGACCAAAAAAAAAAAAAAGTTTTTTTTCACAAAGGAAAGAAGTGTGAATTGCTACAGTTTGGTGAACTTGACCTATACTTATGGATTGGTAGCTCAAAATACCAATTGAGAGGGAAGGAGTCTTCACATCAAGGATCAATCCTATCCTCTCAGTATATAGGATTGATAGGACTGGCAACTTAGACATTGGCTACATAAAATGGGGGGTGGGGGGTTCTATAAAAGGCATGAAGTGACAGACTTTCAAGTTTTCAAGAGAGAGTTTAGTTTCAGAGTATGCGGGAAAAGGTAGAATCCCTACCTGATTAGTATTCATCTTCTCTAGACAGGTCTGGTGAAAAGAGATGGGGATTATTTTTATTCACTAGTGAGTAATTGTTATCATGACTGATTGTCACAACTGTAAAGGTAGAAGTTTTGTAACAAAAAGAGGGGAGTAGTTAATCTTACAGTTCAGGAACACAGGACGCTAGGACCACCAAGGGAAGAAGAGCACTAGTGGAATGTGGAACTCTATCCAGAGAAGCTACGAACTTTAAGGCCAACAGTTCGAAACTACCAGCGGCTCCGCGGGAGAAAGATGAGGCGTTCCGCTCCCGTAAAGATTTACAGCCTCGGAAACCCTGTACAGGGTCACTATGGGTCGGAACCGACTTGACGCTCGACGGCACTCAACAACAACAACAACAACATCCAGAGAAGCAGTAACACTAGAGATGAAGACAGAGATGAGCGCATGGAGAAATAGAGCAGCTGAGAACTCTAGACTCATGGAACAAAAAGCCTCTGTGCTGGTGGCGAGGTGCTCGTGGTCAGGAAGCAGTCTTGCAAAATGTGCCCTTTGGTTGTTTAAATGATTATACATCCACAAAACAAATAAAACAAAAAACAGAGGGAATAGAAACAAATACTGTTGAATGATGAAGCATGGAGGAGATTGTAATCATTGCCATGCAACGATGAGTGTAAAACCAACGTTCTCCCATGTAAACTATCACTCAATTCACAATAAAAACTTAACAAAAGAATACCATGGACTGCCAGAAGGTTAAACAAATCTGTTGGGAGTACAGCCAGAATACTCCTTAGAAGCCAGGATATTGAGTGTTCGTTTCTCATTCTTCAGATATAATATCAGTAGGAACCAGTCCCTGGAGAAGGACATTATGCTTGGTAAAGTGGAGGGTCAGTGAAAAAGCCAGAGACCCCCAAGGAGATGGATTGGCACCTTGGCTGCAACAATGGGCTCAAGCAAAATGGCCATTGTGAGGATTATCAGTGACCTGACAGTATTTAATTCTGTTGTACATAGAGTCATTATGAATTAGAACCGACTCAGTGGCACCTAACAGCAGCAACAGGAGTCTCATGTGCAGTCAAGAAACTAGATCGTCAAAGATGTTCTTAAAATGTTGCTACTTGACTTCATACCATAGTTATTCTAAAATAAGCTAGATCATTTTTAGATTTACTTGGTCTTTGATTTCAAACTATGATGAATAAGATACAACCCAATGATTTAGAATAAAGTATACAAACATCAGAAAAATTAAAACTGTTTTGTCAGTCCACTCATGATGACCCCATGTATATCTGAGTAGAACTGTGATCCATCAGGTTTTTACTGACAGATTTTTTGGGAGTAGATCGCCTAACTTTTCTTCCAATGCACCTTTGGGTGGGTATAAAGCTTTAATTTATGGTTAGCAGCCAAGCCTGTTAACCATTTGTACCACCTAGCACTTTAAAAGAGTTTAAGCTCCAAGTTTGAGCTTCTAGTAGTTGCCAAGAGTATCAGTATGTGCTTGATAAGTTTGTTCATTTTTTAATTTTTTACTAATAATTTTAGCATTCTTGTCCACTCACCCTTATATACTTAAATATATATATATACACACACACACACATGGTAGATCAATTATTTGAGGAATTTTCATAAGTATTCTTATTGTACTCATGATATTAACCATCTTCACCCAGTACAAACTTTTGGCTCATCAAACTTGATTTTTCTCTCTGATGTCTGTGTCTGCTGGCATTAGGACTTTGTCATGTTAATAGTCACACCTTAATATTTCTCAGTGGATTTTATCTATGACTGACTCTTAGCAACTCATTGTATACAATGTAGGAAACCCTCCATTCCAATTTCCAGCCTAACTCCACTGAAATGTGACTCTAGACCCAGGGATAATAATCCTCCTCTCCCTCACAATCTTACACAGAAGGAGATGATCAGAACAACATGAGAAGTGAACTAGACCAATGGAATGAGAGAACATCTTACATTGTTGACTTATTATTATATACTGAGCTCAATGCCAAGTCTAACATTTCAAGCTAGAAATGAGCTTACTGTTATATATTAATCAAATTAAAAAAATAGAAATCTATATTCAACTTTAGGATATTTTCTGTGGAGATACATTTCCTAAGACCAAAGAGTCTATAGGAAATAAATATCTACAGTGTCGATAGTTCTGTGACTAAGAATGGAACCCATATGAATTGCTCTGACTCCATTCTAAGGAAGTTGAGAGAATGGAATATCTATGGGTTGGACTTTTTAATAACTGCAACATCAAGAACAACATACAGGAAGAAATCCAAAAGTCATTAAGAAGACAAGAAAGAATGAAAAGATAAAAATGGATGTCAGAAGAGATGCTGAAACTTGCTCTCCAGCGTAGAGATGCTAAAACAAATGGAACAAATGATGAGGTATGAGAGCTGAACAGAAAATTTCAAAAGTTAACTTGAGAAGACAGTCAAATATTACATTGAAATGTGCAAAGACCTGGAGTCAGAAAACCAAAAGGAAAGAACAAGCTCAGTATTTCTCAAGTTGGGGAACTGAAGAAAAAATTTCAAGCCTTGGCTTTCATTATTGAAGAATTCTCTGGGCAAATTATTGAATGATGCAGAATGCATCAAAAGAAGATGGAAGGAATACACAGAGTCACTGTACCAAAACAAAATGGTTGATGTTCAACTATTTCAAGAGATAGCATATGATCACGAGCCAATGATACTGAAGGAAGAAGTCTAAGGTGCAAAGAACAAGGCACCAAGAATTGATGGAATAAAAATTGAAAACTTTCAAACAAGTAAGGCAGCACTAGAGGCACTCACTCATCTCTGCCAAGAAATTTGAAAGACAACTATCTGGCCAACTGATTGGAAGAGATTCATATTTGTGTCCATCCCAAAGAGAGGTGACGCAACAGACTGCAGAAATCATCAGACAATCTCTTTGATATCCTATGCAAGTAAAGTTTTACTAAAGGTAATACAGAAACAGCTGCAAGCATACATTGACAGAGAACTGCCAGAGGTCCAAGCAAATTCAGAAAAGGCCATGGAATGAGGGATATCATTGCTGATGTTTGATGGATCTTGGCTGAAGGCAGAGAATACCAGAAAGATGTTTACCTGTGCTTTATTGACTATGCGAAGGCTTTCTATTGTGTGGATCATCACAAGCTATGGAGACAATTGTGAAGTATGAGTATTCCGGAACATTTCATTGTGCTCATGAGGAATCTGTACCTGGACCAAGAGGCAGTTGTTCGAACAGAACATGGGAACATTGAATGGTTTAAAATTAAGAAAGGTGTGTGACAGGGTTGTGTTCTGTCACCATACTTATTCAATCTGTATGCTGAGCAAATAAGCTGATAAACTTGGTTATATGAAGAAAAATGTGGCATCCGGATTGGAGGATGCAACAACCTGCAATAGGCAGATGATACAACCTTGCTTGCTGAAAGTGAAGAGGCCTTAAATTACCTTCTGATGAAGATCAAAGACTATAGTCTTTGGTACGGATTGCATCTCAATATAAAGAAATCAAAAATCCTCACCCGTGAACCAATAAACAACATTCTTATCAACGGAGAAAAGATTGCAGTTGTCAAGGACTTCATTCTTCTTGGATCAATTATCAACAATCACAGAAGCAGCAGTCAAGAAATCAAACGACGTTATTGCATTAGGCAAATCTGCTGCACAAGACCTTTTTAAAGTGTTGAAGAGCAAAGATGTCAGCTTGAGGACTAAGGTGCACCTTACCCAAGCCATGGTATTTTCAGTAACCTCGTAGGTATGTATAAGCTGGACAGTGAATAAGGCAGACTGTAGAAGAATTGATGCTTTTGAGTTAAAGGTTTGGAGGAGAATATTGAAAGTGCCCTAGGCTACCCATAGAACCAACAGATCTGTGTTGGAAGAAGTACAGCCAGAGTGCTCTTTGGAGACCAGGGTGGCCAAAATTCATCTTTCATACTTCGGACATGTTGTCAGGAGGGACCAGTCGCTGGAGAAGGACATCATGTTTGATAAGGTCAGAGAAAAAGAGGACGACCCCCAATGAGATGGATTGGCAAAATGGCAGCATTGATGGACTCAAGCATGGCAACAATTGTGAAGTTGGCCCAGGACTGGGCAGTGTTTCATTCTGTTGTGCATAGCATTGCTATGAATTGGTATTGACTCGATGACACCTAATAACAACAACAACTATAGTCAGATCAGTGGAGTCCTGATGTGGTGCTGTGGATTAATGCACAAGACCTCTAAAAAGTGTTGAAGAGATAAGATATTAGTTTGAGGACTAAGGTGATCCTGATTCAAGCCATGGTATTTTCAATAACCTCATATGCATGTTAAAGATGGATAATGAATAAGGAAGACTATAGAAGACTGTAGAAAAAAGATTTGGGTTATAGTGTTGGAGGCAAATATTGAAAGTACCATGACCTTCCAAAAGAGCAAATAAATCTGTGTTGGATGAAGTATAGCCAGAGTGCTCCTTGCCAGACTTCATCTCTCATACTTTGGACATATTCCCTGGAGGGACAAGTCACTGGAGAAGGATATCATATTTGGTAAAGTGAGCGTCGGAGAAAAAGAGGAAGACCTCCAGGGAGATGGATTGGCATAGTGGCAGCATTAATGGCCTCAAGCGTATCCTCGACTGTGAGGTTAATCTAGGACCAGACAGTATTTCATTCTGTTGTACATAGGGTTTCTATGAGTTGGTACCAACTTGATGGCACCTAACAACAACAATAACAACATATTCAGATCAAAACTTGATGTTTCCTCTCTTCCTCTTCAAGCTTCTATTTTTCTTTCTTTCTTCTCTTCTGTCATAATTTAGTTGTGATCAGTCATGTGTTCCTGGACAAACTAATATTTTAAGTGAAAACAAAATGTGTATTACTTTGCCCACTTAATTATAATACATCATATTGATTTGTAGAAATGTAACCAAGCTGCATTTAGTATATTTAAGAGGTTGCTGCTTACTCTGATCAAATCTACTACTTTCCTTAGCATTTATAGTATGTTCTTTTTGTTATTAAATGCTGCTTGTATAGGGTTTCCCAGGAACAGCTGGTGGGTTTGCACTGCAGACCTATGGTTCGAAGTCCAATGCTGATCCTACAACAGCACAACAGAGTTTATCTATAGAAAACAGACTTGGTATTAAGCCTGTAATTTCCATATGAGCTTTTCATTATTTGTTTTTTTTTCTCTAAAAAGCAAAATATAGCCATTCATGTTAGGTATTCAGACAATCTCAAAGAGAGTGAGATAGGGAAAGCTTGCATCTCTGACTTAGATCCAAATTGTGGCATGTTTCAGTAAGTTCTATTAAACAATACTGGTAAAAATAATAAAAGTTTGGTAACAGTGGTGGTTACCATGGAGTCTGTTGCAACTCATAGTAACCCTGTACAGGGTTTCTGAGGCTGTAAATCTTCACGTGAGCAGAAAACCTCATCTTTCTCCGGCAGAACAGCTGGTATTTTCAAACTGCTGACCTTGAGGTTCGCAGCCCGATTCGTTACCACTACACTACCAAAGCTGTAGGTATCAAGAAATATGGGCAGCAGGATGGAGAATCAAGAGACATTAGACCAGTAAGTAGCCACCTTTGGCAAGATTCATGTATGAGATGAAAAATGTTTTGCCTAACAGCAATGTTGCTGTTCCCTGCATGAGAGTTTCACCATCTCCCTGTGACCCTGCCTCAGGCAGGAGCCAAAAGATGGCTCATGAAAGGACAATGGATAAAAACTACAGGGGTTGAAAGAAATTAATTCTCAGAAAGGTTGATTGCATGCTTTTTTCATGCCTTTGTAGATACACACATAATATTTTATTAAAGTACTCAGTTTCTATCTGCTACTTACTGATACTGTAGGGGAAAAAAGTGAATTCCATAAGACGAGTAAATTTCCAAATCGTGTTTTAAATACAGTAACGTTCATATGAATCATGAGTAATATCTTTCATCCAGTTCTTGCCCTTATTTTAAATAAGAATTGGCATGCATTGCTGCTAATTTGGAAAAGATTTCAAGCAAGTTTAGTGGTGCCATAACCTATATTTCTAGTTTATAGGATGCCAACTATGTTGGTTATAATCACAACAAATTGCCGCAACATTGCATGCATTTAACCAAGCATAAATGAAAATAATTCTCCATAGTGTCCAAGCACAAATACCCAGCTAATCCTTTGTAATCATGGTCTTAAGCACACGTTTTTTTATTTAATTCTCTCTTTATGAAAGGTTTGTTTTACTTCATTTTATTGCAGATTATGATTACTGTGTACCAAAACATAATAAAGAAATGAAAGCAGATTCACAACTTCAAATCTCTAGCCAATTTGCTATATCTTCTATAATACGAAACATTAAACTAGGCATTTCCTTGGAGCAATTAAAATGTAAATCTTACCTGCAAACTTGTACAAGTATTTAAGAAATGTAAGTGACATATGAAGTTCTTTTTGGATCCTTATTTTGAAAGGTCTCTAACTTCTCCCATCTCTTCTTTTACACTCAGTCCCACTTTCAGAATCCTCACTCCCTCCTACTTATTCTCAAAATTTAATTCTTACACTCTCCTTCCCAGTCACTCCACATGTCAGGGTTATGACTAGTCAAGCCAAGCTTGGACCAATCTAAGAAAAAAGGAAGCACTTTATCTGATTGATGTCAATGTCCCCAGGACATAGCATGGTGCCAGGAACATAAGAGGAATTCACTGAACATGTGTAGATAAATGAAGCCACATTAAACCAAAGAACCTATACTATAATTTGGAATTTCTTAAAACTAGCCTCAAATCAGTAAACATTTGTTTTGTAAGAAACTCTTATTCCATTCCAAAATAATACTTTCCAATGCTGATTTTTAAAATAAATTTCCTTTCTATGATTCATGGATTTCCAATGGCAAAACTGAAAAAAAAAAAAGATTCAATATAAAAGGGTTGAGCAAGTAAACAAAATTAATGATCATGTATTAGGTCTATGCCACATATTTTGATGAGCATGTTTTGTTCTAGAACATTACCTAAAGAAGATATATCTTTCACAAATAAATGAAGCAATGACTCCGGCAGTAGTTAAAAGTGTATATTATTCTCTATGAGCTTGATATTGTTTCTAAGGGAAAGATTATGATGTTCTATTATAGTTAAGGAGTCCTGGTATGGAACTATGGGTTAATGCACTGGAATGCACAGTTGGTTTGAGCTGCAAGGTCAGTGGTTCAAGCTCACCTCCCGCTTCCTAGAAACTCTATACCGGGTTGCTATGAGTCAGAACTGACTTGATGGCCCTTAAAAACAACAACAACATTGTAGTCAAAGAGGAAGACACCCAACAAGATGGATTGGCACAGTGGCGGCAGCAATGGGCTCAAGTATAGCAACAATTGTGAGGTTGAGGACTAGACAGTGTTTTGTTCTGTTGTGTATAAGGTCCCTATGAGTCGATACCAACTCCATGACACCTGGCAACAACAAAATTGTTGTAAAAGCCAAGTGTATCCAAGAAGAATTTCAGATTTTTCAGAAACTGCTCACTCATTATAAAACCTACTGTCATGGATTGAATTTTATCCTCCTAGACTGCAAAGCTGTTTGAACTGCAAGTTTGGCAGTTCAAACTCACCAGTTGCTCCTCGGAAACCCTATACAGGGTCGCTATGGGTCGGAATCGACTCGATGGCAATTAACAACAACAACAACAACTCCTTACCAAAAGAGAACCTTTGAATGTGACCTTTTTTGTGGAAATGTGGTTTTTCTTTGCTGATGCTATCAATTAAGTTAAATGAGATCATGACTGAATAGGGTGGGTACTAATTCTAATCCCTCCTGCGTGTTGGTTTTAAAAGGGATAAATAGGTACAGAAACTGTCAACATACAGAACTAAAAGCATACATTTCTATTCTTTAAAGTCAATCCTTTGTGATATTTTGTTATGGCATTCCAAGAAAACGAAGACAGCTACCTTTTACCCATTTCCTAATACCCATTTTTTTCTATTCTAATATCCAATGGGTCACATAGATATTCTAGGCAAATATTATAATTAAGAGATCTATAGATATATAAAGGAGCTCTGGTAGCGTAGTGGTTACGAATCGGGCTGCGAACCTTAAGGTCAGCGGTTCGAAACTACCAGCCGCTCCACGGGAGAAAGATGAGGCTTTCTACTCCCGTAAAGATTTACACCCTCGGAAACCCTGTACAGGGTCGCTATGGGTCGGAACCGACTCAACAGCACTTAACAACAACAACAACATAGATATATAAAGGTACTCTGGTAGTGTAGTGGCTACAAATCAGGCTGCAAACCGGTTTGCAAGGTCAGCAATGTGAAACTACCAGCTGTTCTGCAGGAGAAAGATGAGGCGTTCTTCTCCTGTAAAGATTTACAGTCTTGGAAACCCAGTACAGGGTCATTATGAGTCGGAACGGACTCCTTGGCACACAGCCACCACCACCACCACCACCACCACCACCATAGATATATAAGGATGTGTGGTGGCTCTGTTGGATAAGCACTGGACTGTGAATCCTAAGGTCTGTAGTTTGAGCCCACCAAACTTTCTGAGGGATAGAAAGATGAAGCTTTCTGCTCCCACAAAGATTTACAGCCTCAGAAGCTCTTTAGTGGTTGTGTGCCACTGGGTTCAGAGTCATAGTGACCCTTTATAGGATTTCCAAGGCTGTAAATCACTCTGGTAGCATAGTGGTTACGAATAGGGCTGTGAACCGCAAGGTCAGCAGTTCGAAGCTACCAGCGGTTCCGTGGGAGAAAGATGAGGCGTTCTGCTCCCGTAAAGATTTACAGCCTCAGAAACCCTGTGCAGGGTCGCTATGAGTCGGAACCGACTCCACGGCACTTATCAACAACAACAACAACAAATCTTTAAAAGGACTTCCAATGTGGAGCTGTGGATCAGCACTGGACTGCGAACCACAAGCTCGGCAGTTCAAACCCACCAGCTGCTCCTCAGAAACCCTAAACAGGGTCACTATGGGTCAGAACTTACTTGATGACACTTAACAATAACAAATCTTTATGGGAGCAGAAAGCCTCATCTTTCTCCTACAGAGTAAATGGTAGATTCACACTGCGAATTTGTGGTTAGCAGCCCTGCTCACAATTCACCATGCTACTCCAGCTTCTTCAGAAACCACATACAGGGTCGCTAGAAATCAGAACTTAACAACAACAACATTTAAGGGAAA
Source organism: Chrysochloris asiatica (assembly GCF_000296735.1). Lineage (NCBI taxonomy): Eukaryota > Metazoa > Chordata > Mammalia > Afrosoricida > Chrysochloridae > Chrysochloris > Chrysochloris asiatica. The sequence goes on along the minus strand of NW_006408549.1, from coordinate 12,859,175 downwards.
TTTGCTTTTGTTGTTCAGTCTTTTGCCATGAGATGGTCTAATGATGTTAATCTTGGCATCTCACCCAGGCATTTAAGACACACACAATAACAACAAACAAAAGACTTGCTAATTACTAAATGTGGAGCCCTTCTTGTGACGCTGTTTGAACTACAAGGTCAGTGGTTCAAACCCACTAGTAACAAACACTAATTAAGTAAATTTACATTGTGTCATGGATTAAATATTATCTTATCTGTATCAGCTACAGAGTTTGTTGTTATTGTTGTTATTAAGTGCGGTTGAGTCGGTTCCCATAAAGATTTACAGCGTTGGAAAGCCTTTACAGGGTCACTATGAGTCTGAACCGACTGGTAGTACAACAGAGTTTCTGAGGCTGTAAAACTTTGTGGGAGCAGAAAGTCTCATCTTTCTCCCCCCAGAGAGTTTGGTGGGGTCAAATCTCAGACTTTGTGGTCCACAATCCAGTGCTTATCCAACAGAGCCAACGCGTTCCCTTATATATCTATGTTGTTGTTGTTGTTAAGTGCTGTTGAGTCGGTTCCAACCCATAGTGACTCTGAACAGGGTTTCCGAGGCTGTAAATCTTTACGGGAGCAGTAATCTTCCTCTTTCTCCTGCGGAGCGGCTGGTGCTTTCGAACTGCTAACCTTGCGGCCAATTCGTAACCACTATGCTACCAGAGCTCCATTAATTATAATGTTGTTGTTGTTATGTGCCGTGGAGTCGGTTTCGACTTATAGCGACCCTGCACAAGGTTTCTGAGGCTGTAAATTTTTATGGGGGCAGAAAGCCTCATCTTTCTCCCGCGGAACAGCTGATAGTTTCCAACTGCTGACCCTGAGGTTAGCAGCCCGATTCGTAACCACTAAGCTACCAGAGTGCCTTTAATACTTACCTAGAATACCTTGTGGTTCAAACCAACGTTGCAGTCCCGCGCAATATTCTGCAGCGCCCCCATCATATCCATTATATACTAAGCATATTAGAATTCCCTAAGCTTTCTCCCTTACAGTATCTAATGTGAATGTCACAATAGTTTTTTGAAATAAGGTAGGTTTCTATTTTGTAGATTCAGGATGAAAAACAAGATTTGCATATAGGTCTTCGGACTCTGTGGACAGGTAGCATGGGTATTTGTTAAATGGCGAGTCTTCTGTGCTGTCCATATGTCCACTAGATTGAGTCTAGACTTTTACTGTTTCTTCTTTTGGGTAATGAGCTGTTATAGACTAGTCTGGCTTCCATTGGGCTTAAGAGAGAAAACTCCAGCAGCATGTTTCAAAGCACTGACTGTCTTTGCTTTTTTGAGAACTATTTCTCATATAATAGGGTCTCTGAGTTGGAACTGACTCCAGGCCACACCACCATTACAACCAGAATAAATGTTTTCCCTACTGGTGGAACATTTGGACATAAGTGGAGAGAGTAAATTGTGCTTTCCAAGTTTAGGGATTAAACACGGTGAGAAGGAAGTCTGTACCTCTCCAGTCTCACTGTGATGACTCAGTTTTATCATCATTCCGTTTTGCCAGATAAATCATCTAGGTGCTGACTCATGGCATCATGTGTGTCAGAGTAGAACTGTGCTTCATAGGGTTTCCAGTGGCTGATTTTTGGGAAATAGATCATGCAGGCAATTTTCCAAGGCACCTCTGGATGGATTTGCACCTCCAGTCTTTTAGTTAGCAGCTTAGGTAGTTAACTGCATCACCCAGGGACATCTTTTATAGGCTAAATGCACCTTATCACTCTATTTTGGTATTTTAAGAATAATAAGTATGAAAATGTATTGAGCACCTAATATGCTTTCAGGCCTTGTACAGTGGGACATTTCACATGTATTCTCTCATTAATCTTTATGATTCATTGAAATCCATATTTTTAAATCCCCATTTATGGATACAGGACCTGAGTGCCAAATTAATTAACTAGCTCATGCTTGCAGAGCTATCTAAAGGACTGCCTGCCCACCAAGACTCAGTTCTTTTCGCTTGCCTCTGCATTTGACCTGTCCTAAGTTTAATTTTATAATTATCTTGGTGCTCCCCAATTTCATCCATTTAGAGGCAAAAGTTGCTGCTATCAGCCGTGTATAATTTGGAGTGACTATGGAATTAATTATTTTATTTCACAAAATGGCACCAGCTAGCTATTGTTTAAGTAATTGATCTTTGAAAGACACACTGAAGCAGAAAGAATTAGCATGTCTGAAAAGACTTCTAATGAGGACCCTGCAAACATATTAAAAATTGTTGGGGGTTTACACCCATTATATAGTAAAGGGAAGGAGGAGGAAAATATTAGGGAAAATGTTATGATTAAATGTCTCTGGTTGGTGAACATTCCATTTAAATGTTTTCGCTGAAACACAAACTAAGTAGTGTTACTACCTTTATAGCTACCATGGGCCTTCCATTTTGCTATGCTTCAGAAGCCACATATCTAGGTCATATGACAAACAGCAGTGTGTGCAAGTTACTGGTTGTCTGCACCAGCTACTCACTCACTGAAAAACCGCATCAATCAAAATGAGCTCCCCAAGCTCAAAGTGCTGGAGAGATCACAATCATTAAACAGTAATGCAAATAAAAAAGCAATATCTCACCTCATTAGTACTAAATATGTTGTTTATTCTTTCCCCAAGTAAAATGTTTAGAAGCCTGCATAATGAGGGTCTCATTGACAGAGGTGTGGAATTATGAAGCTGCTAAATCCAGCACGAAGACAGAGTGATAAAATAGGTTGGATTTCGCAATAGCTCTGCTCAGAGTAAACTTGGTGGCTGGATTCCACATTAGCACACTGTTTTGACATCCATGCGCTCAGAGATTCTATTTCATGGTGAAGGGGGAATGTGACATGTGGGTAGAGAAGAGAGTGTGCAGGCTGAAGTTGAAAGCAATAGGCTAGGGACAGAGAAGGAAAATGGATCGGTTCTTGAGTGTTGCCCATTTTCTAATGGTATTTGCATGCAAAAATCCATGCAATGGTGTAGAGACACAATTAAAACTGATGGTTAGTGCAGGGACCAAAGTACATTGGGGGATGTTTACCTTGTTTGGAATAGCCCTTGTACTAACATTTAATAATAGTAAAGGCACAACCTTTGAACTTTGAATTTTACTCTGTACTCTTCACCAGCATGTAGAAGGCACTTTACTGATGTTTGTAGTGAAATATGCTGTTGCCTATTAGTGTGTGATTCATGATGTGACAATGTGCTGGAGCTAGGGAATTTATTTTGCATGAGTTCATGAGTCTTCTGTGTCATAGTAGAGTTAGGATGCTGCCATTTCTTTCACAGAATTAGTGACATGGGTTCATAATGTTGATACCACCTTGAGGTTGCCAATTCAACCACTGTAATGTGTGTAAGTAAAATAGCATAAAATATGACCAGGCTGAAGGGACAGGTGGGGGAGGAGGGTAGGGAGAGAAGACTTATTGCTTAAGAGGAACTAATAAGGTAATTTTCTATTAAGGATGAAGGAAAAATATGGAACAGATAGTGGTGATGTTTGTGCAATATACTGTCGTTGAGTTATAAGTGCACATAGTTGAAGTAGAAAATATTTGTTTTATCATCATCACAATAAAAGTACACCAAACTTTAAACTCCTTGAGTGCATCAGGTTTGCCTGACTCTTCTTTGTATTCCCCCCAGTTGGCGTTAGATCTGGAATCTGCCCCTAGCCAAGTACTTAAACAAGCATTGAATGTGTGAATGGAAAGAGAATACTTAGTTCTTCTTTTTCTCCACATAGCTATCTAGTGAGAACTCCAGGCTACCTCCTGGGAATTAGGAGTATTGTCTGAAAAGACTTCTAATGAGGGATGTGAGAAAGCAAGATTGTGAAACTTTCATCTGCTCAACCAGGTTTCACCCTGTGATCTCTACCTCAGATTCCAATACCTTTCACCTAGGTGGCTATGTCATGTTAGTGAAAGAAAGAAATCATAACTGTGACAGCATTATTGATGATTTGTTTTAAAAACATCATTCTCAGTTTTTGCTTTATGCTACATTTCACTGATGGACACCCCTTTTTATTGTGTGGTTCTTTGAGGATGAGCTAAGAGATTGTGGAAGCAGAATCTGTCTTTATGAACTGTCAGGTATTCAAAGTGTTTCTAATAGAAAACCCTTCTAGTCTAGGGTACTGAGCTTCTTAGTCACAAGGACAACTTAAACCCTATTTGTCTGAGTATCTTTTATGTACACCAGAGGGCAGTGACTTCTTGAGATGTTTGTAAGAGGCCTGGAAAACAAGTGTATCAGTAAATGGTAGATTTAAAGCAAAATGGGTAAAAACAAGTTAGAAAAAAAGCCTAACTTGTTTGTCTTCAGTTGCTTAGAAGGCAGCATATATTGTTGGAGGACTTGGAGTGAGACAAACATGTGGTCATGTTCTACTCTGCTATGTATTTGTTGTGTGATTTTAAAATGACATTAGCTCCAACAAGTCATAATTCCTGCCTCTTTAAAATGGTGATCATATGAATCATCAGTTGTTGTGAGAATTCAGCATATTAACAACTATTATCATAGTACAGTTTATTTTCCCTTAATATTCAAATTGCTAAGTGTACGTATTGGGCACCTCATTTATTTACTTGTTTCAGTCTATAAAATGCTTCAACTTCCCTAGCCTCTGAGCATATGTCCATAAGAAATAACATTTTTAAGGAATTGGTATGGTGTTCCATAAATTTAGTATATTGGTATTCCCCTAATGAAGCAAAGATATGATGTAGCTAGTACATAAAAGGATAAACAAACTATTTTTACTAAAAAATTATAGAATCCTTTATTAAACAAAAATAAAAATGTAAAGCTATTATTTTTCAAAATATGCTTCATCTGTGTCTATATACTTCTGAAGACAGTAGTTCCATAATTCTGACCCTGTTTCTGAAGAATTCTGTGTTCATCAATTTATATGACATCAAAATGGCAGTATTGTCATCCTTTGTTGTTGTTAAGTGTCACTGAGTTGGTTCCAACTCTAGCGACACTGTATAGGATTTCCAAGGAGTGGCTGGTCGGTTTGAACTACTGACCTTGTGGTTCAAACCAACCTTAGGGTCAAGTGCTTATCCTACAGCGCCATACCAAGAGGGACTCAAACCCTATTTCTTTTCAACTTTCTTTGGTTTGGGGGACTAAAAAGAGGTCTAAAAGAGCATGCTGAGGGCTGGAGCATAGATGGGATAAGGCTTCCCAACAAATTTTTCATAGGACCGCCTTTTCTACCCTTGAAGACTAAGTCGGTGCAATGCCAAGACAGGGAAAAATTCCTAGGAGCAATTTTCCTGGTCTTTTTCTTTTTCCAATGCTGTTTTCAATTTTCTTAAAACTTATTTTTAATAAATCCCTGAAATTGTCCTGTGTCCTTCGAGGATAATCTATCAGAATTACCCCTTTGGAGTTCCAAAAGCAGTTGTCAAACCTTGTGGGCTGACCACTTTGCCTTGAATTTAATTGGCCCAGCAGATTACCTCAGAAGCCACTGTTTTGATTGGATTTTTAAAAAGTCACCTGTCTTAGTTTGCTGCTAAAAAGAAATAGTACGTTTGGATGGCTTTAACCAACAGAATTTTATTCTCTCAGTTTAGGAGGCTAGAAGTCCAAATTCAGAGCACTGGGAAAGGTACTAGTCTCCTTTCAGCATCTGTAGGTCCAACATTCCTTGGAGTTATCCATGTGTCTTGGCATTAATCGTTCCTTGGATCTAAGAGCTTCACAGTGCAGGGACCACAAGTCCAGAGGGCACATTCCACTCCTGACTGTTCTTTCCTGGTGGTAGAGACCCTCTTTCTCTGCTCACTTCTCTCTCCTATTTCATGTAAGATAAAAGGTATTGCATACTCAGTGAATCTCCTTTATATCTGATCAAGGACTAGCTGGGATTAAGCTCTTATTGGTTATCACATGAGATTACATCATGAGAGATCCTCACATAACCATCAAATCAGAGAACTATGACCTAGTCAACTGACACATATTTGGGGGAGAGAAGGGATACAATTCAATTCTTGACAACACACTAATGGGACTAAGACAAGTTTATTATTGAGAGGAATTGTCTGCAGCCATGCACTGATCTCAGAACCAAAACCAAAAAGCCATTCCCATCAAGTTGGTTCCAACTCATAGGGACTTTGTATAGGGTTTTTGAGGCTGTAAATCTTTATTACAGAAAGACTCATCTTTCTCGCATGAAGCAGCTGGTGGGTTTGAACTACTTACCATGGGATTAACAGTACAGTGCTTATCCTATGGCACCACTAGGGCTCCTTTGAGACATACTTAAATATGTTTTGCTTAGAATAAAGCAAATGATGTATAAACTAGAACCCTGGCAGTAATTCTTTTTGACTTACCTTTATATATGGTGCTCTTTCATAAAGCTTTAAGGTACTATTTTTTTTCTTATAAAGTTGTTGATGCTGTTACGTGCCATTGAGTAGGTTCGGACTCATAGCAACCCTGTATAGGGTTTCTGAGGAGCAGCTGTTGGGTTTGAACAGTCAACTTTGTGGTCCACAGTTTAGTGTTGATCCAACAGCACCAAAAGAAAAGGGAAATTCAGGTTTCCTCATTATCCAAAATTTTCCGATTTGTACTCAGAAACCAAATACATATATTTTTCATTGTCCCAAGTTCTGAATTCTTGCTACTCTTATTGAATCTGCATGTTGACTGGTAATAATAGTAACTGAATTTCTATACCTGGAAACTGCTATAGCCCCAGTTCCTGCCATATGATCTTTGGTTCCTGTACTCATGACCAGGGTATTTTTGTTTGTATATTGAAAAGATATTGAAGGAGTTTCTTTTATACTCCTCCACAACTTCTCAATTCACTCATACCTATAGGATAGTCTCTTATAACTCCAGAAATTTTGTCTAGTATTCAGATGGTGGTTGTTGTTGTTAAGTGCCATCGAGTCAGTTCCAACTCATAACAACCATGTATTCCAAGGAGAGACTGGTGGGTTTTAATCGCCAAACTTGCAGTTAGTAATCCAGTGCTTATCCTACAGAGCCATATCAGGACTGGAGACAGACTTAGTTGGCCTCTCAAGAGCTGTGGTTTGTTTGTCAAAACACATTAGAAAAAATATCTTGCACTCTAAACCTCCCAAAATAAGCCACAGTATTCAGGACATGGTGGGGAGTAAGGAGATAGTTGTTAATCCTAAAATCTTAAAATTGAGATTTTTTTTTCTCTCTGATATATGCTCTATAAAATAATCTCATAATTTGTAAGAACACAGATATATAGTCACCTTAAAGAGTCAAGGGATACTCAGTTATCAACATTAAAGAAGATCTAATTGCAAAGATGAACATGTTTAAAGAAGTAATGTGTGGTCAAAAGTGGGAATCAGCCAAGAAAGAACAGTTAAAGGGAGGTCACCAAGGCAAATATTGAATAAGCTCATCTAGCCATACTCTAGGGAAAATTAAATATTGATTTTCAGACTTTATGTAATGTGGTTCCATGACAAGTTCCTCTTGATGCCATGAAATGTTATAAATTACAGGAGGAAAGAAAATACACCATGATCTCAATTGAAGTTTATCTCCTCTAGCCAAACTTCCTTATACATATTCTCTCTAACTTCCATTCAGCTAGAAGCATCCATTACCTCAGAAGGCTATGACTGCTAGAGTGTCCAGAGCAATTTTCCAGTCAATATTCACCAAAGACTTTCATTTCTTTAGAGGACAGTGATGGCCCTGACTCTGTGCTAAAGAATAGTCATGAAAGAATAAATATTACCTAGGAACATGTTTTTTCCTGCCAATTCAGATTAGATAAAGATTCCACAGGCTAGGATAAAAGGATGTTAGAGAGCATGCAAAATAGACGCCAGTGAGGGAACTGTGAAAGGATCTAACTTCCATTCCCAGAAGTAGCCACAAACCACTATAGTTGTTAGATTAATATTAGCTGCTGTACCAACATTTTTGAAACTTAATATAATAGTTTATTGCTTGCACAATAGTCCAAGGAGGTTGCTCTGATTATGGGAAGCTTTTATTCATGTGGTGAGTGAGAACCTGAGGTTCCTTCTGTCTTGTAATTCCTCAATACCTCAACATCAATAGGCAAAAGAGAAAACAGAGTGAAGAAGTCACATCACTTCTACTCACACTCAGTTGGCAAGAGCTAGACTTATTCCACATCTGGATGCAAGGGGAATTTGGAAATAAAACACCTAAGTACAATTTCCTCCCATCAATAGCACCGTTCTACAGAAGAAATACCTTATTTTCATGGATTCTGCTACTAATTGTCATCTGGAATACTGTTGTGGTGCTGTAGGATAAACACTGGCCTGCTAGCCGCAACATTGGTAGTTCAAGTTCACCAGCTGCTCCTTGGAAACCCTATACACATTTGCTATGAGTCAGAACTGTTTCAGTGACACTTAACAACCACAAGAATCATGTAGGTTTGGGGTGAAAAGATGACATCAATATGTACCCCACTTTCTCTTTCTGGTCCAGGAATATAGTAAGATTGTAGGAAATTTGCCAAGTTGGAATGATGAGGTAAACAATCAAAATATAGCCAAATAACTTGTGTAGGCAGAGAAAGCCAATGACATTCCCTACCCATTATTATCATCACCAGCATCCCTTTCTGAAGTTTCATATGGCCCCAGAGTAGCATGGGCGAGCATCCAGCATTTTATCTGGATCTTCCATCCTTCCTCCAGAGGATCACAAAGGCTTTCAACTGAAAAGAGCTTGTGTAAAAAGTCTTGGGAGTAGGTGAAAGAAGTCAATGAATGCTAGCATGAGCCATACAATGGGGGTCCAGTAGTGACATGACAGTCTCTGCAGGTGCTAGCAATGTAGGAAGTGATGATTAAGGAGCAAATAATCTTTCACCTCAGTGCAGTGGTACTAAGTATGTTCTCAGAAACTTATAAATAAGCACATGGAGGAAAGGATCTAGTTTACTTCGAAGTCCTGGTGTGGCAATGTAGGATAATCGGTGAACTGGTAACTGGATGGTTGGCCGTTGAAACCCAACAACTGGTCTTTGGAAACTGTACACAAGGTGGCCATGAGTTGGAACTGATCCAATAGCACTTAGCAACAGCAGCTTTGCAAGTTTCCTTTGAATTGACTCCGAAATTGAGTGGTTTAGCTACTAGGCAGAATGGGACTCAAGTAAGAAATTAAGTTAGTAATTAAATGAATAAAGCTATTTTTTTGAGAGCCATACTCAAGTCGCTAATACTTATAACTGGAGTCCCTGATGGTGTGACCAGTTAATGTTCTTGACTGCTAATCAAAAGATAGAGTCTACCCAGAGACAACCTCAGAAGAAAGCTGTAGCAATCTACTTTTGAAAAATTAGCTATTGAAAACCAGATGGGACGCAGTTCTCTTCTGACACACATGGTTGCCATACGTTAAAATTGTTTGACAACTGTTTTTTTACTTTTTTACATATATATATATATATATATAATAAATTCCCTTAACCTGGTTACATACTCCTCAAGTAATTTTAAATTTTAATTTTCTTGCCTGACTCTGATGAATCCAGTATCTATACATACATACATACATATATATATATCGTGCTTATGTTGTTTATGTAATAGTGATTAAATTGATACATCTCTGTGTAAGTTACTAACTAAACATAATTTTTATTGAGCACCTACTAAATGCCAGGTATTATTTTAGATTTGGGGGACCCAGTTATGCATAAGACAGGCAGAAGTCCTTGTCCTTATGGAATTTATCATCTAATAAATTAACATTATATATTGCAATAAAGTAAAAAAACAAAGATTTTTAAAGTAAATTTCAATTGATTGCATGTGGTGATCAGGGCTGTGGGAAAATAAAAGGCAGAAAAGAAAGTAAGACTGGACGGTGGGGATGCAGAGGCATTCGATTGTAAACAGGGTCTCAAAGGAAAGCCTTACTGAGAAGCCAAATGACTTGGAAGAGCTAGGGAAGCAAATTGTAAAAATAATTAAGGAAAAATGTCTGAAAACAAACAGGAGGTTTGGGTGACCCAAGCAGAGTGCATAAGGTAGGAGCAGAGTTGCTCAGAGAGGTAGTGGTGAGGAATGAAGACAGGATAGTGTTGTCAGCTATTGAAGAGAATAAATCAATCTTAGGATCATATGGATCAGGCTCATGACCTTAGTTTAATGTGAATCTGCCCCAGAAAACAGATCTTCTCAAGCTGCTGCCAATTTCAGTTTTCCGAAATGGCAAGGCTCTCTGGGATTTGGGAATAGGATCAGTTTTGTACAGTGATGCCAGCCCGTGAGGCACCCTGGAGACCATTCTCACATTTCTGATGAATAGCAGCCTAAGGAAATGAGCCCTCTACATGATGAGTAAAAACCAAAAGAAAGCAAAAAAAATACATGATGCCCAAATACATATACATAAAAGATTTATCACCACCCTCACCCTCACAAAAGCAATTAGGTGAAACAATCTCTGTACCCTTTGGCATATGACTCCCATGATACATTTTTGTCACTTCTGTTCCCCTTTAGTGTTCCCTTTGATCTCACCTTGAAGTAATTTGACATTAAAATTTAGTATAAAAGTACTAAGGAAGATAAAAAGGAAGAGAAAGTTCATGTGACTCTATCCAAACATCATAGCTCTGAATTAACAGCAGAGAGAGAGTTAGACAGATCCCAGGTTCTCAGTTCTCCTCTGCTGCCTGACTGATTCTTGCTTTCCCCACACCCATAATCCCCACCATGTACAGCCCCATCTGGTCACACAGGACCACACATGAAGGGTCTATTAAAGCATATACCAGCAGGTAGATTTTCTTCTAGTCCTTAGACTGAAGAAACTGAGATTATTCTATGATAGATCTATTGTTTTGCTTATAAATTTGCTAACAACATATATTAAATGGAATCCTGGCGTGGCACTGTGGATTAATGTTCTGGACTAGAAGATAGGTTTGAATCTTTAGGTCGGCAGTTCAAGTTCACCAGCCACTCATCAAAAACCGTATACAGGGTCACTATGAGTCAGAACCACCTTGACAACACTTAACAGCAATAACAACAACAATATATGAAATAAGTGTTCCCATTTAAGTATATATATATTAGTTTCTATTTTCAATTTAGAATATCCTCAGTCTCAATTTTAACATCTGTGAAATAATCAGGATTATTTAACTTCATCCTTACTAGATCAAATTATAAACCTGTTCATCCTATTGAATAAAACCCTTTGATTAAGCATATCAGCTTTGGGTCTTTATATATCCTAATAAATGAGACAACATGGAAAAATACATTTGTTTTCATATCAATAATAAGTTTTCAAATTATGCTTCCTAAGCTACAATGAAGAACAGAGCACTCAACCTTAAGGTGAGTTTGAACCACACAGTTGGCTGTTCAAACTCACAAGTTGCACCTCGGAAACCTTATAAGAGTCAGAACCGATTCATTGGCACTTAACAACAGCAACAGCATAGTTTAATAAAAAATAAATCAGAAAGTCAAAATTTAACCATCAGCTTAAAGAGTTACTCTGTAAGGCTCTGATCTATGCTATATGAACGATATAAAGTGTCACTAAAATATAGTTCATTTTGTTCATACCACAGAGAGCTTAACATCAATTGTTAGCTTTATCTTATTATTAGTAGCAGTAGTGAAGTGCCGTTGAGTTGGTTCTGACTGATAGCGACCCTGTATAGGGTTTCTGAGGAGCTGCTGGTGAGCTTTAACCACCAATTTTCCAATTCAAACTTGCATTAACCCAGAGTGATGGCATTTAACAACAACAACAACAACAACAACACCAAGACTCTCAATCCTGTATTTCTAAAATGGATACAAAATATTTTTGGCAAAAAGATCCAAATGCAGAATGCATTCTCCAAAATTCTTTATAACATTCTAATGTGGGATGCAATCTAGATATGTCACCAAAATTTATGTAGTCCATCCCTTGATCATTTGATAAAACTGTGTGAGTTAGGATGAATCCTTAAACTTCTATTTACTTTCTGGCACAGTCTTAACTGCATAAAGGACTGTCTCTAATGTGCCAAATCAACTTAGATTGGTTTGATAATTCTCACACCTTTAGTGTTCACAAGACAACATTTTTATATCCCCAGATGTAACCCAGATGGTAATATTTATTTATATATGGATACTGGAATAATATATGAAGTTTCCATCTGAGGTCTTTTAAGTATACTTTTTAAATTGATGTGAACATTATTTTATTTTTGTTTTCCAACTTGCACCATAATGCAGTCAAAATACAGTTCCCAGGTGAATGAATCTGTTTCATTTGGCATCGCTGTATTTATGAGCTATGACTTCTGAATGAATGTGATCCTTTTCAGAATTGGCTTCCACTGGCTGAAAACCCATGTGATAGTGTCAAGTAACTATCATTTTGTTGAAAGACGGCTGATAAGATAAATTTAGAACATCTTTCATCTCATTTTCAATATTAACAACTGTTCTGTAGTCTTGCCAGCAGACTCAAATGTGTGATAAAGTTTAGACATTTTAATCCTTTAGTCTCTCCTGTTTTTATAAATATTACACATAAGGTGGTACTTGAAACATTATCCCCAAATCTCTAGGTTTTCAGAGAAAATAGCTCATCATAAACTCATTATAAAACTATTTATAAAAGAAATTATAGGGCCAACTCAGTAGATAAATATGAGATTACAGTCTCTCATGGAGCACTGGCGGCGCTGTAGGATAAGCACTGGACTGTTGTCTTCAAGGTTAGCAGTTTAGACCCACCATAAACTCCTCAGGAAGAAAAGGAGGCTTTCTGCTCCCGTGAAGATTTATACCTCATAAATGCTATACAGGGGTGCTATGAGTCCAAACCAACTGGGTAGCACTTAACAACAAATTTAAAATTCTTTTAAATTTCTCTCCTTCTTCTTCCATCTTTTCCCTCTCTTTCTAATCTATGTTCTTTTTATTGTTATCTGATGGATAGCAACAATGTCATCTTAACTTTGCACATGCCTGGAAAAATAGACATGCTTTGGTGACCAGAAAATTGCTCCCAAATTTAGAATTTATATGCTGACATGCCCATACACTTATCTGAAATAATATGAGACTCTCAAAAGTGCTGATAAATGTACGTCTTTGGAGAGATTTTAGAGATCAGGCTAGCAACCCCATCCTTCTGCTGTGAAACTTAGAGCTTTAATTTATGTTTGGCTTTCTTTATTATTTTAACACATACACTAGTATGTTTCAAGGTTCCATTAAAGTTGGTCACTGAATCAAAGGAAGAAAGGAAGGTGAGAAAATAAAGGAAATGCTAAGCAGAGCATATAAAAGTCTTAAAATAATTAAGTATTCATTTATGTATTCAATATGTACAAAGTTGTTCAAGCCAATTGAAGAGTCATGCATTTCTGTAACTAATCTTTAACATTCCCTTTTATATTGTTGTTGGTAAGTGCCAATGAGTAAGTTCTGACTCATAGTGACCTTGTATAGGGCTTCTCAGGAGCAGCTGGTGGGTGTGAACTACTGACTGTGTGGTTTGAAACCCAGTGCTGATCCTACAGCAGCACACCAAAAGTCTTTTTATAGCTGTGTAGAAATCCAAGAGCACATCACCAAATTCATATTCTTGAAACAGCAAAGTTCCACTACTTAAGTACAAAGCCATGCTGTGCTGCATGAAGAAAAGAGGAGCACACCTTTTCCCTCACTCTGTGCCCTTACACCCTGGCCACACCTCTCAGAACTTTCTGCATCCTTCTAGATAAAAAGTTTCTCAGACTTCTGCTTGTGGAGGCTCTCACCACAAAACTTGGGTATATGTCCAGAAACCTCTATCCACAAACGAAACACAGCTTTCATCCCATCCCAGTCCCTCTGTATTCAATCCCTTTGAGGTAGACAGATTCTAAAATGGTTGTCAAACATCTCTGTCTCCTGGTTTTATGCCTATTGATAATGCCCTCCTCTTGACTATGCTCTGGATAGGATTCTAGCCAACAGAACACAGTAAATATAATAGGATGTCACTTCCATGACTAGGCTATAGAAGAGTAGGATTTTGTCTTGTTAGTAGACTATTTTCTTGGCTTGCTTGGTTTGATGAAGTTGGTTGCCATTTGAAAAGGTCCACTGTGGCACTCTAGGATAAAGCACTGGACTGAAAGGTCAGACTGAACTACAGGATCAGCAGGTTAAGCTCACCAGCCACTCCCTGGAAGCCCTATACAGGATTTCTGAGTTGGAAATGACTTCACAGAACGTAACAACAACATATTGCAAGAAACTGTGCCTCTAGCCAATAGTCAGTGAGAAACTAAGATCTCAGTCTGACAACCTTAAGGAACTTGAAAACATATCTTTCCTCTATCGAGCCTTTGGACGAAACTCCAACCCTGACTGACATATAGTTTGCTGCCTTATAAGACAACTTGAAGTAGAGGACCCAGGAAAACTATGCCTAATGTTTTTGACCCACAGAATTTGTGAGACAATAAATGTGTCCATTTTTTAAGACACTAAGTAAGGAGCCCTGGTGGCACAATGGTTGAGCACTCAACTACCAACTGAAGGGTTGGTGCTTCAAACTCAGCCAGACTCTCTGAGGGACAAATATGTGATGATCTGCTTTCATAGAGATAACAGCTAATAAAACCCTATGGGACAGTTCTGCCTTGTCACATGTATGAGTTGGAATCGACCCCATAGCACCCAGTGACAACAGAAATTTGTGGTAATTTTTTGTGCATCAATATTTAATATAAATCCCAACACAGTTCTTTTGAAATCCCTGTTCATGTGAATCAAGTTCTGGCACCCTGACCCACCAGTTTAGCACAACCTCATAAAGGCACAAGTGAGACCTTACAACAGTCCATCCATTAGCTCCTTCCCCAGTGGCAAGACTATGGAAGGCATTTGGGGATTATCTTTGGGTTGGAGTCTACTGTGGCACTGCGGGCTAATGCACTGGACCACAAGGTTGGCAATTCAAGCTCACCAGCTGCTCCTCGGGTCACTATGAATTGGAACCGATTCGACAGCATTTATTGACAACATCATGTTACAGGTTAAGTCCTGGAATGATCACAAGATTGGCAGTTGAAATCCACCACCTGCTCTTTGGATACCCTACTCATGGTCACTATGAGTCGGAACCCACTTGAGGCACTTAACATTGTTTATTCATTCCCTTCCATTCTCAAGAATAACTGAGAGTCAACTGAAATGATTGTCTTTTATTCTTAATTTGTGTGAGAGGTGTGGTCACAAATTTGAAAGCAACAAGTCACAGAAAAAAGAAATTGCATTCAAGTCCAGATGTTGCACTTCTGATAACTACTATATTTTATGTTCATTTCCAGTCTGAATAAGGGTCTTTTCACTTAAGTGGCATCTTTAATCTTGTTATTTAAGGTATTCACAAAGATTAATTTACGACCTTGCCATCATTGCTGAGACTGGATGGTTGTGCTTGCACTGGAAAAAATTTACCCTGGTATTAAAACTGGACAGCATTCACCTATGATATAACAGGTGTTTTCCCCTCTCCCCCCCCCCCATTTTCATTGTCTACAATGCATTTTTTTCAATGCCAGCATTTATTTTCAGGGTCTAGCATAAACCTTCAGAGCTATTTATTTTGACAACTGAAGATCCACCACTAATTTTACCACTGTAGACATGGCTACTGCCAGAAACAGTAACTGAATGAATATAAGAGGGCCAGGTACACACCTGGGGTAAAGTATTTGCAGCTTTAAGGCAGATCCTTGCTCTCTACTACAGTGTGGATGCACTGCCTCCAGCTAGAAGGGCTGTGAAACAACAAAGGTAACAGTTTAATGGGGAAAATGAAAACTCTGTGTGGTTTCGTGACTGATCTAATGTCTCTGCTAGCTGTAGGGTGTGGTGGTGGTGGTGTGCCACCAAGTCAGTTCTGACTCAGCCAGCATAGGGTTTCTGAGGCTGTAAATCTTTACAGAAGCAGAAAGCCTCATCTCTCTCCTGTGGAGCAAGGATAGCAGCCCAATTTGTAATCTACTAAGCTATCAGGGCTCCTTAGCCATAGTCTGTAACTTCCATCAAACAACATTTTTACTTCGCTTGGTCCAGGTGTGAGAAGCAGGGAGAAGATAATGATAGGATAACGTGACTCAGCTGTGGATGTCAGCAGAGTTCTTTGTAATTGTGAAAACTTGGAACTCTAGCATGATTTTACAATAAGCCATCTCAGAAACAGGAAGGGGTACTCCACTACCATCAAGAAGAAAGGGTCAGGAATGGAGTGAATTATTTGTACCCAAGAACCCTACACATTGACCCAGGGACAGAAAGTTGAGATATCTAAGGAGTGGAAGAGGAATAGCAGCAGCAAAACCAAGAACCAGAGAACTAGACAGAGTAGGGGCTTTCCAGCCCACAGAGAAGGTAAAGCTGAGAGACTTCTGGCAGGAAGCTTGTTTGTGGATTGGAGCTCCTCCAGCCACTTAAATCAGAGTGTAAGGTTTGCTGGCCCATGGAGCTAGAGCTGAGTACCTTCAGGCTGAGGTTTATGGTGGAATGATGTGTCTTGTGGTCATTTAACAGCAGTTGGCTGGAATAACTGTGACCTGAGCATTTTCTGATCCTATAACTTCCTGAATAAACCCCATAAATGTTTCTGAACTCTATGTAGCCATTGTAACTGATTATTGAACTTAATTTAGGAGCAGAGAAGTTTATGGGGGGAAACGGTTGGTGCCATATTTTTTGCAGGTGGTGTCATCCTGTTATTTATCTTTTATAGTCTCTGTATACTACAGTATTTTTCCTCTTCTTTTCACAAATTAGAAAATCTGCCTGGCAGTTTTGCTGACAGTCCAATAATGCAGTTTATTTTCTGCTTTTCTAAATCACTTCCTCAGTTTCTTGTTTAAATAAATCAATGTCATAATAAAACTTGGAGGTAAACAGATTTTAATTGAGTCTTTAGGATCTTAATATCTGGGGATTTGAAAAAAATGTAGAATTATGAATTATTTTTTATTTTCATTTTTGTTTGAATATATCATTTCATACTACAACAGCTTTTTGATGGAACAACAAACACGTAAGAGGCTCTCCTTGTGGGCTTTCCACAAAGTGGGATCTTTGGAGGAAGTTACTGCCAGTCATTTTTGCTTCTCCCAATTGGACTTATAAATGACTCGCTTGATAAAAATGAGGGTTTGGTGACTCAAAATTAGTAATGCATTGCTAACTTTCCAAGCATGACTTACTTTTTTTTGATAATTGCATGAGATTTGATTTTGATTTGCCAAAAGCTCACTTATTCAACCAATGGTTAAAATTGGTTGTCATTGAGTTGACTCTGACTCATGGTGATCCCATGTGTGCCAGAGTAGAACTATGTTCTATAGGGTTTTAGTGACTGGCTTTTCAGAAATAGAATTGCAGGCCCTTTTCTTCTGAGGTAACTCTGGTTAGACTAACTTCCAATTTCTTAGCAGCTTAGTATATTAACTACTTGTACCGCCTGTTGTTCTTAGGTGCCATCCAGTTGATTCCAACTCATAGCATCTCCATTTACAAAGGAACAAAACACTGCCCACTCCTTTGCCATCCTCACAAACATTACTACATTTGAACTCATCATTGCAGTTACTGAGCCAATTCAGCTCATTGATGATCTTCCTCTTTAACATTGATACTGTAATTTAACATGTATGATGTCTTTCCCCAGTGATTGGTCTCTCCTGATAACATGTGCAAAGTACATGAGGTGAAGTCACACTATCTTCACTTCTAATAAATGTTCTTCTACCTAGACAGATTTTTTTCCCCGTTTTTTTCTGGCAGTTCAGGTTATACTCATTTTTCTTTGCCAACATTATAATTCAAAAACATCAAATCTTCTTTGGTCTTCCTTGTTTATGAACCACTTTTCACATGCATATGAGGTGACAAAAAATACCAAGATCTGGGTCAGGTGCACCTTAGTCCTCAAAGGGACATGTTTTCTTTTTAAAGCATGTAGAAGTTCTGTCCAATTCAATATATCATTACATTTCTTAAAGTTGCTTCCATGGGTATTGATTGTAGATCCAAGGGAAATGAAATTCTAGATAACTTCCACCTCTTCTTAATTTATTATAATGTTGCTTATTCATCCAGTATTGCTGATTTTTGTTGTATTTATATTGAGGTGTATTCCATACTGAGGGCTGTAGTCTTTGATCTTCATCAATAAGTGCTTCAAGTCATCTTCACTTTCTACAAGCAGAGTTGAGTCATTTGTATATCACAGATTTCTAATGAGTGCAGCTCCAATCATGCATCCAGGCATGATGGAACATTCTTCTTCATATAGATCAGCTTCTCAGATTAGTTGCTTAGTATGTTGTTGTTGTTAAGTGTCATTAAGTTATTTCAAGCTCATAGTGACCTTATTCACAATAGAATGAAACACTGCTCAGTCCTGTGCTATCACAATGCTGTTAAACTTGAGCCCATTGCTGCTTCCACTGTGGAAATCCATCTCATTGGGAGGGGGAGTGTCTTCCTCTTTTTTCTGACCCTCCACTTTACCTAGCATGATGTCCTTCACAGGCTGGTCACTCCTGATTATGTGTCTAAAGTATGAGCTGCCCCATACTGGCTTTTTTTTTTTCTTAAATGATTTATTGTGAATTATGTGACAGTTTACATGGGAGAACATTCGTTCTATTGTATATGATCTCATTGCCATGGTTACAATCCCCTCCATGCAATCCTTCCCCCGTGCCCCCCAGGTCTTCAGCACACAATCGCTCTCCCTCTCTGGGTCTAGAGTCTCCAGCTGCTCCATAGCTCCACATCATCATCTCTGGCTCCATTTCAGGCATCACTGCTTCTCTGGGTAGGGTCCCGCTCTCTGCTCTTCTCCCTTGATGGTCCTAGGGACCTCCGCTCCTAGACTGAAAAGTCAGTCACTCCCCTCCTTGCTATAAAACGTCCACCCTTACATTTCCAACCCTCACAGTCAGTCCTGATAACAATTATTCACTATTGTATCACAAGAGACCCGTCTGTATTTCGTTGCATCAGCCCCGCCTAGGCCCCATACTGGCTTTTAAGGAACATTCTGACTGTACTGCTTCTAACGCAGTTGTGTTTGTTCTAGCAGTCCAGGGAAATTTTCTTCTTCTTCTTCAACACCATAATTCAAATGCATAAATTCTTCTTTCAGCTTCTGTATTATTTACTGTCCAACTTTCACATGCAGAGGAAGCTATTGAAAATACCATGGCTTGGGTCAGACACACCTTAGTCCTCAAAGTAACATCTTTGCTCTTAAACACTTTAAGAGGTTTTGTACAGCAGATTTGCCTAATGTAATATTTCATTTGATTTACTGATTGATGGATGCTTCTATGAGTGTCAATAGTAGATCCAAATAAAATGAAGTCTTTGAAATCTTCAATCTTTTTTTTACATTTATCATGATGTTTTTTTTTTATTGGAACCACAAATGAGGATTTTTGTTTTCTTTTCTCTGACGTACAACTCATACTGAAAGCTGTGGTCTTTGATCTTCATCTGTAGTATTTTAAGTCCTCTTTGCTTTCAGCATACAAGGTTGTATCATCAACATACCGCAGACTTTAATGAGTCTTTCTTCAATCCTGATGCTACATTCTTTTTCATATAGTCCAGATTCCAATTTATTTGCTCATTGTACAAACTGAATAAGTATGGTGAAAGAATATAATGCTGGCACACACCTTTCCTGATTTTAAACCACTCAGTGTCCCCTTATTCTGTTCAAAAGACTGCCTCTTGGTCTATGTACAGGTTACTCATGAGCAAAATTAAGTGTTGCAGAATAATCATTCTCTGCACTGTTAGCCATAGATTGTCATAATCCACACAGTCAAGTCTTTGCATAGTCAGTAAAGCATAGGTGAACAGCTTTCTGGAATTCTCTGCTTTCTACCGAGATCCATCTGACACCAACAATGTTATCCCTTATTCCACATCTTTGTCGTAATCTGGCCTGAATCACTGAATCCCTGATGAAGTGTCGCTGCATCTGGCTTTGATTTATCTTAGCAAAATTTAACTTCCCTTTGATATTAATGGTATTGTCCAATAATTTCCACATTCTGTTTTGTCACCTCTATTTGGAATGGACACAGATAGGGATCTCTTCCAATTAGTTGGCCAAGTAGCTGTCTTCCAAATTTCTTGGCATAGATGAATGAGTGCCTTCAGTGCTACATTAGTTTGTTGAAAGATTTCAATTTGTATTCCATTAATACCCAGAACCATGTTCTTTGCCAATGCTGTTAGTGTGCCTTGGACTTCTTCCTTCAATACCACTGGCTCTCGATCATATGCTATCTCTTGAAATGGTTGAACATTGTCAAATGTTTTTTGTACAACCACTCTGTGCAATCCTTCCATCTTCTTTTGGTGCTTTCTGCATCATTCAGTATTTTGCCCATTGTTGTCGTTGCTGTTTTTACATGCCATCAAGTTGGTTACAACTCAGAATCCTTCAGTATTTCGAATCTAGGCTTGAATTTTTTTTCTTCCGTTTTTTCAGCTAGAGAAATGCTAAGTGTGTTCTACCCTTTTGGTTTTCTAACTCCAGATCTTTGCACACTTCATTATAATACTTGACTTTGTCTTCTCGAGCTGCCCTTTGAGAATTCTGTTTAGCTCTTTTACTTCCTCATTTCTTCCATTCATGTTAGGATCTCAATGCTGGACAACAAGTTTCATACTCTTTTCTGAACATCCTTGTATATAGGGTTTCTGAGGGGCAGCTGGTGAACTTGAACTGCCGACCTTATGGTTCAAACCAACCTTGCAGTCCAAGGCATTAATCTGCAGCACCACACCAGGATTCCTGATCTTTCTTTAAGCATATGAATATTACCCATCACAGACAACATAGGTCTTGAAATGTTCTTTTTGATGATGAATATGACATAATTCCTCTTCAATTTTTAATTCCCTGCATAGTAAAACCTCTGATTATTGTTGTTAAGTGCCGTCGAGTTGATTCCAACCCATAGCGACCCTGTATAGAGTTTCTGAGGAGCAGCTGGTGAGCTTGAACCACCGACCTTGCAGTTCAAATGGCTTTGCAGTCTGGCACATTAACCCACAGTGCCACACCGAAACTCCAAATCCTCTGATAGTCAGATTGAAATGGCCAATATCAGTCTACTTCAGGTCACTAATGCCTAGGCTATCAATTTTTATGCATTCCATTTCTTTGCTTAGCATATAGACTGGATAAATATTGATACAATGCTAATGTATGCCTTTCCTGATTTAAACCAGACCGCATCCCCTTGTTCTGTTTGAACTACTACCTCTTGGTCTATGCACCGCTTCCACATAAGCACAATCAAGCCTTTTGGAATTCCCATTCTTAGAAATATTATCTATAATTTGTTATGATGCACACAGTTGATTGCCTTTCCATAGTCCAGAAAATGTAAGTAAACATCTTTCTGGTATTCTCTGCCTTTATATAAGCTCCATCTGACATTAAAAATAATATATCTTGTTTCTTGTCCTCTTTTGAATCGTACTCAACCAAGATGTGAAGTGCTGCCACCACAATCAGTTTTGAATTACTTTCAGCTGAATTTTACTTGTGTGTGATAGCAATGACATTGTCCAATAATTTCTGAATTTTTTGGATCACTTTTCTTTGGAATGGCCACAAATATGTATCTCTTTTTGCTGATTGGTCAGATAGCTGTCTTGCAAATTTCTGGTATGAATAGTGGGTACTTCCAGAATTGCAACCATGTGGTAAACTAGCTCAGATGGTATTCTGTCAGTTCCTGGAGCTTTGTTTTCTGTCAATCCCGTCATTGCAGCCTGTATTTCTTCCGTTAATACCATCAGTTCCTGATAATATGTTACCTCTTGAAATGTTTGACGATTGACAAATTGTTTTTGGTACAGTGACTCTGTGTATTCCTTCTGTCTTCTTTTGATGTTTCCTGAATTATTAAATATATTGTCCATAGAATCCTTAACTATTGCTTTTTAAGGCTTTATTTTTCTTCAGAATTTTTTAGCTTGAGAAATACTGAATGTGTTTTTCTAACTGCAGGTGTTTACACATTTCAATATAATATTTTACTTACTTTACTTTGTCTTCTGAGCTGCCATTTGAAGTCTTCTTTTCAGTTCTTTTGCTTTATCGTTTGTAAATGATTAGAAGCTTTCATTTACATTATCACATATGTTACCTACAATTCCATTCACTCAAGAAATAGGTACTTTAGCCCTTGCTTGATGTCCTTATTTCATGACAAACAAAAGGACTTAAGTGGGAGAGGTTTTTAACAGGTGGATATTAGGTGTAAAGGATGATTATATAAGGCAAAGATAGACTTGATGGCAGGGCTGTACTGTTGGTTTGATAGCAAAGTTTATTCTAAATGCATTCTCACAATTCATGGCAACCACAAGAAAAAAGGGATGCTGTAACTGCCCATCTACTTCTTTCCTGATAGGCAGTAAAGATTTTATCCATCCTTACCAAGAAGTCAAGAATCTCTGTGTGACTCAGATGGTTAAGCACTTTATTACTTGTCAAAAGGTTATTGGATCAAACCACTTAGACGCATCTTGTAAAACTGATCTTGTGATCTGCTTTTAGAGATTATTGTTGTTGAGTTGGTTCTGACTCATAGTGATTCTGTGTAGGGTTTGTGAGGAGCGACTACTGAGTTGGAAACCCCGACCTTGCAGTTCATACTGACTTTTTGGTCTAGGACTCCTAAACATTGCAGTTCTGAAAACCCTACTAATGGCTCTACTCTACACATATGGGATCACCATGAGTCAGAAGAGTGACAATAGCAACTATCAAAAGCAACCTGAGAAGCCATTAGCTGAAGGAAAAATATCTGAGTTTAGAAACTAAATTCAGTTGGTTTTTTTTTATTACTTTGTTATTTTAGGAAAATGATAAAATTGTGAAAATATTTGATGTCATTTTTACAGTTTTTCTGAATGAAAAGAAGTTGGAATCAAAATATACTTCCTGTTGTTGAGTGTTGTTGAGTTGCTTCTGACTCATAATGTCCCTATGTAAGTTTTTCTGAGAGTGGCTGGTGGGTTTGAACTGCCAACCTTGCAGTTAGTTCTTTTAGCAGTCCAGTGCTTATGCTGAAGCACCACACCAGGACACAGAAATATACTAAGGGGGCTTCAAAAAGTTCATGGAAAAATTGAATTGAAAACTCATTAAATTTTTCCATAATCTGGCAGATTATATATTCCCAAAGTATCCACAGTAATGCTTCCTATCTCACAAAATTTCCTTGTAATGTATGATGTGACTGTGTTATTCCTAACAATAAGAGCTGGGTATTTGTCTCCCTACCACATTTGTCTGGTGTCCTGGTGTGGCGCTGTGGGTTAATGTGTCGGACTGCAAAGCCATTTGAACAGCAAGGTTGGCAGTTCAAGTTCCCCAGCTGCTCCTCAGAAACCCTTACAGGGTCACTATGGGTCAGAGTTGACTCAACGGCACTTTACAACAACAACCATCTTTGTCTAGATAGACTCCTGACTATGTTAGAAGTTAGAGTATGAACCTGATTTCACTGTGGTTAAGTACTTGACTACTAACCAGAAAGTTGGTAGTTTGAACCTATCAGGCGCTCTCAGGAATAAACATGAAGTAGTTTGCTTCCATAAAGATTATGACTTTGGGAATACTGTGGAGCCATTCTACCCTGATCTGTGAAGTCACTATGGGTTAGAATACACTCAACAACAATGGTCTTGTTTTATTTGTTGTTGTTGTTGTTGTTTTTAAAGCTAGTTATAGCATAATATACAGCTTCTGTATAGTTTCTGGGGAAACTCAATCTTGGAACATAACCTCCATCAATGGGGAAACTCAAATACACAACATGGAGAAGTCCATGTGTAGTTAAACCTGGTGTGTACAGTTCACAGGCTCAGTTTAGATTCTGGCAATCACTATAGAAAAATTGTGAGCCTCCAGTTATTTTTAGTCCTAATTTGTCAAGTCATTCTCACCTTATATTCTTCTCCTTGATACTATATGGTACTTGTCCTGCTGAATACTGTCTAAATTACAAATTTCTAAGCAAAATTAATACATATTGTTATTTTCAAGTTATAACTTTGGGAGTTCTTTGTTTCACATTGGTAGTTAATATCAACTCAATATTGCAAGATGAGGTCACTAAAGTTATACTGGTTAAGAGATTTTACTAATGAAACAGCGCTAGTGATCTCTAGAGTTTGACTCCAAATTCTGTTCACTTTTTATATTAAAAAGAGTTGTTTCTGAAAAACTACATAGTGGATTTGAAAGCACACCTTCCATGGTATTTGTTGTCGCTCATACTTACCTACAGATCTACAAATGTTTTGTCTCTATTGGGAAATTATACGTTTATGGGTCAGATGTGTTCGTGGATTTTAAAATAAAGAAAATACTTTCAAACTATCCTAGTGATGAGACAATTTCTGTTTTTAGTTACAAATCATTCAGAAATACATCTGGTCTAGTTCTTCATTTGCCCTCATCCCCTAGAATGTATGCTTGAATTCTGATAGCATTGAGTTAAAAAATAAATGCTGAACACCTGATCAATTAAATATGCAGCTATTAGAAGGAAACAGTGAAAATATAAATAATAAAAAAAGAACTACTTAGCATCTCATTTGCATTCTCCTTATACACATTGATTCCACTTATATTTGATTTCTTTTCTAATACTATTCAAATTGCAAAATGTAACCTTGCTGAACATTTGCAGCTGTGCCTCATTCTTTGTCTAATCATCTCAGGTGTTGTTATAGGAGAACAGAGAGCACTACAGAAGCGTTTCCCCCAAGGTGTAAAGAAAGACTGAAGGCTAAATGTCATCTTAGGAATTTACAAAGGCATAAGTTCCATTCCCCACACCCTCTTCAACCTCCCACTGCCAGGATGCTCACAGGCATTATATCCAGAAATCATATTTCTTAAAGTCATTTACTGCATATCTTCTGACTTTCTTCTTATGTATCCACCAATGATTATTTGACACTAACTTGATATTTGGTATATAGAATTATAGTAAAACCAAGCATATAATAAAAAATCCCTGTAGAATTATAAATAAGATTGATGCAAAAAGCACATGATGGACACTTGTCATACTTAATAGAAAAAGAAAAAAAAAAAAACGTTATATGCCGTTGAGTTGGTTCCAACTCACTGAGATCTATGCACAATAGAATGAGACCATGCTAGGTCATGGAGCATCGTCACATTTGCTAGGTTTCAGTCCACTGTTGCTGCCACTGTGTCAGTCTATCTTGTTGGGGAGTCTTCCTCTTTTTCATTGACACTCCACTTTACCAAGCATAGTGTTCTCCTCCAGGAACTGGTCCCTCATCACAACATGTCCAAAGAAAGGTATGATGTCTATTCATCCTCACTTCTAAGGAACATTCTTACTGTACTTTTTCCAGGACAGATTCCTGGAAATCCATGGTTACTTTCAATATTCTTCTTCAACACCATAATTCAAATGTGCTGACTTTTCCATGGCCTTCCTTATTCATTGTCAAACTTTCACAAACACATGAGGCAACTGAAAATACAATGATTTGGGTCAGGTGCACTTAGTCCTGAAAATGACATCTTTGTTCTTTAACATACCAAACAGGTCTTTTACAGTAGATTTGCCTAATGTAATATATTGCTTGATTTCTTGACTGTTATTCCATGGTGTTGACTGTATTCAAGCAAAATGAAGTCCTTGACAACTTCAATCTTTGCTCCTTTTATCATGATGTTGTTTATTGGTCCACTTATGAGGATGAAGAAAACAACAGTGTTTCTTTACATTGAGGCACAGTCCAAACTAAAGGCTTTTATCTTCATCAGTATTTTAAAGTTCTCTTCATTTCCAGCAAGCAAGGTTATATCATCTCCATATCACAGGTGGTTAATGAGTCATCCTCCAATAGGATACCATGTTCTGCTTCATATAATCCAGCTTCTTGGATTATTTGTTCAGCATAGAGTTTATAACTGTGATGAAAACCATTTCATCACAACCCTAATGCACATCTTTCTTAATTTTAAACTTTTAAGTACCCCTTTGTTCTGTTCTAATGACTGCTTCTTGGTTTGTCTACAGGTTCCTCATGAGCACAATGAAGTCTTCTGGAATTCCTATTCTTCCTATTGTTAAGCATTGTTTGTCATTATCTAGATGATTGAATGCCGTTGCGTAGGCAATAATGCACAAGTAACCATCTTTCTGCTATTTTCTGCTTCCAGCCAAATTCCATCTGATGTCAACAGTGATATCCCCTGTTCCATGTCCTCTTCTGTATTTGCATGTCTTCTGTGGAGGTGCTGCTGGAAACATTTTTTGAATTATCTTTGTTAAAATTGTCCTTGCATGTGATATTAATGGCCTTATTTGGTGATTTCTACATTTCATTGGGTTACCTTTCTTCGGAATGGGCACAAATATGGATCACTTCCATCAGTTAAGGAGCTCTGGTAGTGTAGTGGGTACGAGTCAGGCTGCTAATATTAGTCGGCAGTTCAAAATTACCCGCGATTCCAAGGGAGAAAGATGAAGCTTTCTGCTCCAAAAAAGATTTACAGCCTCAGAAACCCTATGTAG
Source organism: Chrysochloris asiatica (assembly GCF_000296735.1). NCBI lineage: Eukaryota > Metazoa > Chordata > Mammalia > Afrosoricida > Chrysochloridae > Chrysochloris > Chrysochloris asiatica. The sequence continues at coordinate 12,832,473 of NW_006408549.1, read as the reverse complement.
GGTTGCTTTGAGTTGGAACTGACTCCACAACACACCACCACCACCTTAATCATTTGTCTTGCAAATTTTGTGGCCTAGACGAGTGAGCATCTCCAATGTTACATATATTTGTTGAAACATTTCAGTTTATAGTCTATCAACTCCTGGAACCTAGTTTTTCACTAATGACTTCCAGGCAAATTGGAATTCTTCCTTCAATACTATTGGTTCTTGGTTAAATGTGCCTTTTGAAATGATTGAGCATCATCAGACAATTCTTTTTTGTACATTGGCTGTGTATTCCTTCCATCTTCACTTGATGCTTCCTGTTGTTGTTGTAAGTGCTGTTGAGCTTGTTCTGACTCATATCGGGTTTCCAAGGAGCAGCTGGTGAGTTTGAATTGCCAACAATGTGGTTCACAGTCTAGTGCTGTTCCTACAGTGCCACACCAGGAGCCCCTGTATCATTCAATATTTTGACCATAGATTCTTCAATATTGCAACCTGAGGCTTGAATTTTTTCTTCAGCTCTTTAAGGTTGAGAAATGCTGAGGGTGTTCGTCCCTTTTAGTTTTCTAACTCCAAATCTTTGTACATTTTATAACAATATTTGACTTTATCTTCTCACATTGCTTTTTGAAAAATTCTGTCCAGTTCTTTTACTTCACAATTTCTTCCAGTTGGTTGAGCTTCTCAATGCTCAAGAGCAAGTTTCAGAGTTTCATCTGACATCAATTTTTGTCTTTTTTTTTTTTTTCTTCTGTATTTTGAATGATCTTTCACCTTCTTCATGGATGACATTCTTGATATCATTCCATAGCTCTTCTAGTTTTGCATCATTACTGTCTAATGCTTCAAATCTGTTCTTGAGATGGGATCTAAATTCAGGTGGGATATATTCTTTTTTCTTCTTCTTCTTATTTTTTAGTTCCTTCTGTGTCAAATTGCCTTTAATAATTTATCAATTATACCTGATCATGTCTACCTTAATGGCTGAGCTAAACTATAAAAATGAAAAGAAATAGGTGTCAAAAATGTATTTGTTTTCTCTCTTTTACCAAGTGCCAGAAAAGAATGGTACCACTTTGCTTGCCTCCCCCTATAAATGGTGAGTAATGGAAAATGGTTCATGCAACATCTGCTTTTGAAAAGTCCTGCTAGCATTGCCCATGTATGTTCATCAGACATAAACATGAATATCTGTGGGACTGAAAGTGAATAAAGTCTCTTGGGATTCCTGATTCAGTGTTCTTAGTTGTTTTTCATTTCAAAGGCTACACAAATGCCAAAGCAATAACTTGAGCAGAGCTGTAGGCTCTTTTATATTGTGTTTGCAGAAGATTTTTTTCCCCATGTAATATGCCTGCCATTTTAAGGACTCAGCACTGAAGATAAAAATGTAAGTCCCTCTGCACTGAGAAGTATGAAAAGAAAATTCCAATTATCTTATAGTTAGAAATTGTCTTACAGCTAGAAAACTAAGTCCACATAAAAAGCTCCAATAACATAGCAGAAGAATTATTTGCTCTACTTGTTTCTACCTCACTCTCTACCCTGGGATGCCAGTGGACCTTATTAAGTTAACTTCAAGGAGTAAAGAAGACCTATCTTAAGTTAAAATACTTACTTAGGAAGATCAAAGACCACAGTCTTCAGAATGGGTTGCACCTCAATGTAAAAAAAAACAAAACTGCTCTCCACTGGAACAGTAAATAACACCATGAGGAATGGGGAAAAAGATTGAAGTTGTCAAAGACTTAATTTTGCTTCTATCTACTATCATCACTCGGGAAGCAGCAATAAATAAATCAAACAACATATTGCATTAGGCAAATATGGTGCACAAGATCTCTTTAAAATGGTTATGAGCAAACATATCAGTTTGAATGCTCAAAGCCATGGTATTTTCAGTCACCACATATGCATGTGAAAGTTGGACAGTGAATAAGGAAGACCATAGAAGATTCAATTCATTTGACTTATGGTGTTGGAGAAGAACGTTCAAAGTGGACTTCCAGAAGAACAAACATATCTGTCTTGGAAGAAATATAGCCAGAATGCTCCTTAGAAGCATGACAGTGAGACTTTATCTTTCATGCTTCAGACATATTATCTGGAGAAAGATAGCATGCTTGTTAAAGTGGAGTTCCAGTGAAACAGAAGAGGACCCTCAATGAAATGGATTGGCACAGTGGCAGCAGCACTGGGTTTAAGCATAACAAGGACAATAATGATGACACAATAACTAATCTCTTGTCACCAGACCAAATTCTCCCTCAGTAGGCATATACCTGGAAGCAGAGTATCAACTGAAAATGTACATTTATTAATCTTAGTCCCTCACCACTACTATTTTATCAGTAATGTGATCATTAGTTTCACAATCTTTAAAATAAAATAAGGACTCCTGGTGTGGTGCTGTAGGATAAGCACTGGATTGTGAACCACAAAGTCAATAGTTCAAACCCACAAGCTGTTCTCTGGAAACCCCAGACAGCGTCGCTATGAGTCAAAACTGACTCAAAGGTACTTAATAACAACAACAAAAAAACCCACAGAATCAGGTCTGAGCTGGACTTGATATTATAGAGCAACTTTCAGGGTATTTAATAAATTGTAGTTGCTATCATTTTAGGAAATGAAGAACCTAACTTTTCCATCTGCTCCCAATAACTCGTGGGAGGCAAAGAAAGAACAGAGTTATTTATGTTTTAATCACCATGGCACTGCTAGAGTTTTGATGAAACAATGCTATTTTTTTTTTTTTAAAGATAATCTCTCTCTCTTGTTTTTTCCTTTAAAAAACTTGACAAACATAAATCAATTCATTTCTCTTTTTTATTCTTCTTATTTTTCACTGCCCTGTATGTCAAGTTTCCTTTAACAATTTATCAATTATGCTTGATCATATCTGCGTAGATGACTGAACTAAGCTATAAAAAAGAAAAGGAACATATGTCAAAAATGCATTTGTTTTATCTCTTTTGCCAAATGCCAGGCAAAGAATGGCACCATTCTGTTTGCCTGCCCCTTTTAATGGTGAGTGGTACAAAATGGTTCACACAACATCTGCTTTTGTAAAGGCCTGCTAGCATTGCCCACGTATGTCCAGATGTCATCATACATAACCATGAATGTCTGTGGGACTGAAAGTGAACAAACTCTCCTGGGATGCCTGATTCAGTGTTCTTAGCTGTGTTTCATTTCAGATAAATGTCAAAGGAATGGTACCACTGACTGGAACAGAGATTTAGTCTTCTTTTGATTCTGTTTGCAGAAGATTTTTTTCCCATAAAAATTGGCTGCCATTTTAAGAACTCAGTACTGAAGATAAAAATGCAGTGCCCTCAACACAGAAGGATGAAATGAAAAGTTCAATATAGAAATTGTAGTGCAGTTTGGAAACCGAGCCCACTTAAAGAGCTCAGACAACATAGCAGGAGAATTATTTGTTCTACTCACTCCAGCCTCACTTCCCACCCTGATATGCCAACAGACCCCTATTAAGTTAACGTCAAGGTATAAAGAAGTTTTGCTGTATATTCTCCATCTTTCTTCTCCCCTATCCTCTCCTAGAGTTCTGGACCACTCTGTCTTTTCTTTATTATCCCTTCTTTCCTTTCACTTGACTTTTGAAATGTGCAGTTAGTCATTTATTTGTATATAATTTGCCCATAGTGGAGCTCAAGTGGATAGGGTAGAGAGCTCCTATAAGAACTTGTACCTACATTGAAATATGAAAAAAAGTATTCTTCCTGGAGCAGCATATATAACACAAAATATATTCCACATTAACTTATACTACTTCTAAACATAACTTAGTGTCTGTATTTCTTCATTTGCATATCAGTATAATCTGGGCCATGAGTTTTTCTGCCGTGTTGGCCAAGATCAACAGAGAGCTGAATCTCAGGAAATAGTATCCATAGAACAGTCATTATGTAGCTGAGATCACAACCACTTACGTGTGAAGGATGAGGGCTTGAATATTTTCAGTTTTGCAGGTCACATGATCTGTCACAACTAGTTAAAACTTCATACTAGTATTCAAGTTACTATTGTTGTTAAGTGCAGTCAAGTTAGTTCCAACTCATAGCGACCCTGTATAGGGTTTCCAAAGAGTGACTGGTGAGTTTGAACTGCCAACCTTGTGATTCAAACTGACCTTGTGGTCCAGTGCTTTATCCCAGAGTGCCATAGACAATATATACACAAATGGATGTGACTGTATGACAATCAATCTTTATTTACAAAAATAGTATCAGATAGCATTTAGCTCATGTATCATAATTTTCCAGTGCCCCATGTAACAGGTAGAGATAAGTGTGCATTCCTAACACAATGAGGAATATGTCAGTTTCCTCAATCTCCAGACACTTTCTTCAGTGACTAGAAGCTGAACTTGTCCTTCTGCTTGTTCTCCTTCATCAGTTAATAAACACATTATGCTAAATATAATACCTTAGTCATAAAAGAACAAATATAATAAGATCCCACTTATATGAAATATCTAGAATAAGAAATGTCTAGAAACCAATTGTTGTTGTTGTTGTTAGGTGCCATTGAGTTGGTACTGACTCATAGCGACCTTATGCACAGCAGAATGAAACACTGCCCGATCCTGGGCCAACCTCACTACTGTTGCCACGCTTGAGTCCATCGATGCTGCCACTTGGCCAATCCATCAGGTTGGGGGTCTTACTCTTTCTTTCTAACCCTCAATCTTACCAAACATGATATCCTTCTCCAGCTACTGGTTCCTCCTGACAATATGTCCAAAGTAAGAGAGATGAAGTTTTGACATTTTGGCCTCCAAGGAGCACTCTGGCTGCACTTCTTCTAAAATGGATCTATTGGTTCTTTTGGCACTTTCAATATTCTCCTCCACCACCATAATTCAAAGGCATCAATTCTTTTACAGTCTTCCTTATTCACTGACCAGCTTTTGCATGCATATGAGGTTATTGAAAATACCATGGCTTGGGTCAGGTGCACCTTAGTTCTCAAGCTGACATCTTTGTTCTTCAACACTTTAAAAAGGTCTTGTGCAGCAGATTTGCCTAATGCAATATGTCGTTTGATTTTTTGACTGCTGCTTCCATAGTTGATCCAAGAAGAATGAAGTCTTTGACAACTTCAATCTTTTCTCCAATTAGTTACTGCCAAAGTGAAGGTGTCCTGGTGTGATGCTGTAGGATAAGCACTCAGCCACAAAGTTGGTTTGAACCACAAGGTGGGCAGTTCAAATCCACCAGTCGCTCCTTGGAAACACTATACAGGGTTGTTATGAGTTGGAACAACTTAGACATTTAACAACAAACAAGAGTGGGAGAAAGGGGAAAAGACAGAGTCTTTGTTTAGGGGGCACTGAGCTTCTGATGAGGGGAATAGAAACATCTAGACAAACAATGGTGATGGTTGTACAGCTTGGTGATACAATGAATGGCTTAAGAAAAGTATTGAAATAAAAAATGTTTTGATACATATACGTACTTACTACAATAAAAAGATTACCAAGAGGTCCACATTACCTTTCAGGAATGACATACTCTGTTGTTGATACAGACAAAGTAGAAACATGGAAGAGGAAGGAATTGATTCTGCCTTACAGATAAGAAAAGCCTCACAGAAGAGGTAACAGAAATGGAACCTTGACAGTTCAGTTGCTGTTGGCTACATTGGGGTCATGGGATGACATTCTAGGTAGAAAGAGGTCTGTGCATTGAAGAGAAAGAGGTATGGAAAAGTATGACCCATTTAGGAAATACAACTTATTCTCTGTAGCTTTGTTGTTGTTGTGATGTGCCATGGAGTCAGTTCTGACTCATAGCGACCCTGTGTAGGGTTTCTGAGGCTGTAAATCTTTTACGGGAGTAGAAATCCTTATTTTTCTCCCAAGGAACAGCTGGTAGTTTCGAACTGCTGACCCTGAGGGTAGCAGCCTGATTCGTAACCACTACGCTACCAGAGCTCCTTTAATAAAAGGTAAATTGAGGTTGACACGTAAGGTAGGAAGAAAAGTTCAATTACAAAAGCCTATGGCTGTTCTGAAGGTTCAGATGTGGCTTATCCTTTGTTCGTTGATTTGGAAATGAAAGGAATAAAATCATTTACAGAGATCCCAGGTAGGGCAACACAGAATACAGGCTTAGACTCTACTGTGTTGTCTTAATTCTTTACTTTATTCCTGTTGTGTGGCATTGTTCAGCCTCTCTGTGCCTCAGTCCTCTCCCTCAATTTTCTATTTAAAGAGAAAAATATATAATAAATATAATGCCTACCTTCATAGAGTTGTTTTGAGAATCAAATGATTTAAAATTTACAGAGTTTATAGAATAAGTTCTGCAATTAAAAACAGATGATAAGTCCCCTCTGACTAATGGCTCATGGTGATCATGTGTGCTATAGAAGAACATTTCAATGACTGAATTTTCAGAAATAATTCACCAGTTCTTTATTCTGAAATTCCTCTGGGCAGACTAGAGTTTCCAACCTCTCAGTAAGTGCCGAGCACATTAACTATTTACACCATCCAGAGAGTCCTTTGCAATGTTGTCATTGTTAAGTGCCATCAAGTCAGTTCAACCCTGTATAGGGTTTCCAAGGAGCGGCTAGTGAGTTTGAACCTCTGACCTTTCTGTCCAGTGATTTATCCCAGAGTGCCACACAAGTGAAATAAAACAGAGTGATTTGTTTTCTCCACACAATTCACTTCATGGACAGACAGCTGTTAAACAGCCTAAGTGTTTTTTTAGAATTCACTATTCCTCTAATGGAATCCTGGTGTGGCGCTGTGGGTTAATGCGCCAGAATGCAAAGCCATTTGAACTGCAAGGTTGGCGATTCAAGCTCACCAGCTGCTCCTTGGAAACCCTATACAGGGTTGCTATGGGTCAGAACCAATTCGACGACACTTAACAACAACAACAGCGATAAATGAAAATAAGTATAGATGGTATGGTATTCCAGAAGAGAAGATCTGAGTGCAAAAGATAACTGAGGATGAAAAGAGGAAGTAGTTAGGAGATGCAATAATACTCTGTATTTTTTTTTTTAAAAAAGGTGATTTCCAAGTAAATGGAGATGTCTTAGGTGTCTTTAGAAAGTATTGAAAATCTCAACTGAGAATATTTTTATGACTTGTTCACCTGCACATATGATGACGTTTTTGGACTAAGGAATCATAGTGGAAGAAAAGAGTAGGGGGAGATGCTAATCATTGCCTCCCTACTTACATTTCTTTACTGGGAAATAATATGTCTTTCCACATCCTCTAGAAGAAGCAGCCTTATGGATAAGGTGATCACCTAGTTTATCTTGCAAATTGCAATACGTCAGAGAATGAAATAGGGAGCTATAACAAGGACTCCAAAACAACGGCAGTATTGTTCAGACCGTACAACTTAGCTTCCAGGCCATCCTAGATTGGACATAGTCCAGAAAACCAAATCTTTTCTTCAGCAATTTCAGAATTCTTCTATTTAGCAGAAAAAAAATACTCATAGATCATTATGTCCCAGAAAATGTTCCAAACTCTGTTGATATAGGGATGAACAAGACAGTGACAACTCCTGCCTAATTAGAGTTGCATTCTAGTAGAAACCCAGATTTAAACAAAAAGATGTGTGTGTATATATGGAGAGAGAGAGAAAGAGAGAGAGAGAGAGAATGAGAGAGTGATCCTTGTATGGTGCTGTGGGTTAATGCGCTGGACTGAAAGCCAGTTTGAATCACAAAGTCAGAAGTTCAAGCTCACCGGCCATTCCTCAGAAACCCTATACAGGGTTGTTATGTGTGAGAACCTACTCGATGGCACTTAACAACAACAATATGTATATGTGTATATATGTATGTATATATATAAATGTCAGAAAGTGAAAACTACTTTGAAGAAAAATGAAGCATAGGAAGGGGAGGTACAAAGTGGCAGGATGTTATTTTGGATAGGGCCTTCTTGGACAATCTTGATGTTGCATTCTTCTTCATATAGTCAGCCTTCCTTGGTTATTTGTTCAGCATACAGATTGAATAAGTATGGGAAAGAATACAACCCTGATGCACACTTTTTAATATCAGAATATTAAACCATTCAGGGTTCCCTTGCTCTGCTTGAATGATTGCCTCTTCCTCTATGTACAGGTTCTGTTTGAACAGAATTAAGTGTTCTGGATTTCCCACTTGTGATAGTGAATCTTTTGTGTCCATTTGACTATGACAGGATTCTCAGTGGTTTGGCAGTTAAGATGTAGTAATTCCCCATAATGAGATCTGCTTTAAGCAGTCAATCAATTGAAAGGAAGCTTCCTCTGGGGTGTAGATTGTTTCTGATATGTTGAACACTTAGGCGAAGAGTACTTGCTCTCTGCTAGGTCTGGATCTTGTATCTGGCTCATTCTCTGATCTCCTGTTCTTTGAACTTGTACGAGATGTTTGCTGTGTTACCTACTGATCATGGGAGTCATCAGTAGCCTGTCTTCTTACCTGCTGGACCTGCTTGCTTGCCTGCCATCTGACCAGCTGTTCTTGGTTTATCAGCTGTTCAGCTACTTGAGTCAGAAGCCTGTAGCCTGACATCTAAACCACAGACTTGGAACTTGCTAAAGATTGTGCAAAGACCTGGAATTAGAAAACCAAGATGGAAGAGCATGTTCAGCATTTCTCAAGCTGAAAGAACTGAAGAGAAATTAAAAATTTGACTTGCGATATTGAAGGATTCTATGGGAGTCCTTGTGTGGTGCTGTGGGTTAATGCACTGGGCTGCAAAGTTGGTTTGAACCATGAGGTCAGAAGTTCAAGCTCACAAGTTAATTATTAGAAACCCTATACAGGGTTATTATGGGTTGGAATCATCTCGACAACACTTAAACAACTTAAAATGGTAAAAACATTCAGTGCAGCTAAAAGCATCAAAAAAGATAGAATTTACAGCCTTATTATGCCAAAAAGAAATAACCAGTGTTCAACTGTTTCAAGAGGCAGCATATGATCAAGAACTAATGGTACTAAAGAAAGAAGTCCAAGCTGCACTGAAGGTATTCGCAAAAGAGAAGGCTTCATGACTTGATGGAAAACAAACTGAAATCTCTCAACAAACTGATGCAGCACTGGAGGCACTCACCTATTTATGCCAAGAAATTTGGAAGACAGCTACCTGGTCAGCTGATTGGAAGAAATCTATATTTGTGCCTATTCCAAAGAAAGGTGACCCAACAAAACATGGAGCTAATCAAACAATATCACTAGTAAATAAAATTTTGCTGAAGACAATTTTAAGATGGTTGAAACAGTACACTGACAGAGAACTGCCAGAAAATTCAAAGAGGATGTAGAGTAGGCGATATCGTTGCAGAGTCAAATGGATCTTGGTTAAAAGCAGAGACTGCCAGAAAGGTATTTACTTGACTATTCAAAGGCTTGACTGTGCAGATCAAGACAAACTATGGCCATCATTACAAAGAATGGGTATTCCAGAACAATTAATTATGCTCATGAGGAACATGTACTTTGCTGATGGGCAGAATTCAAAATGAGGAGAAACATGTGCAAGCATCCATTAATAATTAAAACATGGAAAATAGGAGTTGTTAGAACAGAACAAGGAGAGATGCTGAATCTCTTAAAATCAGAAAAAAATGTGTGCCAGGGTTGTATTCTTTCACTATAATTTTTCACTCTGTATGTTAAAGCAAATAATCTGAGAAGCTGGATTACTTGAAGAATGTGAAATCAGAATTGGAGGAATACTTATTAACAACCTGCACTTTACATAATGTACAGCCTTCTTTGTTGAAAGCGAAGAGGTTTAAAATACGTGCTAATAAAGACCCAACACTACAGCTTTCTGTATTGATTGTGCCTTCAGTGTACATAAAACAAAAAAACCTCACAAATGGACTAATAAATAACATCATGATAAATGGAGAAAAGATTGAAATTGTCAAAGACTTCATTTTGCTTGGATCCATTATCAACACTCATGGAAGCAGCAGTCAAAAAATCAAATGACGTATTACATTATGCAGATGTACTGTGCAGGGTTTCTTTAAAGTCTTCAAGATCAAAGATGTCACTTTGAGGACAAGAGTGGGCCTTGCCCAAGCCATTGTGTTTCCAATTGTCTCATATGCATATGGGGAGTGTGCTAACCTGACACTGGTTGTTGTTGTTGTTAGGTTCCCACTCACAGCAAACCTGTAAAGGATTTCAAGGAGCAGCTGGTGAGTTTGAAGCTCAGACCTGGTGGTGCAAACTGACCTTGAGGGCCAGTTAATTATTCTGCAGTGCCACACCAGGAGTGCTGGTGTGGGGCTGTAGGATCAGCACTGGATGCAAACCACAAGGTTGGCAGTTCAAACCCATCAGCTGTTCCTGTGCAGGGTTGCTATGAGTCAGAACCAACTTGATTGCACTTGACAACAGCAACAACATATGTGTATGAATGTTGGACAATGAATAAGACAGACTGTAGGAGAATTGTTGCATTTGAATTATGGTGTTAGAGGAGAATATTAAAAGTAGCACCGACCGCCAGAAGAACAAACAAATCTGTATTTGTCTCTTATACTTCAGACATGTTATCAGTATGACCCAGTCCCTGGAGAAGGGCATTCTGCTTATTAAAGCTGAGGGTCAGCAAAAAAGAGGAAGGCTCCCAAGGAGATGGAATGACATAGTGGCAGCAGCAATGGACTCAAGGTTAACCACAGTGGTAACTGTGGAGCAAGACCAGGCAGCGTTTCCTTCTGTTGTGCATAGGTCATTGTGAGTTGGAAACAACTCGGAGGTTCCTAACAATAACAAAGTAGATAAATCTCCCTTCTTTCATTGGATGCTTGCCTGGAATTGCAGCAGTAAACTTAGGACTAAAGAGGGCCCTAGCCTAAGGATAAAAATTGACATGGCAAGGATGGCTGAGTTGGAAGATGAAAATAGCAAGGACTTGTAATGAGGTCAGAGTGGCTGAATTAATCAAACCTGCTTGTAACATAAAATGACAATTTTTTTTTCATAGAGTGTAAGCCAAATTGAGTTGATTTTTTTTTTTTTATTACAGCCAAAAGCATCTTAAAACATGTGCACAGAAAATCAATGCCAAGTGCAGTATGAAGTTATAATGAAAGAGTGAACAGAAAAAGAAGGAACGAGATTGGACAGCAGTACAAACTGTTGGCCATCAAGGGAGGGTCTGGTTCCAGAATTTCCAGTCCCACTTTCACTTGGCTTGACTTTACTTAGTGTTCGTTTTTGAATACACATGTGCTTGCTTGTTTTATCCCTGTAGCAAATCCCTGTTTACGTGAATGAATTTGAATAAGCTTATATTCCCTCCACCAACACAAAACCCATTGCTCTTGAGTTGGCTCTGCCTCACAGTGCCCCTGTGCTGTTGTTGTTAAGCATCATTGATTCGGTTCCAGCTCATAGCAACCCTGGATAGGGTTTACTAGGAGTGGTTGGTGGGTTTGAATCACTGACCTTGTGATCAGCAGCACTGTTTATTCTACAGCATCACTCCAGTGACCCTGTTTGTTACTGGTGCTAAGTGCCAGTGAGTCGGTTCTGATTTATAGGACAGAGTAAAACTGCCCCATAGGCTTTACAAACTATATGGTATCCTTACAGAATCCTGACTGCCACAGTTTTCTCCTGTGGACCTGCTGCTGAATTGATAGCAGCCTTTTTGTTAGCAGCAGATTCCTTTAAACATTACACCATCAGGCCTCGCTCTTCCTACAAAAACCAAAACCAAACCCACCACCATTGAGTTGATTTTGACTCAGAGCGACGCTATACAGGTTATCTGAGGCTATACATCTTTAAAAGAGCAGAAAGCCTCACCTTTATCCTGTGGAGCAGCTGGTAGAGCTTTAAACTGCTGGCCTTGAGATTCGGAGTCCAGTACTTATCCTGCAAAGGAGCTCTGGTATCGTAGTGGTTACAAATTGTGATGAGGCTTTCTGCTCCCGTAAAGATTTATAGCCTCAGAAACCCTGTATAGGGTCGCTATGTGTTGGGACCAACTCCACGGCACATAACAACAACAACTTATCCTACAGTGCCACCTGAGCTCCTTTTTCTTCCTCCAGAGGGTCTTAGTTTTCCTTTTGAATTAATTGTATTTGAGGGACTTGTCTTTTGAAGAGGTGGTATCTAATATGAAGTCAAATGTTCATAACTGAGTCAGAGATATTTCATAAGATAAGCATCAAGATGTTTGGTCATAGAAAGTGGTAGAATTGTCCAATTAGGATGCAATACATAAGAGGATCAGGAACAGATTAGAACACTGGAGTTTACAACAATATTTGTAAGGACAGTTTTCAAAGGGGTAGACTGAGGGAATAGGATTGAGAAACGCCTGTGGGAAGTTTTTGAAAAGCACATGCTGCCACGTGCTTGCCCTTCTGACTGTCTTCTGCCATGGAGAAAATTGGCACTGCAATTGATGAGCAAAAGGAAAAGTCAATAAAGGATATTGACAAGAAAATATCAGAAAGTAGAAGACACCTATTTACCTTTCTATCTCTCTTTCTCTCAGGCTTTTATTTAAAGCAGAAAATTTCTCACATATATAGTTTATATATACTTATTGCAATCATTCTGTCAGTCTGTCATATCATGGTGAGTTATGTGTTGCTGTACTTTAGTGTAGTGGTTCCGAATCGGGCTGCTAATCTTACGGTCAGCAGTTCAAAACTACCAGCTGTTCCATGGGAGAAAGATAAGGCTTTCTTCTCCCATAATGATTTCCAGCCTTGGAAACCCTTTACAAGGTCTCTATGAGTTGGAACTGACTCCACGTCACTTAACAACAACAACAATACTAGAAGCTATGTCACTAGTACTTCAAATGCCAGCAAGGTCACTTATGGTGGACCAGTTTCACTGATAGAATTGTTATGGTGCTGTGGGTTAATGCACTGGACTGCAAGGTCGGTTTTGAACAGCAAGGTCAGCAGTTCAAACTCACCAACCACTCCTTAGAAACCCTATACAAGGTCTCTATGAGTTGGAACCAACTCAACAGCTTTTAACAACAGCAAGATAGCACTAAGTAAGGCCCGACTATCTGTTTCCAGAAATTTGCTATAGAAACCATTTGGATCACAGCAGAATCTTATTCAATATAGTGTTGGCAAATGAACCACCGAGGTTAGAATTGCTCAAAATATGCAATGTGTACAAGAATGGCCTCAGACATACCAGTCGTCTTGAAGATGACACAGGACTTTGTAACATTTCTGTCTGTTGCACATCGGGTCACCTGAGTAGAGACTAACAGTTCATACTTGCCTTGGTAATTTCTGTGGCAGGGAGGGCAGGCACCCTGAATGAACCTGTAAAGTGTTTCCTGTAAAGACTTACCTATTCAGTACCACAGGATAACTGTTAACAACACCTGTGTGCAGACTTAAATCTCTCATTTCAAGAGTTGGCACTGGGACGATATTAGGAGATGTATTTTTAAATCCCTTAGAAAATAGCACTGAAAGTAATTGGCTCTTACTGGTTTGATCTATAAAAATATCTTTCCTCCTCCCACCCTATCCCATTGCCTTATTTTCTCTTCATGTTGGGAAATGATTTTTCATTTCACTTCCTACTTTATTCCGCGAAGGTCTGCACTGATTTCACAAATAGGGAAGAAAAGAAAATCTCTATATTTGTTTTCTTGCTGCTGCTTAAATATTGATTTTTAGAAATTTATGAAGAATTGTCTAAGGTCTCCTAGGAAGTCTGTCTTGTTTGGGATTGTGACTTTTCTTCTGGTTGCTTTGTATTAGTCATCAGGAGTAAATATTCATGTTATTTTTGATTATGGTTTTAAAAAATAATACAAACATTTTCTTGGAGTTTAATTTATTGTTGTAGAAGGTAATGCTACTGCTTAACGAGCTCCCAGCAGTTGTTACTGTATCTATGGATTCAATAGAAAAGTTCTGTGCATATCAAGTTCTTACAGTATATTCACCATAAAATTATTGCTATGATTCACTCTTCATAAAAGTATCTAAATGTCCAAATTAATATAGACTCTTAAGTACCTATTTTCTGTACTGTTGTTGTTGTTAAGTGCCATCGAGTCGGTTCCAACCCATAGCAACCCTGGATAGGGTTTCTGAGGAGCAGCTGGTGAGCTTGAACTGCCAAACTTGCAGTTCAAATGGCTTTGCAGTCTGGCGCATTAACCCATACTGCCACACTATAGTTGATAATAAAAGTCCCATGAGATTCTAGAAAGCTTATATAAGAAACCTCTTGACCATGATTCCAAAAAGAAAGTTAACTTGTAGGAAGAGGCTCTCCTTCTAAGGACAATTTTAAATTAGTAACTTCATTTTGAAGTTCAATCTACAAAGCAAAACAGTAACTTTTGCAGTCTCCCTTTTTTTCTATTTTAAATTTATTTTAGAGGTGAAATGCTGCTATCGGCTCTTACTTATAATATATAGAACGTTCATTTTGGTGTAAAACAGCATAATTTTTTAAAAGGCTTAAGTAAAAGAAACTACCTGCAGGTTCATAAGCAAAAAGGATGATGATGAGGTGAGCACATCAGGGGATTGTGAAAAATCAGTGGTATTTGAAAAGGTTGAGCATATTCACCATTGATCTTGCATTTTCAGGTCCGTGGAGAGAAGCATATACTAGCCAAGGGTGTGCTGGTGATTTGGAAAGTTAGGTTAGGTTTCACTTTAAATTTCTAAATGTTCAAAAGTCCAGAGTATTCGAGGGGCATTTCTTCTCAGTAATGAAGAAATGATAAAAATCATTCTTTTCAGATAATAAGGAGACACAAGACTTGCTTATGTGTTTTGGGGTATGGAATATCTATTGGTCTAAACTTTATAATACATATTCTACTGTATGCTTATTGTAGGGAGCCCTGACTGTAGGTACAGTGGTTAAGTGCTTAGATGTTAACTGAAAGTTCAGAAATTTGAATGAAGCAGCAATGCTATAGGAGACAAGACCACGCAATCTGTTCCTATAAAGTTTATAGGATTACTATGAGTTGGAATCGACTCAACCCACAACAATGACAATGACAATGTGTTGTATATCTGTGTAATTTACTATGAATCTCTGCTGGAAAGATTTATAATTTATCTTAAAGGTGGCAACAGTGGTAGAGGAGAGAAGTGCATTTGAAGGGTAGCTGATTCTTCGTATGGGTTAGGTTTCCAATTCCATCCTAGCTTGATTCCTACTGATTCTTACATTCTGTAGAGGTTAGAAGCTTAGAAGTAACCATTAAATGTGCCTTGAAAGTGAAAGTGAATTTCTAATCAAGAATAGTATTGAGTACTTTTGCATTTACCATTCATGAAACATTTTAACTGTATAAAGAAGTGAAATACCACTAAGAGTGGTGAACCACCATTATTCACTGGTTTGCTTGCTTTAAAATGAGACACATTATTCAGATTTTTTTTATTTCTAAGAATAATCTCCCTTTCTCTCCATACTTTTGAGCTATAAGTCTTTTTTCTCTTTTTTTAAGTTCATTGTATATCAATGCTTTTAGCTGGTATGTGGTTTCTATAACTCTTAGAGTTAAAAATAAATAAATTTAAAACTCTTATAGGCCAGTTCAAGTTAAGCACCTTCTTTGTGGAAATGAAAATAGCTTAAGACTCAATCCAATGTGAATATTGCTTTTTAAACAAATATTTTTAGCACGAGAGAATGAGAAAACAGAAAGAAGGTACATGAGATATAAGGAGTTTAATTAAAATATTTAAGGAAAGCAGGCAATGATTCCTCACTCTTTCCCCTTACATTACTATTCTTATGCTTTTAAAAATCTCACTTTATCCATGAGTCTTAGAGTAAAACAGTCTAAAACTCGAAATCAGAACACCTAGACTTTAATCCTGATTTAGTTACAAACACATTTGGTTTCCATGTGCTTGTTTCTTTGCTGCAAAACAGGGGTGTGAATCACTTGATGCTTTACAGGAACATCAAGAGGATAAAATGAGATAACTTGTTAAGTGCTAAGAAAGATTCTTCATAAACTCAAGCTATTATAGTTGCTTAATATGAGTCTCTTCTCTGGAGGCTGTCATCCTGGATTG
Source organism: Chrysochloris asiatica (assembly GCF_000296735.1). NCBI lineage: Eukaryota > Metazoa > Chordata > Mammalia > Afrosoricida > Chrysochloridae > Chrysochloris > Chrysochloris asiatica. The sequence goes on along the minus strand of NW_006408549.1, from coordinate 12,816,412 downwards.
TTTGCCAGCTGAGCCTTAAAAATGTCAGGCATCACAGAAAGGGAAACCTATAAATGAATAAGTTGGCTGCAGTCAGTCCCAGGGGCCCCCCTGGCACTGGCACTGTGGGGACTCATGGTTTAATCAGTTAAACCTGCGTAGGGGAAGTCAGCTACCCTTCTGCTGCACTAGTCAGGGTCACAGAGGTCTTGAGCAGCAAGCCAACACCTCCTGCTGAGTGGCAAAACGTTTGTGCTTCCTGCTATCCTGAGGAAAACATTTGTGCTGCTGAAGAGCATAATCAATGGAGAGGGAGCTCAGTCACTTCTCCCTTCTTGCCTTCCTCCCACCTGGGAATATATGCAACAACTATTGAGCCATCAGAATAAACGTCTTATATAGCCTGGCAGTGATCCAGATACATAGAATGACCTGCAACATTACAGTTTTAGGAAGGATGGTTGATTTTGTTATAGGTATAAAAAGAAAATGTGAAACCAGTTTCACAACCAGCAATAATTCTGCTCTGCTTTTTTTTTTTTTTTTTTATCTAGCTCTACAGTTCTTTATCTGTGAAATGAGACACTCCCTCAATTCTATCTTTCATATTCTCTTTCAAATCTAAACCCACATTCATTGTTGGGGATATTTCAGGCATTGCACTAGATGTATAAGAAATGAGAATTGAATCAGAAGTAGCAATTTACTTTCAAGGCGCTTACTATCTGGCAGCAGGAAAGAAGACAGTATACTCTGTCTATTTGAATATCTACATATGTATGTGAAAATGAATAAACCATGGAATTTTTGTACTGTGGTGGCTTCCATGTCACTGTGGTGCTGGAAGGGATGTCACTGATGTTTCAATACCAATAGGGTAAACATGGTGAAGAGGTTTTGGCATAGTTTACAGACTAAAACAGATTAGGAAGAACACTCTGGCTATCTACTTTTGAAAAATAACCAATTAAAAATTTATGGATCACAACAAAATATTGTCCATTATAGTGCTGGACAGTGAGACTCTCCTGTTGGAAGGGACAACAACATACCAATGACCATGACGATGGATGGCTAAGAGCAGGCAGCATTTCTTTTATATTATATGTAACGTCGCTATGAGTCAGAGCCATCTCAATGGCAACTAACAATAACAACAACAACGTTACTGTGAACCATCCCTCATCTGTTAGTTTGTCATCCTGTGGTGGCTTGCGAGTTGCTGTGATTCTGAAAGCTATGCCATGAGTATTTTAAATACCAGCAGGGTCACCCATGGTGGACAGGTTTCAGATGAGCTTCCAGATGAACACAGACTAAGAAGAAGGAGTGACAAACTACTTCCGAAAATTTAGTCACTGAAAACCTTATGAATAGCACAGAAACACTGTCAGATATAGTGCTGGAAAATGAGCCCCTTTAGATTGGAAGGCACTCAAAATGCCATTGGAGAACAGCTGCCTCCTCAAAGTAGAGTTGACCGTGATGACACGAATGCAGTAAAGCCTATGGGAGTAAAACCGGTGGGAGTAAGGCCCACAGGACCTTCATTTGCTGATGGAGCGCAGCTCAAAACGAAGAGAAACAACTTTAAACATCTATTAATAATTGGAACATGGAATGCACGAAGTATGAAACTAAGAAAATTAGAAATGGTCAAAAATGAAATGGAAAGCATAAACATCGATCTCCTAGGCCTTAGTAATCTGAAATACACTGGTATTGGCCATTTTGAAAATGACAACCACATGGTTTATTATGCTAGGAATGACAAATTGAAGAGGAATGGTGTTGCATTCATTGTCCAAAAGAACATATCAAGATCAGTCATGAGGTATAATGCTGTCTGTAATAGGATAATATCCACGTGCCTTCAGGGAAGCCCAGTTAATACCACTATTATTCAAAATTACGCACCAACCACTAAAGCCAGTGAGGATGAAATAGAAGAATTCTACCAACTTCTTCAATCTGAAATTGATCAAACATGCAATCAAGGTGTATTGATCGTTACTAGTGATTGTAATGAAAAGGTAGGGAGCAAAGAGGAAGGATCAGTAGTTGGAAAATATGGCCTTGGTG
>NW_006408549.1:12788965-12814251 GCF_000296735.1 Chrysochloris asiatica | reverse complement strand
GATGAAATAGAAGAATTCTACCAACTTCTTCAATCTGAAATTGATCAAACATGCAATCAAGGTGTATTAATCATTACTGGTGATTGGAATGCAAAGGTTGGGAACAAAGAGGAAGGATCAGTAGTTGGAAAATATGGCCTTGGTGGTAGAAATGATGCTGAAGATAGCATGATAGAATTCTGCAAAACCAATGATTTGTTTCATTTCACATACCTTCTTTAGACAGCATAAGAGATGATTATACACATGGACCTCACCAGATGGAATACACAGAAAGCAAATTGACTACATCTGCGGAAAGAGAAGGTGGAAAAGCTCTATATCATCAGTCAAAACAAGGCCAGGGGCAGATTGTGGAACAGACCATCAACTGCTCACATGCAAATTCAAACTGAAGCTGAAGAAAATGAAAACAAGTCCACGAGACCCAAAATATGACCTTAAATATATCCCACCTGAATGTAAAGATCATCTGAAGAACGGATTTGATAAATTAAACAGTAAAGACTGAAGACCAAGAAGAGTTGTAGGATGACATCAAGAATATCATACACTAAGAAAGCAAAAAGTCATTAAGAAGACAAGAAAGGAGGAAAAGATGAAAATGTATGTTAGAAGAGACACTGAAATTGCTCTCCAGCATAGAGATGCTAAAGCAAATGGAAGAAATGAGGAGGTAGAAGAGCTCAATAGAAATTTTCAAAGGTCAGTTCAAGAAGACAAAGTCAAGTATTACAACAAAATTTGCAAAAATCGGGAGTAAAAAATACAGAAAGGAAGAACATGCTCAGCATTTCTCAAGCTACGGGAACTGAAGAAAAAATTCAAGCCTCGACTTTTGTTATTGAAGGATTCTCTGGGCAAATTAATGAATGATGCCAAAAGGAAATGGTTGTGCCAAAAGGAAATGGTTGATGTTCAACCATTTCAAGAGATAGCATATGCTCAAGAGCCAATGATACTGAAGAAAGAAGACCAAAGCACCAGGAATTGATGGAATAAAAGTTGAAAACTTCCAAGAAAATGAGGCACTGGAGACACCCACTCATCTATGCCAAGAAATTTGGAAGACAACTATCTGGCCAACTGATTGGAAGAGTTCCGTATTTGTGTCCATTCCAAAGAGAGGAGACCCAGCGGAATGCGGAAATCATTGGACAATCTTTTTGATACCCTGTGCGAATAAAGTTTTATTACAGTTAATACAGAAAACGGCTGCAAGCACACATTGATAGACAACTTCCAGAGATTCAAACCGGATTCAGAAGAGGCTGTGGAATGAGGGATATCATTGCTGATGTCCGATGGATCTTGACTGAAAGCAGAGAATACCAGAAAGATATTTAACTGTGCTTTTATTGACTACACAAAGCCTTTTGATTGGTGGATCATGACAAGCTATGGACATTATAAATTATGAGTATTCCTGAACACTTAATTGTGCTCATGAGGAATCTGTACATGGACCAAGAGGCAGTTGTTCGAACAGAAAAATGAATGGTTTAAAATTAAGAAATGTGTGCAACAGGGTTGTATTCTTTCACCATACTTATTCAACTGTATGAGAATATTGAAAGTGCCACGGGCTACCAAAAGAATCAACAGATCTGTGTTGGAAGAAGTGCAGTCAGAGTGCTCCTTGGAGGCCAGGATGGCCAAACTTTATCTCTCATACTTTGGACATAATATCTGGAGGGACCCGTCGCTGAAAAGGATATTATGTTTGGTAAAGTGGAGGGTCAGAGAAAAAGAGGAAAACCCACAGTGATATGGACTGACAAAGTGACAGCATCAATGGGCTCAAGCATGGTAACAATTGTGAGGTTGTGAGGTTGGCCCAGGACTGGGCAGTGTTTCGTTCTGTTGTGCATAGGGTCACTGTGAGTCGGTACTGACTTGATGGAACCTAACAACAACAACAATCACCCAAGAGAAGGCAATGGTAATCCTTAGTTGTTACTAAAAATACTTTTTCTGGTAATCTATCTCATTATTTAGTATGAATCTTCTGCTTTGTCTTTGTAACTCCCATGAAATGACTGGGTGGGTCCGTGCATGGTGACGGTGGTGGTGGTGGTAGTGGTGTGTTGTGGAGTCAGTTCTGACTCACAGTGACCCTGTATAGGGTTTCCATGGCTGTAAATCTTTATGAGAACAGAAAGTCTCATCTTTCTCCCACAGATCATCTGGTAGTTTCAAACTGCTGAACTTGAGGTTAACAGCCCAACTCAACCACTATGCTACTAGTGTTTGGGTGTATTTTCACTTTTCCTAATGGGACCTGGTAAGAGACAGCTGGGAGAAATACTAATAGGATAATATGATTATAACAATCAGTTGTGAATAGGTCTTAATTTAACTGGAAAAACTTGGAGCTCTAATGTGGAGAATAGTCAGTTTTGACATCTTGCTGCTGAGTGTAAAATGATTCATTTCAAAAGCAGGAAGGGGAATCTCATCAAGAGAGAAGAGCTAGAAGTAGAAGCTATGTCACCAGAGAAGTGACAGAGAAGTGGCAAAGGAGCAACAGGAGAACCAAGAGCCAGAGCTCAGGCAAAGTGCTGAGTTTCCTGGCACATGGAGTGAGTAAAACTGAGTACTTCAGACAGAAGGCTCACTTGTGGAGTGGAGTACCTCTAGGTACTTAGTTGGGAGAACTGAGTGTGCTGATGACCCATCAGTTAGATCTGAGTGCCTTCAGGCTCAGGTTTATGGCAGAATAGTGTGCCCTTTGGTTATTTATGGCAGTGCTAAAAGAAATTTATAACATTTCTGGATCAGGGCAGAGGCCAAAGGTCTAAGTGGTTGAGAGGCCAAGGACCAAAGAAATACCTGTATGAGGGCATGACTGGCTGTCCCAACCACAGAACTGTGTCTTGAACATTTTCTGTCCTTCATTTGCTTGCTAACTTTTCCAATAAAACCTATTATGTAAGTATGGTCCGTGTAGTCATTGTAATGAATTAATGTACTCAAGTGAGAGCTAGAGAGGGCTGTGGAAGGGACAGTTCATGTCAGAATTGATAATGTTGCCTCTTAGAAATCAACCTTGAGCATATGAATTTGACTCTTTTCCACTTATGAAGTCAGAAGAAGTCAGATGCTGCTTCCACACCATTTTTTTTTTTTTCTTTTTAAACAGACATTGTTTCAGTCGCTATTGCATCCTCTGAGGATACCACAGTGAGCAAAACTGGCAAATACCCATGCCCTTGTCATGCTTAAATGCTAGATGGACTCAGAGAAGAGGAGAGAAGAATAGCAAATATGTCTGAAGGCCTGACAGAAAATATCCAGCCCAGTCTGGTAAGTCCTTATAAGAATTTTGGCTTTGGTCTGAGTGAAGTAGAAGTCATTGTTCCTCCCCATCTTTTTCTGACAAAGATGTAAAATCGAGTGTGTCAGGAACTGTAGAGGGATGACAGGAACTGGAAATGTTTTTAAATGACATTCTCTGGAAATTTTTTTTAAGAATTTCAGATTTTTAGGCTTCTTTAAAGTTTGAATGAGTCTAGGGTTCTCAGAGACTATGGAGAAAGAGCCCTGAATAAAACTGATATATTGCATCTTCCCATTGAGTAATTAGAATTACACTCATTTGTACAGCGTTTTTCAGAAGTTGTTGTAAAATATAATCCTTTTTCATTGATTTATGCAAACTGCATACTCATCTATCATCAAAAGACATAAGCATTTATATAGTTTTTCATAACGTGGCATTTACAGTTTTTACTCCCTATAATCTCCAAGGATAAACTATAAGACATATACATTAGTCCATATGAATATTTTAATAGATTAAAGATGATATGTAATGATGTTTAGAGAGGAACCATAGTACTTCTCGCTGGATTAGGATGGGTCGTAAATATTTCCCTGAAGTGCCCCTTGAGGACCCATAGTGAGCTTTGAAAACCATGTAAGATATCTGACCACCTGCAAACTGATGAGCAAGGAATAAAAGAAAATGGATATTATGGCTAGAACTATGTTTCCAGAGGATTATGTTGAAGTCCTATCCCTGTACCTGTAAATAAGACCCTGTTTAAAAATAGGATTTTTCATTTATTATGCTAATTATGCCTTATTAGACTAGAGTCAGTTCTAAACCTAATCTCTTTTGGTGGATTTTATAAGAAAATCAGAATAGACACTGACAGATACACAGAGGAGATGCCGTTTGATGATGAATGCAGTTGGATCTGTAAGGTGCAAAAGAATACCAAGGATTGCTAGCAGGCACCAGACACTGGGAGAGTGGTCTACAGAAGAAATTAACATGGCAAAGATCCTGATTTGGACTTTCAGCCTCCAGATTGTGAGAAAATAAATTTCTGTTTATTAAAGCCACCCATTTGCACTATTTTCATTACTGCATTACTAGGAAACTAAGACAAAGATGTCTGCTTATTGGATAGCCCAGAAACTAGAACTTGATTTCTCTTGCCTCATGGTCTCTCTTCCAAGGCTGGTCTCTACATTGGAAATCTCCTTATTTCTCGCTTCTTTTGGGTGGTTCTGCCTGATTCTTGAGTTTCCAGGAGATACCTTCCTTTCTCTGGAAGCCTTTCCTGATAAGGCCTTTCCCTTGAGACCACAATGGGTCTTCCTGTTAAAAGTCCTGCAGTGCACTTAGTTCATTGAATGGAAGCTGTCTTTTCTTCAGACTCTAAGAGACAGACTGATTTCTTGTTGAACATTGTTTCCACCACCCTTGTGTGCTGCCTAATGTGCAGTGATGCAACTTGTTAGCTTTATGACTGACCACCAAGCTTTCTGTTATAGGCACTTCACTGCCTTCTAGGAAAGGAAAATACCCATTAACATCAAGTAGATTCCTACTCATGGATGCCATGAGTAGAACTGTGCTCTATCTGGTTTTCAATGGCTGCTTTTTCTGAAGTAGATCGCTAAATCTTTGTTTTGAGATGTCTCCGTTGTTGTTGCTGTTAGGGGCCATCGAGTTGGTACCGACACATAGCAAGCCTATGCACAACGGTATGAAACACTGCCCGATCCTGGGCCAACCTCACAATTGTTGCCATGCTTGAGTCCACTGATGCTGCCACTTTGTCAATCCATCTCACTAGGGGTCTTCCTCTTTTTTTCTGACCCTCCACCTTACCAAACATGATATCTTTCACCAGAGAGATGTCTCTGCTTGGACTCAAATCTTCAGTCTTTTAATGAGCAGCTGAGTGTGTTGCCCAACACAGGACTTCTCAAAAAGAAAGGTGTTGTTAAGTGCTGTCAAGTCATTTCCAACTCATAGTGACCCTGTGTAGGGTTTTCATAAAACAGCTGGTGGCTTTGAGCTGCCAACCTTACAGTTCAAATGAACATTGCAATCAAGTAATTATCCTACAGTACCACACCAGGACTCCAAAGAAAGATACATCATGCTCATTAACAGACTGTGGTGTGCTCTAGAGTGAGTGCAAATGTGTAAGTCTGAGCTCAAAGCTGGATATGCTGCATGGCTTTGCTTTAAAACAATGGGGACATAAGGGGGAAAAAAGGGGAATAGTAAATATGAGTGCTTTAGATGAGATAAGAAATGGGGGACTAAAAATCCTTGTTTGTAGAATGTGAGGAAAAAAATGATTTCAAGCAGCTTGCTAAGGTGTTTGCAACATAAATCTTAACCAGTTTCTCTTTTAAGAAATCATAAGTTAATTCTAAATCACTAAATTTCTCACTACTCCTTTTAGTGAGACCATTATTTATAGTGATCCAGAGAGAGGCTAAGGTCTGCAGCCAGATTGGCTCAGTCAGGAATAGAAAATAATACAGATATATATGTGGGGGCAAGACAAAGACATTCTTTTGAGAGGAAGAAGGAAAATTGAAGAGAGAGAGAGAGACTTCGAGGCATTGGAGAAAGAATGATAGCAGACCATCCTTTCATTCTCTTTCCACTCGATCTCTTCTAATTCCTAAAGCAAAAAAATAAGTCAACCAATCAAAGTAATCTGACCTGTTTATCATCCGTGTTTGTAATTTGTTGTGCTCTGTGATAGAATTATTGTGCTCTCGCATTCCCCACAACTTTTGAGGTGTTGCTAATATTGCTGTATCATTGCTTGTTGAGGAATTAGAAGGGCCACATGAGGTGTTGGTAGCTATGCCTTGCTCAGTTTACCCCAGATCCCTGTTTGCCACATACATGTGCATGTCTCCCCAAATATCAGACCTGAAGAGTTTGCAGTTATGAAGTCACTGGTCAATCACTTAACTTGTACACCTTGGTCTACTCACTTACAACATAGGGGAGACTATGCAAATCCCAGCGAGCTATTGATAATATTAAAGGTGATAATGTTTGGTACTTGAAACTAAATAAATGTTTAGCAACAGGAATTTTCCCTCCCTTTCTGAGAAAAGTTGAACTTTGTCTGTTGTCACAATCAACAATCATTCTGCTCTGATTTTCTTCTAATTCTTAGGCTCCATATCTGTAAAATGAGATAATTCCTCAAAATCACTTAGAGTCCACTATTCTTTGATCATAATTCTAACACTGAGTGCTTGGTTATGCTAGGCACTTTGGAAAGTGCTTTACTTACATAAATTCACTTAAGCTTGAAAACTCCAATGTGGTAGATCATATTATTATCATCCTTATTTTACAAATAAGACACAAAGATGATAGAAGGCTTGCCCATGGCCACATAGTAGTAGCAAATAGCAAATGTGGAATTGAACCCAGAAAGCCTGCCTCAAAACCCAGCTCTCTGTCACAAAGTAAATATGTCATGTTACTTGTCTATGAGAAGAAAGATACATGCCTGCAATTAAGTTTTTTAAAAACCACTCAACTGCTATCTGTGTATGTTTAATATAAAACAGCATATTTGAGTATGCTCTGGTAGTGTAGTGGATTACAAGCCGGGCTTCTAATCACAATGTCAGCAGTTTAAATCTACCAGTTGCTCCATGGGAGAAAGATAAGGCTTTCTGCTCCCATAAAGATTAATAGCCTTGGAAACGTTACACAGGATCACTATGAGTCAGAACCGACTCAGTGTCACACAAAATTTGAATAAATTAGATCTTGTTTCTTCAGTCCATTAAGCTGGAAAATCTTTCTCTTTGCTACTCAAAACATTGTTCCTAGACCAGCAGCTCTAGCATTGCTTGGTAGGTTGTTGTTGTCGTCAGGTGCCATCGAGTCGGTACTGACTCATAGTGACCCCATGCACAACAGAAAGAAACACTGCTTGATCCTGGTCCAGTCTCACAATCATTGCTACATTTGAGCCCATTTATGATGTTTTCCTCTTTTTCTCTGATTCTCTACTTTATCAAACATGATAAACTTCTCCAGTGACTGGTCCCTCCTGACAATATGTGTAAAGTATGAGAGATGAAGTCTGACCACCTTGGCTTCCAAGGAGCACTCTGGCTGTACTTCTTCCAACACAACTCTGTTTATTCTTTTGGTAGTCCATAGTACTTTCAATATTCTCCTCCAACACCATAGCTCAAATTCATCAACTTTTCTATGATGTTCCTTATTCACTGTCCAACTTTTGCATGCATATAAGGTTATTGAAAATATCATAGCTTGGGTCAGGCACACCTTAGTCCTCAAATTAATATCTTTGTTCTTCAACACTATAAAAAAGTCTTGTGCAGCAGATTTGCTTAATGTAATATGTCATTTGATTTCTTGTCTGCTACTTTCATAAATGTTGGTGGTTCATCTGAGCAAAACTAAGTCCTTGACAATTTCAATCTTTTCTCCATTGATAAGAATGTTGTTCATTGGTTGGTAGGTAGCTTGTTAGAAATATCAAAGCATGGTCTTTCTGTAGACCTACTAGATCTAAATGTCCATTTAAATAAACATTCTTGCTGATTGATATGAACATTAAAGTGTAGCTGTATTGTTTTTGTTTCTCTGGCCTTCGCTGTCATCATCTGTGAAATGAGGAGATTGGACTACAGATTCCCCCACTACATTTGGCGCTTGTATGTGTTGCATACTCATGATTGTAACTCACATTATCAATGTCAGATAATTCATTCATTCCCCTTTATTAGTGTCAAGCCTGAAAATAAAACAGCCTGTTTGAGTATTTCTTCAATCCACTAAGGTAGAACTATGTAGACCACTGAAGACTTACTAAATTATTATCAGGCAGCCTCTTTAACTGGTTTGCACTTTGCATTAATTTTTTTATTATTTCATTTTCAGCAGGTTACTCAATCCTTGTTTCATACTTTTCACATGGTGAATTTGGGGCTTTTGTTTTGTTTTAAGCCAGATAGGTAGCTGACAAAGTTAGTTTAGCTTTATTCTGGATATTTTAGCGCATATATTTTCTTTAACAAAAGGTACAAACACCATACCTAGGTTTTTTTATTATCTATTCTTTAGATAACATTTTGTAACTTTCCCTTGATCTGTATTTTGGTTTGTAATTGGACAATTAAACAGGGAAAGGCAAACTATAATAATTAGAATGTGTGAGCTATATTTGAATAAATTAAAATAAGCAAAGATGTTTTTTTTTTTCAAAGTGTCCCTAACAGGAGTGGTTTTGATTGGCAACTTCTTAAAGGGAACTTCTGCTAAATTGCTGGACAGGAGCAAGTTGCCTATACATGACATGAAAATCTTTACAAACTGGACTAGTGAGTGACCTGTGACAAAGGACCTGGGCTCACGTATTGTTGATAAGTAAATATCCATAGCTTAGTCAATATATAAATAAATCAGTACACAGATTGATACATAATGGTTGTGTTTTCTGCAGTGTCCTTAAAGTAACTCAACCTGGAATCCATCAATCCATCACTGTATTCTGTCATCAGCTTTGCAGACCCAACAACACAAAAAGACAAGGCTGTTCATACTTGCCTCACTTTGGTTGACCACAACAGACACAACAGGATTTCTGGCCTGCAAAAGGCTATGGGGACAATCTGATTTCATTTTATATAATCTTTGCAGAAGAAATACATTTCTGTGATTGAGCACTTTTGTTCTTTGTATATATTTTTGTGTGATTCATTTATTTGTTTTTTTGAAAGTGGTTGTCATTATGTAATCTAATGTATTCTATGATTATCATAAGGAAATAATTAAAAAATAACTTAAAATTTTAATAAATTATTTAAGAACCAGTGGTTACAACATTTTTAGAAAAGCATCCTGTAGTATTTTCATAATTTTATATCTGATATTGCCAGTAAATTGGAAGCGTATCAATAAGTCATGTCTTTAAAATCTGCCTTCCTCTCCCCCAGGCTTCCTATTTCAAATAACTGAGCCACATAGTCTATTTCTCTTTTCCTTTTTATTTCCAGTGAGAGGACGTTTGTATAAAATTGCCTGAAAATCAGCTGCAGGTTATTGTACAGTTAGAGAAATGGCCAGCTTAACCCTGAAATCTCCGAACTCCTACTTTACTGTAGGTTAGTTTATTCCTAGGTTTTCTCTTATCCTTACATTGAAAATATTTTAGATACTTTTGGAAATAGTCTCTTATGAATTTACTTTTTTACTTCAGTCCCATAATGTATGCTTCTAATGAAACAATTACAGCAATAAAAAGGACCTCAGTATCTTGCACTGCAAGTTCATGGAGAGCTTGTGTTCCATACAGATTGCCAAAAAAAAACTGGCCAGTCAATTTAGATCTCAGTATCTCCTGGATGACAAATTCAATTAACCTCCTCCCAAGGCTAGTGATTTCATCTTTGAACAAGAGACATTGACTGTTTGTTTGTTTGATTGCTTTTCTTCCCATGGTCATGTAGCAAAGGGCAATGTAAAACAGATGGTCTTGAGCTCACACCTAAGCCCTTAGCAGACTGTAAGTATTTTCTAACCATTATTTCAGCAGACTCTATGGTGCTATATATTATATTAATCCAAAAATACATATATTTCTAGAAAAGTTGGAAAGGTTAGATATTGTCTTATTTATTTGGACAATATCATGTAGCTATTCAAAGGTGGGTTCATGGTCATCCAGAACCCCTGGGCCAGCACCCACTACTCTGGCCTCCCGGGAAATCACCCCAGTCACCAGAATAGTCTCTTTGTATGGGATTGCTTTTTATACTTGTTCTGAATACTAACAGCTTCTTCTGAAAGCCATTTTACTTCCTCTGCACTATGTAAGCAGAGCTTTGGGAGGTGGAGCCATATGAATTTTCACACCTCCTCCTTAGCCAACACTTGATTTGGAATTTGGAGACTTCATTCCTGGTAGGGGCAACAGCAACCTTTCCCCCATAATTAATTTCTGTGAGCTGGAGTTCATTAGAGGAAAGAATGACAGCCTTGAGATGCTGATGCTGGCTTGTGTGTCTCTCCCAAGCTCTATCCCTTTATTTAAAGGTGGAGTCTGCCATTAGCGGTAGTAATGATTCAGACATCTTTTAATACCAACAGCAACTCAACCACCTTAAAACATTTCCGGTTATGAGCAAACTAAGCAATTTAAAGGCAGATCATGTTCTCTTGAAGTTTTTCATGGCTGCTACTGGGAATACTTGATAATTTATGAAGGCTTATACCATCAAATTAATTACATTTTCCGGATGCCACATGTCTTTTTTTTTAACCAGCTAGCTCTGAATTATAAGTAATAACACTGAAGCTATTCAGTTTTACAGTCTGTGGAAAACAATGCTTGAACCATCTTAGAAATGCCATTATTCCAGGCACCGTTAAAAATGTGTCAGCATTTTTTTACTCTTCATCCTATATGATTTTGGAAAAAAAATTAGGAGCTAGTATACCAGCTGGGGAAACATTTTTTGTTAACAGTGTGTAAAAAACATTGCTAGTCTTTTGTAAATGATGTAAGAAAGGAGAACGAAAAAACTAGAAGCCGGGGTATTTGAATTTCTGGGTTGTGGAAATATGAGTAGGTTTAGAACTGGCCAGCTCTGGAAAGGCAAATGCATTAATACACAGCAAAAACCTAAAGTAAGTGAAAGTGAATCAAGATAAGATTGCTACAAATGAGAACCCAAATAATAGACTCCATAGTCCAGGGTCTGTGTCTCTTCAGTTAGTAGTTATTCTTTCGTACTGGGTATAGACTTCATACACACTTAAAGAATAGATAGAGAGGTGGTAAAAATGTCTCAAAGTGATCATTTTTCACTATATTTTTAATTTAGTTTAAACTAGAAGTAGAAGCCCCAACCGTGTGCTGACATAATGAAATTTGATTTCACTTTTTCTGTTGTAAAATTAATGTAATAATAGAATTTTTCATTTGTTCAACACATATGTATGGGGACCTATTGACTAGAGCAGTATTTGGAAATCGTCCAGAATAATGGTTTATGAAAAGGGGTATTGTGGAGTCTTAGGGCTAAAATCTCATGCAGCCTCTTGTGAGCTGTATAATCTTGAATATATTACTTTATCTTGCTAAATATTAGTGTTACCATCTAGAACAGTTACTACTTGTTTTATATATCTATATCTATAGATATAGATATATTGTTGTTGTTAAGTGCCGTTCGGCTCCGACCCATAGCAACCCTGAACAGGGTTTCTGAGGCTGTAAATCTTTACGGGAGCAGAAAGCCTCATCTTTCTCCCACGGAGCAGCTGGTAGTTTCGAACTGCTTACCTTGCGGTTCGCAACCTGATTCGTAACCACTGCGCTACCAGAGCTCCTTTCATATATAAAATTTTACTGGAATAAAGCCATGGATATCTACTCATTTATACATTGTCTATGATTACTTTTATCCTACAAAAGTAGGGTTGAGTAGTTACAACATATACTGTATAGTCCACAGAGCTAAAGATATTTGCTTTCTGGTTCTTAATAGAAGACTTTTGCCAGACTCTGATGGAGTAAACTGAGATACAAATAGTATATACCTCATCAGGAGCCCTGTGTGGTGCTGCAGGATGATGCACTGAGACAGAAGATGAGTTGGAACCACATGTTCAGCGATTCAGACTCACCAGCTTCTCCTTGGAAGTCTTATATAGGGTCGCCATGAGTCAAGACTGACAGGACAGCATTTAATATCAACAACATACCTCATAAGGTGAATGTGACAATTTAATAAGATAATGTGTCATATTGTTTATGACATGGTCTGGCATGTGGTGGATTTTCATTACTGCTAGGTACACTACCTGTTATTCTGCTTGACATTGGGCTTGGTGCTGGAGGAATCATGATCATGATGTAAGGAGAAAGTGATAGGGTGAGAGGGCAGAACCAGATGCTCTGTGGGGGATACAGGAGTGATATTCACTACCTATCTCTTCATGTACTATGGGATAGAAGATTTGCAAAATAATGTCTGTTTTCACCCAAACATTTTAATAGATGACATCTTAATGATTAATCTTGTAGGCTCTCTTCCTTTAAACTTACACGATTGATACTGTTTGTTGTTAAGTGCAGTTGGGTCGGTTACAACCCATAGTGACTCTGTATAGGGTTTCCAAGAAGCATCTGGTGAATTTAAAGCAATGACCTTGCAGTTCAAACTGATCTTGCTGTTCAGTGCTTATCCTACATTGCCATTTTATGATTATAAATGGTGGCATTGGGAGGCTAATGGAGAATATGAACAAGACTGCTGATTCACTTTTCTGGACATATAATCAGTTGCAGAGAGTACGGTGTTTCATGTATTTAACTTGGCTCAGTATGTACCAGTATGTACTAGGATAATCCAACATGCACAAGGAATTTTCACATCTTTATATTTATGTCATAAAAGAAAAAAAAAAAAGAAAAGAAAAAAGGACAGGACTAGAAGTCTTTTAATCATAATAAAGATGCAAGAGGAACAGCACTGCTGCCTGATTTCATCCAAAAGCAGTCCCCAAAATATGTGATATGAACCCATGTGGAGCAGGTGCTCAGCTGGTCCCTGCAAAACAAGCACCGCATTCAAACTGCTTGCATGTTGCAACAACACATTTTTAATGAAAGGATGTGTTATGACGAATATCTTGGATTGATAAGACAGCTAATGGTACCATTAATTATTTTACTAACCAAAAGTAGGGTATAGTGCTGAAATAATAAAAGAAAAAAAACTTAATTCTAATCTTTATCCTTATTAGCCCCTAAAGTTATTCTATGATTAATGATTTTTTAATAAATTAATGTTATAAATGAAAGCTACCACATCACAACTCTTTAATATCACCCCCCATTTTTTTCTTGTGCACATTTGCAGTTCATCCACACTTCAACACACACACAACCTTAGGCAACCAGTGTTCTAGTTTCTGTCTTTTAAATTTACCATTTCTAGAAATTAGTATCTCATGCAAGTTAAATTTGGAAAATAGTTTTTAAATGGGTGCTACATTACCTTGACAGGGAATTTACAGAGATTCAAGCTGGATTCAGATGAGGACACAAAATGAAGAATGTCTCTGCTGACAATAGATGGATTTTGGTTGAAAGCAGAGAGTACCAGAAAGATGTTTACCTTACTTTATCAATTATACAAAGACTTTCATCTAAGTGTATCACGACAAGCTATGGACAAAACTGTGAAGAATAGCTATTCCAGAACACATAATTGTGGTTATGAGGAACTTGTATGTAGATCAAGAGGCAGTTATTCAAACAGAACAAGAGAATACTGCAGGGTTTACTGTCAGGAAAGGTGTGCGTCAGAGTTGTAGCCTTTCATCATACTTGCCCAATCTGTATGTTGAGCAAAGAAGCTGAGAAGCTGGGTCATGTGAAGAAGAATGTGGCATCAGGATGGGAGGAAGACTGATTCACAACCTGAAATAAACAGATCCTTGCTTGCTGAAAGTGAAAAGGACTAAAAATACTAACTGATGAAGATAAAAGATAATAACCTTCTGTATGTGTGATGCCTAAATGTAAAGGAAATAAAAATCCTAACAACTGGACCAATAAAGAACATCATGATAAAGGTAGAAAAAATAGAAGTTGTCAAAGACTTCATTTCACTGGATCCACTGTCAACATTCATGGAAGTTGTTGTTGTTGTCAGGTGCCATCGAGTCGGAACCTACTCATAGCAACCCCATGCACAGCAGAACGAAACAATGTCCGATTCTGGGCCAACCTCACTACCGCTGCCACACTTCATGCCATCAATGATGCCACCTGGATGGAAGTAGCACTCAGGAATTAAACAACATACTGCATTAGGCAAATCTTCTGCACAGGACCTCTCTTAATTGTTCAAGAGCAAAGATATCATTTGAGGACTAAGGTATGGCTGACCCAAGCCATGGTATTTTCAATCACCTCATATGAATGTGAAGGTTGACCAGTGAATAAGGGAAACCACAGAAGAATTGATGAATTTGAGTCATAGTATTGGAAAAGAATATTAAAGGTACCATGGACTGCTAGAAGAACAAACTAATTTGTACTGGAAGATGTATGCTCAGAATGTTCCTAGAATCCAGGATGGCAAGACTGTCATATGTTGGACATGTTATCAGGAGATACCAGTCCCTGGAGAAGGACATCATCCTGGTAATGTAGAAGGTCAGAGAAAAAGAAGACTCCCCACCCCCAGTAAGATGGATTGGTACAGTCGCAACAGCAATGTGCTCAGGCATAACAACAGTTGAGAATGGTGCGGGATTGGACATTGTTTCCTTCTGTTGTGTTTAGGATTGCTATGAGTTGGAACCAACTCTACAGCGCCTAACAACAACAACAGACATGTCATACACATAAATGGAATCGCTCAATATGTAACTGGTTCCTTTGACTTCACAAATAATGTTTTGTTTACCTATGTAGTAGTAATTATCACTGATTTATACATTTATATAAGGCGCTCTGGTAGCGTAGTGGTTACGAATCGGGCTGCGAGCCACAAGGTCAGCAGTTTGAAACTACCAGCGGTTCTGTGGGAAAAAGATGAGGTGGTCTGCTCCCGTAAGGATTTACAGCCTTGGAAACCCTGTATAGGGTCGCTATGAGTCGGAACCGACTCCACGGCACATAACAACAACAACAACAACAATGGCTGAATAGTATTTCATGTGTATGGATTTTGTTTATTCATTCATCCGTTTTTTGGGGTTTTTTTTTTTGAGGGGTGGAGGACTTATTCTCACTCCCGGTGCTTTTCAGGGCTTTAGGGGACAAGGCTCCTGGTTCCTTATTCTCTCAACCACCCCCTCTACTCTCCACTCTCATTCTTTGTGCCTCTTCTTTTTCTTCTTCTTCTTTGCTGCCTTGCTGTCTTTTGATGTGTGTCTTGCCCTCTTGCCTGTATCACTCTCAGAGTCTGAGCTGTCAGAGTCAGATGACTTCCTCTCCCTGTGCTTCTTTTACTTCTTTCTTTTGCTAGAAGTCTTTGTGGGGTCAGGTTTCTCAAATTCTGCTGACTTTACCTCTTCCTTTTCCTTTTCCTCTTCAGGTATCAGAGAGTATTTGGTTCCACCTGGCTGCATGAAACAATCCTTTGCAAAGTGGCCTTTACAGCCACACTTCTTGCACATAGTGTTTAGGACCGCCTCCAGGATGATCTTCTACCCAGTGTAATCCTGGAAGGAGCGTCTCCACCTCTCTTCTTGCTCAATGATAACATTGTTGGGATCCAGGTCTTTTCCAGTCCCTTGGTTGACAACTTTCATAGAAAGGGATACTTTTATCCTACCATTTTTCATCTCTCGGCCAATAAGTTTCACCCATACTTTGTCTCCGACATCTACTATCTCAGAGGGCTTATCTGCTCGACACGATGACATGTGAGTTCGATGGACAAGACCTTGCCTTGGAAAACGGTATAGAGAGCGGGCAAGTTTTCCATGGTCTCAGGTCTTCCTGAATTCATACTTAATATCTATGGCTCCTCCATTTCTCTTTAGCTAAACTACTTCAAGTATCCAGGTCTTAGCTCCAGATTGCCCAGCCGCGAGACACTTAAGAGAAATCATTCATCCGTTTTTGACCCTTTGTATGATTTCCAGTTTGGAGCTATTATGAATAATGTAGATGTGATCAGTGGCTGTGATATGTCTTCATTAATGTAGGGTAGATTCTTAAGAGTGGTATCGCTGAGTTGTATATATGTTTATGTGTAACTTTATGAGAAACTGTCAACCAGTTTTCCCAATGGTTTCATTTTACAGTCTCAAGAGGAATCATGCGCAACACCTATCTTTAATTATTATTAGTAGTAGTAAATAAAGAACAAAAAAATTCTGTGTTGGTAGAAATTTAGCCAGAATGTTCCTTGGAAGCCAGACTGTGTCTTTCATACTTAGGACATATTATCAGGAGGGACCAGTCCCTAGAGAAGGACATCAAGTTTGGTAAAATGGAGGGTCAGTGAAAAAGAAGAAGACCCCCAATGAGATAAATTGGCACAGTGGCAGCAGCAATGGACTCAAGTGTAGCACAATTGTGGGGTTGGTGCAGGATCAGGCAGTGTTTCATTCTGTTGTGCAGAGGGTATGAGTTGGTATTGACTCAATGGCACCTAACAATAACAACAACAAAAGCCATTGTACTAGGTATTTAGTGAAATGTGTCGTTGCACAATTTTTATTGGTTGCTTGTTTTGTTACTGAGTTGTAAGAATTCTTTAAACACTCTATATGCAAATCTTTTAACAGGTATTTTATTGTTGTTGTTAGGTGCCATCGAGTAGGTTCTGACTCATAGCAACCCTGTATAGGGTTTCCAAGGAGGGGTTGGTAGGTTTGAACTGCCAACGTTGTGGTTAGTAGTCCAGTGCTTGTCCTACAGTGTCACACGAGAACTCGAGATATTTGATTAGCAAATATTTTTTTCCCAATCTGTGGTTTGTAGTTTTATTTTCTTAATTATGCTATTGGAAACACAAAATCTTTAATATTGATAAAATGCCATGTATGATTTTTTAAAAATGTTTTATTGTGAATTATATGATAGTTTACATGAGAGAACTTTAGTTTTACATTCATTCCATCGAATATCATTTCATTGCCATGGTTCCAATCCCCTCAGTGCATCATCAACCGACCAAAGGGTATATCCTAGAAACCCGCTTCCTGCTCTCCCCGCTCCCCCCAGTCTTCCGCCCACAGTCCCTCTCCCTCTCTGGATCCAAAGTCCCCAGCCGCTTCATCACTCCACATCATTGTCTCTGTCTCTATCTCAGGCATCTCTGCTTCTCTGGTTAGGGTCCCTCTCTTGGCTCTTCTCCATTGATGGTCCTAGAGACCTCGGCTCCTAGACTGGAGAATTAATCACTCCCTTCCTTGCTACAAAACGTCTACCTTTGCATTTCCAACCCTCATAATCAGTCCTGATAAACATTATTCACTACAGTATCACGAGTTACCCATCTGTATTTCATTTCATCAGCTCCGCCTAGACAGATTGGATAGTACTCACTGGAGATTCTGTCTTCCTCCATGCCCCCTAGCCCTAGGTTCCCTCTTGAAAGCTTGTAAGCCAGTCACTTCTTGCCTTTGTAGTCCCACCTTCCCCATTTGGGTATCCAATGTCCAAGTTGCCCATCTCTGTCTACTCTGTGTGTGAGGGGTGGGAATGTTTTTTGCTGTAAGGATTTGTTCCTTTTTTTGAGTCACTGCATCCGTAGGTATAGGTCAAGTTCATCAGATTGTATCAGCTCACTCTTTTTTTTTTTCCTCTTCTTTCTTCTCCTGGTTGAGCTCTGATCATCCAGTCCAGGTCATGTGGGTACCATCAGCCGGTAGCTCCACTCTCCACTCAAGTCCTCCGTGGCCACGCCACTGACTCTGGGCCCAAGAGTCCCCAGGTCTCCTCACACTGCTTACCAACCAGGTCCCCAACTGAGTCCACAGAAGCCCACTGAACATTGTAAGGCTTAGCTTGCCGCTTCATTGCTGCTTTGACCCCACTTCCCCCTATCGGTGATGCGTGTGATCACCAACCAGAGCGTGTATTTACGTTTAGTCTTAGTCTTGGAAGGGGGTTTGTGTTGAGAGGACCCGACCACTTGCCTTGATGTTTCCTAGGGAAGTGATTTGTTTGTTCTTGGAGTAACAGTCCATCTGTCTCTATTGTTTTATATTTTTCCTGTAGGTCTTTCTTTCAAGAAGTATCTTTTGTTCTTCTATCCACTCCAGGCTGGTCTGCTTGCCCTTTCAAGTGGAGATTTCTCATCTCTGGAGATCTGGATGTGGTTCAGGTTTATATCTATAGTTTTAGGTATTGCAAAGGCTCCACAGGAAGCCTTGTTCACTGGGTACGCTGTAGCCCCATTTTAGGTATTCCAATCAGTTATAGGCATAAGAAGGACTTACAAGCTTTCTATGTTGATGTTTCTGACTTTTCCTTTCTCTCCCCCTCTGGTGTCTACTATATATTATAATGCAAGGAAAACCAAGATTCATAAAACAAGTCAAGTATCTTAACACGATTCTCTCCCCACCCCCCATTCCAACCATGACTCAATCCCTGTATCTCAGAGCCCTGCAGTTTCAAGGCTGTGCATATATCGTCCTTTATCTCTTTCTCATTTGGCCCATTCAAACGTGCCCAGTTGTTCTCCCATCTGCCCCGTTTCTCCTCTTCCCTCTCCCTCCCTGTATATTGCTCCCCTCCCAGCACCCAAGCTCTCCTGTGTCCAATCCCCGCCCTGTGCTCCACCCTTCCCCCTTCCCCCCACCCATCACCAACTTCCCAGCAACCAACAAAGACTTCCCCCTACCCTCCTTTAGTATAATTTCTTTTTCTTAGTCTTTTAGAGTAGTGGTCCTATGCAGTATTTCTCTTTTTGTGACTGACTAATTTCACTCAGCATAATATCCTCAAGGTTCATCCATGTTATGCGGTGGCTTGCCGCTTCCTTGTTATTCTTCAATGTAGTATAATATTCCATTGTGTGTATGTACCACAATTTATATATCCATTCTTCAGTTGATGGGGACTTTGGCTGTCTCCATCTTTTTGCTATTGTAAATAGTGCTGCTATAAACATTGGTGTGCCTATATCTTCTCGTGTTGTGGCCCATTTTTCTTGTGGGTAAATGCCAAGTAGAGGAATTGCTGGATCATAAAGTATTTCTATTTTCAACCTTCTGAGGAAACACCGTATTTTTTTCCAGAGAGGTTGGACCATTTTGCAGTCCCACCAGCAATGCAGGAGTGTCCCAGCATTTATTGTCTTCTCCATTTTTCATCTTTGCTGTTATTGTTGGTGTGAGATGGTATCTCATTGTCGTTTTGATTTGCATCTCTCTAATGGTTAGTGATCGTGAGCATTTTTTCATATGTTTGTTGGCTGCCCGGATCTCTTCCTTAGTGAAGTGTCTGTTCATATCCTGTGCATGTATGATTTTTTAAAAGTGATTATGTTTCTGGTTTTATATCAAGAATTTTTTCCTACAATTTTTCAAAAGTTTTATGATTTTAATTCTAATATTCAGGTCTATGTTGAATTTTGAGTTAATTTGTATTTATTGTTTAAGGTAAAGGTCTTGTAGTTCCAGCCCATTTGTTAAAAGGATTGTTCTTTCCTCAACTTGAATTATCTTGGCATCTTTATTGAAAATAAATTGACTATAAATGTACAAGATTATTTATTGCTGATTCTTAAATCTGTCCAATGCCTTTCCTATGTGAGTACCACATTGAATTTATTATTGTGACTTTATTCTAAGTTTTGAAATCTGTAGTGTAAGTTCTCCATCTTTGATCTTATTTTAAAATTTATGTTATTGTTCTTCAAAGCGCTGTTGAGCTACTTCCAACTTACAGAAACCCTGCATTGGGTTTCCTAGGTGCAGCTGGTGGGATTGAACTTCCGACCTCGCTGTTAGAAGTCCAGTGCTTTTCCTGCATTGCCACAGAGAGAAAGAGAAAGATTTATATCAAGGATGCGGCTTGACACAGTTGTAGAGATGTGCAAGTTCCACGTCTGTGAGTCAGATGTTGACTTAAGGTTTCTCCTGACTCATGTAGCTGCAGGGGCCAATGAACCCAAGACCAGCAAGTCAGATGGCAGCCTTCTGACTGCAGAGGGGAATGAATCCAAATCAGCCATTAAGATGGCAGGGTGCTGATATCTCCTAGGATCTGTTGCAACACAGCAGGCCACTGACTTGAATCCAAAGAACTAAGGTCAAATGAGGAGCCAGATGCATCATCCAGACCTCATAAAAAGCAAGCAAACATTTCCCAAGTGGCCAACATATTGGCAGCAGGCCACACCCATGAAGGAACTTAGCAGATCCCCTCATGGAAGTGAGTGAATTATAGTAGATTTCATCATGGGTAGTTGTTACTGTTAGGTGCCGTCGAGTCCTTTCTGGCTCATAACAACCCTATGCAAAACATAATAAAATGCTACTTAGTCCTCGACTCGACAGCACTTAACAACAACAACAACAACTTAGTCCTGTGCCATTCTCATAATAATTGTTACACAAGCCCGTTGTGCAAATCCATCTCACTAGAGGTCTTCGTCTTCCTCTTTTTCACTGACTCTCCATTTTACAAAGTATGATGTCCTTCTCCTATAACATGCCTGAAGTCTGACAGACAAAGTCTCATCATTCCGGCTCTAAGGAATATTCTGGTGTACTTCTTCTAACACAGATTTGTTTATTCTTCTGGAATTCCACGGTACTTTTAATATTTACTTTGAACAACATTACTCTAATCCATCAATTCTTCCATGGTCTACCTTATTCATTGTCATACTTATATGTGCATATGAGGAAATTGAAAATACCATACTAGAGCTTGGGTCAGGTGCACCTTAGTCTTCAAAATGATATCTTTGCTCTTGAACATTTTAAAGATGTCCTGTGCCAGATTTGCCTAATGAAATGTGCCATTTGATTTCTCACCTGTTGCTTCTATGTGTGTTAATTATGGATGCAAACAAAATGAGTCTTTATAAACTTTGCCATGATGTTATTTATTGCTCCAGTTGTGAGGATTTTTGTTTTCTTTACATTGAGGTGCAACCCATAATGAAGTCTATAGTCTTTGATGTGCATTAGTAAGTATTTTAAATACTCTTCCCTTACAGCAAGCAAAATTGTATCATCTGCATATTGCAGGTTGTTAATGTTTCTTCCTTAAATCCTGATGCCACAATTTTCTTCAGATAATCCACTTCTCAGATTATTTGCTCAGTAAACAGATTGAATAAGTACAAATAAAGAATACACCCCTGGGGCATACCTCTTCTGATTTTAAAACATTCAATATATCCCCTTACTCTGCTCAAATGATTGTCTCTTGGGGGATAACAACGACTTAATTGCTAAAAATGGAGTGGCACTGTGGATTAATGTGCCAGACTACAAAGCCGTTTGAACTGCAAGGTCGGTGGTTCAAGCTCACCAGCTGCTCCTTGGAAACCCTATACAGGGTCTCTGTGGGTCAGAATCGACTTGAAGGCACTTAACAACAACAACAATTTCTAAAGCACTGAAAATCCTGGCCCAGTTAAACTGACATAAAACCTTAACTACCACATAGGATATCTCTGCATTTATATCTTTTAGTGTGTATATTTTAGACACACAAGTCTTGTACGTAGTTTGGTAATTATTTTCCTACTTTATTATTTGATGCCACTGTGACCAAATTTTTTTAAATTTCATGTTCAGATTGCTTTTTGCTATAATGTAATTTTTGTTGGTTTGTGCCATCTAATTGATTCCAACTCATAACAATCCTATATGATAGAATATAACTGAGTTTTCTACATTATACTCCACATAAGAACAGATTGCCAACTTTTTCTCCTGTGGAGTTGCTGGTAATTTCGAACTGCCAACTTTTAGAGAGAAGCTGAGTCCTTAACCAGAACACTACTATGAATCCTTTGCTGTTGAATAAAATTGGTTTTGTGTATTATATCCTGTGACCATGCTAAACTCAATTTTAATAGAGTTTCTGTAATGTGTTGGAAATTTTTTTACATACAAGATCCTATCATCTGCTAATTAGGATTGTTTCAAATTTTTCTTTCTAACGTGGATAACTTTTCTGTATTTCTTGCTTACCCTTTCTCTTCCTTTTTTCACCTATACTATATGAATCGGGCTACGAGCCGCAAGGTCAGCAATTAGAAACTACCAGCTGTTCCGTGGGAGAAAGATGAGGCTTTCTGCTCCCTTAAAGATATACAGCCTCAGAAACCCTGTACAGGGTCGCTATGAGTCAGAAGCGACTCCACAGCACATAACAGCAACAACATACTGGTTTGAATCCTCCACAGAATGCTGAAGAGGGGTGACAAGATCAGACAACCTTGTCTTGGTCTTAATCTTAGGTGGAAAGCATTCTCATTAAGTTTTTCATCATTAAGTATGTTACATATGAGGGCTTTTGTTTGTTTGTTTGTTTGCTTGTAGATGACGTTTATTAGAATGAGGACATTTCTTTATATTCTTAGCTTGATTGCAGTGTAAAAAACAAACAACATAATTGGGTAACAGACTTTTGCTAAAAGCTTTATTTCCATCTATTGAAATGATCAAACACTTTTTGTTCCTTGTGAATATGGTGTATTACATTAGCTGATTTTGAATGTTAAACAAGCCGCATTCCTGGACAAAAATCCTATCTGGTCACTTGTTGTTCAGTCAGTTTTAGAAATTTGTCCATTTCACTTAAGTTGTCCAATGGGTTCACATAAAGTTGTTTATAATGTTCTCTTATAATTCTTTTAATTTATAAATGATTGGTTTATGTTTCCTTATTTATTCCTGAATATGATAATATGCATCCTCACTCTTTTTTCTAGGTCAGTCTTCTGGAAAGTTTATCAATCTTGATCTTCCCAATGGGCCGATATTTAGATTCATTGATTTTTTTCTCAATTACTTTATCCTATATTTCGTTGATTTCAACAATAATCTTAATTAATTCTTATTATTTCTTCTGCTTGCTTTGGGTTGAGGTTTTATTTTTCTTAAATTTTAATTTTAGATTACTGATAGATGATCTTTCTTTTTTGATATGTTGTTGTTTTTAAGTGCCTTTGAGTTGGTTACAACTCATAGCAACCCTGTATAGGGTTTCCAGTGACTGACTGGCGGATTTGAACTGCCAACCTTGCAGTTTGTAGTTCAGTGCTTATCCTACAGTACTACACCAGGTCTCCTCTCTTTTAATATGTTATTGTTAAGTGCCTTCCAGTTGGTTCCATCTTATAGCGACCCTGTATAGGATTTTCAAGGAGCAGCTGGTAAGCTTGAACTGCTGACCTTGCATTCCAGCACATTAACCCACAGTGCCACACCAGGACTCACTTTTTTTTTTTTATAGGCATTTATATTTGTTCCTAGGTTTGCTATTATAAAGTACCAAAAATTGGATGGGTTATAATAAATTTATTGTCTCACAGTTCTAAAAGTTAAAAGTATGAATTCAATGTGTCATTAGCGCCACCTTCTTTTTGAATGCGCTAGGGAAGATCCTTTCTTGTCTCTCCCAGTTTTTGGTAAGAAATGATTTGTGGCAGCATATTTCATAGTTCTAAGGAGCTCTGGTAGCGTAGTGGTTACGAATCAGGCTGCGAACCTTAAGGTCAGCAGTTCTAAATTACCAGCCGCTCTGCAGGAGAAAGATGAGGCTTTCTACTCCCGTAAGGATTTACACCCTCGGAAACCCTGTTACAGGGTCGCTATGGGTCGGAACCGACTCGATGGCACTTAACAACAACAACAACATTTCATAGTTCTGCTTCTTTTGTTATATGCCATCCTTCTCTGTGCTTTTCTCTGTGTCTCTATGTCTCTTTATATAAGATCACTAGCCATAATTAGAGTTCACCAGTTCATAATATCCCAGTGTCCAAATAAGCTTATTGTCACTGAGAGAATTAGGACTTGAACATTCAACTGATAACAGCATTTACAGCTACACATTTTCCTCTTTCTGTAAGAGATTTCTTCTCTTAAATTCAGTTTTGTATAGGTATGACAGTCTTGTGGTATTTCTTAGTGCCAAGAGTCCAGTTGATTATAGTTATAGTCTTTTCTATCTCACAATAACTTTACTATTTCTTCTGATCCCATGTATCTTGTACACGCTGTACCATGCCTTAATATGAATGAAGAGTTTCATAGATCACGTAACATCTAGACAACAAAGTTCCTGAATTAGTTAGAAAGCATAGAGTGGGTAATGGAAGTTAAGAGAGTATGACCAAAAATGAACCAAGAAAATAGGTGTCAGAAATCCTTGTTTCAGTATCTTCTGTATTTTATTGTCTCACACAAGGCACTGAGAGCCTTAATTTTGAAGATTTTGGTTTTACTTGTTATACCATAAGGGATGGATAGATGTTGGCTAGAGCATTTCCATGCAAGGTAAAATCCATGGGGCAGCATCATCTGGTAACTTGTTAAAAATGCAGAATCTCAGGCCTCACTACAGACATACTGAATCAGAATCTACATTCTAACTAGATTCCCAAGTGATTCATATGCACAGTAATTTGGGGAGTCACTGGATTAGACGCTCCTAAGGTAACTTCAAGCTTTAAAATTTATACCATCATAAAATGTGGAGTAATCCATGACATTAGAAACATTACAGAAAAACTGTAATTAGAAACATAAAATATCACATGCACTTGAAAGATGCATCTCAAGAGGAAGAAATGGAATCCAAGCAGATATAACATTCCTATAACATACCTATTATCTTCTAAAGGAGCTCTGGTAGCATAGTGGTTACAAATCGGGCTGCAGACTGCAAGGTCAGCAGTTTGAAACTACCAGCTGTTCCATGGGCGAAAGACGAAGCTTTCTGCTCCCGTAAAGATTTACAGCCTCAGAAAACCTGTGCAGCATCACTAGGGGTCAGAACCGACTTGACAGCACTTAACAATAACATTAATTTTTAGAATTTGTGGATAATTCAAATGGTATATTGAACAAACAGGACTCATAGAGTGCTTTTTATAAAACAACTTTATTTTCTCATTGTCTTATTTCTTTCCTCACTGGGCCTTCCATGGCTCTGAACACAAATTAGGTCAGTTCCATGACTTTCCTGTCAGGAACTTTCTGGTGTCTTTAGGTCATGGAGTCTCAGTTTAGGATGTGTAATGCTCAGGCCTTCAATCAAGAGTATGGTTTCTCAAATGTAAATTGTTACAATTTGATGGACTTGAACTTTACTTATGGATATTTTGCCCTTTCAATGTATTGTCCATTTCTGATATTCTATTATTAATCGTTTGGACCTCTTTCTGTAGGTTTTGAATTGTTTTCAATGCTCTATCTATCTTACTTGATTGTTCCTGTAGCACTTTCCTGACTTCTTCCTTATTTTTCTCAACTGCATTGCATAGTGTTTTCATACCTTTTATAATCATTT
>NW_006408549.1:12752096-12787336 GCF_000296735.1 Chrysochloris asiatica | reverse complement strand
TGGGTCAGGCACACCTTAAGTCCTCAAACTGACATCTGTGCTCTTCAATACTTCATTAGGAAGGAGCAGTAACTGTAGAAGGGTACAATGTGTGGTAAAGTGGAGGACTCATGAAGGCAAGAGAACCCATCTGTGAGATGCAATGACACAGGGGCCACAACAATGGTTCATACATACCACTGATCACAATGATGATGTCAAATCCAACAGTGTTTTGTTGTGTTGTACATAGGGTTGCTATGAATCAGAGTTAGTGAGACAGTAACTAACAACAAAAACAATCATACATATAGCTTTCGTATGTCTGGTGTGTGTAATATGGGAGATACACAACAACAAAATTTTTTTTTCTGAAGCAGGAGTTTGGCGCGATGACTCAAGAAAAGTTCATTGATAAGGAGGGCTGAGGAAGCTCTTGAAGTAAACAAGAAGCTTGGTGAATACAGCAAGGATGTATATAGACGAGAATATGGAATTTGATCTCACTAAATCTGCCTGTGACATGAATGTATTTCTGCTTTCAGTTCTCTGGGGCATCTGAAACCTACAGAATGCAGTAAAGAAAATGAAACGAGGACTTTAACTGAAAGCCATATCCCACTGGGCCCAAGCAGCTCTATTTTAGGAATCCTTCTAACAGTACTTGGCAGAGAGAGGAACATATCCTTTCCCACATTCTGCCACAGAAAATGACTCCAAAAAGACATGGGCGAAACTCTTTCAGAGAAGAACTGTGGAAGTTCAAAGATTAGGTTAGAATCTGTGGACCCAGCAAAGCCCACAAGTGAGGTCTCCCCTGACTTGACAGGAGTGTGAGAGACTGCAGTGCCTCACAAAGCAGTGGCTACTTACCTAGCCACCAGGGTTACAAGAGGAGTGGACTTGTTCATGAACCATGTGATCACCTTCCTAGAAACACCTGGAGGTATTGGTATATTGGAATACTGGAGTGACTGGAATTCTGTCCAAGCAAATGGAGAATGTAGACTAATGAAATTTCAGTGAAAATTTTATGTGATCTCATTTGCCTCCTAAAGAATGGTTTGAGTTACATAAAGAAAAAGGTCAGTCTCTTCAATCTCTGAGTAGACTTGTGAACAATAAGAAGAAACTAGCAAAAATATGATTCAAAGCCATGAACAATAGGGTCAGGTTTGCTAAGGAATCATAAAATCTCATGAAAGAACACGGCCCACAAATGTGCTCTTTTTCTAGTTTCGCTCATTCCAACTGGAAGAAGTGCACCAGTAATATTTTAGCCGTACTCCCCAGACATATGGTGAGCAGAATGTACAGAAGCTAGCCTTAACCTCTTCATCCTCCAGAACCTGTTCCAGCTATTTCAGTGGAATTAGCATTAATGCATATATGCGCCTTAAGAATTTCTGTTAACAACACTAACCATTTTTCCTTTGACTGTGACATCTCTTTCTACATCCATCAACACCATTTTTGAATCCTCACATTCTGCTCTGCCAATTTCAAAAATTCTCCTTCCTTTTCCATTCTTTGCATTTCCTTTCTCACCTCACTTGTTTTTCAGAATGAAGAAGAAGGAATATTTATGTAACAAAACATGTACTTTCCCAAAATGCTTTTCCAAGCAGCAAATATGCTTTTATTTTACCTTTTGCATTAGAACTCTTGATTGCATGGGGACTCAATCTCATGTGTTCAGTTTCATGTTTCATTATTTTAATATCTGAATAAAAAGTCTGGGAAGATGGGGAAAGTATCATCAGAGATCTTTTGGCATTTAGCCAAAGAAAAGAGTCAGACAGCCACATGAAACAAGATTCAAAACTGAGAGCAGGGCTCAGCTGCAAAGCATATGTTTGGGGAAGAAAAGAACTTTTCTTCTTTGTAGTAGCAGCATTACCTTTTTTAAACGCCCTCGTTTGGTCATCTTGACCAATAGGGCATATTTAAAGAAAGCAGTCCTGTGAAATTTTGGGTCTTTTTCCTCCCATGTTTTAAATTCAGCAGATTCAGCAATACCCTTTGCAGAACATAAAAGTTAGTGGTCTTTAACAGAGATTTGTAAGGCGTATATGCATTGATGTTAAATCAGGTGAAACAGGCTTAAGCATGGAGAGGTTGAGGTTAACTTCTGTCCATTTGACTTACCGTATGTCATTAGAGCATGACTAAAATAAATGAAGCACGAGAGTGTGATCCTTAGTCCGACAGCGTGATTCAGTTTATTACCAAGGCAAAAGTAGATACCAATGACTGACTGCCATGTGGCAAGATTGCATTGCTTGCTCCATTTGTGTTGCCTCTCTGAACTAAGGAGTTAGGTCATTCTCATATTATGTTAGACAAAGGATGCAAATCGTTGAAGGTCTTGCAGGTAGTAACATCTGGATCATACTTCACAGCACAAAAAAGGCCGCAAGGACCTGAGCCTCAAGTAGTTGCACATCTGTTTCAGGTTTGAAAGTATGAGGTTCTCCTTGTGAGCGTCTCCTTGATGATTTCTTAGTTGCTGATTGCAAATTTCACCATTTCCCAAAATATTTACATAATGCTGCAAACGTATTACATAAATAATGTTGTGTACTAAGTGCTTCTCAGAGGGAGAAGTATTTTGGTAAGAACTCAGGTAGGTCCCTGATTTGAAACACACGTCTTTGAAATTTGGTGTCTATGTTTCATAATTACTTGATAAGCAATGTCAGTTACAGCATTTTCCAGTTTTTGATGTGAAAATAATTAGCATGTCACTCCCCAGCTTCCCCTCCTCTCCCCATATTATTTTGGTTTGGCAGCTTGTGGGATTTTGTTGATCTCAAAAATAAAGAAAATAAGGAGGTAAAATATTAATTAAGTAATTGGCTCGGTGACAGTTAAATGAAAACTACACAATAAATGTTCTATTGATACATTCAGGAAACTTCGTGGTCTACTGGGACAGAGTCAGATGTGGGACCCAGAGTAAAGCACCTGTTTTATTAATGAGTATTTGGAAAAGCAGCTACTTAAAAATAAAAGAATTCATCTGGTGAGTTAACTGAGCCACAAGTCAGCCTCCCAAATGCTAGGTTTATGCTTGCTGTCCAAATTAATTACCTCCAAATGATAGCCTGAAATTGGACAATTATTAGCATTCAGACTTGCTTCCACTTGGGCAAGAGGTACAGAAACCAAAACAAAACAAAAGTGAGCGTCCAAGTGAAGAAAGAGAAAAGTGGGTAGTCCCAACATAATAACTGCAAAACAATGTCAGATGTCATTGGGAGCAGTGACTGCAACTTACGTTCCATGTCTCTAAAGATCCGTTTATCTATTCCGAGAGTACGTAGTGCTTTCTGTAGAAATTTGAGAGAAAATTGGGAGACCTTAGTTGTACAACATCCTTGATGTTTACATGATCTATGCTAAATTGAAAATAATGTTTATTTTCTCCCAGTTGATTCATATTACATGGGTGGAGCTCTGGTAGCGTAGTGGTTATGAATTGGGCTGTGAACCACAAGGTCAGCAGTTCGAAACTACCAGCTGTTTCGCAGTAGAAAGATGAAGCTTTCTGCTCCCATAAAGATTTACAGCCTCGGAAACCCTGTACAGGGTCGCTATGAGTCGGGATCAATTCCACGGCACACAACAACAACAACAAGAAGTGCCAAATAGAAACTCCAAGCGGTCAGAACATGGTAGTTGGGAATGCCATGGCATTGTTGTTGTTAGATGCCTTCAAGGCATTTCCGACTAATAGTGATGCTATTCACAACAGAATGAAACACTGCCTGGTCCGGCGCCAAGCTCACAATTGCTGCTACATTTGAGCACATTGCTGCAATAACTGTGCCAATCTACCTCATTGGGGGTCTTCCTCTCTTTTGTGTAAATTTAGTGTTATGCAATACCCATTCTTGGCAGTGTGATCCATAGCTTGTCATGAAAGAAACAGTCAAAGCCTTTGCGAAGTCAATAAAGCATGGGTAAACATCTTTCTAGATGTCTGTGCTTTCAGCTAAGGTTCATGTGATTAATTATATCCCTAGTTCCATGTCCTTGTCTGGATCTGACTTGAAATATGGCAATTCTACATTGATGTATTGTTGCAGCCATTTTTCAAATATCTCTAGCAAAATTTTACTTGTGTGTGATATTAGTGTTATTGTTCTATGATGTCTGCATCCTGTTAGGTCACTTCTCTTTGGAATGGGCACAAATAGAGAACTCTTCCAAGAAGTTGACCAGGTAACTGTCTTCCAAATATTTTGGCATAAATGAGTGAATGCCTGTAGTGCAGCATCAGTTTGCTGAAAGATTTCAGTTTGTATTCAATCAACAACCAGACCTTCGTTCTTCGTCCATGCCTTCAGTGCATCTTGGGTTTCTTTTTTCAGTATCATTGGCTCTAGATCACATGCTACTTCTTGAAATGGTTAACATCATTTCGTTTTGATTCAGGGTCTCTGGGTATGCCTTCTTTTTTTTGATGCTTTCTGCATCATTCAACATTTTGTCTATAAAATTCTTCAGTATTGCAAGTTCTGGCTTGAATTTTTTCTTCAATTCTTTCAACTTGAGAAATGCTGAGAGTATTCCTCCCTTTTGTTTTTCTAACTCAAGGTCTTTGCATATTTCATTATAATACGTGGCTTTGTCTTTTCAGACTGCACTTTGAAATGTTTGTTCAGCTCTTTTACCTCCTCAATTCTTCCATTCGCTTTAGCATCTCTATGCTGGAGAGCAAGTTTCAGAGTCTTTTCTGCCATCCATTTTGGTCTTTTATTTCTTTTTTTGTCACCCTAATGACCTTTTGCATTTGTCCTGTATGATGTTCTTGATGCCATCCCACAGCTCTTTTGGTCTTCGGTCATTAGTGTCTAATGCATCAAATATGTTCTTGAAATGATCTCTAAATTCATGTGGGATATGTTCAAGTTTGTGTTTTGACTTTTATAGACTTGTTTTAATTTTCTTCATCTTCAGCCTTTGTTTGTATATGAGCAATTGATTGACTGTTTCATAGTCTGTCCCTTGCCGTGTTTTGGCTGATGATATTGAGCTTTTCCATCATTTCTTCCCACAGATGTATTCAATTTGTTTTCTGTATGTTCCATCTGGTTAGGTCCATTTTTAAAGTCATCTTTTATGCTGCTTAAAAAGGTATTTGTATGAACTTGACCTATACTTATGGATGTAGTAGCTCAAAATATCAACTGAGAGGAAAGGATTCTTCACATCAAGGATCAACCCTATCCCCTCTGTAAACAGGATTGATTGGGCCAGGCAACATAGACATTACCTACCTAAAAAAGGGGGGATATAAGGGCACAAAGTGACTGGCTTACAAGTTTTCAAGAGGAAATTTTGTTTCAGAGTGTGCAAGAGAAGGTAGAATCCACCCTGAATAGTTTTCATCTTGTCTAGATGGATCTGGTGAAAAGAGATGGGGATAAGATCCTTATGATTCAATAGTGAGTAATTGTTGTCATGATTGATTAAGATTGCCACAACTGTAGAAGTTCTGTAACATAATGCAGGGAGTAGTTAATCTTACATTCCAGGAACAGAGAACCCTAGGGCTATCAAAGGAGAAGAGCATGAGCAGAATGTGGGACCCTATCCAGAGAAGCAGCAATACCAGAGATGTAGGAAGAGATGATGAAATGGAGAGATAGAGCAGTTGAGGACTCTAGACTCATGGAAAGAGAAAGGTTGTGTGCTGCCTGCCAGGAGACAGGTTTGCAGAATGTGCTCTTTGTTTAAATGATTACATATTCCTGAGTGTTTTTGTGTACATGAAAAACAAAACAAAACAAAAAACCCCAGAGGGAATAGAAGCAAATACTGTTGAGTGATAATGCACAGAAGAGATTGTAATCATTGCAATGAAACAAAATATGATAGGATAAGTGTAAAACTGATGTTTTCCCATGTAAACTATCACTCAATTTACAATTAAAACTTAAAAAAAAAAAAAAAAAGTAGCATAAGTGTAAAACTGATGTTCTCCCATGTAAACTATCACTCAATTTACAATAAAAACTTTAAAAAAAGAAAAGAAAGGTAGGCATTTGAAGTTATAAAAGTAAGTTTAAAAAAATAAGGTATTTGCAATTAAGAAGTTATTGGTCTTTTAAAAATTCTGTCATGTGATCTCCAGCATTATTTCTATCACCCAGGCCATGTTTTCAAGCTACTACCCTTCCTGTTTGTTTCCAACCTTCACATTCCAGTCACCAGTAATTATTAATACATCTCGATTGCATGTGTGATTGATTTCAGACTGACGAAGTTGGTAGAATTCTTCAATTTCTTCATCACTGCCTTTAGTGGTTGGTGCATAAAGTTGAGTACCAGTGATATTAACTGATCTTGCTTGTGAGCATATGGATATTATCCTGTCCAGACAGTGCAGCTTTTCAAGATAGATCTTGAAATGTTATTTTTGATGATGAATGCAATGGCATTCTTCTTCAATTTGTTGTTTCTGCTATAGTTAACCATTTGATTGTGTGATTCAAAATGTCCAATACTAGCCAATTTTAGCTTATGAATGCCTAAATTACTGATCTTCATTCATTTCATTTTTTATGACTTCCAATTTTCCTAGATTCATGCTTCGTACATTCCTCGTTCTGATTATTAATGGATGTTTATAGCTATTTCTTTTCATTTTGAGTGGGGCCAATCTGCAAATGAAGGTTCCATAAGCTTTGTGTCATCATGGTCAGCTCTACTTTGAGAAAGCAACATTTCCCAAGCCATATTTTAAGTGCCTTCCAACCTGAGGGGTTCATCTTCTAGCACTGTATTCAACAATATTCTGATGTTATTCATAAGGTTTTCATCTTCTAACAGCCTATTTGACATTGTTCCTCTCCTATTCATAAGGCTTTCAATGGCTATACATTTATAAGTAGTTTACATATCCTTCTTCCTAGTCTGTCGTAGTCTGGAAGCTCAGCTGAAAGCCTGTCCACCATGGATAACCCTGTGCGTAGTTAAAGTAATGGTGGCACGGTCAATTGTCTCAACTTCTGAAAATCGATTCTGTAGCTTCCCTAAGAGTCCTTCGTCGTGCAAACAGTTAATGTGGCCCACTGCGAACCAAAACGTTGGAGGTTTGTGTCCAACCAGAGGGCACATTAGAAAAAAAGACCTGATGATCTACTTCTAAAAAATGAGGAATTGGAAACCAGATGAAAGACAGTTCTACTCTGCTACACATGGGGTCAGCATGAGTCAGAATCTACTCCACTGTAGATGGAATAAAAACTGCTATAAACTTCAGCTTCCTCATTAACCATTGTTTGACCTCTTTGTTACATCAGATTATGCTATAACCATTTCTGCTATTCCTGATTTGCAAGTTAGGAAAATGGGCCCAAAACTTACCTACTTTCCCAGTATGAGTATCATATGGTATAAATGAATGAAGACTGAGCAAAAACAGAATCAGGCAATATCAACACAGTACCCACATCTATGCTCTTAGGAACCATTCTCCACAGGCTTTCAGTGACACCAATAATTAATAGCACCTTCAAAAGTGTCAACAACTCCCATGAATCACAATGTAATAAGTCCAAGATGTATAGAATGACATCTGTGATTAATATGCTTAACATTGCAGATACTACTAAAGCTCAACACAGCTCTCTAATTATGCAACGGATTTTATTCGCAGAAGATACTATTTTAGATAATATTATAGTTTTAATTTTCCATCTCTCTTTTCTTATGTTTAATGGTATAATTCTGATTATTAAAGTGATACTCACTTTACAAATATGAGCAAGGAAAGAAATATACTGATAAGAAATCTTGAGCACTGGAGGTAACTACTTTTTATATTTTGCTGGATCATTCCATTATATATGTGGGTTGTGTGTGTGTGTGTAGGGATATAAGTATTATGAATCAAATTGCATCCCACCAAAATTTATTTTATTGACATTCTAACCCTGTGAATGTGACTTATTGGAAAATAGTTTTTGATGATGTTGTCAATTAAGTTAACATGAGGTCATATCAGCCCTCATGGGTCCTATTTCAATCAGAGTTGTGTCCCACTTAAAAAAAAAAAAAAAAGACAAGAGACACAGAAATACCAAGGTAAGATGATCATCAGAAGCATCTTTAAGAGTCTGAAACCCTGTATAGGGTCGCTATGAGTCGGAAGTGACTCCACGACACATAACCAACCAAAGTGGTGCATAGAGTTAATGTCTCTAGCTGCTTGCCAAAATACTGGTTGGTGGTTTGCTGTAAAGAGTTGTAGCTGCAAGCCAAAGAATTCCCGGGGCTTCCAAAAGATGGAATAAGCAAGAGAGGATCTTCCCCTAGACTTCAGAGAGAACTTGGCGCTTTGACACCTGGAATTAGGACTACTAACCTCCAGAACAATGAGAAAATAAGAGTATAAATGCACTTGTACCTCACCCAATTTGTGGTGTTTGATTTTGCCATTCAAATAAGATTATGCAGTGGATGTGTATGTGCAGATGTAAAAAATAACCTTGCTCAAGATAGTATAAAGCTAAACAGCAAAACCAAGATTCAAAACCAATTCTGTCTGATACCATTATTCAATACAACCATAAACTGATTCCGCCAATTTTGGTATTCTGAAGCCTTGGGTTAATGGGAAGGGAATTTGAGTCAGAACACTAGACAGCAATTGCAAGTAATAAAACATGGAACAAAATATCATGCTTGTTACTGTCAGTGCATATGAGCCAGATCTATAGATCATAGCACTTACTCTTATTATACTTCCAATACTGTAAAGATAAATTATTATAACAGACCTAATTTTGGATGCCTTTTGGGATTTAGTGCACCATTCTCTAAGGTAGTTTCCCATATCTGTTTTTATTTTTATTATTTTTTAAAGTAATATTTATTTAATTTTTAATTTATTGTGAACTGAGTGATAGTTTACATGGGAGATCATGGGTTTTATACCATCATTTCATTGCAGTGATTACAGTCTCCTCCGTGCAACATCATTCAACAGTATTTGCTTCCGTTCCCTCTGGTTTTCTTTTTGGGGGGACTGGGGTGGGAGATATACACAAAAACACTCAGGAATATATAATAATTTAACAACCAAAGGGCACATTCTGCAAGCCTGCCTCGTGGCCACCAGTACTCAATCCCTCTCTTTCTAAGAGTCCAGAGTCCTCAGCTGGTCCCTCTCTCCATGTCCTCATCTCTGCCTCCAACTCTGGTGTCGCTGCTTCTCTGGATAGGGTCACGCAAACCGCTTGTGCTCTTTCCCTTGATGGTCCTAGGTCCTCTGTTTCTGGACTGTGAGATTAACTATTCCCCTATTTTCATTACAAAACTACCTTTACAGTTGTGACAGTTGCGGTTAGTCATGGTAACAATTACTCACTATTGAATCATAAGAATCTTATCCCCACCTCTTTTCAACAGACCCGTCTAGGCAAGATGAAAACTGGTCAGTGGGGACTCTATCTTCCCCACACACTCATAAACTAAACTCCTTGAAAATTTGCAAACCAGTCACTTTGTGCCTTTATCTCCCCCTCATTTTAGGTAGCCAGTGTTTAAGTTCCCCATCCCCTGGTGTGATGCTGTGGGTTAATGTGCCAGACTGCAAAGCCATTTGAATGCAAAGTTGGAGGTTCAAGCTCACCAGCTACTCCTCAGAAACCCTATACAGGGTTGCTATGGGTCAGAATCGACTCATTGGCACTTAACAACATCTACCCTGTATACAGAAAAGATAGGATTGATACTTAATATGAAGACTCCTTCCCTCTCTGTTGGTATTTTGAGGCACTACTTCCCCTGAGTATAGGTCAAGTTCATCAAATTGTAGCAATTTACCCTTGTTTCCTTTATAAACAACAACAACAAAAATTATATATATATATGTGTGTGTGTGTGTGTGTATGTGTGTGTATATATATGTGTGTGTGTATATATATATATAATCTTCCTCTAGTCGAGTTCTGATCATCAAGCCATCAATGCTAGGTCAAATGGGTACTATGCAAGTTTTGGTGTTCTTGTACATTTCCCCTCACTTCATATCAGCTGGATGCTTCACTCTCAGTTCTAGCCATCTGTTGCTATGGCCTTGTCAATGAGCTCTGGAGTCTCCAGAGTCTGGACCAACCAGGCCTTCCTCTTCTCTCTCTCATCCCAAAGTTAACAGGAGTCTATTGTATGTGGTTTAACTCAGCTCATTTCTTCATTGCTACTTTTCCCTCTCTTCCACTCACCAAGAGATCAGTGTGGTCACCAGCAAGCTTACACGCCTGTTCATGTGTTTGTTTTGAATTTCAATCTTAGAGGGGGGTTTGTCCTGAAGAGAATTGATTGCTTGCCTTGATAGCTTCCCAGCGAATAACTTGCTAATTCTTGTAGTAGCCAATCATACTGTCATTTTTATTTTGGATTTTTCCTGCAGATCTTTCTTTGAAGATGTATCTTCTGTCACTCTTGCTGTTCCAGGCTGGTCTGCATGTCCTTTTCTAGTGGGAATGTTCCATCTCAGAAGGTTCTGGATGGAGAATAGAATTCCACATGAAGCCCATTTCTCTGGGAAAGTTCTAGAACCCCTTATAGGCATTCCAATTATAGGCTGAAAATGGGTTTACAAGCTTTCTGTAATCATATTTCCCAACACCTTTCTATCCCACTCTAGTGTCTATTTTATAATAGGAGGCAAGGGAAACCAATATTCATAAGACAGTCAGGCATCTTTGTATTATTTCCGCTCTTCAGACTATGCCTCTGTTCCTGTATCACAGAGCCCCATTGTTCCAAGGTTAAGTATACATCACTATTTACCTCTGTCCCATTTAGCCCGTGTAAACCTGTCTCAATGTTCCTCTATCTACCTTGTTCTTCCACCCCCAACTCCTTCTTGTATCTTACCCTCCTCAGCACTCAAACTATGATGTATCTGACCCCAAGCTTGTGCTCTGTTGTCCCCTCTCTTCACCTCCCCCAACTCCCTCACCCCAGCCCCACCAGTAACCAACAAAAAAAAATTTTTTCCCTCTTAGTATGGGTGTCTTTTCTTAAGCATTTACAATATGGTCTTATGCAATATTTGTCATTTTGTGATTGACTAATTTCACTCAGCATAATGTCCTCAAAGTTCATCCACGTTATATGGTGGCTTGGAGCTTCCTTGTTATTCTTCAAAGTAGCATAATATTCCATTGTGTGTATATACCAAAGTTTGAT
Source organism: Chrysochloris asiatica (assembly GCF_000296735.1). Lineage (NCBI taxonomy): Eukaryota > Metazoa > Chordata > Mammalia > Afrosoricida > Chrysochloridae > Chrysochloris > Chrysochloris asiatica. Next base: position 12,776,146 of record NW_006408549.1, on the reverse strand, counting down.
TATCTGGATGGGGCATAGGATTCCACCTGAAAAGGTTCGACATGAAGCCTATTTCTCTGGGCAAGTTCTAGATTCTCGATTTTGTTCCATTGATCTATGTATCTTTCGTTGTACCAGTACCAGGCTGTTTTGACCACTGTAGCTATATACTAAATTTTGAAATCAGAGAGTGAAAGGCTTCCAACTTTGTTCTTCTTCTTAAGCAGTACTTTTCTTATCCTGGTCTCTTTCCTTTTCATATACAATTTGTAGTTTTTTTTTCCATCCCTCTAAAGAATATCATTGGAATCTAGATTGGGATTGTGTTATATGTGCAGTTTGCTTTGGGTAGTATTGACATTTTCACAATGTTAAGTCTCCCTATACAGGAGCATGGTATAATCTTCCATTTTGTAAGTCTCTTTGGTTTCTTGTAGTAGTATTCTGTAGTTTTCTTTGTATAGATCCTTTGTTTCTCTGGTTACATTTATTCCTAAATATTTCTTCTTTTGGGTGACTATTGTAAATGGTATTGCTTTCGTAATTTCCTATTCAGTGTTGTCACTATTAGTTTAGAGGAATCCAACTGATTTTGTATGTTGATATTGTACCCTGCCACTTTGCTGAGTCTTCCAATGATAACCAGTAGCTTTTTGCTGAGTCTTGGGGTTTTCTATGTATAGGATCATATCATCTGTAAATAGAGAGAGTTCTACTTTCTTTTTGCCAATTTGGATGCCTTTAATTTCCCTATCTTGCCTTATAGCTTTGGCTAAGACTTCTAACACAGTATTGAATAGGAGTGGTGGTAAAGGGCATCCTTGTCTGGTACCTGTTCACAAGGGGAAGGCTTTCAGTTTCTCTGTATTGAGAGTGATGTTAGCTGTTGGTTTTGCATATATGCTCATAATTATGTTGAGGAATTTCACTTCAATTTCTGCTTTTTTTTAATCAGGAATGGATGTTAGATTTTTTTCAAATGCTTTTTCTGTATCAATCAATATGATCCTGTGGTTCTTTTTCTTTTTCTTATTTATATGGTGGATTACATTGATTGTTTTTCTAATGTTGAACCATCCTTGCATCCTTGGTATGAATACCACTTGGTCATGATATATTATTTTTTTGTTGTGTTATTGAATTCTGTTGGCTAGGATTTTGTTGAGAATTTTTGCATCTATATTAATGAGAGATATTGGTCTGTAATTTTCTTTCCTAGTGATGCTTGCTTCATAGAATTATTAGGGAGTTTCCCATCTATATTTTGGAATGATTTAAGTTGAATTGGTGACAGCTCTTCCCTGAATGTTTGGTAAAACTCACCAGTGAAGCCATATGAACCTGGGCCTTTTTGGATTGAGAGTTTTTTTGTTGACCTGGTCAATTTCTTCCTTTGTTATATGTCGGTTCAAGTTTTCTCCTTCACTCTATGTAAGTTTAAGTAGGTCATGCTTTTCTAAAATTGTATCCACCTCCTCTAGGGTTTCAAATTTATTGTAGTACAACTCTTCATAATATTCTGTTATTATGCTTTTTATTTCTATTGGTTCTGTTGGGTTATCGCCCATTGGTTTCTTATGCGTGTTATTTGTGTATTCACCCTCTTTTTTATTGTTATATTTGCCAATGGTTTGTCCATTTTATTAATTCTTTAAAAGAACCAGCTTCTTGTCCTGTTGATTCTTTCTATAGGTTTTCTGTTTTCTATTTCATGTATTTCTGCTCTAATCTTTATTATTTCCTTTCTTCTGTTTACTTTGCTGGTCTGTTTCTAGTTGGAGATGTTGTATTAATATGTTGATTTTGGTTCTTCTTTTTGATGTGTGCATTTGTTGCAACAAACTGTCTTCTCAGCACTGCTTTTGTCGTGTCCCAAAGATTTTGGTATGTTGTGTTTTCATTTTCAGTTTCTAGGAACTTTGTGAATTCGTGGTTTATTTCTTCTACTACCCAGTCGCTTTTCAGCAAGTTTTATTCCATTTCCATGTGTTTGACTTTATTTCCTTTGTCTTCCTATTGTTGATTTCTAATTGATAGCATTGTGGTCTGAGAAGATGCTTTGTAGTATTTGGATGTTCATAAATTTATGAAGGCTTGATTTGTGGCCTAACATACGGTCACTTCTGGAGAATTTTTCATATGCAATGGAAAAGAATGTATATTGTGCTGTTGGGTTGAACACTCTGTACCCATCTGTGAAGAACAGTGGCTGATTGTGTTGTTAATTCTTCTGTGTCTTTGTCGAGTTCCTTTCTGATTGTTCTATTCATTTCTGAAAGTGGTTTTTAAAAATCGCCCACTATTATTGTAGATTTGTCTATTTCTTTCTTCAAATCTATTAGAGTTTGTTTTATATATTTTGGAGATTTTTCATTGGGAACATAGGTATTATAGTTATGTCATCTTCTTTAGTTGTCCCTTTAATCATGAGATAATGTCCATCTTTATCTATTACGCTGGTTTTGCCTTAAAGTTTATTTTATCAGATATTAGAATTGCCACTCCTGCACATTTTTAAATTGCAATTGTTGTTGTTATTCTTATGTGCTGTGGAGTCTGAGGCTGTAAATATTTGCTGGAGTAAAAAGCCTCATCTTTCTAATGCAGAACAGCTGGTAGTTTTGAACTGCTGACCTTAAGGTTCACAGCTCGATTCGTAACCACTATGCCACCAGAGCTCCTTAGCTTGGTATATTTTTTTCCATCCTTTTACTTTTATTCTGTTTTTGTCTTTGTGTGTGAGGTGTGTCTTTTGCAGACAGCATATTGAATGCTCTTGTTTTTTTTTTTTTTTATCAATTCAGCCACTTTCCATCTCTTAACTGGTGCATTTTATCTGTTTATATTCAGTGTAATTATCGATAGGTGTGGATTCATTGCTTTCATTATGTTTGTTTGTTTTTTGTGTGGTGCTGCTGGTTTCTTTGTTCTGCATGCCTTCCTATGCTGAGTTTATGTTTTTTGTGTTCTTTCTTGTCAGTTTCTTCATAGTTTTAATGTTTCCATGTTCTTCCTGGTTTTTCATTTTCTTAGTATGTTGTGAAGTATTAATATCATCTGAGGTTACCTTATATTCTATTAACTTTTCTCTCCATTTAAAAGAGTCTGTTTTATCCTGTAATCTACCTAACCTCCTCACCACCTTGATCTCTGTTCCTGTGTTTTTACCTTCTTTCACATTGCAATTGTTCTGATCATAGAATGACCTCCCAGATCCTCTAGAGTCATTCTTATATTATATATAGTTTTGTTCTGTTCTGGACTCTTCCATCTGTCAGTTGAGTTCCAGGTGGTTCTGTCATGTGTGTCAGTCTCTGGTTTTTGTCTATTCCTGTTTGTTCTCAGTCCAAAGAACTCCCTTTACTATGTTTTATAGTGTAGTGTTGGCTTTGGCAAAATCCCTTAGCCTCTGTTTACCCTGCAATGTTTTTATTACCCCATCGAACTTGATTAACAGCTTTGCTGACAAGACAATTCTTGGTTGGCAGTTTTTTTGTTTTGTTTTTTTTTTCTTTCAGGGTTTTTATATATGTCTTCCTATTGCCTTTTTGCCTGCATGGTTTCTTCTGAGAGATCAGAGCTTAGTCTAATTTTCTTGCCTTTGTATGTAACATTTCTCTTTTCCTTAGCTTCTTTTAGGATTCTCTCATTGTATTTTATTTGGGAGAGCTTGATTATTATATGTCTTGGTGATTTTTCTCTTAGGGTCTATTCTTCCTGGGGTTTGTTGAACTTCTTGAGTGCTTATCTGTTTGCTTTTCAGGATGCTAGGGAAATTTTCTTCCAGACACTCTTCAATCATCTCCTCTGTGGATTTGTGTGATTCTTCCTGTTTGGAATGCCAATAATTCTTAAGATATTCCTCTTAAGGTTTTCAACATGAATTTTAGACTTTCTTCAGATTTTTTAATCCCTTTTTTCTGCTTGCTCTTCTGTCTTAGCAGTATTGAGATATTTATCTTCCAGCTCACTAGTTAAGGCTTCCATCTGTTCAGTTCTACTCTTGTACCCTTTCATTGTATTGTCCATTTCTGATATTTGATTATTAATCATTCGCATCTCTTTTTGCAGGTTTTGAATTGTTTCCAATGCTGTATATATCTTTATTTGATTGTTCCTATAGTGCTTTCCTGACTTCTTCCTTATTTTTTTCAAACCCACTATAAAGTGTTTGGATATATTTCATTATCATTTTTCTGAATTCCTTCTCAGGCATTTCCAAAGCCTGCCTTCCTTTCAATGTGATGTCAGAGTCTATTTCCTGGTCATGTGTCTCATTCACTTTATCTTGGTTTTGGACTGTGCAGATATGGTCATCTGTTTCTTGGGCATCTTCAGTAGTTAGCTGTGATTAGATGAATGTATGTTGATGTTTTATTATGCTTTCTGTTTGCTTCCAGGTAGATATGATCAGGAGATGGGTTTCTCTTTTCACTCTTCTTATTCTTCTACTCAGAGTCACTGTCACAGGTGTTTGCTGCCTATCTGGTTTATGGCAGCTGATATTGGTTCTTGCCTGGATAGTGGTATTTTATAGGGTGTGATTGTAGCTTGACTATATGACCACAATTACTGTCTCTTCTTGGGTAATGTAAGGAGAAAAAGAGCCCCATAAAGTAAAAAGGGGACCAAAAATCAAAACAGCAACATCTAAAAGACAGATTGGATACTCTAGTCTATAATCACAGAAAAAAGAGAAGAGGAAAAAAAAAAATTATGTAGCCAAATATGAGTATGACTTTAATGTCCCACTCTTGGTTTCTTGCCTTCAAGGCTGTCTGAGAAATTTCAAGATGGTTGTTATGTTGTCAACTCAGGATTTCATTTTTGTTCTGTTTCCTTTTTAATCTGTCTCTCTCCAGCTCCACAACCCCCATTCAGGCCTTTTTCCTAGCAGATCTGTGCACGTGCATGGTAGAACCCGGGGGGGGGGGGGGAGACAGGCAGTCAGTGTCCACTCGTTCAGAAACTTCCTCTATTTACCAGAATGGAGGTATGCAGACTGCAAAAAACCAATGAACAGAAAAAAAAAATATATGTCCACATATTTATCTCTGAGGATCATCAGTCAGGCATCAGGCATCCACTGTGGCTCTGATCTTTCCCCCACTCCATCTTACCCAAGATGACTGCTTTGGGAGGCACTGAAGCTGGCTGATCAGAAAAAACACCAGTTTTTTTGCTTCTGCTACAAATTCCACTGGCTGTAAGACTTCAAAATTTTCTAAATATTCCTTTGTATGTAGTTCATAATTCTGGGACCATCCCCTGAACCTGCTTCGACCAATATTATTTGTTATTGCTGCTGGAAGTCCTCACTGCACTTGTACCTGATCCTCTGTCAAGCACGCCCCCCCCCCATTCTATTTTTAAATTAGCACTTCCCCATAGGTGCACTTGTAAAGGGAAAGAATAAGAAGAACAATAAGGTAATTGGGAGTGAAAGCCTGGGTAACTACTAAACTAAGGAAAAAGAATAATTCCTCTTTGTGAATACAATACAAAGAACAGGAAACTCTGGTCATCCCCGTCACTTCTTGAACATGGGTGTCTCATTCCTTCTGAGATGATTGCTGTGTTGTCCTTTCCTAAGCACTGGCATTATTAATTCTTGCCCTCAGAAATCTAGCATGTGAGAAGGAGAAGACGTACAAGGTGGATTTAGTGAAACTGCTTCTTTCACCAAACATTTTTGTTGCCTTTATGGTGTTTTCTGTCAGTACTCCACCGTATGGTGTTAAAAACACTCCCAAAAATGTGATTTTTAAAAGTTTCTTTGCAGATATAATGGGTAACTGTGAGCTGCTTCACAGTTAACAATGAATGAATGTGGCTCCTATGATATCACCAAACTTCAAAATGCATTAGAGGAACAGGAGGGAGGGAGGACGGAAGGAAGCTGATCTCTACTCCCATCTCTCTATAAATCATGCTAGTAACCCCTAATAGTTTAAGTCATAAGGGAGCACTAGCGCGGTTGCTTCTAGACATTATTAGTCCACCAGACCCTTGAGCTGCACGTTTATAACTATCCCTCTCTATGGCTCCTTATTCCACGTTTAAAGATGAGTCTTTTTGTCTAGACTTCAGGGCATCTTAACTTCCTTCCTACCATAAAGCTGATCTGCAGCCACAAAGGCAGATTGCAAGAGGCTCTCTCCCATGGACAGTCCAGCCCTGTCAATTAGGTAGGAAATAGCCAACTTTAGCTGGAGCAGTTTGAGTTTGATTAACTGATACTCTACATTAAGCAAAAAAACATTAGGAAATACTGCCCCAATTGGCTTGCTGCTTAAACATCCTGGGAGGTATTTCTCTATCGCTGTCATAGTTACAGGACCACCTAATGGCATAATACTCATTGAATTACTTCGTGGCGTAAGAAGACATATTATCTGACCTTTAGAAAGCGCCATCAAAACCCTGACTACATCAACTTACTCATTTCTCCTTGTATCTGAGATGTAAGGATGCCAGAGAGCAGTGTTCCAAAATGCTAACACTCATTGCTACCGGTCCAAGTCACATAGCTAGTTGAATTCAGATTCTTCATCTTTTTAAAAATAAATGTCTCATTTAGCTTTGAAATTTTATGAATCAATGACATGCTAATTTGTTCTACCATTACATACTTTTTGCCATCATTCTGGGTTTCAGTACAAAGTTAGTATAAGGCTCAGATATAAAATGGCAAAATAATTTCACCCTTAGCGCTTTAGAGGGGAAACTCAAATTAAGATCATTTTCTTCTTCAGGGGGCAGAAGGAATATCCATCCTCCGACCTGAGTTTCATCCAAACTTCAGTTTCTGTCTTTCATCAGAAATATAAGTAGGAAACACCACTTAAAACATTTGAACTGGTTTCCTCATCTTTAACATGAGGACCAGTTTGTTGCAAAGGGAAGAATTTATGTATGAAAAATGCCTGGGATATTGAAGATTCTCAGTAAATCACGGGCATCTGCTCAGTGACTCAGGCATTCCCTTTCCCTCCAGTCCCCGTGTGCTCACCTTTCACCAGTGGAGTAAGAGACAAATGAGCTCAGGACCAGCCTGATCTCCAAATTCTCAGATCATTGTTGAATCCTAGAAGACTGCTCCTGCAAAATATATTCTGTTTATTTGACACATTTCAGTCTCATTTCCTCAATTTGGGTTCTCCTGCAGTTTTACTCTCTGAAACAGTTTGTTCTGTGACAAAAGGTTTGCAAAAAATACAGGACTAATTGCTAAAGTTTCTCTCTTTTGACAGTAATTCAATGCCTTTAACAAAATTTATAATCCTTTTGTACCTAAATGTTTATATGTGTTGTTAAACCATAATGTAAAAGTATATAAACATTTTCACATGTTCTACAAGATCAAATATGGTACGTATGATAATAATTAGAACCACCAACCTAACATATTGTGAGAAATGCCACATATGCATTTAATTATAGTTTCTGATTTTCAAGCATGCATTCAGAGAAAGGAGGAAGTGCCTTTCTATTTAACTTCTTCACTGCTAACAGAACATGCATGTGCGTTGGCAAGTTTCCTAGGGAACATCTGTCTAAAAGGGAACATTGGGGAGATAATCGACAGTTACGGAGCCTGGGCAACTGCTGTATGGCCCATGCTGTCTCCATTAAACTTCTTAACTATGTCTCCTTTAAGCAGAGTCACAAAACACACTATTGATTCAGCTCTTTGAATAAAAAAGCAGATCACAAGCAAAACTTAAACTGATTTATTTACAGGATAGCTTTATGAAGTTGGTAAATAGTTTAGCCTTTTTCCAGAAGAATTATTTGTAGAAAACACATGCAGGAGTGAGGGGGGGAGGTAGGGATATGACAAGCGTATTTTAAATGGTTTGTGGGCTATGTTTCCACTGCTTCATACCAAAGAAATGAATGGAAAAATGCTCGCTAGAATTGGGAGGGGTTGGAGAGAACTATGGATGAGAAGAGGAGTGAAAGAAACTAGTGTTTGACATTGCCTTAGTTATGACTGAAGGAAGCATAGAGAAGGATTTGAAAAATAATAGTCAAACAGTTTAGCGGAGTAGGCAGGACAGATATAAATAGAATAGGTTTAAGTCTTTTCTTTCTCAGCTAGGTTTGACAAGAAATGTGCTAATGATTTAGAGATGAAGACAGATTTAAAGTGATAGATGAAGTGTTCTGTGCTACTTGGAAAGTCAGCGGAAATGTTTGAATCTGAACTCAATGTCCTGCTCCAATCCTGGTATTGAGTTTTTGGTTTTGAGCTATAAGTAAAGACTTTGGTAATAGATAAAGGGTCAGGCATAGGGCTGCAGATGAAATACCAAGCACCTAGTTAAATTTTAATTTCTGATAAACAGTAAATAATTTTTATTTATTAACACTAGCATTTCTGGTCAGGTATTAATATAAATTACATCAAAGACACAAGGCAGATTTAGTTAAGTATGCCTAAAGTAGGACTGATACATAAAGCAAAATCAAAGAAAGAAATCACATAGATGAATACCAAGAGGAGAACATGAATCCTAAGGGAAGAACAAAGATATGAGGGGTAAGACACAATTGGTAAAGAAGTGTTGGGAACAGCAAGATTTATAGACCAAGAAGAAGGAAGTCAAAGCGAAAGAAAAAAGAGGAACTAGTAATTCCGTAGAGTTTTGATAAGTCACATACAAGGGAAACATGACCCAAGAAAAGTTAAGCTTGTTATACAATTGAATTGAAATCAATCCAGTTTAACCCTGCAGGCGCTTACAGTTACTTACTGTAGTTGATTTTTGTGCTGTGTTTTGGAGAAACCAAAATATATAGGGCATGATTTCTACCCTCAAATGTGCTATGTAAGGGGGGAGAAAGGCACATATACAAGAATATTGGCTTTAGAAACAAACAGATCTAGATTAATTCCTAGCTCATCCACTTAACGTCCAAGTGAGCTTAGACAGTTTTGTTTTTTGGTCTGATAAAGAGATATAATCATATCTACTAGGTAAAATGGACTCCTGGTGTGGTGCAATGTGGATTATGAACCGCAAGGTCAGCAGTTCAAATCCACAAGCTGCTTCTAGGAAACCGTATACATGGTTGCTATGAGAATAGATTTGCCAGCACGTAACAACAAATAACAACGAGGTAGAATAATCTTGAGAATTAACAATGTTGATATCAAGCCCTGGTCCAGGTATATTTTGGTAGCTATGCTACTGTAAACAAATGATTCAGCAAACACATGTTACTGCTTCTAGGTACCTTTGAATCTGTTCTGACCCATATTGAACCTATGCACATCAAAACAAAGCACTGCCCAGTCCTGCACCATTCTCACAATTGTTGTTATGTCTGAACCTATTGTGGCTGCCACTATGTCGCTCCATCTTTTTAGGAACCTTCCTCTTTTTCACTGACCCTCAACTTTACCATGCATGATGTCCTTCCTTCTTCTGGGATTGGTCCCTACTGATAATATGGCCAAAGTATAAGAGTGCTGCAGGATAATGTCTCAGCATCCTCACTTCTAAAGAGCATTCTGGCTGTACTTCCTCCAAGACAGATTTGTTTGTTCTTCTGGAAGTCCATGGTATTCTTTGCCAACACCACAATTGAATGCATCAGTCCTTCTATGGTCTTCCTTATTTGTTATCCATATTTTACATACTTATACTGTTGTTATTATGTGCCTTCTGTTATGAGTTAGTTCTGACTCATAGCAAAGACTCTGCTATGAGTTAGTTCAGACTCATAGCAACCCTGCGTAGGGTTTCTGAGGAGCAGCTGGTGGCTTTGAACTGCTGATCCTGAGGTTCAAACTGACCTTGTGGTACAGTGCATTATCCTGCAGCACTACACCAGGACATGAGCCAATTGAAAATACCATGGCATGGGCCAGGCTCACCTTAGTCCTCAAACTGACATCTTTGTTCTTTCACACTTGCAGCAGAATTACCCAATTCAATACATTATTTTGATTTCTTCACTGCTGATTCCATGAACATCCATTGTGGATTCAAGCGAAACAAAGTCTTTGGCAACTTCAAATTCTTCTCCATTTTGCATGATACTGTTTATTGGTCCAGTTGTTAGGCGTTTGCTTTCTTTACATTAAAATGCAATCCAAACCGAAGGCTGTAGTCTTTGATTTTCATCAACAAGCATTTCAAGTTATCTGTCTTGCTTCCAGTAAACAAGGTTCTGTTGTTTGCAAATTAAAGATTGCGACTGAGTCTTCCTTCAGTCCTGATGTCATGTTCTTCTTCATATAATCCAGCTTCTCAGATGATTTGCTCAATATATAGATTGAATATGTATGATAAAAGGCTACAACCCTGGCACATAACTTTGCTGATTTTAAGCTATTCAGTATTCCCTTGTTCTGTTTGAAAAACTGACTTTTGGCCTATGTGCAAGTTCTTCAGGAGCACAATAAAGTGTTCTGAAATTCCCATTCTTTGCACAGTTAGCCATAGTTTGTTATGGTACACACAGCTAAATGCCTCTGCATAGTCAATAAAGCATAAGTAACCATCTTTTTGGTATTCTCTGGCTTTAGTCAAGATCTATCTGACATCAATAATGATATCCCTTGTTTCATGTCCTCTTCTGACAGTTCACTATCCATGCCTGTTGCAATTGTTTTTGAATTACCTTCAGCAGAATTTTACTTGTGGTTACGAATCGGGCTGCGAACCTTAAGGTCAGCGGTTCGAAACTACCAGCCGTTCCGCGGGAGAAAGATGAGGCTTTCTACTCCCGTAAGGATGTACACCCTCGGAAACCCTGTACAGGGTCGCTATGGGTCGGAACCGACTCGACGGCACTTAACAACAACAACATCAGTTTGTTGAAATATTTCAATTCATATTCTGTCAATTTTAGTATCCTTTTTTTCCCTCAATGCCTTCAGTGTACCTTGAACGTCTTCTTTTAATATAAATGGTACTTGATTATATGCTACATCTTGCAGTTGTTCAACACTAACCACCAATTAATTTCAGTACAATGACTCTGTGTATTTCTTTCCATCTTTTATTGATGCTTCTTGTATCATTTTGTACTTTGCCCATAGAATCCTTCAGTATTGCAACCTGTAACTTGAAGCTTTTCTTCAGTTGTTTCAGCTTAAAAAATGCTGAGAATGTAATTCCCTTTTTGGGTTTCTAACTCCTGGTCTTTGCACTTTTCATTATAATAGTTTAGTTTGTCTTCCCATGCTATTCTTTGAAATTTTCTTTTAAGCTCTTTTATTTCATTTCTCCCATTCTCTTTAACTACTCTGCTTTCAAGAACATGATGTTTTAGAGTCTCTTCTTACATCTTCTTTTGTCTTTTCTTTCTCTCTTGTTTTTTTTTTTTTGTTGTTGTTGTTTTTTTTAATGGTATCATGCAGGATGTCCTTGATGTCTTCTCACAACTTGTCTGGTCTTCAGTCATTAGTATCCAGTGTGTCAAATCTATTCTTGAGATGGTCTCTAATATTCAGGTTAGATATACTTGAGGCTATACTTTGCCTTCGTGGATTTGTTTTAATTTTCTTCTGCTTCAGCAATTGATGTTCTGGTCCTCAGTTGGCCTCTAGCAGTTTTCTGATGATGCTGAGCATCTGCATTGCATTTTAAAACAGATGTAGTAGATTTGATTCCTGTGTAATATATCATATGAAGTCCACATGTCATGTTTATGTTGTTGAATAAGGGTATTTGCAATGAAAAATTTATTGATCTGGCAACATTCTATCATGTGATTGCTTACGTAGTTTCTATTATCATGGACATATTTTCCATAGTTTTCACCACTTATTTGTCAGTTTGTCTTACTTGGTTAACTGGCATGTTGCTGGGATTCTGGGAGCTATACCACCTATATTTCAAATGTCAACAGGATCACCAATGATAGACAGGTTTCAGAGTTGCTTTCAAAGTAAGTTAGAGAAGGAAGAAAGAGCTGGCAATTTAATTCTAAAAATAATGGTAATTGAATATCTTATTTGAAATAGCCTATCATGGGAGTGAAAAGAAAGCTAATAAAAAGAAAATAACCCATTTAAGGAAGATACTGATAAACTCAGTAATAATCACTAACACCAAACACATTGTCATTAAGTCAATTCTGACTGTATAATTCAAGAATTTAGGAAGGTGTATCTGTTCCTTTCTTAGTGTCAATGCATAAAATGGTTATTATCATTTACACAATTACTAAACAACAATAAAATATCTTTAACTCCTGCCTTTCCTTAACACTTTACATATGATATATAAAGATGCTCAAGGTTCTCAAATTTCTTCTTTAAGGATCCATCTTCTCTTTGCCTACCAAATCAAAACCAAACATACTGCTATGGAATCAATTCTGACTCTTAGTGACCTCTGTTGGGTTTCTGAGGCAGTAAAATTTTGTTGTTGTTAAGTGCTCTTGAGTTAGTTCTGAATTACCCTGTATAGAATTTTTGAGGAGTGGCTAGTGAGTTGGAGCCATCAAACTTGCAGTTCAAACCAACCTTGAGTTTCAAACCAACCTTGCGGTTTAGTGCTTATCTGCCATGCTACTCCAGGTAAAAATGATGGGAACAGAAAGCTTGCTCTTTCTCCCTGGTGGGTTTGGACTGCTGACAGTGAAGTTAGCAGTGTAGTGCTTATTCCACAGCACTACCAGGGCTCCTCTTTGCCTACCAGTTGACTTTTGTTTTTCTTTCACTTATTGTTGTTATTTTCATTGTCAGTTTTTTTTTTTTTTTAAATTGTGGTTCTTATTACCAAGTGATGTATGTTTATTGTAGATTAGTTAGAAAATATAAGGGGAAATAAACAAAGTTAACTCCCTCCTAAAATCCAAAAATAACTTTGTACTCTTCATAGGTACACACACAATATGTTATTAAATTATAGATTCTATTTTTATGATGTATATTTGAAAAAGAAAAATAGACATGCAGAAAAATTGTGGAGTTAAGTACTACCTACCCTTATCACAAGTGGTTCCTGAGAAACCTATACAGGGTTGCAGTGGGTCGGAACTGACTTGACGACACTTAACAACAACAATGACAACCCTCATAAAAATAGTCCTGGTGTGGCACTGTGGGTTAATGTGCTGGATTGCAAAGTCGATTTGAACCTCAAGGTTGGTGGTTCAAGCTCACCAGCTGCTCCTTGGAAATCCTATACAGGGTTTCTATGGGTTAGAACCGACTCTATGACATTTAACAACAACCCTCATCAAGAAGTCACGGTGTGGCACTACGGGATAATGCACTGGACTACAAGGTCGGCAGTAGGTCAGTGGTTCAAACTCATCAGCAACTCCTTAGAAACCCTACACAGGGTCGCTGAGTTGGCAATGACTTGATAGCACTTAACTACAACCACAACAAACTCTCATCAAAAATAAAATATCCAAGCACCTCAAAGACCTGGAGTTAGAAAACCAAAAGAAAAGAAGCATTTAGTATTTCGGAAGCAGAATGAACTGAAGAAAAACTTCTAAGCCTTAACTTGCAATATTGAAGGATTCTATGACCAAAATATTGAGTGCTGTAGGAAGAATCAAAAGAAGAGGGAACAGATTCACAGAGTCACTGTATGTACCAAAAATTATTGGTAGGTGTTCAAAAAACAATGATATTTAAGAAAGGCATCCAAATTATACTTAAGGCATTAGCAAAAAAAAGAAGACTTCAAGAACTGACTGAATATTAACTGAAATGTTTCAACAAGTTGATGAAGCATTTGAAGCACTCACTTGTCTATACCAGGAAAGTTGGAAGACAGCTACTTGATGAATTAACTGGAAAATAAACCTACAGAATGCAAAAAATTATTGAACAATATCATTAGTATCACACTCAAGTAAAATTTTGCTGAAGAAAATTAAAAAAACAGTGCAATAGCATATCATCAGAAAACTGCCAGAAATTCAAGCTGGATTCAGAAGATGACATCAGATGGATCTTGGCTGAAAGCAGAGAATACCAGAAAGATGGTTACTTGTGTTTTAATAACAATGCAAAGCATTAGACAGTGTGGATCATAACAAACTATGGATAATATTGCAAAGAATGGGAATTCCAGAACACTTAATTGTGCCCATGCAGACCCTCAACATAGACCAAAGGACTACGCTTGAACAAAATCAGAAGATATTTTTTAGTAAATCCAGGAAAGGCATATGTCAGCAGATTTGCCCAATGCAATACGTCATCTGATCTCTTGACTACTGCTTCCGCGAGTGTTGATAGTTGATCCAAGAAGAATGAAGTCCTTGACAACTTCAGTCTTTTCTCCATTGATAAGAATGTTGTTTATTGGTCCAGTGGTGAAGCTTTTTGTTTTCTTGACATTGAAACATAATCCATATCGAAGGCTGTGCTCTTTGATCTTCATAAATAAATGTTTCAAGTCCTCTTCACTTTCAGCAAGCAAACTGGATCAGAAATGAATCCAGAAATCCATTATTTTCTGGATCAAGACACTCAGCTGTTCCAGGAGCCGCCATCTTGGAAAAGCTTATCTTGATTGTACCAGGATTGATAGGATTAGGAGAGAACATATTGATTGTATCTTGATTATATCAGGATTGTATCAAGATTGACATCGAAATTTATAGAGACAGTATAGACATAAAACCAAACGGCCACCACTCGTCTGTCTGTCATGCTGTGGTGGTTTGAGTTGCTGTGATTCTGAGGGCTATGCCACCAGTGTTTTAAATAACCAGCAGGGTCACCCATGGTGGACAGGTTTCAGATGAGCTACAAAACAAAGACAGACTAGGAAGAAAGAGTGACAAACTACTTCCGAATTGCTAGTCACTGAAAACTCTATGAATATCAGAGAAACTGGATCAATAAATGACATTATTATAAAAGAAAAAAACCTTTGAAGTTGTGAAGGATTTCATTGTACTTGGATCCACAATCAACACCCATGGAATTGACAATGAAGAACTCAAAGGGCATTGTCTTGGATGAATCTGCTGCAAAAGACCTCTTTAAAGTGTTAAAAAGCAAAGGTGTCACTTTGAAGACTAAGGTTCACCTGACATTAGCCATGGTATTCTAAATTGTCTCATATGCATGTAAAAGTGAACAATGATTAAGGAATGCTGAAGAAGAATGGTTGTCTTTGAATTATGGTTTTGTCAATTCAATATTCATTGAATATACTATGGACTGCCAGAAGAATGTACAACTCTGTCTTGGCAAAAGTACAGTCAGAATGAAGTGAAGAAGGTGAAACCTGCTCTCATGCACATGAAGGTCCCAGGAGAAGGGCATTATACTTAGGAGAAAAAAAGTGAAAAAAGAGGAAGATTTTCTAGGAAATGAATTGACACAGTGGCTGTAATAATGAGCTGAAACGAAGCATTTATTGTGAGGATGGTGTAAGACTGGTCAATATAAATTGGAACTGACTCCATGAAACCTAACAACAGCAAAGGCCAGTGAAGTCTGAAGCTTCTCTCTGAACCATTATATGCAAGCTTACTGAGTGTGCCCTAGATTCAGAACCCAGAAGGAAATCTTGTTATTTTGGAATCTGTAGAATGTGTAAAATCTGATACTTAGAACAATGTTTAATAAAGACTATTGTTCCTTGAAAAATGTACAATGTTGATAAAATCTAACATTCTTTAAGTACTTACTTTGTTCTACACACTGTACCAAAAGTTTATATTCATTAACTCATTTAATGCTTGTAAGAACTGAATGAAATCGATGTTATTCTTATCTCCAGTCCATAAACAAGGACATTTAGAAGTTAAGATATTCAATGACTTGCCCAAGGTCACACCACATGAATGGATGTACCTAGATTTTAACCTAGATTTCTACTACAGAAAGTGGGCTCTTAACTAGAGCATACTAGTACTTCTCAAGATGACTATGTTGTTGTTAGCTGCCATAGAGTCTGTCCCTGACTCATGGTGACCCTGGTTCCATTCCATCCCCATGATTGGTTGTAGATCAGCCTGTTATGATTCGTAGAGGTTTTTTGTTTTTTTGTTTTGATTCATAGAGTTTTCAGTGTCTGATTTTGGGAAGTAGATTGTCAGTCACACCTTTTTTTGCTATTTCATTACAGTCTGGACTCATGCTAAAACCTGTTCAACATTAAAGCAACATATAAGCCTTGGCTGATAGACAGATGGTAGAAGAGTATGAGTGCATGTGGGTCTTCCTCATGGAAGGCAAGAATTCTACTCCTGAACCACCATTGCTCTTCTGTCACCCAAACTAAGTACAGCAGTCTTCAATTAATTTTTGTTTGCTCAATTAAATTTTTTTTAATTAAAAAAATTTTAATTTCTTGCTTTGAAAAATAATCTGATTGCTGCTCAGGTTGTTTAATCATCCCAGAGAGTTCCTTCTGCTATATATTTATTTTTTCCTCACCACCTCTGTTCTGTCTGAGAGTACAGACCATATTTGATTGTTTTCTAGACTCAATGTTGTTGTTAACTGTCAGAAGTCCTGGTGTGGCGCTGTAGGATAAGCACTGGACTTCAAGGTCAGTTTGAACCGCAAGGTCAGTGGTTCAAACTGACCACCTCAGAACCCTATACAGGGTTGTTATAAGCAACCTGTATAGGGTTTCCCAAAAAGCCCTACAATCAAGGAGACTGACCCTTTGTACTCCCATGATAGATAGTTATTGGCAGTGCGTTGGCCTGGGGTGTCTTTGTATGATAATGTTCTGAGAGAACACATCTGTGTAGTTCATTTTAGGACAGTTCTCTGGAGAAGGCTCTTGGTACCAATATTCATGAACCTGGGATAGGGAAATACACAAACTGCCCAGGAAAAAAGGGGATTTGATGGGGCACTGACAACACCCAGACTCTATTAAAGGTTCTAGGTTTCTTGTTATTTAAGGTGAGTATGAAACAATGCTCACATTTTCATGCAGTTGACTGTTTTTGTGTGGATTTCACAAGCCACTTTCACAGCCCTGATTTCTAGGCTGAGTTTTTGCTTCAGAAGTATGAACTTGTGTGGCACACATTTAAAGACTTCCAAATGGAATGAGATCAGAATGAAATGAGAAAACCCTACAAGCTATTTAAAATAACAGCTAGTAAATAAAAACATCTGGTAGATGATTAAGATCCCACATATTGAACCTCAGTAAAGAATACGTGATGTACCTTTAAGGCGGAGTGTACTCATTAGCAACTTCTTTCAGGAACTTTAGATGTCAAAAAGGGGGTTTGGAAAATGCAGGCAGAAGGATGTGGAGTCCTTTGGAGAACTCAGTGGGAAGAGAGGGCATGGAGCACGTCTCCTCCTGTTTTATTGATCTTTATACTGTGTTCTGTTTACGGTCTTTAGAAGAGTAGTTACGAAAACTCAGATATTACACTCATTGGCTGTGAATGTGACACCGACATCTGCTTGCCTTGGCATGACGCTTCTGTAGAAACCACTGGGAATGCTTTAGTCCACACCTTCTCTTTGGAAACATGAAAAAAAAAGAAAAAGCGTCAAAATCCCGAGACACCTGTGTAACCTCTTCTGTGCCATAGATCAACCACATAAACGAAATCTGAAAATCAAGCCCTCTGTATCCTGTTTCATTTTGAGGATGCTGGACTGGAATGGCCCTGCAAGGTCTTGAAGGACTGTGAATTTCTTATCTTTTGTCTGATTCTGCTAAGACTTCACAAGAAGAAAAATAAAAACAAACACAAAACCTTTAGGTTCTTTAATCACAAGGCAAAACAGGAGTTGGAATGTTGAGTACGAAGCCATATTTTCTTCCCATCCTTAGTAAAACTTCCCTTGAAAAGTTAAAGCAAATAGAATCTTTTGGTGACATTTTAGTAATAGATCCCTTAGAACAAGCCCTGCTGAGCCTTTATGACTTTATATGCAGTTTTCCAAAATGAGCTAGATATAACTTGTTTCACTTGCTTAAAACAGAGGTGCAAACCACGTGTGATGAATGCGTTCTGTTTGGAGTCAATTTCCTTCATCATTTTATTAGATTGAATGCCCTGAATTGGGGATTATTATTTTCCCATTGTGTTTTTGTAAAACTGCCCTCTCTTGGAGCTTTGTGGCTGTGTGCTTCTGATTAGCTTTATTGTTTTTCTCATCTAAGTTCCTGGCTACAAGGATTTAACACTTTCCTCACCTTTTGACTAGCAGAGTAGCACCACTAGGAAGGTAGAATAAACAGGATGATTAAACAACCTGCATGCAGCAAGGGGGCAATATTTCAATAGCAAATATTGCTACCCATATACCTCAACAGAATGTGCTAAAGTAAACAAAATGATAGCATAATTATAGTAGTTCCAATTATGTTAATTAGACTGCATACACGCTTCATTGATAAGCAACTGTGCTGCACAGAAATGCTGGAAAGCCTGGTACTTCAGCCGTTAGCAGCTTTGTGGTACAGATGCTCCTAGATTCTTGGGTAACATTTAGCCTCTCACAATTTTTTTTCTCTCTTTTATAATATTTTTTTCAAAAAATAATAAAAACTAAATGTATGTTACCCCGTATTTCTAGGACAGTTAGAGAATTTCAATTGGATTGACTAGTATGTTCCACCATATTTTAGTTCCTTTTTCCATGAACCTCAGATGAAAGCACATGAATATTAAATTGACTAATTAAATTCCAGCTTAAAAAATGGATTTTCTTTTCAGTCTACTCCAATGGAAAAACCAAACAAACAAGCAAAGTCTACTCCAAAGACTATTACCCATTAAAACAAGACACCCTAAGGGAAATGAACCCAGAAAGCTTCTGTTCACATAGTAGGTTGCATTTTGGAGAAGAAAGTTGGAGAAATCTGAGACCATTGGAATGAGTACTTTGGTGGTGTATGTGACACCTGACTATTGAAAAAGAAAGAAAGAAAGAAAAAGTCCATGAAAACAAAAAATGGAAGATATAAAAAAGTCAAATCATGAAAAACCTAGAAATGCTCATAAAGGAAAAATTGTATTTGCAAGCTAATTAGAACTTTTTATATGTTTAAAATAATGTTAATGTGATTAAAATAATACAACAATTTAAAAAATGAAATATGTTTAACTTGTAAGTAAAGTAAATAGTTTGAATACTAAATCAAAGCAAGGGATCTAAGAAGGAAAGAGATGGCCTAAAGGCTTCATGTGTAGCCATTTGCCCAGATATAAGGCACAAAATGCTGTCATGGAATAGTGAATAATTACATCTAGAAAAAAAGTAGTTTTTGTTTCCCCCCCACACACACAAAAATACATTTCCAGGAAATTAGCAAGCCAAATAAACTGCCTATAAAATCAGAGATGAAAATGAGCAACAAAACAATACTGCACAATCAGAGCAAACACTGTTGAAATATGCTTATTAAAAAGATGTCTGGACTAGGTAAAGATAAGATTCCACCTTTGTACCTCCCCCACTACCTCCTGTCTCTTAGGAACTCCCTTCATTACCCATTTTCTCACTTTCCCTTCTTTATTTTTTATTTTCTACCACATTCTTGTTCCACAAGCTATGATTATATTAAAGTCCCCTATACCTTATTTCCCTCTCAGGCATCACAGTTTTCGCCCCTTGCCAGATCCCTGGAAAGAAGGACACTAATCATCTTCTTCACTTTCTCACCTTCATGATTAGGACTAAATGAAAATTACAGTGATTAGATTTAGAACTTTTAAAGCAGCAGTCACTTAACAAAACCATGTTAAATTATATTCCATGCTGCCTTAGTTATCAATTCAAATAAATTGCTTTTTGAACCAATACCCCTCAAAAAGGCTTTTTGTAGCTAATATCTATCATTTGAAAATGTTATTGTCTGTTTTTGCTATGTGCATGAAATTTGTTTTCTACAACATTATATATTGAACAACAACAAAATCAATTAAGAAAAATAAAAGTATATTAAGAATATTTTTAACAGATCAATGTGACCTATAAATGATCTAGAAACAAAAATGTAGGAAAAGGTTAAAACATGCTGAGATGATTTTGTATAGACAAGAAAAGCCAAGGGTTAGTAATTGATCATCTATAATTCTGAGAAAGATTATTTGGAAGAAGGCTGTTGTCAGCTGCTCTCCTATCTGTTGAGGGTAGAAGAACAGGATCAAATGATAACCAGAGAGATTATATTACACTTAAGAAAGGACATTGTAGCTTTGGGAGAGGTGGTGATGATCTCTAAAATGAATTTTCAAGGGACACAGTAAAATCCTTAGCGTAGAATTTCAAAAAGTTTAAAAATGGAACAGATGACTGTCTCAGATAGTTGAGGACAATATTTCTTGTAGGTACAATGAGTATTCACATTAAAAATAGCTAATAGATGATTCTTCAATTATGAAATAAATCTGAAGAAATAAGAACCATAAATAAGATGAAATATAATATTTTAGCTTTGATAAATATTTTATTAGCTTGGAACACAATTTTCATTTATTCTTTCTGAGCTCAGTCTTGAAATCTCCAATAATTTTTTTACTGTTTAAGTACAAATGCCTCCAGATAGAAAGATTGATTAAATGACCTCTTCAGATTCTATCTAAGCTTTATTTTCTAAATTTTAAGTGTTCACAGTAAAATGACGGTATAATAGAAAACCTGTGTTTTAATTATCAAGTTACTTCTAATTATCAAGGGACTATGAAGACATTTATTTAGACTCTATCATCTGTGATAGAATACCACATATGATGCCATCTTCTCAGCAGTGCACATCTGTGAAAGTAAATTTATGGATGGACAAGAGTCTTTCAGAGACAGTGGACAGAAGCAGTGAAAAGACATATGAAATCTCAACATTTGCTTTTGGAATGTTATTGTTAAGTGCTGTCAGCTGATTCTGACTCACAGCAACCCTGTACAGGGTTTCTGAGGAGTAGCTGGTGGATTGAAGTACGGACCTTGTGGTTGGTCTACCAGTGTTATCCTACAGTGTCATACCATTTAGTTAGCAAATATTTATTAAAGCCCTACTATGTTCCAGAAAGGAGTCCTGGTGTGGCACTAGACCTTAAGGTCTGTTTGAACCACAAGGTCAGTGGTTCAAACTCACCAACTATTCCTTGGAAATCCTACACAGGGTCATTATGAGTCAGAACTGACTCTACAGCAATCAACAACAACAACAAATATTGCCCCCAAAAAAAGGGTCTCTGGTGGTACCGTGGTTTGAGAGTGTAAGTATTAACCTAACATCAAGCCACCAGTCCATCTGCTGGAGAAAGAAGAGTCTGCCTGCACCAGTGAAGATTAGTCTCAGAACTCTATGGAGCAGCTCCACTCTGTCCAGTAGGATTGCTGTGTTGTTCTATGGCAGGAAATTTGGTTTTGGAGTACCAGATATGGAGAAGAAAATGGTAAGAAAAAGAGACAATCCTTGTCTTTCTAAAGTTTATAGTTTAGGCCAAGAAGTCTATTGTAATAGAATTACTATGCAAAAAAAAAAAAGTGTTTAGAGATAAGGAAAAACAATGGAATTTCAAAGTATAAAAATCTACATTATTCTCAAAGGAGCCTTGGTAGCAGAGTGAATTATGAAATGGACTGCTAACCACAAGGCCAGAAGTTTGAATCTACCAATTGCCCCACGGGAGAAAGATGAAACTTTCTGGTAAACACTGTACAAGGTCTCTAGGAATTGGAACTGACTCAACGGCACGCAACTACCATCACCACTACCAGTTTGTTCTCAAGAGTCAGAAAATCTCCTACAGCGGAAGAAGAATTCTATTGAAATTTGAGGGGTGAATATTGTTGTTGGGTTTTCTCAAGTCTGTTGTGACTCATAGCGACTATGTTTACGTACAAAAGAACAAAACACTGTCCCATCCTGTGCCATCTTCACAATTGTTGCTGCTTGACCTCATTATTAGAAGCATTATGTCATTCCATCTAGTTGAAGAGTCTTTCTGCTTACCCTCTACATACCCATCATGATGTTCTTTTCAGGGAATTGGACTCTCCAAATAACATGCTTGATAAGGTGGAGGGTCAGAGAAAAAGAGGAAGACCCCCCAACAAGATGGATTGGCCAAGTGGCAGAATCGATGAGCTCAAGCGTGGCAACAGTAGTGAGGTTGGCCCAGGATCGTTCTGCTGTGCACAAGGCAGTGTTTCGTTCTGCTGTGCACAAGGTCACTATGGGTCGGCACCGACTCTATGGCAACTAACAACAACAACAACAACAATAACATGCCAAAATAAGTGAGACAGAGTCTCACCATCCTCTCTTCTAAGAAGCAGTCTGGCAATACTTTACCTAGACAGATTTACTCATTCTCTGGCAGTCTATGACATATTCAATATTATTTGTCAACACCATAATTCAAAAGCATCAATTCTTCCTCAGTTTTCCTTATTCAATGCCCAGCTTTTCCATGCATAGGAGGTGAGTGAAAATACCATGGTGGGTAGGGAAGGTTCATCTTAGTCCTCAAAGTGATATCTTGGCTTTTTCAGCACTATATAAAAAGAGGTCTTTTTAAAAAATGCTTTTATTGTGAATTGAATGATAGTTTACATGGGGGAACATCAGTTTTACACTCATCCTGAGGTATTTCATTTCATTGCTATGATTATAATCCCCTATAAAGAGGTCTTTTGCAGCAGATTTTCACAATACAATATTTTGTTTGATTTCATGACAGCTACCTTCATAGGTGTTGATTATAGATGGAAGTAACATGAAATTCTTAACTTTAATATTTTCTCTATTTATCATGATGGTATTTATAGGTCCAGTTATGAGGATTTTTGTTTTATATTGAGGTGTAATCCATCCTGAAGGCTGTAATCTTTGATCTTCATCAATAAATGCTGCAAGTCTTTTCACTTTAACAAGATTGTCTCACCTGAGTATCACAGTCTGTTGAGACTTCCTCCAACCCTGATGCCATTCTTCTTCATATAGTCCAGTTTCTCAGATTATTTGCTCAGTATATGTATTGAATAAATATGATGAAAGGCTCAAGTGCTGGTACACAATTTTTGTGTTTTTAAGCTACTCAGTATCCCTTCCTTATTCTATTTGAATGATTCCACATGAGGACAAATAAGTGTTCTGAAATTCCCATTCTTTGAAATATTATCCAGTATTTGTTATCGTCCACACAGTCTAATGTCTTTGTATAATCAATAAAACACAGGCAACCATTTTTCTGATAGTCCCTTCTTTCAACCAAGATTCATCTGACGTCAGCAATGATTTCATTCTTGTCTGAATCTGGCTTGAATTGCTAGAACTTCCCTATCAATGTATTGTTGTAAACATTATTGAATTATCTTCAGTAAAATTTAGCTTGAGTGTTATGATGATATTGTTCAATAATTTCTGCATTCCGTTGAACCAGCTTTCTTTGGAATATGCACAAATATGAATCCTTTCCTATTGGCTGGCTAGGTAGCTGTCTTCGAAATTTTTTTTAATATAGACAAGTGAGCACTTCCAACATTGCATCTATTTCTTGAGACATCATAATTGGTATTTTATTTATTCCAGGATACATGTTTTTGCTAATGCCTTCAGTGAAGTGTGAATTTCTTCCTTCAGTACCATTGGTTCTTGATCATATGCTCCATGCTGAAATGGTTAAATGGCAACCAATTCTTTTTTGTACAGTGACACTATTCCTTTCATCTTCTTTTGTATAGTTCAGTATTTTACACATAACCCAAAAACTGCCACTGAGTTGATTCTGACTCATAGCAACCTGATATAAGGTTTCTGAGACTAAATCTTTTCCAGATCAATGTTTATCCTACAGCACCGTGTTGTTTGATAAGTGCTTTTGAATAAGTTCCAACTCATCATGACCTAGTTTCCATGGAGATGCTGGGAGGGTTGAACCACTCTCACCTTGTGGATAGCAGTCCACTGTTTATTTCACAGTGCTATACCTGGACCCTTACAGCATCATAGAATCCTTCATTATTGAAACTTGAGGCTTGATTATGTTTCTTCATTACTTTCACCATGAGAAATGCGAATTGTGTGTGTGTGTGTGCTTTTTAAGGCTTTATTGTGAATTATGTGATAGTTTACATGGGTGAACATTAGTTTTACATTCATCCTATCGTATATCGTTTCATTACCATGGTT